>NC_058156.1:615865-1308431 GCF_011075055.1 Mangifera indica
TTGATAGTTCTAAAAGGCATTAGTGAAAATTTAACAAGCATACTTTATCATTAGCTTTATAAAAATTGAATAGGCCACAAACCTTACTCCCATCCAAAGTTTGATGAATGAACCCTAATTGATACTCGCTAAGGAATTAAAAATCCAAACTTTCACTTATAGATTATTAAAATTAATAAAATCAGTTAGTTGCATGCATGTATACGCAAATCATATGTCAAATCTATATAACTCTCTAGCAAAATAATGTATAATTATATGTTTTTTTTTGTTCAAAGAATAAAAATGTTATATCAATCAAACTATAACCCAAGTAAAAAATTTTATCACTCTTCAACCATTATGAGGTGGTCAAAACTTGTAACTAATACAGAGGATTGTTTAAATGGATATATAAAGCTAGGGGTGGATTCAATTAAGACAAATTGAATTAGGTTAGTTCAAGTTCAGTTTAAATTTAAAAAATTCAATTTGAGTGATTTCAAAAATAATAATAAGAACATTTGAAAGAATTATAAAAAAGTGTCAAATAAGAAAAAAGATTGTTGAAAATGAGGAAAAAGAAGAAAATGCTGATGAAATAATTAAAAAAGAAGAAAAACCATAAAAAAAAAAGAAAAGTAATAAGATAAAATGAATTTACTGAAAATTTTTCAATAATTTATTAGTTCTAGCTAACTCAACTGAAATTTGAATTAGGGTTAGGGTCAACCTAACCTCGAGTTTGGCTTATTCAAGTTTAACACTAAGCCAAGAACAGACAAACCCTAATAAAGCAACGAGCCACTTGTATGTTGTTCAATTTAAGTATAAATAACTAAATGCATCATGATCTACACTACAATGACATATTATATCTTAAAGTATTAAAAAGTTAATTAACAATTTCCAAATTACATGAAAATCCTTGTAAAGTGAAAACAAATCCATTGCTGTGATTGAACCAAGTATGATCAACAGCACAGTGGGGCAATTAACACAATTATGAAACATTGCTTGCATATATACTTTATGTCAAATTTCCTTACATTCACAATCTCACCAATGAAAGTCAAAAAAAGCAGAAAGGAAAGAAGAAGAAACAAACTCTCTTTTCAAAAGTAGGAAGGAGATGAGGAGTCAAGGATAATATTTTACCATGATTGATAATTTAAAGACCTCAAGGAAAAGAAGACAGTGTGGTTCCTGTATTTGATGAAGCTGGTGCAATGTTCTTCCCACTAAATGGCCCCTCAACATTGTCCCAAAATAGAAAGCTTGAGTGCTGAGATTACCCCAGTCATTCAACTCTTGCCTCTGTAAGCAGTCAAGTGATATTTCTCCTTCATCATCCATGCTACAAGATTGTACTTGATGATGATGATGCTGATCAATGGGCACCATGCTTTCCATGTTCTCTGTCAATGGAGGCAAGTAATGAGCATTCATACCAGTTGTAAAAGAAGCTGAAGGAGGAAGTGCTTGAACTTGATGCTGGTTTGAATTCCACGTTTCGTTATTCAAGCTGCTATCACAAACCCATCAAGTGGAGTTGGTTCAAAGATAAAAAAAAGGGCATGAAGAAGAAAATAGGGTTTCATGAGCAGGCGGTCTTGTTATTAATTCTTGATTCACTAAATCTAGTTGATTTGAAGCATAAGTTTATATGGGAAAGCTCAGTAGAAGTAGTAGTAGTGCTAGGTGTCGACATGGTGGCCTGAGGTGCTGAGGGTTTTCTTATTTCTTCTTGATCCATGAATTCCAGTAGTTCTTTATCTCATTATCTGTTCTTCCAGGCAAATGACTTGCTATATGAGCCATCTACAATTATCATAAGAAGAGACAAAGTGAAAGAATGAGTAGAATGTTTGCAACTTAGAATGTGAAAAGATAGTAATCTGGTTTCAACTTGTTAACAAAACTCCGATAGCTGCTTGAGCAACTACTATAACAGTGAGAGATTTCCTGCCGTCACTACAAAAAAGACTGGTATTAGTGAAAGAAAAATAACAACTAAATAAATATTTTATCGTTATAAATATTATTTTTATAATTTTAATAATAAATTTTTATACTTTTTATTAAAAACTAAATAAATTTATAATTTAAAAAAATAGAAATAATTATTAAAAATCTATTTTTAATTGTTTAAAAGAGAACAATTATACGTCATTTTATTATTATAACTTTTTTATTAAAAATATTAACGATGAAAATATCTTTAACGTTGATATTTTCGATAGAAAAATCTATAACGACTGATAACTTGTTAAAATTTTTTAATAATGAAAAATAGATTTTAATAATTATTTTCTTTTTATTAAATTCACAAATTTATTTATTTTTAACGAAAGTATAAATATTATTAAATACTTAAATCATGAAAATAACTCTTATAACGATAATATTTATCAGCTCTATTACTAATTCTAACTTTTTTTTGCAATACATATTTTGAAAACAAAAACTCTTGGTAACTTTATGTGGAAGCTTGTTTAAAATTTCTGAATTGGAAAGGAAAACCCCACTTTAATTCAAGTCTAAGACCCTAACTTCAGTGACTGTGCAGTGGAAAACGGAATGTCTATAGCAGAGAGTTTGATAAAAACCTGTTGCCTACAACACTATGAAGGCTAATAATCAGCCTCTCCTCTTCAGGAGTAAACCTTCCTCTTCTGATTTCGGCCTCAAATAATTTATCCATCTTAAGCGACAACTCTTGCCACATCTTTGAAGACACTGAAAAAAGATTGGATAATTATATTTGACAAAGTAGTAAATGTTTAGACGCAGGGTGGCTAAGAGAGAAAGAAAAAGAGCACACTGACCAGCTTTCTCAGGCACTTCACTCCAGCAGCCATAGCCATGAGTGGTGATGTATCTGATGAGCTTCTCATCTTCTTCAGGAGACCAAAGGCCTCTCTTCACCTTCTGTTGGTTGCAGCACGAGTGGTGACCCATATTATTATCTTATTAACCTTAATATCTCTTCTCTATATATAAATATATATCTATATCTATTTTGCTTGTTTGGACATTATTCTGATATATGTACAGAGAACTGAATTGAATCAGAGGCCGATTTGCAAGCAGTGAGGTGTTTCAACCCCCCATTAAAAGTAAGACAAGTACAATGGAGCCGACATTAAAACCAGATGGTCCCGGATTTTCATCTAACCCTAAAGTGACATTTCATCGGTTTTTATTCTCCATATATCTCCAGTTACTATTTCCTTAATTTCTGTACGTAGACTTTGTATTACGTAACCATTTTTCACGTACCCTAAACCTTGCTGCCTGCTACCGGTTGTTCTGCAAACCCATGTTAACATTCCTCTGCGTATGTTTTAATCGCCACACGTCATCCACAGAAGTAACCCCTACAATTTTTTTATTATTTAGTCGAATTTTCAGAAATCCACTCGAATTTTCAGAAAAGAACGATTCCTGGTGTTTAAAGTTTGAAATTTTTATTTTCTCATCCGTATTGATCATTTTTTATTAAATCATTCAAAAGAAAAACTGTCATTTATCTTATTAAGGTTAAATAATAATTTTGCTATAATTATAACAATTATAAATTATAGAAAGTCAGTGGCCAAACTATCTAATAAGTTTTGTCTTGCTACTAGCTATTTGTCGGTGTTTCTATTGCCTCTCGCTTAGATCTATTGTTGGCAAACTTTGTTTGGGTTAGATTTTATTGTTTCCACTAACTTTGAAATATCTCGCCACCTGCTCAAGCCCTAAATGCGTCCAAATTCGCTAGCTCCCCTCAGGTATTTTCTAGATAGGAAGAAATGATAAATAAGAAAGAAAAAGATAAAAATAAAATGAGAGAAAAAAATATAAAAGTAATTAAGGTAAAATATAAATTATTTATACTATTAAAGCTGTAAAAGATATACCCTACAACTATTAAAACGAATGACTAATTTTTTGCGGATACATTGTCTATCCATCAAAGTTTGGTATAAAATAGTCATTTAGCCTGATTATTTTTTTGAATGCTATACTGATCAGTAGGAAAAACATGGGGCCAATGGAATACGTAGGTAGATATGGAAAGGTCCTCTTCCTTGTATATGAAAATTGTTTTATAAAATTATTAATAAAAAAGACAGGGTCTCTATAAAGATGTGTATTGAAAGGATCTGTGACTATACAGATAAAGATCCTTGGGACCGTTGTTGATCTTCTTCTTCCTCTCAAAGCCTTCACCAATATTATAATATAACATCATACATGATGCAATTTTTCATCACTAATTGATAGAAAAGAAAGCTACTTTAAAATAAAAAGTTGGAGTGCATATACAGAAACTGTTAACCAGCAACTAGTATGATATATTACGAGCCCTAGCTTGTGTGTTTGTAGGAACACTATCATTATAAGAACTCTAATAGGTCTTTAAGAGAAATTAGTAATCTCTAGTTTGTGTGTCTGTGGTCCAAACTTGATTTGGTTCTGGGTTGTGCTCCCCTAGGGGATGAGTGAATTTAGTTTGTTTTCCGAACCCTAGCTTGACTTGTGTTTCTTTGTGCTTATATGTTCAAGATATCTCACAACATTTTTTTTTTCTATATTTTTTCTTTATAACTTGACAGTGAAACCGCCATATCCTGATTCCCAATATTTACAAGCCATCAAATCATTGCATAACAAAGAAGGATATCAATATTCCTTTGAGTAGTGTTATACTTTGTGCACAAATAATAACGTATCATCATATAATTAGATAGTTGAAAGTTAAAGATAAAATAATACATAATTATATGGTAACACATAATTATTTATGCACAAAAATTACATATATAGTATTATTGTATTCATTTTACCGTTAAGGATGGCTGCCATTGGAGTTGTTGATAAAATTCTTGGTGCCAACTATTGTACTTAATTTAAAGAATTACATGAGAGGGGTTACAACTGTGATGATGAGATAGTAATGGTGAATATCAGTTAATTAATCTTAATATTCACTCCAATGAGAAATAAAATAAATGTAAGGAGAATTTGATAAAATATGGTTTTTTGATGTTATAGCTCGAAAGCCTACTTCTACGGTTGTAGTAATCTATAGCAGAGCATGAACAAAAAGTTACAAAGGATGTATCTTGAAAATGAATCAATTTTGGACTAAGTTCCAGAGGGAGTTGGATTTCTAGGTGAGCCTCCTTGCCTAATTAAGGAACATATCTATCTAATCCTAAATACCAGATATGTGATTTCTTCGCTTTTCTCTCTTGGGCCGATAAATAAGGGTACGTATGGTCTAGTTTTGTGTGATTTGAGAATTTTTTTAAACCAAACTAAAAGAAATTGTTTAAAAAATTTTCAAACTAAACTAAAAAAACAGTTTGATTCAGTTTTAATTACGATCAAACCATAGTTATTAGTATTTATGATACACAATATGTATAATAAAATGTATCAGATTAATACAATATAATAAATGTATCATACAATATAATACATATTACTAATATGGATTAATGTACTTTTTTAGAAAAAAAAATAGTGTAATTAGAGTGTATATGAAAAATTTTGAATTATATATATATATTTGTGTGTATGGGAAATATTGTGTCTTAGCCGTGAGGATTAAGGCTTAAATTTTCACAGAAGCAATTAATTAATTACTGTAGCTACAAAGTTCTTATTCAGTTAGGGGACATATAAAGACCTGGTGAAAATGAAATCACTTAACCTGGATTTTTCTTAATATTTACTTATAATAATATATTACTCATCATCATCATCACCTCAACCTTTTACAATTCCAGATCATATTCAGATGAAAATTGCATATCAATATAAACATAGAGAGAAAGAGAACAAAATCATTACGCAGAGAGAAGGAACAAACAAACGACAATTAGTTTGTTGCCTATGATTTAATAGTAATACATTGGGTCTTCATACTCTTAATTAGTTTTGACTGAAACCTTCTGTCTTCGCTTGAATTGCAAGAAATAAAGGCAACATATAAAGAAGAACTTGTATACGTAGCATGTTAACATCACTCAATCCAATTGGTTGTTAAGATACAGCAACAAACCCATGATAGGAACCTTATATTTCAGACTTAGTTGGAGACTTAGGTATCTTAAATTTTAATCATAAATTCAATTTCTTCTGCAATTTATTCTATTGGGTTTTTTAAAAATAAATGAATTGTCACAAGCTACATTGTAATATAAATAATCATAATATGTTATTATAATAATAACAGTAATCATCAACTCCCAAATAGAAGCTACTTAACCGTAACAAAGAAATAATTAGACCCTTAATATGTCAACCATTCGGTTCGAATATTGAGAGGGTTACCCGATGGAGCAATTTGTTAAGTAGTAATTTATTGATATAGATATATTGTCTAAGATTAATAATACACGTATTAACGGATGGATACTAACTAACGAATACTAATGGATTAATGTTTCATAAATCGTTAATATTTGTTTGTACACATTTATTGATATATGAAGTATTATTGAACGTTTATAACCTTTTTATATTAAAATTTTTTTTAATATGGGTTAACATTATTAATTATGTTTTTAGTCATACACTTAAATGTTATGATCTGGGTAGATAATATTAGTATGAATCTTAAGGTTTATTAGATTTTAAGTGGGTTTATTAACCTATTATATATTAATTATGTCTCATTTTCAAAACTAATATAATATAGTTTTACTTATTGAAAATTGTCGTTAGGAATTTTGTAGGAGTAAAGACCAGTTACTCTAATGTTGATGCATGTAATTTTAGGAGTTCTACAAATACATATTGCATGACATTCTATATATTTATATACCTCCAAAGAATTTTAATTCAGTGTCATACGTAGATTTTGAAATTACGATTGATTGATTGATTTTATTTAGTTTATACAAACTAAATCTTATATTTTATACGTAGACGGGGTACGAATGAAAATGTATATGTCTATATATGGGGGTATAGAGAGTTGCAAGGGGAGAGTGAAAAGGGAGAAGGGCTGTTGATTGATGCAAATCATCCACCATATTGATGTGAAAATAAGAAGTGACTTTTGCTTGTATGGATCGCAAGGTAGCTAAACTTTGAAAGTAATGTACAAATCATTGTTTAAAGAGACCTTTAGCAGGAAATGAAAAGGGAAAATGATTATCACTTAGCTTTAAGGAGGAGCAATGGAGTGGCATTTGGACCTACCACTTAGAAGTTTTAAGAGAGACTTATTATTAATAATAATTAATGATAATATTAAAGACTTTCCTTTTGAAAGCATGGTTGGTTAAGTTATTAAGTCATGGATGTAATATCTCCACCATATATTATTTACTTCAAAATATTTTAACCTCATGTTTTCTCACTCTACTTTAAATATTATAATATTTTCTGTCGTTTTAAAACTATTCTTCCTCTGTATTCTTAATCAGGGATAGATTTGATTTGAATTTAGTTCAAAAATCACTTAAGCTTTGCTTGAATCGATAATACTAAACTCAAACTCCTTATAATTTAAATTAGTGAACAATATCATCGAAAAGTTGTTAACAAAACAAACTGTTTATTAAGATGATAAATAGTATCATTAGAGAAGTAAACAATGTCATTAGATAAACTTATTCAAGTCAAACAATAGATTCTAGCTAGGTTGACTCGATTAAATCCAACTCTAGTACAGGAGCTCTAGCTCCGTCACTTATCTTTTTTCCTACTCCATAGCAAGCTGCTATACATGAGCTGCAGGCATGCAGCAATAAGAATTAATATTAGGGAAAAGGACTATTTCCCACCTAAATTTTAGCTCAATCTCAAAGTCACACTCACGGGAGATGAAAAACCCAAACTCACACCCATGACCAAACTACTATCCAAATTTTCAGTTAGAGACAGAGGTAAAATTGTCATTTTACCTATAAACTTTGAACTTCAAAATTTTATCATTTCCCCTCCAGGGTTTAGATTTCAACTTATCCTCAAAGTTTGAAAAGTTTAGATTTTACCCCTAGGGTTTACTTCCTTCTCTGGCCACCACCAACGGTCGACTTTTCCATCGATCTCTCTTCTCCGGCTACAAAAGATGATGAAGGATGAACCTTTGTCTTCTAGATCTGGATGACGAAGCATCATCCAGATCTGGAAGAACATACCAAGGACAACTCTTTATCGTCGCGTTTGGACATCGTGACGAGCAACGAAGGATAACGAAACATTGTCCTTTATCATCTGGGTCATGTGACGAAGAGATCTCAGTTTTTTCGTCGCACCATGCGACGAGGAGATGGAGATCTCTTCGTCACACCACCGCCTTGCACCAGGAGAAGGAGGAGACCAGAGACAACGTTAGAAGATAAAGTTGAAGAGTGGGGGTAAAACTGCTATTTTTAAAAGTTATGGGGGGTGATACGTTTTGAAAAATATGTAAACCCTAGGTTTGTAGGTGAAAAGTAATTAACTTTATAACTTTTAATATAAACAATAAAATAACTATTTTACCTCTCCTTTTAACAGAAAGAATTAATAGAAGTTTGGTCATGAGTGAGAGTTTAGATTTTTCATCTCCCGTGAATATGACTTTGAGATTGGGCTAAAATTTGGGTGAAAAATAGTCATTTTCCCTTAATATTATTGTCAAGGTGTTGCATTGGTCCTTATAAAATATGTTTGGAGTTGGAGATGGGTAAGGCCGACAACTCCCTTCATTTCTTCATTGGATTAAATGTTCCCCAATGAAAAGAGAAGAAAATACCTGCATTTTTTAACCTACAGATAGCTACAATACTGAAAGCGATTTTAAATACCTTTTTTTTTCGATATAACTATATGTATTTATTTTAAATATATAAAATAATATTTTATATTATCATTATATAATTAAATAATTTTAAATTAAAATAAAATAATATTTAATTAAATAATAATATATATAAATATATATTTATTTATATACTTACATCCCTTTTTTTTTTTTTCTCTTTTACTTTTCTAATTTCTTGTTCATTGTTGAAGGGTTT
The DNA here is from genome assembly GCF_011075055.1 of Mangifera indica. NCBI lineage: Eukaryota > Viridiplantae > Streptophyta > Magnoliopsida > Sapindales > Anacardiaceae > Mangifera > Mangifera indica. The sequence continues at coordinate 624,859 of NC_058156.1, forward strand.
ATTCATATTTATACCTTGTATTAATAACAATTTGGGCCTTCATTAGAGGTGGAATGGGCTAGACCTAATTATTAAGCTTTTCAGAGGCCGAAAGACAATTTACACATTGGTTGGGGTTAACTTTCCCAGCGCTTAAACAAACCTCTTTCAATTTTTATTAAAACTCTTTCAATTTTCATTTAAATCGAATTAACTCGATTCAAATTCACTCAGACAAGCATTGTGAGCTAACTTTAGATAAGTGACTAACTTCGCTTGGAGTAGATATCCACTCTTTTTCTATGAATAACCAGTGTATAGTATCTATTGGATACTTAAATAATGAATTATTATATAAGCGGATATTAATTTATCTTTAATTTAAAATTATTCAATAATAGAATAATATGTTATTTTAATATTTAATTAAATACTCTAAATTGAATATATATAATTTATTAAATTATTTATATTAATTTTAAATACCAACTAAATATATAATTAAATAATTTCGAATACCTTCAATAATTACATTGGCACCTAATTGGATACACATCATTTGGGCATTACTTGTCCAAAATCAATGAGATTTTATATATTTAAAGTATATTAATTATTTATTTCCATATAAATACAGATTTTTTATAAATTTCCTGCACTGTGTTTATATATTTATTTATTTTAAAATTAATAAGGGTAAATCGGGAATGAAATGTAAAATACAGCCAAGTCAGGCTCCCAATAGGGAAATAGAACCAGTCTTGTCTTGTACGAACCATGGCCGCGTATTTTGCCCCGTATGCAACTTGTTCCCTTTGTCTTACAACTCTTGGGTATCTCTTAATCCAACATTATTTTGAAGATAATTTATTGCAATGCCTGCGACGGATTACCGGGGTTCTTTTCTAGGCCGAATTAGTATTCGCCGGACCCAGGTCATGTCCATGGAGAGAAAACATGAACAAGAACTCGAAGAACTGGAGCTTTTTCAGAAACATGTGGCTGACCGTTTTCCCGATTTGTTATCGCCACCACAACGGTCGGATGAAACCCCTCTTTCAATCTCGTGGCTGAATTTAAAGCGATTTTGATCAAGGGTCGTGACACATCTCAGATTCTGAAGCCACCTGTCGATCGGCTCATCGCTGAACTGCTTGAACGAACAGTGATAGCTTTAGACATTTGTAATGCTATCACCAACGGGATTGAGGTTGTTCGCCACTATCAAAAATTGGCTGATATTGTGGTTACTGCCCTGGAGAAGGGCCAAGTTAAGCGAGCTAAGAGAGCGTTGAATTCATTGGTGACGGCATTGGCTACTGAGGAAAAAGACAGTAACAGTTATACGAGAACTTGGTCATTTGGCCGCCGAGGTGGTGCTTCCGGGAATAATAAATCCACCAGTCAACTGAGATCACTGTGGTCCGTCTCTAAAAACTGGTCCGCCGCGAAACAGATTCAGGCTATGACAGCAAACCTTGTGGCTACACGAGGTGGGGAATCGTCTGGTTTGGCTTTGTTGATTTATATAATGAGTACTATTACTTTGTTTGTGATTTGCATGAGAAGATTAGCGAGGAATGGAAGAAGAAAGAAAACAAGGGATCAGCTGGGTTGCTTGATGAGATGTAAAAGATGGAGAAACTAAGCCAGTCTTTGATTGAATTTACCGATAGTTTTCAGTTTCTTGCGGAGGAGGTGGTTACACAAGTGGTAGAATTGGCGGAGACTTGCAGGAAAATGGAGGATGGGTTGGTGCCTTTACAACTCGAGATTAGAGAAGTGTTTCATAGAATGGTTAGAAGCAGAGCCGAGATTTATGATTTGTTGGAGTCTATCGGAAATATAAATTGGGCTTACAAGTGTGAAGATTGAAACTCATGTAACATAAAACCAATTGGCTTATGTTAAGGTCCAATCTATAACACTTATATACCACTTATTTTAGTTAAGTTTATTAGATGTGGGACTCTTCTTTATGAGTCCTCAACACCCCCGCTTAAGTGCACGCACCTAGGCTGTTAAACCTAGCCTTTTTGGCTCAGCCGATTTTTGACTGGGTGCGTTGTCACTTGTATCCAGGAACACTTAGGCTGTTAAACCCGCCGTTTGGCTCGCGCTCTGATACCATATCGGAAATATAAATTGGGCTTACAAGTGTGAAGATTGAAACTCATGTAACATAAAACCAATTGGCTTATGTTAAGGTCCAATCTATAACACTTATATACCACTTATTTTAGTTAAGTTTATTAGATGTGGGACTCTTCTTTATGAGTCCTCAACAGAGTCAAATGCTAAACTTTGTACACCCATGGTGTAAAAATGTGGTCTGGTCTGTTATGGGTCTGAATTTTGTGGGAAAATGATGTCTTAATGAGCTTTCCTTAATGGCTACTTTGAGCCTGACATAGAGTTTAGCTATGTTAATCGGACATATGCAGTCATGTTAATATTATCAAGATCCAGGGATATCCATGTTTGGGCAAGGAAGAAGCAGAAATTCAGCAATCTTTCCAAAGATATCTCTAAGTTCGACGAGAAATCCAGCAATCTTCTCGGAGAAATCCAGAAATCCATCCTAAGTTCAATGTCAAGGCCCTCGAACAAGTAATCTTTGCGGATATATCCTTTCGCTTTTCAATCCTCTCTGGTTTTTTTTTTAAAAAAAATTTCTATATTCATTCTATTAAAATATTCTCACGAAAAATATTAATATTATAATTGTAGACACAGACTTTTAATTATCTATCCAATTATTTCTTTGCACTTAATTATAATATAATTCACACAAACCTCTAAATTATATTACGAAAAATCTCATTAATAGAATTATTAAAATCCACGTAAATATAGAACATTTCGTAACAAGATGTTGGGAAATATCAACTTACAAACAAGTTACTTTGGTCATCACTTACACTTTGCTTGTGAAAAAGTAAAAACACATTCAAGGAACGACATGGGACAGAAGTATGCTTGAACCAGAAAGAAAAACCCAAATGATGAAGAGCCTCCATCATATAGGTCACAATTCTGATTATTTAGGATGCATGAAACCCTACTCCTATTAGATGCAGAAAAGGTAAAACTCCTTAGAAGAAAAAAATGCATGCATGAGTAATCATTAATCGTTACACTTGACTGTATAAGACTGACTTAGCGAGAGTTGCCGTTAAGTGTCGCACAGTTTGTGTCATGGGACAGTCAGCCTGTGACATTGTTGCACCGAATTAATTAAGTTCTGGCTCGAACAAGAGGTGATTGAGGAGACATGCACGGCGAGCTTATGATATCATCCAATCTCTTGAATGAAGTGCTGAGTCTGAGACTTTTTGTCCAGCACAATTTCTTCACAGGCAACTTCGGCTCCTTATTCTTACGCATAAAGCTTCTAATTCTTGATAAAGCAACTTCCATGGTTTCCTTATCCATGTTGGCAAAGCAAACCCGGAACCATCCTGGATTAGGGCAATGAAAAGAAGAACCAGGAGAAACATTTAGTTTAACTTCGTCAATTATCACTTTCCATAGCTTCATCTCTGCTTCATAAGTTTGCTCCTTGAGGAGATGGTGTAAATCCATCCATAAAAATAGCCCCGCATTGCTCTTCAAACAACCGATGCCCACTTGAGATAGCCCACAAGTGAAGGCCCTGTGCCTTTTGGCTAACCTTTTAGCACTCTCCATTAAGAACCCATCAACAAATTCATCATCTGATAACATTGATGCAATCAGATGTTGAGTTTGTGAAGACACAAGTCCAAAGCTGGACATTCTGCGGGCGCAACTCACAACGGTGTCGTTGTATGAGTAAATTATTCCAACCCTAAAGCCGGGGAACCCCATGTCCTTTGAAAGACTGTAAACAAGGTGGATGAGATTGCGATTGCAGGCAGTGTCTTCCTCTATTATCTCAGAGATGCTGATGAAATCACGCTGGCCTGAGAAGACTGTGGCGGCATAAATCTCGTCGCAGACTAAGTGGATGTTCTTTTCATTGATGAAGTTCACTAGACTTCTGAGTGTTTCTCTGTGTAAATAAGTTCCCAGAGGGTTTGACGGATTGGTCAGGAGCAAACCCTTTATTGTGATGTTGTCTTCTTGAGCTTTTTGGTATGCTGCTTCCATGGCTTCTCTTGTAATCTCGAAATTGTTAGAGCTGTAACATTCAACTGGAACAAGTTGAACTCCAGTTCTCCATCTCAAATCTCGATCAAATCTGCAACACAATGGAAATTCTTTTAGTACCTAGTCCAAATTTTGCCGTTTAACACATTGTCAGGATTCACAATTTAGAATGGATCCATTTACCGAGAATTACTTGATTACTTAGGAGTTAAACGTTACAAATGCTAGAAAATTTTTCTCATATAAACTAACATTAATTATAGTTTTGATTAAATTAAAATCAAATAGTTGAATAATTCAATAAAAATTTTAGGTTTAATATGATCAATAATATTTTATATAGCAACAATTTTATTCATTAAAAATCCCCATTAAAAAAGGAAGCATGGCACATAAATATGCCCACAACCTTACAAATTTTTAATTCAATATTTTATGTCTAACAGATCAATATTACAACAAACATATTGTGTCCCATTGTTAGTGTTTCATAAGTTGACCTATTGTGGACAGACACAAAATTTGCCTCATTTTCGCGACTACCAATGGTTTTTGGTATATTTTTTAATGTTTCTGATTGAGAAATTTGATTCTTAATTAATTTTCATATACACTTATCATGAATATCAATTTAAATACAGATTATAATGAATCATCATATAATTAAAAAATTTTAAATTAAAGATAATATAACATTTAATCACGTATTAACATATTAATATTACTACCTAAATTAATACTTAAGTTCAGTGCAGCTAACATTCTCCTTAAATAATTGGATAAAATGGTATGAAATATTTATAAATTCAAGACAACCCAAGTAATTGCACAGCCTTATTTATAATATTAATGCGGGTTTGTCCAGGGGTCATTGAAACAGTGCGGTTGACTAATTTGAAAGGAAAATCACACATTCACACTTGCTACTTCTGAGCTTGGAATCGTGGGGTTGACTGAATATAAAGCCTTTTTTATTGCTTCAAATCATTAATTTAATAGATGAATAATGTCTTTTTTCTCTTGTTTCTTCCTGTTCATCGGTGGGTAGTGGAGAAGGCAAAGGCTGGCTCATTGTATGGTGGAAAAAACAATACAGCCTACGATCTCCGTAAGAATCTCTAGTCATGAATCACCCAGAAACCTAATTAAGCTACATTATTATTTGATTTCTTATGTTGCCAATATTAATTAGGCTAAATGACTATTTCTCATTCAAGTTTCGATGAAGTAATAAATTCTAGAATGAAAAAACTATTATATGTTAAATTTGTTAAAAAAAAAGTAAATTATTTTAATAAAATTATCAAAAAGGAAAAAAAACTATTAAACTAAATAACACTTTGCCTCCAAAATTTTGTTAAACAGTTTTTTATCCGTAATTTAATTTAATTTTAATTAAAAATTATAAAAAATTAAGAATTTAATAGTCATTGAAGATATTTATATCCAGTGATATCTATAATTGTACCGATTTGGTTTAATTTCGAACCAATTTGTATGATTTTTTATCCAGATTGCACCAATTTGATATAATTCCCGATTGAAAAAGAAGTTGTAAGGGTGAAGGGAAAATAGGAAGGAAAAAATAAAAACTATTTATGGTTAAAAAGTAGTTTATTTATACTATTAAAAATGCAAGTGATATTAATACTATTTAACTGTTAAAATTAATGGAACGTGACTGGTAGGCAAATAGTTTTTTTGAATTTATATGTTGGGAATATGTTATTTCATCAAACTTTGGGTGGGAAACAGTGATTTGGCCTAATAATTATAGCATATAAAAAGCCCTACAGAAGCATAAAATGATCATGGAAAATGATGTATTACGTACCCTGGATAGTAAGGAGTTGGCACCAAAAATGCTTCACCGGGATCGGCTAAACAGAAGGCAACCGTCTCATGTGCTCCGGTTGCTCCACCACTCATAACAATGCGGTCAGGGTCGTATTTGACTCTATTCCCTCTAACTTTACCCATAAATTTTGCAACAGCCTGTAGAATTAAAAATTATTAGCACTCATCCATATAAAATATATACAGGTTTGTGTGTATTTGCGTACATTTCTGAACTCTGGCAAACCATGATAGTCTTGAAAGATGGCGATGTTCCTGAAATCATTCACACCTTCAGCAGTGCAAATGGAGGCTTCTGGGTTGTTCAAGAGCCATTGTTGAACTAAATCAAAGCAAAGCTGGTGCATGTGCAAGCGAAGGGAGAATTAAGTTAGCAGTGAGTCCATGGATGAACTTGACATGATTAAAACAGAAATATTAGTTGATTACCTGGTTTTCTGCTAAACCCATCTGGATGACTCCATTGGGATTTTTGGTGGGATGATATGGATCGGTTTCATATGCCTTCCAACCATCAAAATAAGGAGAATTTTCACCATGTCCATTGCCGCTGGCAATCTTGGACAACATTTCTTTTTGTTTCCTCAACATGGACTCCATGTTTGTGTTTCAGAAAGTCCTTAATAAAATGCAAATATTTGTAAGGTTGATTGCCAGTGTGGGAGCTCTCTGATTCTGGGGGTATTTATAGTTGAATACCAGAGATTGAAACAGTGTAGTATGAGATGGCTGTGCTTTGTCTTTTTCTATAATTTAAAGCTTTTGTTCAAAAGAAAGAAAGTTCCCGGTAAGACGGTGCTTCTTTTGGCATAGGCGGTGAGGGACTTAGTGGGCTAGTTCATTTTATCAATTATGAATATTTAATGGCGTTTGGTGGGAGTAGGAGAGCAATAGAAACAAGTACTGAATGGTTTTTGATTCCCATTGAATTTTTTTACTGTGAAGAAGACGAAGAATCAACTTTAGTTTTATATGCAATAAACAACCTAAGACTTTTGAAATCCAGATTAGACCAGTCGGTTGGATTGGGATTCAGTGTAATCCATGACCAATTCAACTTGTATAAAGTTTTAAAAGTGGTTAAGTCTTTTTTGAGTTAAGAATAGGCTAAAAACAACTCAAATATGGTACACTTGCATCCTAGTACACTAAATCTACATGTCTAATGAAATCCAAAACCATTGACTGTGCTATCTAGGAAAAACAGGAGATAATTGTTATCCTGTAGAACTAGGCCATAAAGATGGGATACAATTGAGCAAATTATGGAATTGCCAAGATTCATATCTACTAGGTTCAGTTCATATGAAAAATGGGATAGTTCAAGTTTGATTTGAGTTTGTTAAGTCAAAATTAAGAGTAACTAGAGTTCAGTTTGATTCTTAAATTTGAAGTTCGAAGCTTGACTCAAACTCATCGCTTAGATTCATTACTCCAGTTTGTGAGTTCTTAACAAAGTAACGTCGATTTTACTCAAGAACTACAAATCGATGTTGTTTTAATAATCGTTTTATATGATCTAAATTCAATTGTGAATCAAACTTGAATCAATTTGAACTTGATTAGTGAGTCAAATTAAACTAAACTTTTTCTAACTTAAATTTGATTTAATTTTTCAGTTTGAACTCAATCTAAACAAATTTGAGCCGAACAATCTTTTGAGCATTGAACCAAGAACCAATTTAGTTGAAGTCACATTCTCTCCTTAGTGTTGCGGGAAAAATGATGTTTTCAGGAATAGAATCGGACAAGTGAAGTGACATAAGTAACCTCAAGTCCAACCCCATTATAAATCAATTTACGCGTATATGATATGTCAAATCACTACATATTGCATAGTGACCCCTTTTCGATGCAACTCCCTATTCTTTCTCTGAAAAAAGCTTGACGGCATGTAATAAACAACTTAAAGACAAATGGAAGTAGAGAGGATGAGAGGGGCCAGGGCAAAGGAAATAAGCTATACACACACGTAATGAATAAAGTTGGACATAAACAGCACAACCACCGGATCATCCCATACATCAATGGATATGTTCCAACTAATTGCGGTGCTTCTATATATCTCAAAGTCGGTAAACGCCAGCCAGTTAATCATTTATACATATATACAAACTGGGCACCACATTATGTTGACACTTTGCTTGGTCTTTTTCGCACTTTTCCATCAGTCTATTCCACACGTTCAATTCATCAATCAAAAAATGAACCCACAAAATATGAGAACTTTCTGTCTCGCTGGTGTACTAACGTTATCCCCCTTGCCCCCCCTTTTCTGGCTTCTTGCTGCACGATTTCAAACTGCAACTTGCAGTTCGTACCTCCCTGTACTGGTTCAATTATTTTATTTCTGTGTACACTCTCTGAACAACTATTCAAGTTCAAGCTAGTTAGTCTAGAATTTTTTCATATGAAAAGAGGGAGTTCATGCTATTTGAACTCTAACTTTTCACAAGTTTTACCACTCAAGTTAACTCTTCCGGTTGTAAAAGCCATTTCTATGGTATTTGTTGATGAGATTTTGAATCACTTGATGAAGTACTCAATTGATTAAGATCTAATAAAGCTTTGATGATGATGTATGATTAGACAATGAAATAAAAAAGATAAGACAGGATATTTTTTTCGTGTTTGGCCTGATTATTGGAACATTTATGTCTACGGTATATCTATTAATTATTGTATATCCTATAGAGGATGATTACAAAAGATAAAGTGTATATGTATATATTTCTCTATGTGTGTGTATGTGCAAATATTTCTCTCCTCCAGATAATATTTTATATATCAATAAAACCATGTATACATATTTACGTGTGTTATCATTTGATTAAATAATTTAGACGTAAGGTAAAATAATATCTAATCACATGATAACACATATTAATATGTATCTATTTATGTATTCAAAACGAATAACATAATATTATTTTATATATATATATATATATATATATATATATATATATATATATATATATATTATATATATATATATATATATATATATATATATATATATATATATATATATATATATATATATATAAAATTTGTGAGAATTAGTTATAATCAAATTATGATGAACAAGAAATTCTGAATCCAAATACAATTTTAGGTATTTATTTCTAATGGAACATAAAATAAATATTTATAATAATAAAAATGTCTTAATTTGAAAGGTGAAGATAGTTTTCCCTGAATGTCATTGTAAAGAATAGAGATGGAAAATTGTGCAATGATTTACGCTAATTAGTAGAGGTCTTCTCGTTGCCATAGGCTGAAATGTCTACTTGTGCCCCTCGTCGTCTGACAGATTAAGAATACTCTTAAGAGTGATAGATTTATTGCTGATCGAAGTCACTTGAACAAGTTTCCTTGGTAAGGTGTTTCTCGGAAAAATATCCCGCGAACAGAAGAATATCATAGTACAACATCCATAGTCTGCATTTTTTTTTTTTTTTTTGAGAGGCTTAAAGATTCAAGAGATCTCGTTCCAGTAGTGTGGTGGTCCTCAATCTGGAAATTTCAACCACCATGGTCCCCTTTTATTAATGGACCAAGACCAAATTAATGAGAAATTTCTTGTGGGGGATGATGATGGATGCTAGAGGCAGACATTAACCTTTGACTATAAAGCTTATATATAGTTATAATTAATAGGCTTCTCTTTGTGAAAGCAAACTAATAAGGCACTAGTGATATAATTAGGTGATGAGGCAGCCATGTGGGTGGGTAATTTATAACTTGGTTCTTCTGTTCCAGTAAGATTTCCATGGTCAAACCAAGATGTTGAAGTTGAACCCTTCTAGTTCAAGATGGCCATTTAGACCAGGCTGTGTGGTGGTGAAAGTTTACCTATCTTCCGTTGAAGTTGGAAGTTTTAACTTTGTCAAAAGTCATACATTGGAAATTCCTAAGCGAAGACTATCATTGAAAGTTCTATGTTCTCATCTTGTACAATAATCTTCTCAGTCAATCATAAGTCTTTAAAGAGTAGTTTCTAATCAAACTGGCTAACATGCAAATCGTTAAGATAGCAATACATATCGATTAGTCATGTGGGTAGCATGAGCGATTTGACATACAAGACATTAGACATGTCATCTACTCACAAGATAGTCTAAAATATTGGTAGAACTCTTTCGCCTATAAATAGTTTTCGAACTCGCTTTATCAACTTCCATGTCTATCCTCTATCTTCATGAGATAGTAATAAACTCCTCCTGTTCCAAGAGATGTTTATATTCAATATACTATGGTCTTGGTTGTATAATTATACAATTACCTATTACCCATTTGCTCTTGTCTTATACAAAAATGAAGGGACTACCCTTTTTGTTGTATATTATTACTCTATTGAATTTTAATGGCATATGCAATAATATAACAGTAAAAACCTTTCCAATAACAAGTCGAACTATTTTAAAAAGATCATCGTATTCGTCCTATTTATCACTCTATTTATTATATTATATATAAGATTACACTTCTAGTCTTATATACTCTCGTTAGTGTAGATTTTCTGATCAACAATATATAATAATGAATTTCCAAGTAACATAATTTTCAAATAGATAAAATCTATTCTTCAATTTGTATAATAATTTTTAGGTGAAGGAAATAAAATGGTACTTTTCTAGGCTGATTCTTGGCATGTGAAGAATTGCTTTGTTACATCGGTCAACATTTCACCATTTTATTCCAAGATGTATGCAAAATATTGACCACATGGGCTAACTATTAAAGTATATGAACTAATGTGGTTGTTGCACCAATTGAATTGATCATAGAATTATTGGAAGATGAAGTTGCGATATTTGGAATTTGAAGAACCCAATTGAATGTGTAAACTTTCTTGATAAACTAAAAATTTAACCTTTAGGGTGTATCTGGTGTCATTGATATTTTATTATAAAAAATGAAATATCATTATAAATAGAAATGACAGTAAGTTCTATCGAACTAATTTCAGTGTGACCCATTATGTTTATGGACCATATTAAGTTAAAACTCACTACAATACAAATCTTATAGGTTGTGTCAACCTGATAGGATTAAAGGGCCCGTAGCACGATTCAAGAACCTTAGGTTGTGCCCTCATAGGCTCTTAGGAGACTCACTCACCAAATTATAATTTTTTAATATATTGTAATTTTAATTAACTTTTTATAATTTGTGTTGGGTTAGCTCGCAAGCCTTATCTCAAGGCCCTTGACATGACCCATATAGCTCGCAAGTCTGGGATACAATAGCGAGTGTGTCCCCACTTGAGTCATGTCAAAAAAAAGGGGTTTGGGTTGTGCCACCAACTGGCCCAACCTCTTTGACATGTCTAACCATAAAGATAAATTAACTAGAAGATTACTGAATTTAAATTACTATCATTTTTTATAAATATTGATAGGTTAAATAATTATTGTGTTTGATTAGATATAATAAAAGTGTACTAAAATATTATCTTATATAAATGTTATAAATATAATTATTATAAAAATGTTTTTTTATGATACTTGTTATTTAATTGAAAATGAGAGTATTTTTTCCTAAAAAATTAATAAATAGAGATAAAATTATAACAAAATTAAGATTAATTTAAGTAATCTTTTACACATTACCATTGTTATTAAAAGATATTCTAAATATTTTATTACTTGACAAATCAAACAAACCAAACAAAATATGACAATATTAAAATTAAATTACTAAAATAATTTTAAATTCGCTCAGTCAAATGCCCCTTATTTTGTAAGCAAAACCATTTTCTGTAGCGACAAAATTTTTAGCAATTGGGTTATCAAATTTATCCTCTGCAAATGACACAAAAGATGTGTTTGGTTCAGTAATGTTTTTATTACCAAAAATAAAATATTACCACAAAGTTATATTACCTTAAAGAATATTTAATATAAATTATTACTATATTTGATAAAAAATTTTAAGTATAATCTTGTTTGATTAGATATACTCTAAGGTGAAAATGATGATCAGAGTATTTCTTATATTATTTATTATATCTCTATTAGTAATAAAAGATTACCGAAATTTAATTGACAGCTTCTCTTCTCTTTGTAAGGTTCTTTCGTCGTTTTCTTTTTTTTTTTATAGTCGGTTTTGAATTTAACTTTAATTGGAGATCTGAGTGAGTTTTTTTTTTTTTTCAACTTTTTTCTATTTTGTTTAGTCGAACAATATTATGCACATATATTTTTGAATATACAAATAAGTATATAGATAATATGTTAATATGTGATTAAGTGTCATTTTATCCTTAATTCAAAATCACTCAATCACATAATAATATATCATTTATATAATTATTTGTGTATTTAAAAATATATATACATAGTTTTATTATCATTCAGTCTCCCTATGTTTCAATTCAAATGTGAAGAAGCAAACATAGAAAGACTACAACTATTGGACTTGGATTGAGCTCCCATACACCACTCAAATTATGAATTCTATTTTAATAAAACTATATATATCTACTTTGAGTATATAAAAAGATATACACCTAATATGTATTATCATATAATTAGATGATTTTAATTAAAAATAAATATTCAATCACATAGTGATATACATAAGTGTGTACTCAAAATGGGTACGTATAGTATTGCTCATTTTATTTGAGTGTATATTTTTAAATCTTTTGAAAATTCAATTTTTAAAATTATATAAACGGTGGCAGGAAGAAGAATCTATTAATATCCCATAAAAAATAAAATAAAATTTGTTTGTGTGAGCAATGTTGGTTACCCTAGATTCTGAGTATTTAAGAACCGGCGATTTCAATTTCAGTTTCAGTTCTTGCTTTTCTATTAGGGTATTCAGACTCGTTCACCCCTAGACTCACATATGCAAACAATTAACAAAACTTTGAAGCTCGACCACAGAACTAAGAATGCAAAATGAAAATCATGCTAAATTTTACTAAACAATGTTTTGAAAGTGGTACATGTTCCTAGTGTTAACTCAAGAACCACGTGCAATTGAAATGGTCAATTTTTCAGTTGGAAGGAAAATGGGTAAAGCTTTTTTCAAAAATTTCTGCAGCAACTGAATTGATGACAAAAATGTTTAAATTGTGAGAGCACACATAGAAAGCTGGAAAACAAAATGTTTTTATCATTGAAATGGCTTTGAAGAGAGACTTGAACGCAAATTTGAGAAAAGGGTATATTGACTTCCAGAAAATGAGTATATGGTTCTGTTCAGACTTGCCCTCATTTATATTGGTATGATATGACAGGAACTTCACAGTTAAGCTAGTTGGATCAAATGCATAATTTTTAATGACTATAAGTAATTAAATATGTGTAAGCAATATACGGTAATAATGCTTACAGTTCCACGATACGTTTCCTGCAGCACCTTTTACTTCTTCATTAGAAGAATCACAGTGTGAGCTGCAATGCTTCGATTTTCACCAAGGCTGTCGACCTTTTCGTGAGTTTTAGCTTTCAGATTAACAACTGAGGGATCCGCTCCAAGCAGCTCTGACAAATTGGCCCGAATTGCCTCCTTGTGAGGGCTTAGTTTTGGTCTTTGAAGAATCAAGGTAGCATCCAAGTTGCCGATCTCATAACCTGCTTCATGCATAAGTCTCACCTGAAATGGACCACACAATTAGTAGATGAGCTTTATAGTTATCGAATCGATTGAACTGCCTAGAATTTGTTATAACCATTTTGGAATAAGAAACTATCTGTACAACTAATTTGATTAGAATGTTAAGGGAATGTTACATGAAATTAAGTGTCCAATACAAGATGAATCATAGAGAAATAATTAGCAAGTTAACTGAAGGCTGATGACTTAGGCCTGCACATATGTTTGAATCCTTTCAAAGCTCCAGTTAAATTTTCAGCAATGAAATCAAATTTCATCAATGTAGATGCCCTTTTTCTGATTGATGGAATATCAGGCAAATGTCTTTTCTTGTATTAGAACAACCAATGCACTATTTCTAAATTGTTTACATTACTATTTAGATCCACCCAACAGCATTCCTACTCTTTATCCTTTTGCCAATTGCTTCTTCAAAATTCTATCCAGTTATCTCGAAACTAAATTTCAAATTGATTCAACAACAAAACACTCTCCAATCTACATAGAAATGGGATTTACTTACTCAGAAGCCCATCAAGTTATATATTCTTAAAACATCTCAAAGTACACTAACGAGAAAATTTTGATTACAGGAGGCAGTAATAAGAATTTTCAGAGAAAACTTTTTGACAACTCAAAAACCTAGTTATATCTTGGATTTCAGAAGGATTCCTTTATAAAGACACATGGGTATTTTATGAATATATAGCACCAATAAGATAAACCATGCAAGAAAGCTTTTGTTAAGAATTATGTTCATATGAATGACAATCAACACTCAAATTTCGTTAAAAAAATCAACTTATATGGTGAAAAGCCTAACGTCTATTTACTTTCCAGTGTCAAGTTGCACATATCTGCGTCTCTAAGCTCGCATAATGGTGGATTATACACATGTTCTTCTATGGGAATCAGTTTTGATGGCTGAACTTGGTGTTATCCATGCTGGATTCGATTAGGCACGTCGCTCAAATTCAGTTTGAAAATAATTTATCTTTATACTCAATTCAAATTAAGTCAAACTTGAGTGTGTTTTCTCGTGATTGTTTGCTCAATTGAATCTTCAAATTCCTTCAATATCATCAATCTTCAATTTAAAAATTAAAAAAAAAAAAAACTCACAGCTTCTTTAATGAAGACAGAGGAAGCTGCGCCCTTCCATTTAGGATCAGAATCAGGAAAAATCTGACCAATATCAGGAAGTCCCAATGCTCCCAAGATAGCATCAACAACACAGTGAAGCAAAACATCACCTAAAACCAACGATCCAATCAAATTAATTGAACAAAATTAAGAAAAATTCAAATTAAACACCTCAGAATCCACCAAAACAATAACACAACAAACACACGAACCGTCAGAGTGAGCCTCGCAACCTCTGTTGTGGGGAATACTAATGCCACCAATGATCAAAGGGTAGCCCGGCTCCAATCTATGAAGATCGAAGCCATGGCCCACACGGAAGGGCAGTGATTTAGACTTGGAGGACTGTACGGAAGTGGGATATTCAGTGAGTCCAATGGATGAAGAAGTAGTGGTGGCTGTAGCTAAAACTGAGGAACGTTTTAACGGTGTCGATTGATGCTTGACGTTGATGGGTAAGGAAGAAGATTTTGGAAAAGAAGGTTTGTGTATAATTTTGGCGGGGAGAAGAGGAGAGGAAGTGCACAAGTGAGTGGCCATCACCATTATTGGCTTCTAAATTTTGCAGACAAAAAAGTGAGGCTGAGGCAGAGTCAGCTGCAGCTACTTGCTTTTGTTTTCGCGGAATCTCTTGAGAAATGATCCTCGTGGTGACGAATGGAAACAAATATGAGTGAAGATAGATGACGTGTCAATTCATTATTCACATTTAAATTGGTTTAATTAACTAATAATACTAATTTATTTATGAATAACCCTAGTATAAAATTTAATCACGTCAGGAAAATCGTTGAGGAAACCAAGGATGAATTTGAACCCAACCCAAAGAAAAACCAACTCAAATTTTCTCAAACTGGTGAATGGCAACATCCAAGAGATAAATAGTAACATCAAAGAGGTTAATAATAATGTTGAGTCAAACGTCAATAAACCCTTAAACTAGGGTTGGGTTGAAACTTCAATTCGAATTCAATTTGTTTGAACAGAATTAAATTCAAAACTAAATTAGCTCAATTCGAATTTATTATAGAAAAAAAAGATTGGCGCCCAACATGGGTACTTCTAATTGTCCTTCTGAAGCTTTAAAATAGATTATATTCGTTTGAGTCAACATAGACAATATATACAATTTCTCTACTTCACCAAATCACACCCAAGACAAAACCCTAACCAGACTTTGAATTAATAAAGTACATCACCAAGAACAACAATGCTTGCACCATAAACATATGGGGCATTGGTGCGGGCAGCAGTCTCACCGCATAAACCATAACAAAGGCACAGAAACACAAAACCATGTATCATACTGTAACTTCTTTTAGGGATCACCTGGGTAATTTGTAGGCTCAAAATGTACTTGTCTAATTTCACAGGTCGACAATTGGGTGGGTAATCAAGCATCATTTTACAACAACTTAGCACATATTTGACATTTTATATCTACATGGACAATAGAACTGTTGGATTTCCAATTAAAGCAGAAAAGCTTTAGGGTGAGGTAGAAGCCCTCGGTTGCTTGCATTCACGCTCCAGAATTAGATGTTCGGAGGCAGCTCTCTTTGGTCTCAACTGCAACAAGAACAACAAAAAGAGCCTCCAGAAAAAGTTTTTTGCTATAAAATTTGTACTTGTGTGACATGAGAAAAATCAGAAATCAACACTAACCTTCTCTTCAGCACACTGACAGATATTTCTCATAAGAATATTTTTTACTTCAGTTGTAATTACTGCCAAAAAGTGTGTTAGCTTGTTAGTTTCTACTTGAGATCATTACATAGGAATGCAATAACGGTCAGATTCTTTTAGAAAACTTTCTTCCAAAAACACATGCAACATCAACAATTACAACAATAAACAGATACATTGAAACCAACAGTTGATCACTTAACTCATAAAATTTAAACAAGAATCTCTCTAACATCGTTGTGAATTCCTAATATCAATGAACAACAATGAATGCAAACCTAGTCACCTAGGCTAACCATATTTAGACATTGGAACATGAATCACATAATTAGAAAACCATCTATAATATCAAGACTTAGCATCAAACCAAAAGTTAAAATATTACACTGCAGGCATAATTCAAAAAATCAAGAATAACCCACCTTTACCCATCAGGAGAACAAACTCAGGAACATTAAGGAGATACAAAGATCTCATTACCATGATTAGGTGGTGGAAGAGTTCGGCTATGAGTAGGATGATAGGTGGCTGGTGTCATTTTCTACCAAAGAGAAAAATATATATGAGAGAAGATGTTCAGATTTCTTGAATGATCATTAAAATGATAGACGGCATTCAGTGAAACGCCCTATGCTCTTAAGTAGAAAGCAAAGTAGTGATTTACGTCCAGAAAATATCACAAGAGGTTCAACCAAAAAAATTGTGTATGTGTACTGTAAATTATGCAGTTCTTCACTCAAATCTGCAGGGTGCTACTATGAACTGAAATGAAAAGCATTGCAACCTGCATTCTGGACCGGAGCATGTATGGCTATTGCATTTAACTAAACTGAGCTTGACTAGAAAGCGCCGGTTGCTACAAGCAATTACACATCAAGTGAACATTTCCACAACTCAAAACTGATTCATTAAAGGTCCCAGTAGATGGACCAGTTTCAATGCAACAATGAAACACAATACCAGCTAAGTAATCACACTGGGCTTCATTCTTGAGCTCCTTGTGACAATATTTCTGCAAGGTGAATTTCAACATCCATCCTGCCTTTTTTTCAGGTGTGGTTCAATTATCTAAAGGGCTTCTTGTGGAATATCATTAAGTCAGATTTACCATTTACCATAAACTCAGTTAGAAAAACTGCTATATGAGTCTTGGAATTAAACAGTGCATTTGTGAAATCTTGCTTGATTATGGAAGGCATGCTTTCAAATAAATCTACCTACACCAGCAGAAGCGGGGTGGGGGAGCTTATGGTAAATTGTCAATCCATTTGAATTAGCTAGAGAAAACATTACAAGTTACTGAAAGAGTAAGATATGGAATCTCAAGTCAAATCATGTATCTTGTGCCAAACATTATAATTTTCAAACAAACATCCCTTGAATTCATTAATTTTTTAGTGTCGTCGCTACAAAACATGGACTAAAACTAAAGGCAAAGTAGGATCCAGTTTGGCAGAGACTGAAAGGAGAACAATTGGAGGCAGAAGAGAAATATGCAGTAGGTTTAGGAAAGGGACAGTTAGTGGCCATGGTAAATATCTCCATAGTTTACTGGATTTTTACCCCTTTCATGACTCAAATCATCAACACTCTCATAAATTTGTACATACAGAAAAACAATCAAATTCCATTTACGTTACTATAATTTCAAAAACTAGTAGAAAGAAGTTAATTGATTTGTCAATCTCACCAGTATCTACCTTCAATCTAGTTGAAATTCAGTCTTTCTAACTGTAAATTTTCACAATAAAATCTAACTTTTTGGTCATGTTGTTAGCATCCACAGGCAAATTCTTGAAAAAGATGCCCCTCCTCTTGACAATTGTTAAAACCAGAATATGGCTTGACTAGATTAAAAAGGCAAGCGTATTCTGATGCTGTAATTAACCTCAAAGACAATTATGTATTGCAGCATCAGAAATTTTACTCAGTCCTGCGCATAGAAAAATCGCACAGGACCATTACTGTAATTGTACTAAATCCCACCAGTACCCATCATACAATTAAAGAACCCATAATTAATCTCCAATAATCTGAGCTTGACTAGATTTAAAAAAAAAAATTGCATATTCTGCAGTGCAATTAACCTCAAAGACAAATATATATTGCAGCATCAGAAAATTTACTCAGGGCGGCACAGAGAACATTCACACAGGACCATTTCTGTAATCGTACTATATCCAACAGGAACCCATCATCCCAAACTGAAACAAAACAAAAACCATACAAAGGGAGAAGCACAATGCTAATGAGCCAGTCAAAAACAATTAAAGAACCCATAATTAAGCCCCAATAATCTGAGCTTGACAAGATTTAAACAACATATGCATATTCTGAAGCTGTAATTAACCTCAAAGACAAATATATATTGCAGCATCAGAAAAGTTACTCAGTGCAGCATATAGAGTAATCACACGGGGCCATTACTGTAATTGTACTAAATGCTAACGGAACCCATCATCCCAAACTGAAATGCATCAAAATTCGAATAACAGAAAAACAAAATGGCATGAAATATATATATAAAGCAAAACAAAATCCATTCTCAGGGAGAAGCACAATGTTAATGAGCCAGTCAAAAACAATTAAAGAACCCATAATTAAGCTCCAATAACATATATGAGCAACACCCATAAACGAATCTACAATGTTAACGGATCGAATGATGTCCAACTGCAATGAACTATTCCATAAGCTGGTGGCAGATCAATAAAGAAAACAAGAGCTTTTGTAATTCATGATTTAGAGAGTTCGATAAGAAAAGAAAACTAAGAAGATTAGGGCTATTTTCAGTACGTACAGATGGGTTGGAAGGATCAGAAGGTCGAAGTTGGCTGAAATTGTGGGGGTCAAACGAGGGCCAGTCACCAAGCATAGACCCCATTGCAAAAGTGCTGGTTTCCGTGGCACAACCACCAAACGCACACAAGCACAAGGAGAGAAAGCCCACAAAGCCACGCACGATTCTAGAATCAACTTACATTTACATTTACAGTACATTACAGTTTTGTAATGCTTCATTATAATCTGATAATTCACATTTATTCCCTCTCCTTTCAGGCCAGTTTCTGTGCTCTCTACCTCATGGTTCACTTGCTACCTAGTGCAGAGTTTGCGTTACTTTTAAATGAAGTAAATATGAACACTCATCATCGAATCTTCAGACATTCCAGTTACTGTTTTAAATTTGGACAGGACCGGCCAATCCTATCGTGAATCAAGTGACAAATTTGATCTATTCATAGTTAAAATTTATTTTAACAATTGGATCATATTGATTTGAGTATAAGCTCGAATCGAAATTTTTTTTCTGAAAATTCTAATACTCAATTAATTTTACTAATTTTACTACTGATAAATGACATTTATTCTTATAATTTTGTATACAAATAATAATATGTCATTATGTAATTAAATAGTTTTAAATTAAAAATTAGATAACACTCAATTATACAGTAATATATTATTATGTTTATATAAAATTATGTATATTATTTATGTATATAATTTTATAGGTCCAGTCACTATAACCAGTCACTGTTATTATTATTTTCACTCTTACGACCTTGAAATCAATACTTTCAAATCCAGATTGGTACCAGGCATTAACTATCAAAGGGACCCCCAACCTCGGTCTAACTGGTTCAATCAATATACTATTTATATTGAAAAATATATAAACGATGAGATTTACCTATAATATTTTTAGATGAGTTCAAGCCAAAAATTTACATCAAAAGCTCAATTCTCCCTATAACCTAATCAAGTCAAACTCTTGTTCACTCAATTCGGTTTGATTGCATCCCTATATGCATCATGCTAATGTTAACATGAGGGTTTGATTACACTGACTTAGCAATTGAATTGCTATCCAGCGTGTTATGGTTCAACTATGGATAGAATTGATTTAAAGACAACTATTAAATCAAAACTTGACCTAGATCGGGTTGGCTATTAGGTCCTGGTTGGATTGGTTAAACTAGCTGATTTGAATTTCAAAAACACAAATTGAAACCTCATGCCATACTAGATTGTGATTATTCTTTGAGTTAGATTAGGAAGATTGATATTCAAAAAGAAAATAATATGAGTATTGCTTTGAAAACAATGAAAATGTTTTATATGCTAATTTGAGCAATATAATTTTATAAAAGGAAAATGTGTTCTCTTCTCTTCAATGCCCCAAGAGCCGATGAATTTGAGGATAAACTAGACAATAAAACCATATTTACTTATTTTGAATACACAAATAAATATATATTTGATACGTGTTATCATGTGATTAGATGATTTTGAATTAAAGATAAAGTAACACTCAATCACTTGATATCATAATAAATGTATAGTCATTTGTATACCTAAAATAGGTATACATAGTATTACTCTAAACTAAAATGAATGTGAGCATAAATAAGAAACCTATCTATTCTTATAGGTTTTAGGAGAATGGACCATCAAGTCTACACTCACACTAGTTGCATCATCCTAAATCCACATCAATAATAGAATTGATTGAGTTTTGATTTGTGACTTTGCATATCCATTAGATATTTTTGAAATTTTCCAATTGCAATTCTTGATAAGGCTTCATTGATGTATAAGCGTTCAAACTAAAAAACCTCATGCATAAGAATTTCCTCTTAAAGGGAATAATTTCATAAATGTTTATTCTTGATGAAATTTCTTGTCACTATTTGATGTACACAATTAAGAGTTTTGAGTGAAGTAAATTATGGTAGTGACATTAGAATTTGGATAACTAAACTTGATATACATTACATACGGTGATATAAAATTATTATAACTAAAGTTGGACATTGGATGATTTTTTAATGTGGTTTAGCATACTATTCAAGAGTTTATGTTGACGATTATGACATTGATGGCTTTAGAAAAATGTTTCGGCAAAGTATGTAAAAGAGCTGCAAGAGAAATGATTTGAGAAAGACTTGATTTTCGATCAGAGTCACCATCACTGAGGATAATGCTTATTTAATTCTGAATATCATATATCTAATTGATTTTTATGTCTTTTTGTTTTTCTCTCTTCTTTACCTCACCTCTCCCTTGAATAATCCCTTCACTATGTAGGATTCAAGAAAGGGGTTATAACCTTATTAGTTATATTTATATTTCTTAATTCATCACAATAAATAAATAAGGTAAGAATCAAAGTTAATAATGTATAAAGTTATCCTTGAGCAAATGACATGAAAAAAAATATCAACTAATAGATTGTGTTCTCTAGGCGTTGGCTTCTCGGGTAGGTGTTCTGCGGATAAAAGTTTGGCATATAACAGATATTTTCTTGTTCATCTTCTTCATTGTTCATTAATTGACTAGACTGAAAGAGAAGCCAATTACAAACGACCATGAGCGTGAAGTGCGTTATGGGGATAAGAATGTGTCCCAAACCCTAGTTTTTTTAGATAGTTTTCCAAGTTGGCATCCTTTGACTCTTCAAAAGTCAATCTATGGAGGTGCAAATTTGGTTTGAAAGGGAAAAAAATCTTCGAAGCAGCAGCTTTATATAAGCAAAGTATGTCATGAATATCATCCCATGTTTGGATTCTCTGTAAATCTAAAGACTGTAGCAGTATAATATCAGTTCTTGTTCTTGATGATAAGCAAGTTTGTTTGCATGGACTGGGATTTGCAGGCAATAGTGCGAGGTTGCAGCGTCCACGGTGAGGCCTCAACCTCCATTATTATGGACGACACACCATCTTGTTTCTCTCCTTTGAGTCTTCAAGAAGATGCCCTTTTCGAATTCCCTAATATTTCTGAACCCACAACGATTTTAACAGAGTTAGATGAACTTTACAAGCCCTTCTATCCGCAAATCAGTCTCAACACCAGTTCCATTTCGGTTCCCGTTGAAGTTAAAAAGCCTAAGAAGCTGGTGAACCAGCAGTCTCTTTCTGGTTCTTCAACTGGTACCATTGATACCGATCAAGCAGCCAGGCCAAGAAGAGGGTCAGTGTAATATATCTTGCTTATCCATTGTCAAGGTAGAATTGCATATTGATTATGATTTTTCTTTTTTCTGTTTTCAGCAGGAAGAATCAACACAAAAGAGAAGTGAAAATGGTGACAGTGGAAGATCTGTCGGCTGATTTGTGGGCTTGGCGTAAATACGGCCAGAAACCCATCAAGGGATCACCATATCCCAGGTAAAGCAATTATTCTTCTGCTAGTAATATATGAATAAATACAAAACAAGAGCTGATTTTAGCTAAAAGAATCATGCAGGAGCTATTACAGGTGCAGCAGTTCAAGAGGATGTTTAGCAAGAAAACGAGTTGAAAGAAGCAGCACGGATCCAAGTGTATTTATCATAACGTACACTGCTGAGCACAACCACGGCCAGCCAACACGGAGAAGCTCCCTATCCGGAAGCACCCGTATTAAGTCTTCAATGCGAAGAACTCCGGCCGCCACAGACGAGTCTCTGCACCAGGAAAGCATAAAAAAAGAGGATGAACACGTTTCTAAAGATGGAGAAGACAATGAATTCACCATGCCGGATTTACTTTTTCACGATGAATTGTTTTCAAGCTTGGAAGATTTAGAAGGACCCAGTTTAAGCTTTAATTTGAGTTCGTTTGAGTTAATTTAAAATGTCATGGATAGATAAACAGTATCAGATTTATGAATAGTATTATCAATAATATAATCAATGACGAATCTGTAACTTTTTAGTATAGGCAATAGTTAGTTCTGAAAGTCAAGAAAGTCGGTTCCAAGATCATCAGTTTTCCAAATACTGACAAAGATAGGCTTTCTTGTTGCTCTTGTTTATAACGAAAACTCCACCACAAGGAATATAGGGTGATTGTTTATTTGTTCACAATTAACTTGCATTTTTAAGGTTATTTTTCAGAAATTATTTCTGGAGACTAATTGCCCACTACGCCGACTCCATAACCACAAGCAAAAACTACAGCTGGCTAGACATATTTAATTATTTAATCCAGGATCTGCTTAATTATGTGCCTAACACGGTGTTATTCAATTAGCTATATATTTCTTGTAAGCATTCAAGTCATGATGATGTGTAATATAAATTTTGATTAGACATAGGGCTACGAATGAACAAAATTAAATTTGGAAAATGTTTAATCATAGTCAATGTCATATTTTTGAACTAAACTTTTGACAACAAATCACCCTTTATAAGTATGTACGTTATCTTTTATATCATTTTTTTTTTTAAAAAACTCACTTACACCTAAAAAGTTTTATCCCTTCACGTATACCAATTAAAGATTATTTTGAGTTCTGATACATGAAGTCTATTTCAGATTTCATAGCGTCCAATCATTTTTTCGAATCTAAACTTAAAACAACCTCATTGTAAGTCATAGGTTTGTCATTATGATTGATTTAAGTTTAGTTGAATAAAAAGTGATTTGGTTTGAGTTTGACAAGCCCAAATTAAAGATAGTTTAAATTTAATTCGAATGAAAAATAGCTCAATTTTGTTGGAGTTAATGCCTTGAGTCCATGGTTCGAATTTGCAGTTTGGATTTGTGATTCGAGTTTGTCATTTATGTTGTTTTACCTAATACTGGATAAAACGAAAATGAAATCATTTTGATAATTATTTGATATGGATCAAATTAATTTATGAGTTAAGTTTAAACAAAATTAGACCATTTCCCAATTCATAAGTCGAATCAAATGAAATTTTCGCTAACTTAAGTTTAATTCAATTTTAAAAATAATTCGACCCAAAAGATTATGTCAACCTCTTTTTCCGACGGAAACCTCATCTTGTATCGTATCAAAATAGATGAATCATAATCATCAAAATTTCACCAACTTTTAGAGAAAAGATAATCACATAAATCAAGACACCAAGAGATTTGATAATATATATGACGATATATAATACTAATATCTTTAGAAACAAATGATAATACTCCACCTTAGTCCTTGCCAAAGGCAAATTAAGGCATAAACAACTTTGAGAAGCTCCAGCTTTATTTCTTCAATACATATAGTTTTTGCAGTGACGATAAGATATCACTTTTGCTTCTAGCCAGACTCCCCAGATGATCGGGATCTTTTTGTTAGCCTGCTAGAATGGCACACATGTTTGTTCGGTTGGAGAAAGCAAAGCGGCCACAGAGCCAACAAAAGCAGCATTCATGTAAGTTGCAGGCTCAGCATGGGAGTAGTCTGATCTTGCATCATTGAACTGGTCATTTGAATCCGGACCGCCAAAAATGGCACCCACATGAACATTTGGATTTGGCTTCGCAGAATTGTAATAGCTTGAGTAGCCGTCGTGGCAACCGACTTTTCCTCGGAGAACTCGGATTGACGGAATGGATGCACCTCTGTGGTGCACCTGCAGTGGAAAATTGCTGCCGTGGCCTGCCATATATGACATCTTCATGGGGTTGTTTCCAAGTATATAATCTACCTGGAAATAATTTAACACTAGTTAAATAGTCGGAAGCTCGTAGGTAATCTTTGTCAGCATTACGAAAAATGGTTTTTGACTCTGCTATCCATTCATATGGTTTTAAGGACTGCATTCAATATTTAATAGAGAGGTTAGAAATATACCTGTGATTTTGCGAAGGCACGGAGTTTAGTGGGAGATAAAAGCAGGGAACCACATTGAAGTCTTCCTATATGAGCCTCATTCAAGGTTTTGGAGTAGAGAAATAGCAGCATGGAAGAGCTTGTGACATATTGTAAATTACTGGTATCTCTAATATATAAAAGCCCACCTACAAACATGCCAGAAAATTAAGGTTCTGTTAATGTCTTGGAGCTGCACAAAATTATATAAGCCCCTCAAAAGAAGATTATATATTTATGTAAGGGGGCATGCATGACTACCGCATATCATCTGGGAATGATAACAACAGATTAATCAAATAGCTTATAAGCTTTTAAAGGCAAACTCCTCTAAACCAAACTTATGTTTGGCTTAACTGGAGGGCAATACCTCAACTGATGACCACATAGATGTTGTTTTGATATGTATAAGTTAAAATGACATTATTTTAGCTCGTACTCTTATAAAGGGAGTTTGTTTTGAGTTTAACTGTTGAGCTGACTATCAAACTAAGTTAACTCAATTCAAATCTAATCATACATAAAGTATTTTAGGTTGTAAAACTCAAAATCAAATATCTCTTGCATATAATAGTAGAAGATTAGTTAAATGACATATAACATCTTAGATTGTCAAAACATATTGTGAGTTGTAAGCAGCTGAAAAACAAAATCGTAATGGCTTGTGTGATAGTCATAGACTGATTTATTAGACCTAGATGTTACATTGAAAGTAGATGTGTACCGGGAGTCGTTTTAATCTGCAAAGAGCTACTTCCTGGCATCAATGCACACACAAATGACTCCATGTCCGTCTTAAACTTTGACAAATTCTTCTTTCCATTGTAAAATTCCTGGACAGAAACTTTTTTATTACTTCCTTTGCCAATTTTTGTGAAACAAAAAGGATAAATTTTGTATTATATTCTGTGCCTTCTATACCTTAGCTAATAACATCTGAGCTCCAGCAAATTTATTGTCCCAACTGAACTCGGCCACTGCCTGACTCCATCCTTGGTTGCTCAAAACATAGTTCAAGTACTTGTTATCACCAGTTGCCTTGTATAGCCAAGCCGCAGCCCATAATAATTCATCCTTATTCACGTTTAAGAAGCCCTCAATTTGCAATCAGAGTTAAAAAGAAATTTATGTGTGCATGCGTGCAGTTCCGGTTAGAAATTTTCTAACATGGTGTAATATTAGTTATAATTTTAATTTAATAACGCTAGTTAATTAGATAATCCAATAATAATTTATAGATAAACTTATGCGATCAATAAAGATTAGTTTAATATATTTAAAGATTATAATCTGGATAGACAATATTAATATGAGTTTAAGTTTATTGGACTTTAAATGGAATCTATGAATATACTATATATTAGTACGTCTCTTCAAAACCAATATAGTATACTTTGCCATTGAAATGCAGGTATTATCGGGGCTTTATGAATTCAGATTGTTTAGTATTCTAAATATTCATATAATCCTAAAGTTATAATTCAGTATTTTATACCGGTATGAATCCTGCAAATTAGGATTACCTGGTAGCCTGAGAAAGAGCAGTAGAAAGGGCAAGAATCCTGGTACGATCCCCTATACTTGTCCGCAAAGTCGAATAGCTGTTTGGAATGAGTTAAAAGCCTGGAAGAGTAGTTGTAATCAACGGCTTTGAAAACAATTGAAGCAGCAGAGAGAGCGGCAGCAGCCTCAGCTGCTGCCTCAGTGCCTGGTGAAGCAGAAGTTATCATGTAAAGTGTTCGAGGAGTGTCCATGTCTTCAGGCCTCTCCCAACACTGATGATCCGCATTTCCATCCCCCACCTATCAAAATAAATTCAAGTAAAAACCTCAAATTAATTATCACCTCAAGTAAAATAATCTACTGAGCATATAACATCAACTACTATTTAATCAATCTTGTCTTTGTATTTTCAAACTATAAGAGATTTGTGGATTTGTCTAAGAGTATTACATTCACCTAAATAGGACATTGAGATTGCCCTTGTCTTCCGCAAACAATGTGGGAATTACTAGGAGAGCACATTAATTTTGATACCATTCGTAATATTTTTGTTCAATGGTCTTACCCACTACCAATATATTGTTTGTTTTGGAATCCATTAAGATTTTGTTTTTGAGTTTTATAAATTAAAACACGTTTTGATAATTTAAGAGTTTATTAACTATTTAATCACTCATGTTCGATGTCGGATTTGCGAATTTGTCCACTCAAGAAAAGGATAGAGTACTTTTTATACCACTTGTAACATTCTTGTTCAATGGTCTTGCTCACTATCAATATATTATTCGTTTTGGAATTTATTGAAATTTTATTTTTGGGTTTTATAAATCAAAACATATCTTAACAATTTAGATATCACAGACTATTTAATCAGTTTTGTCTTAACATTCTATTAACTAGTCTTGTTTTACCATCCTCAAATAATATAGGATATCTATAGATATTCAATATCTCTCTTATATTTTGTCAATACAGGATTTATCTTAGAGTATTACTTATATATACACAAAAAAAAAAGAGTAATGAAAGGACCTGAGTATACAGTGTGGTGGGTGAAGTGTGAGCCCTTAATATGAAATTTGATCCCCATCGAATTGCTCTTCGCAGGTAGCCAAGCTGCTTGATCAAGGAGATCTCTTTCGGGTACTCAACGGCCGTCCAACTCAACAAGCTCACAGCAAATGCCATGGGCCATCCAAACTTCACATTGTCTCCAGCATCATAATACCCTCCTATCAGATTAACCTGCAGCCAAAAGTTTACCTAGCTAAGCCAAAGAATTCACCTCTGCCAAACTAGCTTCGATTGACTTTAAAAAAAAAACATTAATACATTATCAGCCATGCCATCGGAGAGTGCAGAGTCTCCCCTCCACTTTACCCTCTGGCTTAACGGCAACTTCCCTGACCGCTGCCCTTCAAAAAACATAATGGCTTTGCCAAGTGCATCTTTGTAATCAAAAGCTGAAGAGCACAAGCCTTTGTTGCTTGTTGCCATTGCATTGTGACTAGCCAAGACGAACAACAAGGTCAGCCTAAAGAATCCACCTTGTTCCATAATTAATTGTAGCTCTGTATAGAATTGCACAGTTCAGTTTGTACTGGTTGGTATTTATAGAGATACAAGCTAGAAACACCCTTCCTAAAATGGCAGACTCAGAAATAAAATTTAAGAGGTTAAGATAAATTAAAGTAAAATATATGAGAGTGAAATTTGATGGGATCAATCTAAAATTTTAAGAGTTATATTGATATTTTACTTATGCAAAACTTTTTTTTAAAATTAAAGAGGACTAGCGATATTTTATATGAGCAATACTATGTGTACCTACTTTGAGTATATAAATATATACACACTCATATGTGTCATCATATGATTAGTTATTATTTTATTTTTAATTCAAAATCATTCAATCACATGATGACACATATAAATGTATACACATTTGTATACCTAAAGTGGGTACACATAGTTTTATTGATTTTATATATATCAAAATAAAATTTTTTTCAAAGTCAGGAGGGTTAATTAATCCCTTTTGACCTATCTGCGTCGGCTCAATTTGTGATGGTTTTATTACATTTATTCTCATTGTGTACAAGGAAGAGCTTCATTATTTTTTTTCTGTTGTGACATGTTAAGTTAGATTTAGTTTGGTAAAATTTACAAATTTGAAGCAAAAATTTTTATGGGTATCAGGACGCTTCGAGAATTTGATGAGAGACATGGAGTAATGGGGCTTTGCGTGAAGTTTTAAGAGAAGTGCAAGAGGATTCAAATGTCAAAATAAGTGAGTCATCACGTACTCTTGCACAATTTGAGTTTCAGTTTGAGTTTGAAAGTTTATTGACAATTCTTTATTAGAGTTTTTTTTCTCCAATGATTCTCGTTCATTTTCTCTTATGACTTTTCTTCTTATCAATATTACTATCAACAATTTGAGTCAATTTGAGTTTAAAATCAAGTTTAATGTTTTGGATTTAAATCAAATTTAAATTGATTTTTGAGTTCAAATCGATTTGAATCCACCCTTACCTACGGGTGTATCTATTGTTTGTGATGAAATAATATTGAAAAAGATAATACCGACCCATAAAGAAATGATGGAAACATTTAAGTACAAGATTTCGTGGAACTCTTTTTCCTGATTTCACAAGCTCAAGCTCTTAAACTGGCTGCATTTACGAACCTTTTTCATAGATTACATCTCATTTCCATGGGAAAGTTATCAAATAATGGAATGATTTCACATGCTCAGGCTCTTGAACTGGTTGCATGTATTTATAAGTCTTTCGTAGATCACATCCCATTTCCGTGGGGAAGTATCAAATATGGAATAAGTTTGTCATCCCCAATGGGTGGTTGCAAAATATAAAGAAGTTAATTGTTTAAAACTCATTAGAGTCATATCAAAATCAAAGGAGAAATGGTTTTAGATTTGGTCCCGAGAACCATCATTTTTTCCTGCTTGGTGTTTTAACTACTCATAATCCGGCTCAAGTAAGAATTCCTCGCTAAAAAAACAGTGTTTCTTTTTCATTACAAACCAACTCTTTTATGGGCAAATTGCATTAGGTTTGAAGGTTCCTCAGACAAGCCAACTCTTTTATAAGCAAATTGCACTAGGTTTTTGAAGGTTCCTTGGTTGGGGATTCGAGTCCAGTCAAACATCGATTCAAACTCAAGTAGCTTGAATTGTATACACCATTGACTTGGCGATGATAAGGATCAATGGTCTTTTACTCATGTCAAATGTCAACTGGCTCGACCAGGTCAAGATTTCATTGAGAGTTCCTTTTATACATACAGTCCATAATTGAATTCAAGGAAGAGCAAATCCACACCATAATTAACAAATTAGATTAACCCTCATATGTTATATCAGAATATAGACCGTTAATAAACATAACAAGTAAATTAAAAGCAGTCACAAACTAGTTAATAACTTTTACAGTAACCACGTAAAACAAAAATGGCCATACCCTGTACATATATACAGCCTCCTGATATCAACCCTTTACCACGACTGGCTAGATACATCAATTCATCCCCAGATCAGGTTCGGTAATTGAATTACTTTGCATTTGTGGAATATGGGCTCTCCGACTATTCGAGAGATACCCCTGCAGGTGCGGCGGAGCAGTGGACAGGGAAGACCCTTGCAGGTGTGGCGCAGCAGTAGACAGGGAAGGGCCTTGCAGGTGTGGCACAGCAGTGGAAAGGGAAGACCCTTGCAGGTGTGGCGCAGCAGTAGACAGGGAAGGGCCTTGCAGGTGTGGCACAGCAGTGGAAAGGGAAGACCCTTGCAGGTGTGGCGCAGCAGTAGCGAGGGAAGTTGGATTGGAAAATGGCCTCGCTAGTTGAGTTGGCTGGGTTGGCTGAATCATGAACTCTCTAAGAGCAGCAGAATATGCCCGACCAGAAAGGCTTCCTCGCATTCGACCTGTGGGCTGCCAATTTTGCTCTGATGGCAACTCAATGTTCGCTCTTTGCTCCCCTGCTGATGGCTTAGCACCCTCCGTGTTTGCTTGGTATGGAGGCCCTGTTCTGGATGATTGAACTTGAACTGGCACAGTTGGTGGCTGTCTAGCCATCTGGTTTGAAATTCTACCAGTGACAGGAGTAGAAACCATACCCCTGGACCGTTGGGTGCTCCCAGTACCTCCTATATGGGCAACCCCAACTGGTACACTCCCTTGTTGAGTTGGAGTTCTTGAGAGAGATGGTGACTGGATCATCCTTGGGGATTGGCTCCTGGATTGCGGCAACCTAATGTTTGGAGTTTGCTGCTGGCGTAAACTCTGATTTTCGGTTGAAAGCCCAGAAGATGATCGGTTAGCACCAGGAAATATGCTTGAAGCTGGAAGGCCAACAACCTGAAAAACAGATCGATTTTTTATTATTCCTCTTCTGTAAGGAAAGATGGTATAATAAATCATGGAAGACCAAAAAGAAGTAGAATAATGAAATATTATCCCAATAAACACCAAACGGTAAAACCAACAGCTAAATGAGCTAAAATACAAAAAGGAAGGTCTAAGAAAAATTGCCTACATCAAAACCAACTTTGGGGTCTGGAATTTTAACTGCAGCAACAGAATAGAAACAGTACAAGGACTAAATGAAAATAATCTAACCTGTGCAGCAGACTGATGCTGCAATGAAGATGAAGCTATATCTGCCCCTAAAAATGCATTTATTGGGGATCGAGAGAACTGTTGCTGCAGCTCCATATCACTGTAACCATTTCCAACAGAAAGGGCAGTCTGAGAAGCAAGCAACGAACTATTACAAACATTTCCAACAGACAGGGTGGTCTGAGAAGCAGGGGAAGATCCATTAGGGGTAACAAAATTAAAATTAGCTCCTGATCTTTGTTGCGGAGTTGGTGTCTGGGCTGAGCTGGGAGAGCCTGAACTGCTATTGGAGTCCGGTTTATATTTCTGTTTAGTGACACCCTCCCATATTCATGGTTGTTCACAAATGGTGAGTGTAGTAACTGCATATCATTTGGTGCAGCATATTGGCTTTGCAGCACAGGAGTTGTAAGATTTGGATAGATAAGAGCCTCTGCTTCCCGATCAAGTGCATGAGAAATGACATCAGTTACTGCAGGAGAAATGGCATCAGCTAACAGAGGAGATGACAAAAAATTGGCAGAAGCAGACCCAGAAATGCCACCACCACTTGAGTTTGCAGACCCATATGGAAATAAAAGTCCGGCCCAGAAGTCATCCTCTATTTGAGAGACGACATTATTATTGACTCCAACAGTATTGATCAACTCTGATGGCCTAGTTATATTTGTAGGAACAGGTTGACTTTGTAAATCAGTGAGGACAGGTTTCCTGTCTTCAATTTCACCAAAGATCACTGCATCTGTCTCATCATCATCCTTTGTGAGATCTAAAACAGCAGGACTAGAATTCAAGGTGCCAGGAGGCTCTTGCTGCTCTGATCCTTGGTTTTCACCACTAAGGATCTTATCATGTGCCTGGATCATGTTGTCATCACTTTCCAGGATAGCTTTCCATGATCCATCTGCGGAGATAATCACATCAGCAACATTTTTTCCTACTTCTCTCAGAACCTGGGAAAAGATAGCAGGTTTAACAGTTTATACCACAAAACACCAAATGGAGAAAAGTACAATATCACTGCTACTTGCCTGAACCATATTTTGATCAACACGAATATCAGTGTAGCAAACATGCTGATTGCAGTGTGGACAGCGCCAGGATGGTCTTCTCGAATTTATATCAACAAAATTACTAAAATCAAAACACTGCAGCAAACAGAAATCAGATACTGACACTAGGACACAAAAATAGTGAGAGAGAGAGAGGGGGTAAATGGATAACAATGACAAATTTTAAAATTATTGTAAAGAATTCTAAGATTTATAGTAGTTCCAAATTTGAGAATTTCACCAACTTTATGTAAAATTTCAGAATCATAAGCCCAGTCGGGAAAACAAAATAGGCACAGCATTTTTTATAGCACAGATCCAAATCATGGTGAAACTGTAAACATTCTATAGTTTCCTGGAGAGCAGTGGCTTCTTGAGATAGAGTCATATGACAAACTCACCTGAAGATGTTTACATGATTTTCCTTTAACAGGAGTTCTGATACGTGTATAACTGTCAAGAAAGAGATCCAATCAATAACTTGATAAAAAAATTGAGCTTGTACAAGAGCAAAAGGATACAACAAGTGACAAATGTTAACATTCCACAATTCACACACCAAAAAACAAATGCTAAATAGAGCCAGACACAATATTCTGTGTACATCTCATAATTGGTTAAACATAACAGATAGTTAACCTCATCCTATACCCCGCTGAGATGGAGAAGGGAACCCTTTTTTCCCCTTTTATGAGAAACCATAGGTATATGTAAGAAATAAGAAATTATGTATATCTAGCCAACCACAGAATGGAGGTTCCAGAGGGAAAGGGGGAACAGGCCTAACAAATATTACTTTCCCTTCCAAAACAAATATACCACCATATTCAGTAGTATAATGCTACCACCAATCAAATCAGTTTTTTTAATGATAGAATAAATGTCTGATCCACCTCTTATTTTATTATCTTAGTATATTTTTGTATAAAAAAGATAAAAATTAACTTTTTATTGACACACTGTAGAAACAATAAGTGTCCAAGATCTTTGGCCATTGAGATATATGAGATATTCATATGCAACTGCCTTGCCTAAATTACCAAGGTTATAATGCTCGTAGTTCCTTGCAATTCAAAGAAGGTAAATAAGAATAACTTTTTGTATCATAGCATACCTTATCGGACAATTAAGTGAAACTCTTGATGGCCCCTCAATTATGTCAGAATCTAATGCACCAAAAGGAATAAAATTAAGAAAAGGAAAAAAACCAAAATATATAGCATGCATATGGCATTACAGATTTATAGAACGTCACAGCTAAGCGGCAGGATCAGCCCCTTAGCTTCAAGCATATTTGTCCGTCAAAATTAAACCTCTGGATTTAAGATTAATGAACAGTGAGGATTAATTATTGTGTAGTAATTGTCTCTTTTTCTCTTTCCTCATTATTTCTCTAATATTCTCGCTCATATATATTCTCTAATGAACAAATTTCTCCATTATTCTCTCCACTCTCATATTATCATTAACTTGAGGAACAATTTTTGGGTCATTTATTTTTTTCATGTTTTTACAAAGTTGATCCTTGTTCTTTAACCAAGATCTAACTTGTTCAATGTGTAATATAAATTAGCATCCAATTTGTCTATGACCAAGGCTAACATATTTCAATATTCATAGAAAAGTAAAAATTACTCATAATTATAAAGTTTCATATCAATATTAATGAAAAGGACCAAAAAAGTTACTACTGACTTTTGAGATTTAAGGAAAGAGGGAAATGAGAAGAAAGGAAAGAAGAGAGAGAAAGAACAGAAATATTTAATATAGTAATTGTGTGTATTTTTTCCGATGTCATTAAATCAAAATCAGTTGCCATAGATTATTTTATAATCTAAAGGATTAAATTTGATGTAAGAATATAAATGAAGTTAAGATGTATCTTGTTTTCATTTCTAATTTCTTTTCTTTTCCTTGATGCATACCTGAATCTTGTACAGCCATATCAGACTGAACATAATCTTGTACCGAGGAAGAGTCAAGCGATGGCTCCATACTCATAAAAGAAACAACTACAACATAATGACCTAAAAAAAAAAAATTACAGTCTCTGTCAAAGCAGTGTCACATGACCGAATAAAAATGTGCGGACCTAGAGAACTTGTGTCAAGCATACCATTGAACTGACCCACTGCTTGAAGAAGATTTGTTCCATATTTAAGCATTGCAGTCACATTTGTTGGCAACTGTGGTCCTGGATCCTAAAAGGGACAAAAAAACAAAAAGAGAAGTTCAATTGTGTCTATGCTACATGTGCATCGGGTGCTGTTATATACACAAACATATCTGCATGTACTAGCACAAACCATCAAAACATTAGTTCTTCTATCAACTCCCTTTCCATTCAAAAGAAAGCTACAAAAGGTAAACAGAAAGTGATCAGAATAAAATAAAAGCAATTCAAAAGGCAAAAATGAATTCCAATGAATAATTCATACTTTGCTTCTTGGGGACTTATGATACAAGCAGAAGTCTGTATATCATCTGTTCGTGCTACAAATAACCGCTGCAGGCAAAACAGAAAAGAGAATAAAATATGCTGATACCAAAAAATCACAAATACTCCAAGTGTGCAAGATATGCATGTAGATATTTGAAAATTGTCTGCATCCAGTACTCATAAAGATACAGTACATTTATTCTGTCACATTTATCTTAACTTCATCAAGAAGAGCCAGTGTCAGATACCACAATACTGGATACTGGTATGGCATCTAAATGCTCCTTTTAATGAAGAAATTTCACTTTGTCAAGAAACATCCATGTTGCATACTGTCTCATACCTAACACTAGCACACAAGCCCACATAGCTTCAACTTATAAAATAGTACAACAGTAACATGTCAAAAATACAAAGTATAACAGGAAACTCTAGGCATAAAAAGCACAAGATGTCATTTACCAGGAATTCTATAGACAAACACAGAAAGGTAGTACAAAAACAAAAGATAAGGCATTCATCCACTGGAACTGTAAATACTCAACTATATGAAATTTATATTAAGCTAAATTGGATTGTCTCACAAAATGCAATATATTTTGTAAGACATGCTGCTGCACTCCATAACAGGCTTTCAGAATCTAGTTAAATAAGATATGCTTACTATTTCTGGAGGAGAATGTACAGTGTTCTTTGAGATTGCAAAATCGATCATGTATGCCCCATATCCAGGCTGCAAAGCAACAGAAATTAATACATGCTTCAAGTAAACAAAGGGTTTTGAAGAAGCTAAGGAGAGAATGATTTTCCAATGAAGTACGGACTAATTCTTTGGTTCTCTCTATCAATCAGTTCCTAAAAAATTCATAAATACTTTCCTTTTAATTCATAAAAATTATGATGCTCTTATTGTATTAAATTCAATTATTCTTTCTTTGTGCTGAGTGTTATCTTTTGGGATTAGGAGGTTGAGTGTTCTCTGACAAATGCATCATAGGTATTAAGCCCCCCTCCCTCCTCCTTCCAAATTATTATATAATATTTATATATATATATATATATATATATATATATATATATATATATATATATATAAGTTGTATTAGCATGAGAAACCACCTTAACCTCAAGAGAAGCCAGTATCGGCCCCATCTTCATTTTTGGATAAAACCTGCGCAGAGGAGACAGAGAGAAACACAGAGCTTTCAAATAATATATCAAACTATTCCAAATTATACTGTGAAAAGAAGCAAAATTAGGACCATCATAGATTCACTAGGTAAGCTTTCCAGTTGCAAATACCCTCAATTAGCACACCCAATTAAGGAAATAGATATTAAGTAAGAGAAGATAACTCTGACTAAAGTTCCCAGGTGTTAAAAGTATACTGCTGGAACCTGGAATGCTTACGTGGTACAGTGAAAAACGACAATGAATCTTAATTCCTGTGAATTGAAGCATTTTTTCTTATTCTTGCTTGAAATAATAACCATTAGAAGTCCAAGGAGGGTCACACAACACATTTAACTAGTGAAAACACTTAACAGAAGTTGCTAAGGCCTAAATATTACAGAAAAAGTGAGTTTTAGGCTACAAGCCCAGTACTATAAGGCAGAAATCAATTACAAGGAAAAATTAACAGATCAACATCAGTTCAAATCCGTAATATAAGAACAAAATATAAACATGAGCACAATAGGACTCCTACATGTTCATAATTGTTGAGATAGTGGAAGACAAATTGCTTGGTCCAGCTTTAATATCTTTACTTTTGGAGAAGCCACTCCCTACCTAATAATCAGAAGGATAACAATCAGTAATGTCAATGTAACACATATTCAATAAACAAAAAGCATTCCCTATGAAAAATATTAGTAGCAAACCTCATCAGCAAGAGTAAGAAGCTCTTGACTCTCCATATCTGAAAACCAGCCAATCTTACAAGCATTCTACCATTAAAAAAAAACAACATCAGTTGAAATACCCATCAACAAATAACTACAACATGTATAAGCATAAAGAAACAACTTATATTACCAACAAAAAAGACCAGCTTTACAAAATGCCAGGCAGTCACAGATATGAGTGGTAGTGCGCGCAAAAAAAGATATACAGAATCAAGCTTTAATGTGTTTCAAACGGAAAAAGGAAAACTAATTCAAACATAATGACCAGAAAAAAAAACATAACAAATGCCAAATGGATCACACAGAGAAGATGAGAGGAACAAATAGAAAAACAAGGAATAGAACATTCTTCAAAATGCTGCCAAAAAAAGTATGAAATTGTTTAATTTCTTGCACTAGATTCAGAAAAAGTTAACTAAGAATCAATCCGATTCAATAAGTATTTAGAATACTTAAGGCATGGCATTAGGTCTTTCTTTAATTAAATATCTAAAGAGCATGAGTAAAATAAAAACTCCAGAGTTAAGGTATCCAATAGCAGAAATAAAATTCTTTGAAAAGAAGAAACACAAAAGAAAAATAAAATCACTCAAATAAATGAAGTTATCAACCACAAAGAAAATCCTGCATTAAGAAAATGTAAAATTCAATCCATAGCAGTATGCATGCTGTAAGAATTTTCAAGAAGGATCCCATTCAATCTACCCAAATCACAACACAAAAATCAAGATAGTATATGCCATTTTTTCTTGGTCACATAAACAATGACCCAGAAGAATAATCCACCACTGTAATCCAAAATATTCTTGTTCTGTAAAACATGCCGAAAGACAGCCAGCATTATGTCAGGTGAAAATTCAAAAATGGCATGACATGCCATCTCTAAATTAACTCATCTATATTTCAGTCTTAAACTGCAAACTCCAGCACTCAAAGATACCTTAACAGAGATCATAAGCACCATAATAGCACCTTGCAGTACGAGATCATTCCTCCATTGGCATACCTACACAAACACAATAAGAAATAATGGCTTCTCAATGTAAAATTACAAAAAAGACAGATGCTAAAACTGAGAGAGAGTGAGACCAAAAAAAAAGAGGTTAAACTGCAATCCCCACAAACATAAATCTAAACAATAACTAGAAAATAATACTAAATACACATAGAACAAACACATCCAGTGCAAAAAAAATCAGAGGTAGCCAAGTATAACACAAGAAATGACCTGTTTCAACAATTTAGGTAACTCTTGAGCTTTGACAGGAATCTCATTGTGCGCAACAGAATAATCAATACCCCTGCAATACAAACTGAATATAGTCAAGCTCCATTAAACATCATGCTATAGTAATACACGAAAACCCACTAAAGTACACCATGAAACATGCTAAAACTACATCTAAAAATTTTAATAGAAAAGCCAAACAAAGTAAAATCCCCTTCAGGGCGATTTCACAACAGAATAAATTCTCCTAAAACAACAAGCAAGAAAAAAAGCCACGTGCAAAATGGGTAATATTATCTTTGCAAACAAATCTTACAAAATTATTAATAAAAAAAATGACATATCATCATAAAGTGAAAGAAAAACAGTAAATATATTCAAATCACTCAAACACATACTAGCCCATCTGTTAGTTTATATGAATAAGTTAGTACCGGGCAAGAGAGAGGCAGAGATGGAAGAACTCCATGATGCTAGATGTGCTACCAGGATGGAAAACGTGAGAGGCCAATCGCTCGGCCACGGCGGTGACTCTGACGGAATTCACTAACGACGGCGATAATTCAGGTCTGACACCCATGCTACGTTCAGTGTTTACCTCCTCAAGCGTCACAGTGACACCATCACCATGCCTACATAACCTTTTTCTCTCTTAATCTCTTACGGTGGTTGGTTTCTTTTGCAGTTTGTTTGTTCTTTTTCGACCAAATCACTATTCCCCACGCAATCTTTGACGAAGGGATAAATTTTCGCCACCCAAAGTTTCAAGAAAACCAAAATTTTACCGGCGAATTATTTTTAGAGCAATGCTATTTACATAATTTATATACATGAATCATACAATTAAGTGATTTTAACTATCAATCACATTGATTCATCTGTGTACATAAATTATATACGAAAATTAGATACACATAGTTTTATTGTTATTTTTATTATTGAATTCTGATTAAATCTTTATTAGAAATAACAGTTTTCTTGTTTTCTTGTAAAACTGGCATTAACACTTTATAGTTTATATAAATACAAATTATCAACATATTTTTACGGTTATTTTTTAAATAATTAAGAGTGTAATAAAATTTTAAAAACATCAAAACTTGTTTTATAGATCTAGATGTTATTCAATCAATCTATGTATCTATCAACACATAATTTTGTTCCACGGATCTGTACGATCTGTCACGTAAATTTGTACAATAAATTCAATCATTTTGATTAGATTTTAGATAGTTTTTTTATTAAAAAACCATTGAAAAATGGGAAAGTGCCGGTGGTAAAGTTGATGACATGCTAAAATGAATTGTAAAATATGCTAAAATTGACGACATGATAATGAATTTTTTAAAGTAAAAATATAATATTTTAAACTTTAAAGACGATTGTTGTTAACCGTAAAATATAGAAATCCTAAATTATAGGGGCAAAAAAGTAAATTTTTAAAATTAAATTAAAAAAATTATTAATTTTTAAAACTAAGGTAGAAAAAAAGATAAATTTTTTTTCTTTAAATAATATTTTTATTCTAATAATAACAATAAAATTTAATAAATGAATAAATTTTAAATTTTTAAAATTTAATAAATAAAAGTTTAACAATGCATTAAACCTGAGTGGAAATGAGTCTTTTGACCTTTTTATTATTGAAATCAAATTAAATTTTTATTAAAAATAATAGTTTAACCCTTTTTTTTTAATTTAATAATCATTATTACCTGACTTTAAAATACTGCGTTGAGGGGATATTAAAATTTTAAAATTTCAAAATTACCATCCAGTTTGTTTTGAATTTTAAGAAACCCGCCAAAATCTTTTTCTTAGCACCTCCGAATATTTTCGAAGTTTATGTTTTGGCCTTCTTTTCACGCTTTTTGCATCAATTGCTTCGGTGTTTTGATGGAGGAAGGAATTTTATTTAATTACAGACTAGAATTTTATTTAATAATAAAATTATATATATTAATTTTAAATATATAAATATGTATATATTTAATATATATTTTATATAAATAAATAATTTTAAATTAATAATAAAATAATACTTAATAATATATATAAATATATATATATTTATATACTTAAAATGAGTATATATTATATTATTTTTTACTATAAATAAGATATTTATAAGAGATATTAATTAAAATAGTTTATTTTTTCCTTGTATATATATAAAATCTAAAACATAAAATATCTAAAATACCTTTAGACTTTATACTTATTCAATTAAGTATAAACTCATTCAGTCAAGAGATAAAACTCACTCACTCATTCAGTCAAGATTGAAATATGAGATAAAATAAGATAAAAATATGAAATTTTTTAACGATTTCAATAGTGAAAAAGTTAGCTACGTGGTTGGCTATCCGGTCACTCTATCTAATCAACCCCCAAACTTAAAATTTTTTCTTTTTTAAAATATATTCAAATTAAAAAATATTATATTTATATAATAAAAAAATAATTATATATGTATAAAATAAATTTTGGCAGCCAGCTGGTCGCATGATTGCAAAATTAAGCTGTGGGAAATGCAAATCGTATCCGAATCATGAAACTTGGCCCGTGTCACAACCCACCACAATTAATTAATTAAAAAAATTAATATTATATTCATAAGAAACCAAAAAGCACTTATGATTAATTAATATGATAACAGCAAGTTAATCAAAAGTATGATAATTAATTAAAATGATATTTATGAAAAATAAAAAATATTAATAATTAATTAATATTATGAATAATCAAAAACATTATTAATAATTAATTAATATCATCGGAAGCCCAAAAGTAACTAATATTATTGGTACCCAAGAGATAGAGTAAATATTATTTATATTTATTTTAAGTATATAAATAAATATATATATATTTATTTGTATTATTATGTGATTAAATATTATTTTATTTTTAATTTAAAAATTATATAATTATATATGTAAATATAGATATACATAATTTTATTGTATCCAAAAGTAATTATAATTTGAAAAAAATTATAAAAAATATATAATTCTGAGAGTTGGTCCACAAAAGCATGCGAGTCAACCTGCAAAGGCATGACCCAAAGAGTCTTGAACTATTTGTGCGCCCTATCATGCTAGCAAATTTGGTCGATCTACTAAACCTACCAATTGGCTAGCTTAGACACAGTGGGTCGCATCGAAACCAATCTAATATAAACCCACTAGCATGTCTAATTTTATATAAGGCTAGAATCTAGTGGGATGGTTTTTACTGTGAACCCTAAAAGATTCTTACGTGGCAACTATTGATATCGCAAAAGCAATTTGAAAATTCTTTAAACTAAGGTTTTTAAACCTACTGATTTAACTAGTGCAACTACAATGTAGAGCTTTACCTAATTTTGGTTAATAACTGTTATTAAACCGTTTTAAATTATGATTCAACTAAGAGAGTTGTATCAAGTCACAAATCAAATGTAATTTAAAAAAGACAATATCAAAATAAATAAGTTCTTATAAGTGACAAGATCAATACAAGAGAAGTTTGAATAACAAATGTATGTCAGAAGGATCTTACGAAAAGGTGATCAATATAAGATGGAGTTAGAAATAATATGATTGATGTTGAGAGAAGTTAGAAGTAACAAGAGTAATATTGAGAAAAGATCGGCAACTATGCTTTATGTGGTCTAAATCTAAGGAGTTTGAAGTTTGCAGCTCTCCACTTGTTGTGGCCTCTCACCTTCTTGATCTACTATTCTTAAAAAAAAAAAAAAATCACTTTAGCCTACACTCAAAATAAAAACAACAAAGTCACCTACCCACACACACACACACACACACACACACATACATATACACATACACATATACACACACATATATATATATATATATGTGTGTGTGTATATGTATGTATGTATGTATGTATATTATCAATTTAACAATTTAACCCTTACACAAAAGAAAAGGGAGATAAATAACTCTTAAACAGTTCATCGGTCAAAGCATTAAATCGACCTAGGGTTTACTTAAACTAGATCAAAGCTCTATCTAGTCATTAAAACCTTGTTTTGAATGATTGGTTAATATTATTGTTGTGAATCAATTTGGTACTTGAATTGCACATCATAATGTGGAAACCAAATTTTTTATGTTGCCTTTTAAAAACAATAATAAAAATATCTGATTGTTATGTCATTATCTTAAAAATATCACAAATACTTTTAAAATTTTAAAATTTCTCATATACACTCCCAAAATGTCATCACCTCTTCAAAGTTTTATTAATCCATATTATACGATATGACCATAGTATCATATCAATTTTTGATATATCATAAAATATATGTTATTTTTTATTTATATTATATCACATAATAACCTTGATGAGATAACATTTCATTTTGCCAAACTAGATCCCTAAACCATCCTTCTCCAAACAGGAAGGGATCTTTCAATAGGAACAATGATAGGGATAGGGACATGCATGAAAATAACTAAAATTCCTGTAATTGGGGATAAGACGAGGATAAGGATAAATATATCTCCAGTTTATCCTCTCTCCTACATATCCCCTAAATCCTTAAATATTGACACACTCTTAAACATTTTGAATGATTATAAATATACTCAAACACATAATAAATATTTTATTATTTTTTCAATAGAAATGAAAAAAAAAAAAAATTTTTCTCGTGGAGATGAAGAAATAAATTTTACTTGCAGAAAAGCGACGAAAATTCCTTGTCATCCCGATATCGGGGATGGGGAAAAGTTTCCCCTATGGGAACAAAGATGGCGATTAGGACATTTGACCCCTCCCCATCTCATTGTCATCCCTACATGGTTCGAATATAGATCTTAACTGAAAACCGAAATGTGGTAAAAATAATTTTAAAAAACAATATATGAGTTCATCATAAACGATAATGCCATAAAATCTTGAATGTGTCAAGATATTTATGTATCTCTTCCATTTTACACCCATTGCAAATCAGCAAAGTGAAGTTAGACTTCCATTTTACATTATAGAAAACAGAAACCCAAAGTTGTATTGTCGTCCGTGAATCAAC
The DNA here is from genome assembly GCF_011075055.1 of Mangifera indica. Classification (NCBI taxonomy): domain Eukaryota; kingdom Viridiplantae; phylum Streptophyta; class Magnoliopsida; order Sapindales; family Anacardiaceae; genus Mangifera; species Mangifera indica. Next base: position 667,672 of record NC_058156.1, read on the forward strand.
TATTTTCACAATCATGCAGTTACTCTGTCTTCAAATTTCCCCTTCAGTGCCCAAAAGAGCTTGATAGTTTAGCTCTGTAACTGGCTAGGCCAAGCAGAATGACAAAAATGTATTCAAGCTCAGACATGAAATATAATGACTCCATTCATTATGCACTTCAGATCATATGATTTGAGCTTCTGCAGATAAATCATCCTTTTCCCTGAAAATAGACACTCCAAAAATTGACACATCAAATATTGGTTCCAAAGTGAAGAGCAGACAAATTGGTAAAGAAGAGGGCTTTTAAAAGAATTGAAAAATGTCATTATTTGTTCTGAATAGGCAGGTAAAAGTGATAAACATGTAACATATTAGCATTTTTTATGCCAATCATTTGTTTTAGAGAGCACCACTTTGGTGTAACAACCAACCCAGCTGACTACCAATCCTTGCAACATCAATTGTCACCAAAATAAAATGCGGCAGAATGAATGAAACCAAATGCTCAGGTGACTGAAATTTATGTTTCCAAAATTGACTGACACCCATAACTATTAAGTCAACATTCGTTTACATAATCTCCAAAGGACAATACCCAAAGATATTTCAACTTTTAACTGTGAATCACTGAGCAAGTTGCTAATTTAATCCTAGCATGGTTACATGAAATCTGAATGGTATGTCCGGCATCCAACCTAATTAAAGAGGTCATTACTGTGATCATAAGTTCAATTTATGTGTTATAAAGCAACTAAGGTCTTTCCTACCTTATGAGGTGGAGTTCCCGGTCTCAACATGTGGTTGCCAAATCCAATTTTCCCTTTCTTCTCAGAAGCTTTAAGGATCTGAAAAGAACACGTCAATGTATCATCCACACTCATCATGGCACCAGCATTATCAAATTCACCACAGTAGTTTGGTGCAGAGAATATGGTCACCAGCTGCCGTTTTGCAAAAAACTCATAACCATCTTCCACAACCTAATGAATCATGCCCATATAAGAACACTAATGAAGAACTTTAGATAAGGAATCAGTACATGCTTGCATAAAGGGCAAGAGACAAAGATGGTTATGATGAGATGAAAATGAGTAATAAACAGGTATTTATGTAAGTTAATAAGGGGATTCAGATAATACAAATCCCCCTTCCATGCAAGAAAACTTGCAGCAAAAGTGGAAAAGAACACTTGAGTTACATTACCTGATGAGCTCGACAGACAAGATCGAGGTCATGCTTCTCAAGAAATTCAGCAACCTTGTCAGCTCCAAATGTGTATGACACACCTCTGTCATTCTCTCCCCAGCCTTCAATATCTTTATCAGGATCAGCCCACAAGAGATCACAGAGAAGGCCCTGATCCGGCACATCGACAGGGCGAGCAATATTCCTGATCTGATCTAAGTTTTTCAAATCAGGAGATAACCCACCATGCATGCAAAGGATCTTTTCATCTATGAGAGCAGCAACAGGAAGACAATTAAAGCACTCAGTAAATGTCTTCCACACACGAATATTAAACCTCCTCTTGCACTCATCATAGAAACCATATATTCTGTTGATAGAAGCACATTCATGGTTTCCTCTAAGAAGAAAAAAGTTCTCTTTATACTTGATCTTGTATGCAAGAAGTAGGCATATAGTCTCTATGCTCTGCTTACCACGATCAACGTAGTCCCCCAGGAATAAATAATTTGCAGCAGGTGGATACCCGCCATACTCAAACAATCGTAGAAGATCACCAAACTGACCATGGACATCTCCTGCCAACATAAAATGCAAACCTTATCAGTCATAAAGTAGGCGGAAGTTCAAGAAAGCAAATAAAAACGTATTATTCGCATAAACATACAAAAGTGTGCATATCACATGCTCTTTTAACATAAGAAAGAGAGAGAAGGAATTGCTCTCCTAAAGGAAAAAAAAATCTCCCATTGTTCCCCATAAACAAATATGTGCCAAATTTTGACACAATTATGGGCCAAGAAAACAGAATTTGTAAAGTAGTGATTGCCTTATATGCTTTCCACAGGAAACTCTTAGAATTAATATCGTACAAAAGAAGTATGCCCTTGTAAAGAAAACAGTTTATTACTATGTGATCATATTCTTGAAACTCAGGTTCATTCTTCATCACGCACATTACTTAAGTAGAAATCTCATATCTGTCAATAAGAAAATGGACAAGGATGACCATTCATTCCAGTGCCAACCTCAACTATTTTGGGATAAATGCTCATATTTCCATATCTATGGCCACCTCTATTGTCAATGTAATAATCAAAACTTACGGCTCATCAAACAATTTCTTCTTTGAATTTTCACAAGTCTTTCTCTTCCCTCTCCAGTGTCATCACTTCAACCTCCCTCAACTTATCAGATGTTCGAACCATGATTTGCCAGAAAACACGTCTGTTCGTATGTTGCTCAAATATGCACTGTGAATAATAGATGCTCCACGTAACAGGTAAAAAGCTTCTTCCTTATGTTCCAGTTGTTGCTTACTTTTATTTACTTCTTACCTTCTATGTAATAGTATTAATGCAGCAAAATTGTATATTCTCTATGTACTAGGCTTATATCCTTTCAAGCGTTTCTAGTTTAGTTATTTACTGTTAGAAAACAAAAGTAAATCAAGGCACCATCATAGCACAATGTAGTTCAAGCAAAGGAAAGAAATTCTGAGAAAGGGGGTATAAGATTTCTCCAGAAAACAAGGGAAAGATCCCCCATAAATATATAAGCTATGGAGAAAGGGGAGACAGAATGGATTTCATTGTCCTAATTCTTCTGTAAGTGCACGTGGAGTGTGTGCTAAGCGACAAAAGTTGAAAATCAAGGATAGGACATTATTTTCCAAATTAAGAGTGAATAAGGAAATAAGACAGCATACATTTAACTTTGATGGTATATGCCGGAACAAAATACATTAATAGTCACCCAATTGGCCAAAATTAAACTAACATATGTATTGCAAGCCAAATAGAATTACTATTGGGTGCTGAAATAAATAATAAGAGACTGTACAAATGATGCCTAAGTATCATGTTAAAATCACAGACACAATACCTAAAATATAATCAAAAGATGTACATCAGCCATCCTACATAACCCACATGTTGGAATTTTATGATTTTTTAACATAATCACTCAAAACACTCAAGCCAATTCTTATATTAATCAAACCAATTCAATCATCATGTCTCTTCAAAGCAACTTCACAGCACTTTATTTCAATAATCAACTTTAAAATGTTGATAAAGGATTTTAGCACCATCTGTACCAGTTCTATATCTCGGGATTACTTATAGTAATTTACCATTTGTAACCTCAGTTAATCAGCTCAACCAATTCTATTAACAGAAGCAATTTCTTGAAAACAAACACCTGCTGCATCAAGTCACCGACATCAACTTCAATATAGCCCCATAAAATATAATTAATCAATTAATCAGTGCATTAGCAAGCTACAATTTGCTGTTAAATTCAAATACACAAATTTGCAAAAAATAAATAAAATCAAATTCATGAACAACTGGAAAAAAAAAACACAAATTATTCAAACCGCATAAACAAATAATGGCTAATTAGAAAAAAAAAAAAAATCCTGTTTCCAATTTTACCACAAATCTTTATAGGGGCTTCGAGTTCGAGCAGATTGGGTTGGCTAAGGAAGATCTCTTTGGAGGCGACACAAAGTTGCCTTATTTCAGCTTCTGTAAGCAGCACCTGCTTCGTCGTCCTCCCATTCTTCGCATCAAGGAGACGTCGTATTAAATCGTCAAGCACACTCTCATCCATCAACAAACACAAAACAATCACACAATACTCAAGAATGGAAACCCTAAAAATTTCTACTTTACAAAAGAAATAAAAATCAGATTGTAACGGTTACAAAAATATCTCGTATGGGATTTAACAGAATCCGGTAACGAAACCAGGAGTATCCGGCAGTTTAAAGAGAAAATCGGTGGCCGCCGTTTCCCGCTCGAAGGAGGACTTGACGGAGTTCTGGTGCCAATTCAAATCGACACCAAGGCAGAACGACGTCGTGCAACAACGGTAATGGTACGGTACGGACATAAAAAAAGAGGAAGACAGGGAATGGGCGTTTAGAGAGAGAGAGAGCCCCGGCAAATTGTTGGAGGCCCCAATCTGCAAAATTAGGGAGAATGCGCATTGCACGTGCGTTTGTAATTGTACAATGAAATGAACCGTTCCTACGTTTACCCAGTCATTAGCACTTACACGTGGACAAGATGGATATTTCTGGTAGGCAAAAATTATTCACGAAACGTGGAGGTATATAATTGGTTCCATTTTTTAGCTTATCTATATTGAAATGCTGGAGATTGCTCCTCTTTTGGCGTACTGCCACGTCAGTAACTCAAAAGAGCAAGTCACTCAGCCATCTGGATTACGCTGAGGTCTACCTCACCGGAATATACCAGGCCACACATCAATCATTTTCCGAAAACTATAAGTACTTATCCTTCTTCAGATTTCGTGCCCTAAATTCGTTTTCAAATCCGGAATTCTCCTTCGATAGCCGTAATAGCCATGCTCATCGAACTCTCGGCTCTTCTATTTCATACTTCTCTCTCATTTTGCCTCTCATTCTCTCACAATACTCACGCTCGATTTCATGTTAATTATAATAATTTGTTGTATTGTTGCTGTAGCTGCGTTGTCCGCTGATGGATGCGGTGGAGCTTGAATATCCGGTGGATGTTCCGAAATTCATAGGATCTGATGGTTTCGGCAGAGCTAGTGTTACAGTCAACGAGGTCGTCGCTTGCGAGTCGAACACTCGCGGTGTTTCGATTATTGCGAAGTCTTCGATTGAACGATGTAGTACTTTTCTTAGACAAAAAGGTTTAAATTTTCAACTTTTAATTTTTGCAGTTGTTTTTGGGTTTTGTGATTTAACTTGATTTTGGTTAGATTTATAATTGTGAGCATATCAAATGGATATTGCATTCTGTTTAATCTAATATTTTATTCATGACTCTTCTGCTTCAATTAACAGTTAAATGTGTTATTTTTCCTGAAGTGTGATTATACTTGATATGTTATGCTATCCGGCAGATGCGACAAGTACTGTTAATGGTTCGGAGTCAACATGGGATGAGATTCAGGCGACTGAAATTCGTAAACATGATAATCAGTTACCCAATCGTCTTGTCAGAGACTCATCTGAACAGCTTAAAAATAGGAGCCCCAGTTGTCCTTCAACTTCTAGGTCTGAAGTACAACGAAAACCAGGGAAAATGTTTAGAAGTAGTAGTGGATGCTCAAAGAGACCACGCATGACTCAATCAGAAGATAACATGAGTTCAACTAGAGTCGATGACATAAAGGATATATCCGTTAATGTAGAACCTTATCCGACTACAAAATGCAATCCTCTAGGTAGTTTTATTTTATTTATGAGGTATTAAATCTATTTGATGTGAACTACGTGATTATCTAGTTGATTAGAGCAGAAAATGTTTAATCCCTCTTCAAGGGATTATCTTTGTGATGTAGTAGTACTACCTGAATCTCCATATTTGCAAAATTTCCTACAATTATGTATGCATATATTTAGGAATTTTTAATTTTGAATCTAACCGGCTAATAAGCAAAATTAGCTCACTGCTGTAAATTAGTAGATTTGTTTTTTTCTCTTTTTAAGTTGCTCTGTTCCATATTTTATTGCTATTTAGGTCTAGATGTGGTTTTTTCTAGAGTTTAAGCATCATACTTAATATTCAAAGACTGTTAAAATGTTAAGTTACTATATCCTTTGCCATTTGTTTGTAATTATACTAATTGCATACTGTTTTTCTATTTGGAGCTATATGTTATAGAGAAAAGTCAAATTGTGAAACAAAAGAGCAATGTTAATGGCAAGCGAAGTGATAAGAGAAATTTCAAAAATTCTATGAAAGGCAATTATGATTCCTTATTTGTGAAGGCTGGTTTGGTGAGCTTCTGTTCAGCTGCTGGAGGGAACAGCTTTTTTGGTATGAGATTAATGTAGAAACTGTTTTTGTTAATGTTTTGTGCATGGATTTGTCAACTAGTGCATATTGGCCAACATAAATAAATGAATAAAACATTAATGAAAAGGAAGCAAGATTTATTTATTGCTGTGCTGCTGTAAGATTGTGCTCTCTGCCTGCATAATTTAAGCAAATAGTGGAGATAACGCATTGTAAGGTCTTAGACTATTAAGAGGAAAACACCTTTTTTTGTGCAATTTAGCTGCAATAAGAATTCTTGTTTGTTAAAACTGGTTCTTGTCTATGCTACTTATTACTGAAATTCATGTGTGGACATCAATGTCAGGAGCATATGGTCTGAAGTCAGATATTGATGAAATCACAAAACATGTTGATGATTTGTTATTGAGAGACCTCCTTGATGGCACTTACAAGTGTCCTAGTCTAGGCAATGACAAGGGGAAAAAAGCAACAAATGTGAATGAAAATTTTGTGCAATCAGTTAGAAAGGCGTGCTCTATTCTTCCACTTGCAAAGACTCCTCTGTCCCAAAATTTTACTGAGATGGATAGCTGTACCAACAAGAAACCAGTTGTCTGTACTCCAAACTCCATTTCATCTGTATCAGGTGGTGTCAATGTTGATAAAGGAGATTCCTGCACACCAAATCTGTCATCATGCAACAAGGTTTGTCGTGAGAAATGATCTGGGGTCTTGAATGGGTGGTTTAGTTTTATTTTTACTTATTTACTATAATCATTTATATTATGATCCACCTTGATCTGACTTGAGTATTCTAGGAAACTTTAAAATGCTTTTTAACTTTGTGAAATTTTTAGTTGTCGGACATTATCCATTTCATAACCCATAAATCCATTAATGATTGGTTAATACTTACATTTGTAGTATATTAAACAAAGGACAAAAAAAATCCATTAGTGGATGTACCATTGTAGTGATCCTCCGGGGTTCTACCAACAGGGAATCAGATCTGTCCTTCCGTTTACCATCATTATTTCTTTTCATTGATGGTAGTCTTCATCTATTTTTGATCATCCAGAAGTGTTGTGACAAGCCTGGAACTGCTGCGAACCTTTATTTTCCATTATATCAACCAAAAGTTATTTTGGAAAAGTTGGCACTTCCTCCACCCAAGAATTTGGAGGCCTTGCTTCTGGATGCAGCCAAGCCTTCAGCATCTTCAAGAAACAATTCTGATGTACGTTCAGGCAAGCACATTTCTTCTAGGGCTAGCCTGCCACCATTTCCTTGGTCACATACTTATAATGGGAACTGTAGAACCAATTCTGATGCAGTTAAGCTTTTAACAAGTAGAAGCACATGCCAAGGTCAATGGGCTAGAATAGATAGTAGTGCGACTCTTGGGGCTTCAACTGATTGTTTTACAAACTTGGAGTTGCTCACTTATGATCAGAGTCTTGTTCCCCCATCTACATCTGGTAGCACTCCCTGGTGTGAGTGGGGTTCACCATCTATTGATACAGGTTTCAAATCTTCTCTTCTTAATCCTGGTAAGATTTTCTTGAAGACTCACTTATGAGATTTCTATTGTTGTTTCCCATTGTATGGATGTTTGTGCATACCTATATTATACCCACACCCTCTTGAAGTAATCACAATTAAAAAAAAATTGAAGGCTGGCTTTTCGTTTTCATTTTTTGTTTCAGCCTATGAAATTTGATATATTGTAAGTCTGTCCATTTAGATTATCCCCAGCATCCCTCCCCTCTTTGATTCAGAGTGCTGTTTTTTTATCATTTTGGCTTTAATGAAGATGTTGCTTTCATGAAAATGCAGAATCCGGAGATGAGCAGAATCAGATTTTCCATTTCTTATAGCTTTGTTTAAATTATAACTTGAATATCCCAACTACCTCTGTATCAATGTACCTGTCTATCAATTCCGCTTTTTCTTTCTTTACATGGCATGCACATGGGCATGCAAACATGAACTTTTTTCTTGAAAATGAAATTTAGTATATTTCTCCTTGGTATAATTTCTGTATGAACTTTAATCTAGCTAGCATGAAATTTATATCTACTGGAAGTTGGTTACTCCATTTAAGTTAGACCAGGAGGTGTGCCATGCTCTACATGAAACTTGCTACTTGAAGAGGGTAATATAGTTGATGGTGTGGCTTTGATAAGAGCTTTCTATCTGGCCTTTTACCTGAAATCCTTGAGAAATCAATTTTGTTTATTGTGTTCTATAATAGCTTGATAGATTTAACAAAAGTTGCGTTTAAAAGAGATGTTTCCCTGGCTTTCTTTCATCTGTAATTTTGTGACGTGTTATTGTCTGTGACAGCTGGACACTGCCCAAGAGTTGTAGCTGCTGCTCAAACTCTGTGTGACATGGCAGCTCCATCCTTGAGACAAAAGCCAATATGGCCAAAGAAGCCGTGCCAGAAGGCTATGAAGGCTGGAAAGCCAAAATCATTTGAGAAACCTGAAGTATTTATTACACAGTTTTCAAAATCAGCATCTGGCAATTTGGTGAGAAGAGGTATCAACCAGATAACGCCCCTTAAGAGGCCTAAGCTCAGTACGATGGAGAATAAGAAGAATCCATCTCATACCAGTACAGTAGTATCAGAAAAGGACTAATAAATTGCTCCGCCCCAAGATCTAGTAGATCATCACCCAGTAAATCAGTTAGGACTCAATTGTAGAAACAAAACATTCTACTACCGACAATTTGAGGCAGCAGTCATGTATGATGCCGCTGCTGCCTTCTCAAGTTTTGGATAAGGCTTGCAACAGTCAACACAAAATGCATAAAATAATGTCGGTGGATTGAGATACGGGGAGGAACAGGGCAGATTGATGAAATGGTTGGCTTGTACATATCGGATTCCAGGTGAGATGAAATAGTAATAAGGGATGTCACAGGAGATGAAAGGGGATTGTTGTAAGGATTCTCCTTATACAGACAGGGTTCCAGTGTTGTAACATTAAAGCAAAGTTGTAGAAAAACAGTAGAAAATTCTTTGCCTTGTGTAGAACATTGGATGAGGCAATAGAAAAGTCCGTGCAATCACACTCTGTTTCTGTGTGTTATTACAACTGCATATCCTGATGAGTTCGTAAGGAAAATCTGTTGACATCCAGTTTATTACAAGTGATCCCAAGCATTTTCTGACTAGAATGAACTTGTCCAATTTTGACAGTTTCTTTTTTGGGTCAATATCAGAAATGCAGTTCATCGAATGATAAACCTAATTGAATTAGATAGCTATGACATAATCAAACCAAACGAATAAAATGTTGAATTAAATTGTTCCAATTTCTACTAGGATAATATTCATCGAAAAGTTGCTCGTTTGTGGTCTATTTTTTTGCAAGATAGTCATTTTGTTTATAAGCAACATTGAAACTTAGAATAGACAATTAGTTGCACAAACTCTTCTACGTTAAATAATAGTTTTCTATCATTGTAAAACCATTTTCATGACTTTTTTAATTATAATTGAAGAGTAATTATGGTTCCATAGTACTGGGAGCACACGTTTATCTAATAACGATACCTATCAAGATATGGGTTCGGTTAAAATATTTAAAAATCTTATTGTATCTTTGTTTTTCTATATCAAATTCAATCAGTGTTGAAATAAACTTTTCATTGGTGTTAATATCATTATCAATATTTAGCACGATCACTCGATGAAACGTGGATGAATGCAAGACAAATGACTTATGTTAACGAAAGGATTTAATGATACTAATTCAATAATCCCTATAAAATGTGACATTAAGGGACGTAGCTCGAATAATAGAGTTTGCTCATTTTTTCTCTTTGTTTTCAATTTTACAAAATTAAATTAATTTACAAGAAATATAGAAGAAGGTCCTCCTACAAATCTAAGAAAACATTTGATCCAATAACAAAACCAAAGCCATTGCAAATCCAGGATCAAAACCAGGGTGTACCATCAAAACAAAGACCTCAACCCCAAAAGAAACCCCCCTAATTGTGGCTTCTTTCCTTTTGATTTCAGCCACCACTCTTCTCCTTTCATCTACTACTTTGCATGATCTCTGTGCGTAAGAACCTTCAACTGCATACGCGTATCTTTTATTTGAAGCTCCTCGATACACATGCGCTAGCACATTTCGATTCCCTGAAGAATGCCCTTCTGCTTCTTGACACTGTAAATTGGCCTCTTCCATGACTTATCTCTACCACACCCATCATCATCATCATTATCATCATCCCCTTCTCCTTTGTAAACCAGCCAGCTATGGACTATCGTCAGCTTCTGCAAACCAAATGCTAACCCACTTAATAAAATTTAGGGGTCTTACAAGAAAATAAACTAAACTGAACCAAACTAGTATTCAAACCAATAATCAAACTGGAAAACAGAGTATTTAGAATTCTGATTCAGTTATTGGGTAGGATTTTAGCCTGTTGGAGAAGTAAGCGAAAATAAAAACAATATAAATGAATGATATATAAATGTGATAGATTAATCTTTAATATAAACTTATAATTCAATATAATTCTATATGCTATCAAAGCGAGCCCACAACTAAATGGGCAACGCACCTCCCTCAAACAGCGGATCTAACGCCTATGATACCCAAAACAGCCTATGGTAAACTGTGATAGATTAAACTTTAATATATAAACCAATTAATATTGTTTTTATGTAACATGAGTTTAAATCTTCACACTAAATCAGTTTTTTTAATTTAAAACGTTCCTTCAAAATCCATTTCCCAGATTACTCCTTCAACAAAGAAGGATTCCGTTCTACCATTCTGGATGAATTGAAAAGAAAAATTGAAAAAAAAGGTGAAGTTTGAAGCCAGAATGGCTCCTATTGAAACTCTTAACTAAGATTCTAATTAATATATATATTATATTAGACTACCTTTCGACGTCGCATTGTGAGGAGAGATTTCCCGGCGCCATCCATAAGAACAACTTCTTCAGGACGTCCTCCCATGTAATTATCGACTCGATAAGCAAGATTTCCATTTGTGTCGATTACCGTAAATCCATTGCAGCTTGTTATAAGCGATTTTCTCCAAACTGTCAACGATGTGCAGTGATCATTCAGATCAATATTATCAATCTTGAATTCAGCAGCTGCTTCATCTTCTGTGTGTTCTTCATCATGGACTGATCTTGACAAAGACTTCAAGAAAAGAAACATTTTTTTATCTTTCCTTCTGCCTAAAGAGGACATGGGAACAGAATCCAGATAGATAGATATTTATAGCTAGCTTTACCTAACTGGGGTCTTGGCTGGTATTCTAGACGACTTCACGTTAGAACATGTGGCACGTGTATGCTTAATCTTTGGTACATTTGCCTGGTCCAGGATTCCAATGTCCACGTTTGATTGTGAGTTAGGTCGTGTTTCTTTGTTTCAGCAGTGATGACAAGAAAGAGAAGCTGGGGGTGAAAACCAAGGGAGCTTTACTGTTGCTGTTTCCATCGAATTTTGGTGCCAGTTTAACTTCTAGTACGTGGCTTGTTGGCCATTCAACCAGAGCCAGGTCCATGCTGATGACTACGACAAAAAAATATATATGGGAGCTATTTTAAGTTTATCCAGGAAAAACCAAAATTGTCACTTTTTGGCTCCGTTTATACCATTTATTACATTTTTTATATAATAAATATTTATATCACAAAATCTAAGCATTTTTTAAAATAACTTTATATTTGACCAGAATGTGAAATTTATATATTGGTTGCCCTTCAAATAAATTTCTCCCTTACAAATTCTTGCACAATGATTCTGTGGCTACCTTGTTGAGATTCCAAGTCAATTTGAGTGAGCTTGAGAGAAGCCTATTTTAACTTTTCAATTCAGACCCCAATTTGGAATTTTAACGTAAGTTAGAATCCCAAGAGTCCCATGAGGGTGGATTTGAGTCGAATTGATCGAAACTTTTTTGACTTGGCTTGACTTAAGGTCTTATATGAGTTACGCTTCAAAAAGTGAAATTCTTGATCTTTTAATTCGAATAGGGGTCACAAAAGAGTGGAGCGTACTGCCCAATTAAAGTCACGAGCCTATTTATAGTTACAACTGTTGTCATAAAAGTAGCTTAAGAATAAGAAAAAGAGTATTTGATGTAACATTGTCAATCAATATTTGAATTGAATTATCAAATTAAAGTTTTAGTTTAAATTAGACTAATTCAAATCGGACATGAATTCTAGGCTATATTGACACATTTGAATCCGTTCCCTAAATAAACATATCTAGAACATTAGGTGACTTTTATGCCATGTTTAACCCAAAATATCTGATAGAAAATCGTTTATTTCAAAGTTCTGCTGTCACTGTGACATATCTAAGTTCGTTTTTACCCATGCTGAACTAGAAAGCCATCCACAAGATTATATAAATACTCTTCAAACACGTCTCCTTTTCTAAGAGGTGAGAAAATGGTGCCATTGACAGCAGCCTGAAGAAGAAGCAGACTCCTACGGTTGAACTGTTGAACAAAATTCTAAATCCCCGTCATTACCCTTCGATAATTCTGATGATTTATGTTGACAAATGATGACGAGGATATAACATAAAGCCCAGAGGCATGCAGATTAATTACAAGTGTAATTTTGACTATAAACATGAATGGAGTCGTTGAATTCTTCTGCGTAAAATCTTATGAAGTAAAAAAATCAACATATATTTATATGTATATATGTATGTATGTGTAGATTTGCTATTGGTTCTCTTTACATCAGTCAATTCAAATTGATTATGTTGCTTTGATCTGCGGCAGCCAACCATGACCATTAAAATCCAGTACTTTGTCAAACTTATGGTTCCGGCTTCCTTTTATTTACAGCCAATCTGAGTTAAACACGCCATTGATGCTCTTGAGGTCACTTTCGGAGCTTCTTCTGTTCATCTGAACATTATATTTCTATGAGCCAAATTGTTTCCCATTTGGAGGTCATTTCACTGTTGATGAAAGCATTAAAAAAATCACCACAGGAGGTGGATTTCCTTGAAGGTCTTTTCTGTATTTAGTCAATCAAAACGCCTAACATCAGAAAAAATAAACAAGGAATTAAGTTCTCTACGGCTTTGGTAATTCTAGCTGGCTTTCTTCTACAGATTCATGAAGCTTGCGTGGATGGACACGCGGCCTTGTTCAGAAGCATTGAAGGTTGAAGTAGGTGTAGATATGGCGGGTCCCTGGGAGATACTATTCCCTGGTAATTTTAGAAAAATCTTACAGGAAGAAGAAGAAGACGGTGTCAAATATCAAACCACGTGCATATTTTGCTAAGCAGTGATGTTGATCTGCAGAATCTTGTCGCTGTCTACTTTGCCAATCTTTCAATTTTTTTTTGGCCAAAGGACAATTTTCCACCCAAGATATACTGTTTTTCTAAGTTTTCTTCCATTAATTTTAAAAATATCAGTTATCTATTCATAATAGATTAAAATTAACGGTTTCAAATATAAAATTATTATTTTATCTGTATTATTAAAAATAAACTTAAATTTGATTTTATTTTTCTCCCCTAAACCTTAAAAATTAACAATTTTTTTTAACCTAAGTTTTAAAAAAATAGCATTTTCCCCCCTAGGGTTTTCAATTTTTGGGAATTAGTTTTCCAGTGTCGTTTTTTCCTCTCTGGCGACCTCTAGGCGACACTTCTTCCATCTTCAACGCAGCCTCCTTTCAGCGGTTGTCCTGGGCACAATCATCGACGAAGACGAATCGTCTTCGTCTCTAGACGAAGATGACTCGTCTTCGTCGACGATCGTACCCAAGACAACCGTCGGAAGGAGGCCAAGCCAGAGAGGAAGAAGCGTCGCCTGAAGGTCGCCGAAGAGGGAGAAACGACGTCGGAAAACTAACTCTGAAAAATTGAAAACCCTGAGGGCGAAAATGCTGTTTTTTAAAACTTGGGTTAGAGAAAAATTGTTTGTTTTAAAATTTTAGGGGAGAAAATGAGATAAATTTTTTAGGGGTTAGGGTTCCGTTAATTTTAATAGTCTATGAGTGGATAAATAAAATTTTCAAAGTTAATTGGGGGAAACTTGAGAAAACCACGTACTTTAGGTGAGAAATAGTCCTTTGGCCTTTTTTTTTCATTTAATGACCGGACCTGCCGATTTTGTTAAATAGATAAATTTCAGAGTATAGTAAATGAATCCATAACTATTAGATTTGGGGTCTTTTAGATCTTTAAACTCTCTTTCAACTTCTTGTTTGAGTTGAATCATGAAAAAGACTTTTGAATATAGAAGAATTATTTTGAGATCAGATTGAGATTAAGGAGATGAACTCAATTAATAATTTAATTCTATATTTAATATGATTCAAATCAAATTCCAATATTGGGATTAGTTTGACTCATTTTGTTCTATTCGATTTCAAATCATTCAAATCTAATCCAACCTTTTTATCTACCTCACCACAAATTATTATTGTGATTAAGCTTCTAATATGTGTTGCTGATTTATTTTGCATAATTTTGATGTGTAAGCAATAGGCTGGATGGGATATGAGCTGACTCGCGTTTAGATCGCTACTCAGATTGAATGATTTGACTTCAAGCAAGGCAGCCTCAACTCGAGATTGAGTCAAAATAGCTCTATTCAATTGAGCCACCATAAAGTTATTGGCAAAATCATCTTTTCTAAAGGCTTTTCATCTTGTCCAAAAATTCATCATCTTCTTCATTGACCTCTTTGATGAACTTATTATCAATCGAACAAATCTAACTCATTATTGAGTTGATTATTTTAAATTAAAGTTAAACTGACTCTTGTTCGGACTCAGTTTAGTTGACTCAAATCAACCCTACATACATTGAATGGAGCTTTGAGTTTCATGGGCCACAGGATTAGAAGCTTGGGATTCTTTTGATGTCAATGGGCTTAATAGTTTTGATGACCAGAGGGGTTCACTAGAATTTAGTCCAAGTTTCAATCCATGTGAAGTGAATTTGGAGAATTAAGTTAAGACATCCACTTAATACAATTCAAAGTTCAATTAAAATCCCAATTTCAATCACTTCATTAAAGGAAACCATTCTCAAATTTCCCAATCAAAACTGGGCTGGATTTGAGCTAAATTTGTTCAAATTTAAGCTCAAATTTGATCCAAACAAATCTAAAACAAATTCAATTTAAACAAGTTTAAGTTTAAGAATTGAATTTTTTTAGTTCGAGCTTTAAATGTGTTTGGGTCATAACTCTCGCGAGCTTGAAAAATTAAATATGAATAAACTAAAATAACATTGTTTTGATCAAAACTCATTAAAATGAGGTTGTTTTAATATCGAACTAAGTTTAAAACTAAATTTGAGCTTGAGCTTGACTCCTCTCAAACGAAGTGAGTTCAAACATTTTTTAAGAGAGTTTAGCGAGTTTGATTCCACTGAAACAAGTTTAATTCGGTTTGAATTTAACCCTAATTAAACCCCACATAAAATATTGTAATTTCACACATGAAACGGTATAGTATTTACCAAAAACCATCAGAGGTTGTCTGCCATATTCAGAATCTATGAGGCTAATATATGCCACTTGTCACATTGTTTCAATCATATAATAAAGTTTTCAATGTGGGTGTCTTTTATGCCAAATTCTGGACATCTTATTCTAATCTTCATCGTAATCCCATCTAAAGCTTGATTTAAAAACAATTTCTGCAGCTTCTCCTGTCACGAAGCAACTTCTATTTATTAGTAATTCATGTAAGTAGTGGGAGATTTCGCTTTAATTCTCCTGGATGGAAAGCGATTTTCTCTTAAAAAAAATTCTATCTTCTCTAGGTGGAACTGGAACTTACGCCATTTTTTTTTCCCTTCAATGATTGGTTTTTATCACCAAAAGAGGGCCCTTTCAAGGCCTAAAAATTGCATGCACAGAGGTAAGAGTGGATTTCAACAGAGTTGGTTCAGTATCTTATTTGAACGGATTGAGTTTAAACTAAAGAAGGATTTGTTTATCAAAACTTGAAATTGATGTTTTGTTGGTATTATTGCATTGAAGTTCATTTTATTGACAATTTTTTTCTTTTCTAATGATTATTTTTTTTTTTAACAATTTTTATTTTTTGTTTTCGATGACTCTTCTCCTTCTTTATATACTAACTTGAACTAGTTTACTTGGAGTGTGTGTATATATGTGTGTGCGTGTATATATATATATATATATATATATATATATATAAAGAATTCCGACATAGAATCGTTTCCTCGCTTCCTTTTGTATAATCTTTTATTTATAAACCAATAGTAAAACTATATTTCTATATGCTACATTTAAATATAAGTTTTTGTTGGTTGACAATTAGTTTTCGTTTTCTTCAACATCAATATTTTTCGACAACTTTTCTCTTTTTTTGATATTATTATTCACTAGATTGAATGAGTCGAACTCGAGTTAGTTATTTTTATACATATGATATCCTTTCCAAATGATTAAAGAAGCCTACTCAATGAAATTAAAGAACAATAAAATAACATGCACATTTTTTATACATATTCTGAATACACAAATGATATATTATCGTATGATTGAATGATTTTGAATTAAAAATAAAATAATATTCAATCATATGAAGACACATTATCTATTTGTTTAAATTATGTATCAAAAATGTGTACACATACTTTTACTAATTAAAGAAAACATTCAAATTCCTTTAATTTAGAGGTAGTTTATTGCGATTTCTGATATCTATTTTCACTTAGATTTCCACCGATCGTATGGTCACTTACCAATTATTTTCTAAGACCGAATGATATGTTTCAACTCAAAATTTGCCTCATTGGCATTTTCATACTCTATGGTTTTTAAACAACATTTTTTCATTCATCTTCTAGTTTTGTTAATAAAATCTGTTAACTTATATCTACCATGGGTAAATAATGAAAACGAAAGTCCTTCTTAAGTTTATAATATTTACTGAAATTACTTTTGGTTATAATCACATTCGGGATTAGAGATGACAAAGAGGAGGGGCAGAGAGGGGAGATCAATCCCTGTCCCCACTACAAGGATGGCAATGATTTCCTGTCTCATTCCTGTAAAGAAAAATCTTCTCTCTATCCCTTCTCCGTTCTCATTCCTGCGAGAAAAAATCTCTTATATGTACCTTATAAACAAAATATAAATATATTAAAAAATAAAATTAACTAAAATAAAAACCAGCATACTATTTCAAATATTTCAAATATCATATATTAATCACTTTAATATATACAATAAAAATATAAATAAATTTGAAAAACATAAATAATCTAAAACTGTAAGAATATATTAGTGTTTTTAAACAAATACGTTAATATAAATAGACAGGGCGGGGCAGGGTGGGTATGATTAGGTAAATTTGAATTAATGATAAAATAACATTTAATCACATTATGATACATCTATGTATATATACATTTGTGTATCAATAGTGTGCACACATAAAATTGCTCATTACGGAAATGTCATTTTGTGTATAAAACACTATAATTATGATTTATGACTAATTAATGAGCAATATAATTACATTAAACTTAATTTTCATATCCACAATAAGACGTAAGGTTTGAAACTAATTGCTGAAAAGTCTATTATTTTGCGGTAGCAGCCTCTCAATTTTTATTTTCTCCAAACGTGAATTAGCAACCAATCAACTGTGGAAAAATTTTTTTTCTATATCATCAACATCTTCTTCTTCTTCTTCGTATCTGTGTTTACAGTGTGAACATAGAGTAGGATTGTAGGAATTCAAAGCACTCGCCGTAATCATCCATGTCCCATTCTACTCTGCAAGATTCATGAATCGAGAATGGAAATATTGGTCAACACAATGGAATTAATTTGATCATACTTTTCTCTCAAGACCTTTTGTTTATTGGTCCCTCAATTTCGGAAGAAATTACTTGTTGTTAAGATCTCAAGTGCATGATATGAGAATTTGGTCTCACATCAAAATGTATAGATTTTCGGTGTGGGTTTATATGATTTTAAACTTTCTAATTTCAATTACTAGTTTTTTAAGTATGATTATCTAAAGATTTATATTATTTAACATTATAAACACCATCAAATCTCTTAGATACAACCATGCGGCTTGGGTGGTAATATCAGAATTAAAGTGTTTGCCCAAGGATACCTCCTTTTAAAGACGATTTTTTAAGGAGATTTGTGATTGTAATGATTAGGACCTTATTTGATTGTTAGTCTAGCGAGTATAACGTGTAAATTGGAACATTAGACATACATTAATCTAGTTTAACATAGTGAGTATAACCTGTAGATTGCACATGACCAACGAGTACACGGGTTAAATATCTATTAACTAAAGTTTGTATATAAAAGTTATATTAAAATGAATATGAGAGTGTGTACTCCAAAATAGAGGGAGAGACCAAAGAAATCTCTTCTCTGTCATGTAATCTTCTTCAATCATTATATGACTTTTTTCATCTTCAACCAGTAATTTTGTCCCGTATTGAGTTTTCCACCTGCTCTCTATGAACCCTAAACGTGGAATGTTAACTTTATGTAAGAACTTTTTACGAGTCTTTACCTACCCTCAATGTACCAGCAAATTGGAAAACTTTCATTTGGTAGACAGTAAATCGAATAACCTATTTTGATTTATTAACGTAGAGTCATTTTCTCATTGACGAATTAATCATAGTCAATATAAACTGGGTTCAATGAAGCCAACTCAACCTACTACCAAGAGAAAAAAGATGTAATTGTATGGTGAGACAATGACTAGCCTGTTGACACGAACCAGTAGGTGCATTAATCTAATCTTGTCAATTTCTAACAATGGTCCTATGATCTCCCAAAAATTATTCGCATGGCCAAAAGTCTATTTTTGCCACAATTTCTACGGCTATAGTCCTTTTCTATTATGTACAGTTTTCTCTAACCTAACAAGCAAGTTATGACCTCAGTATCTATATCAATTATGTGATCTATACTCTTAACCACTACAAAGATTTAACATTATAATGAGATTTCTTAAACTTTGAATAACATTGTTAGAAAAATCAAAAATGTCGTAAAACCTTCTGTTTGATCAAACTCATAAAATGTATCTTAAAAGACACTTAGTAGCTGTCATGAAATGATATGGTTAGCGACTAAACACATCACCTTTTTGTATGCAATTCAACTTAGAGTGTGAATGGAAGTCTTGCCATCCAGAAGCATCAATGATGGCACACCTTTGCAACTTGATTTCTTAACATCCATGAGATCATATTCTTATTTTATCCCGTGATTATAGAAGGAAGCTATTACTTACTGTCAAATGGGGATTATGTAATTGTGGTAATTATCTTATTTTCATTGTGTTAGATTCACTAGGTTCTTTACTCTATTAGGAAAGAAATATATCATCCTTACGTGTAATCGTATTGTTTTGTTTTATGAAAAACAAATAATCGTACAGAAATGAGGTAACTTAAAAGAGAAAAATCGAGAATCCTTCTTTGGTACTCATACTGACAATTTATCGGTATTTTTTATGAACATAAATAACATAATTATAAATACAGGGTTCGAGCAATGAGTCAAACCCGTTATAAATATCTTATCTCCTTACTTGCTAAGTCATACACTCATCAACATCACTTTCATTCATCAACCCGTATAGTGGATGCGGAATTACTTTGCTAATACTAATAACCACTATAATCTCTCTTTGGCAAGCTTAGTCTTACGTACTTCTCATTGGTATACGGATTTTCACAATGTCAACAACTATAAATAAATCTTTAGTCTTTTTGCAATTGGCGCACTTGGAAATCAACACAAAAAGTCTAAGAATTTATATGGTTCATATAGTGTTAAAGGAATCAATGATTATCTCGAAGTGGGACTCCCTTACCTCGTGGCAATGACATGGTGCACACCTTGCCTGAAACTTTTTTTGTGGTGGACTTTAATCTTTTAATTCTGGACCTAAAGAAATTCAGCAGTTTTTCTAGTTTTCTTCATCTGATATGATGGATCTTTATGAAAAGGAAGGCCTTGTGCGCGTATGAACAGGAGAAATTGGACCCAAATCAGCCTGAAAGTTTGTATATTCCACACAAACGATAAAAGCTTTTTCGTCTCAGACTTAAAGTCCTTCAATTGTTTGTTAGCTAGATTTTCAAAGTTCATACAGTGAAGACGCATGCATGGCTTGTATATATTGCCTTCAGGGCCCCTACTTTTTGAAATATAACCGGTTTTAATTATTCATGAAGAATAAGATATTCGAAGCAATATTCACATTTTGCTGTAGGTAGATGCCTTGGAAAGTTGATAATAAAAAAGGATTTCATAAAGTAAGAGTGGATTCCAGCTAAGTAGACCCCAAACAAGGATTAGTCCGAATCTATAATATTCAGCTAGAGTTTAGGTTTATTTGAACTGATACACAGTATCATCAGAGTATATTCAATAGGATAAACAATATTGTTAGTGAAGTGAACACTAACATGAAAGCGTAAACAAATTAAATTTGAGTTAAACTTTTAAACTGAAACTTTAGCTTAAATTCAACTTATTCGAGTCAAACATAAATTCGACCATAACTTAACTCTTAAATCCACTCATTTTATTTAATAAAGTCACATAATTTGAGCTCGTTTGAATTAATGTGTAATATTAATAAAAGTCTGTCAACAAAATAAACAAATCAACTACAAAGATTAATAGTGTCATCAAAAGACAAAGAAATGAAATTTGATCAAACTATTGAACTGAAACTCTAATTTAAATTCAACTCATTCAAATTGAATGTAAATTCAAATGTAAATTGGCTTAACTGAAATGCAGCCTTTTTGGTTATCAACAACGCCACAACATTCTTGAGAGGCATGCGGACAGACACTAGAAAACAAAAATGACTTCATGTGGAAGGAATTTTGAAGCAGCATTAATGAAAGACAAAGCCATTTCAACCGTGATTTTCTGATACAAGAGTTGGTGCGTGATTGACTTTAGCTTTGGTGGCGGACCCATGTCTAGCACATGTGCTCTTCATACGTAAAAGATCCTCTAGAAGACTAACTATTCATCAAAACAAACCTCACTCTTCCAAATCTAATGAATATATATTAATTTTCCATGAAAATGATGTCTAATTCAATGACCTAGCAAAGTTTCTTTTGATAGATCCGAACCGGGTTTTAGTTGGATCAAAAGATTAGTCTTCATTTTTTAATATATTTATCAGGTAGTATTGAATAATTGACCTCTCCATCAATTAGAGACACCTTTTTAATCACGTTTTGTCTATGTATACATTATTGCACTAATGAAATTGAACATCAAATCTAATTGTATTTATCTGTGAATTCATATGAAAATGAAAGGGATTCTGTCGATTTTAGTGCTTAAATTAGGTGCAATTGATTGTTGCAATTGCAAGAACCCATTTCGCTTATTTGAAAATAAATAGATTGTTTGAAACCCACCATTAAAACTTGAATAATGTTATCTACACTAAATTTTAAATATGGGAAATTATAAAAAATAGCCAAAATACCCTCCCACTAAACAAAAATGCCCAAAATCACTATTTTCAAGCAAAAATACCCATGACTTTTTTTAAAATACCAAAATTACCCTTCCCCTCATTTATATAAACCCTTTTCACTCATTATGAGGGGTTAAATGGAATTTTATTAAAATTAGGGGGTATATTAATTTAAACACCATAATTTTTTTAAAATACCAAAATTACCCTTCCCCTAATTTATATAAACTCTTCACTCACTATGAAGGGTTAAATGAAATTTTAGTAAAATTAGGGGGTATTTTGATATTAAACATTGTAAGGGCATTTTGATATTTCTTTATTTCATAACTTTTTTTAAAATGCCAAAATTACCCTCCCCTCATCTATATAAACCCTTCTCACTCACTTTTATTACACACACTTCTCATATCATTCAAACACTTACTCTCACTCTCATTTTTATTCAAGATCAATTAGTAGGATTCGTTCGGACGGAAGAAGTTCGTATTTCTGAATTCAATTCGAAAAAAGACTATTCATAAAAAAAAGGTATTTATACCAATCTTAGCCTAAAACTTAATTTTATTTGTTAAGCTTAGTTTATATGTCATAATGTAGGGGTTAAATGCAATGTTAGACAAATATGGACGTTAAATGACTTTTAGATAAATATGGGGTTTTTTTTTTTTATATTATACAATATATAAAATATTTATATAACATGCTAAGAATAGATAGATATTGCTTTGATACAAGACAACATACAAGGGTGTTAAATAAAAAAAGAGATAATTGAGAGTTGAAATGAAATATTATTAAAATTTGGGAACATTTTGATATTAAACATTGTAGGAGCATTATAAATGAAATTTTAGGTTTTTTTGAATTTCACCGTTTTAGGATATATCGACTCGTATTTTTCGGATATCTTAAGAATTTTTCGATTCTTGCCATTCTAAAGTATTTCAACTTTTAGAATTCGAATTTCAGTTCCGTTTTTTCGAATTTCACCGTTTTAGGATATATCGACTCATATTTTTCAGATTTTGAAGAATTTTTCGATTCTTGCCACTCTAGGGTATTTCAACTTTTAGAATAGGAATTTTAGTTCTGTTTTTCGAATTTTACCGTTTTAGGATATATCGACTCATATTTTTCAAATTCTGAAGAATTTTTTGATTCTTGCCATTCTAGGGTATTTCAACTTTTAGAATTCGAATTTCGGTTTCATTTTTTTGAATTTCATCGTTTTAGGATATATCGACTCGTATTTTTCATATTTCTGAAGAATTTTTTTATTCTTGCCATTCTAAGGTATTTTAACTTTTAAAATTCGAATTTCAGTTCTGTTTTTTCGAATTTCACCGTTTTAGGATATATCGACTCGTATTTTCTAGATTTTCAAAGAATTTTTCAATTCTTGCCATTCTAAGGTATTTCAACTTTTAAAATTCGAATTTCAGTTTCGTTTTTTCAAATTTTACTTTTTTAGGATATATCAACTCGTGTTTTCTAGATTTTGATATAAGATAACATATGAGGGTGTTATATAAATTATTAAATAATTATATGGGGTTAAATAAAATATTAGAAAAATATGAGGAATTTTTTAATATTAATAATGGTACGACTGTTTTACATAGTTATTACAAATTTTTTTATTATAAATGAATAATTATTTTCAAAAACTTGTCATTGCAGGATTGATAATTAAAATAGATGGTTATACATTGGTTCGTTACCAGAGAGAATGGATTCAATGTGGCAACAACACAATGAAATATGTTGGAGGAGCCAAACAATTGATTAAAATCCCTTATGGAACAACATTCAAGGGATTTATTGAGCTTTTGAAGGAGTCTTGCAGTATTGACCCAATGAAAAACTACCTTCAACTATCAATGAAGCCAAAAAAAATTCAGCTCGACTGCCCTGTACAGATCCAAAATAATGAAGATGTTCAAGGTCTTATTGATATGTCCCAGTACTTACAGGAATGTATTCCTGTTTTTGTTACATGTACCCTAATTGAAAGGCAAAAGATGAAGATGAAGATGAAAATGAAGAAGAAAGTAGTGGGGTCAAGAAAGAATACTACTTGGAAAAGTTGATTGATTTCAGTAATGACCCGTTGTACATTGCAAACTCATGGGCCCATGGAGAAAAATATAGAGTTCCCGACTGGGGTGACTTTGATGAAAATGATATGCCCGATATTCCTTCAAAAGATGTAGAGCCTGAGTATATGACATCAGTTATCGAGGGTATGAATAGTTTATAGCTTGAAAATCCTATTTTAGGTGGTGGGAATTATTCTGGGCCATTTTTTGACAATGTCCCCACTGATCCATTTAGGTGGCTTCCTGATTTTCCTCCACAGCCATCAGCATCATCAGGTGATTCTAGATCGATCCGAAAGGAGAATGGTGTAAAGGTTGGTGATATTTTCCATAATAAAGTCCAATTGAAAGATGCTGTGAAGCAATTCGCCTTACTTAAAGGATTTCAATTTGGTGTAAAAAAGTCTAACAAGAAGCGGTGGGAAATTAAGTGCAAGGCTGAAAATTGTAACTCGTATATACATGCAACCAAGTCCACAGTCGATGAAGTCTGGGGGATCAACTCTATGAATCCTACCCACACATGTTCAGTTGATCAAATCATGTCACATCACAGACAAGCTGGGGCCCGAGCTTTAGGTCAATTAATGAAATCAAAGTTTGTGATGATTGATCAAATTTATCAGCCTAAGGAAATAATTGTTGACATCACCGACCGATATAAAATTGATATTTCATACTCACAGACTTGATGGGCAAGAAATTGGGCTATAAATTCATTGAGGGGTTCACCGGAGAAATCATTTATGCTTTTATCAAATTATTGCTATAATCTTCAGTGTACTAATCTGGACACCGTTACTGCTATTGAAACAGATGATGACCATCGATTTCAGAATTTTTTCATGACATTAGGATGTTCCATTGGTGCATTCAGCCAATATCTCCACCCGATTATTTGTATTGACGCTGCATTCCTTAAAGGTCAGTATCTGGGGCATTTATTCATTGCGGTGGCTCTTGATAGTAATAACCAGATATATCCAATCGGTTTCGGTGTCGGTAAAAAGGAAGATCATGACACGTGGTGTTAGTTTCTCCGAAGGATTAACGAATGTATTCATGACCTATCTGAGTTGGCAATAATCTCAGATCGACATCATGCTATATACTCGGTAATGGCTGAAGTCTTTCCAGATGTCTACCATGGATGTTGTTGTCATCATCTTTTGTGTAACATACGGGCAAAGTGTAAACGAGACTCAAAGGTATAGTGTTTTAAACAAGTAATTAACATTGTAACAGTTTATCTTTTTCATACATTTTGATTATACTCATTTTTTCTTATTTTTTACGAACTTACAGGTTACAAGTGCATATTGAAAAGCGGCAAAATCATACACAGAATCAGACTTTGGGGCGATGATGCAATCTCTTGACTCGATGAACCCTTAAGTTGAAGCTTATTTACGGGATGTCGGATTTGAGCGTTGGAGTAGAGCATACTTTCTGGGACATCGATACAACCTCATGACTACTAATATTGCTGAGTCATTTAATGCGTTTGTCAGACATGCACGAGGCCTACCTACAACAATGCTCTTGGAGTTTATTCGTGGTACCATGCAGCGCTGGTTTTACGAGAGGAGAACCCATGCAGGTAAGTATCAAATCGTTATTAATTAAAAGTTTTATCTCATGTACTTTTTCCTCCTTTCTTTTGGTTATTACCAAATGTGTAGTTAATATTTTTTCAAATTACAGATGAATGTCCTAACTTTATCACCCCTTGGGCGGAGGACAAGATCAACAGTCGTCTATCAAAGTCTGCAAGTCTGGAGGTTCGACCGATTACACCTACTCAATATCAGGTCGTCAGATTTGGTGGATTTATGGGTATTGTGGACTTTGGTGACATGTCTTGTATGTGTAGAAAGTTTCAGCTTTCACGTATTCTGTGCAAGCATGTCATTACTGTTGCACGACATATGAGGCTTACGAATGTTAATGCATGGGTTCATCCATTCTTCCGAACTGACGTATACCGTGCAATATATCAAGAACCTGTCACCTCAACCTCAACATCCGTGGGGACGCATAAGGATCAACAAGGTTAATCCAATCGTATAACGTGTCCAGAGTCTCATATATTCAATACTGAAATATAATCATTTACAATATAAATAAATCAATTTATATTTTTGTCAATTAATATATATATAAATAATAATATAAAAATTATCTGAAATGCGAAAGGAAATTCGTAAAGGTCGTATTTATAGATTTCAGGCATCCGTCCAGAATAGACTCTCTCACTCGCCTATGACATAGACTCGTATGTCATCTGCCACACAGCAATGCCCCAGGGGTAGGAATTAAACCCGTCCAAATGATCAACTAACTGTAAGTAATCCGTGGACACCTTCTTTCATCGATCATTCCCTAACAAAACCATGTGAAGAATATACAACAAGGCCATCTTGACAGCATCAATATCGTCATCTCCCTATGGCCTAGACAAGAAAACATGCTCTATGTCGTGATACTGCACCTTCGAACAACCGCAAAAGTACATATCCCTGATCCTATGTCTGGAGGAACGAGGAATATATGAAAAAACATCAGTCCGTTAGCTAAACGAAAGCCCTATCACCAACGTAAACTCAAACGGGCTAAATCTCACATCAACCCCGCTAACCCTAAACCAAAACTCGTCTCTGGCAAAGGGTGGATATAGCTATCATAGTAGAAATGCATGAACCAATATCCCGGAGAATTTGGTTTTGGGTAAATGAAGGAAAGACCTGAAACATGTCCTCTCAAATAGTTGCAGCTGACCCAGGGTCAATGTAGAAGAAATCTGAGATAATGCGATATGTTATGCACGACATATCGCATCTACCCGGAAGTGTCTGGACTCGTCGGGAATTCGCAACTCACTGTCAACCTGTCTTCTTTTGCAAGAAATATCCTATAACAATTTTAAAAATTTGTTAGACATTCATAAAAATAAATATGTAAACAAATATATTAGTGGAAAAAACAAAAAAAGATGAAAAATACTAAATAATCACAAAGGAAATGACAAAACTTAACAAATAAGAACGGAAATTCGAGTTCTATACGTTCAAATACCCTAGAATGTTAACAATCGAAAAATCGATCAAAAATAACAAAATATGAATCAAGATATCCTAAAAGGATGAAAATAAAAAAACAAAACTGAAATTCGAATTCTATACTTTGAAATACCTTAAAATAACGATAATAGAAAAATCGTTTAGAAATCTTGAAAATACGAGTCGATATATTTTGAAATGGTGAAATTCGAAAAAACAAAACTGAAATTTGAATTCTATACTTTGAAATACCTTAAAGTGACGATAATCGAAAAATCGTTCAGAAATCTTGAAAATAAGAATCGATATATCCTGAAATGGTGAAATTCGAAAAAACGAAACTGAAATTCGAATTCTATACTTTGAAATACCTTAAAGTGACGATAATCAAAAAATCATTCAAAAATCTTGAAAATAGGAGTCGATATATCCTGAAATGGTGAAATTCGAAAAAACAAAACTGAAATTCGAATTCTATACGTTGAAATACCTTAAAGTGACGATAATCAAAAAATCGTTCGGAAATCTTGAAAATACGAGTCGATATATCCTGAAATGGTGAAATTCGAAAAAACGGAACTGAAATTCGAATCTTATACGTTGAAATACCTTTTAATGTTAATAATTGAAAAATTGATCAGAAATGAATCAATACAAGTCGATATATCCTGAAACGGTAAAATTAGAAAAAACGGAACTGAAATTCGAATTCTAGAAGTTGAATCGACGAAATTTGAAAAAACAAAAATGAAAGTCGAAATCTATACGATAAAATACCATAGAATGTGAACAATCAAAAAATCGTTAGATAATTTGAAAAGAAGACTCGATTTATTTTAACACGAGAAAAATCGAAAAAACGGAATTGAAATTCAAACTCTATCAGTTGAAATACCTATGAATGCCACTAACCGAAAAATCATTTGAAAATTTGAAAAATACGAATCGATATATCATTAAAAGGATAAAATACGGAAAAACGTAACTGAAATTCAAAAACACTAATCAATATATCATATAAACGAAAAAATCGAAATATTAAGTTGAAATTACATCATTACATCGTAAAATGTGTCAAAAAGCACCAAAATTCGAAAAATTGAATCTCAAATTTGAAAATTACATATGGAAAAACCCTAAAACAGAAAAAACGGATATAAAATTTGAAAACTACACGATCAGAAACCCTAGATAAGAAAATTCTCAATTTACCCCCTCATGAAAATTCCTTAATTGAAAAGGTCCACTGTTATATGACAAATTTTAGAAAAACCCGTTGTGTTCTAACGAATCTCCTTCGGCTCCCCAATATTTTAAAAAAGCCACTTTACCCCCTAACCCACGGTTAATGTCTGCTGACTGTGGGAAACACTATTCCCACAGTTTGACTGTCGATCCTTTCGGCAACCATTTTTGGCTGTCTTTTTTGGTCGTTTCGGCCTCCAATTTCCACATAAATCAAATCTACACGTTGTGTAACACAAAACCCCTCAATCAATTCAACGAAAACAACGAAAAATCAAAACATTTAAAGCATTGTTCAAACCCTAAACCCTAAAATTTCAAATCGATAAATCTCAATCAAATCTCAATACTATGAGCAATAACTTGATCCAAACAAGATTACGGGAGATATACTAACCTTCTTTACTATTTGCGATTGTCGGAAAGCAAGAAAATCGACGGAAATGAGGTTCGATCGTGGGAAAGGGGAAAGTTTGAATTTTCTTTAAATTTGCACAGTAAAATGACCGTGGGAAGTGATGAAATTTGTTGTGTTTATATATGGGGGCAGTTTCGTCATTTCACAAAACCTGGGCATTTTTGCTAAAACCTGAATTTTTTGGGCAATTTCGCTTAGACCCTCTTAATTTTGGCTATTTTTTATAATTCCCCTTTAAATATTCAATTGAATGCTCAGATAATGCGTCATTATTAAATTATGTATTATTTTATCTTTAATTTAAAATCGTTCAATCACATAATAACACATCATCTGAATATCTAATTAATACTCAAATTAGATGTATATAGTTTTATTGAAACTTAAAAGCATAACTTTATGACCCTATCATGCATGTCTTTATTTTTCTTCCCCAATATCTATCATGTTAATGGGATTGTCTGGTCTTTTACAGCCTCATTTGTCAAACAATTTTTTGCTATATCTTGGTTAAATAAGTCTTGTTACGGTTGACTTGGAAAGATTTATTATTAGGCCAAAGGACTATTTCACCACCCAAGTTTTAATACGTTTTTAAAGTCACACTCATAAAATTTAAAAAACTTAAAATTTCACCTATAGGTCAATTGGGTTTAAAATTTTCTATTAGAGGCAGGGATAAAATCATTATTTTACTAATATTATTAAAAAAATATAAAATTTATTATATTTTCTTTCTTAAGCTTTAAAAATTAATAATTTAATTTTTATCTAAATTTTTCTAACTTTGAAAAATCATATTCCCCCTCCCCCCAAACCTAAGTTTTTTTTCTTCTCTCCCTCCAACCACCATCTACGATGCTGACAACCTCCCATCTTCACCCTAAAATGTTGGTAAATGCCTTCCCTTTCTAGATCTCTTCATCTCAATGAAGAGACCGATACAGATGAAGAGACAATCTCTTTATCTTTTCGTCTTCAACAAAGAGATCTAGAGAGGGGAGATTGTCATGCCTTGTTGTGCGTCGGCCAATCTTTTAGGGCGGAGAGGGGATGTCGTTGACACAGGAGATGGTGACAAGAGAGGTGAAGGAAAAAACCTTAGGTTTTTTAGGGGGGGGGGGGATTGTGACTTTTTAAAGTTAGAAAAATTTATATAGAGATGATGTTGTTAGTTTTTAAAACTTATGGGGGAAATTTAATGAATTATATATTTTGTTAATATTATTAATAAAATAACGATTTTACCCCTGTCTCTAACAGAAAATTCTAATGGCAATTAAACCATAAGTGAGATTTTGGGTTTTTCAAACCTCGTGGATGTGACTTTAAGAAAACATCAAAACTTGGGTGTGAATAAGTCCTTTGGCCTTTTTATTAATTGTTATTGAATAGGTAGAAGTACTCAAGGGTAGCTTAAGTGGCCAAAAAAAAAAATGTCATGTATAAAAGAGTATAGTTTAAGTTGTTGAATAAAATATTCACTCTTATTTTGGATGATTCTGATTTTGTTTGATTCTACTCATAATATGTGTATAGGATTCAGATTCCTATTTAGATTGTCATGTAATATTATAAATTATACATCATTTAATTAATAATATTTATTTAGTTTTACGATCTTAATTCAAAATTCAAAGTGGTTAACATCCTAATCTTATGCGCTCTAGGCTTAAAATTTTTTTCTTTATATTTTCAGTTTTGACAAACTACAGATTACCCCCTAAGTTTAGGGTTTTCCCCCATATTTTTCACACTTATGTCGTCCCCCCAAACTTTTGAAACTTTTATTTCAACCCTACTTTAGTTTTTAGATGATTCCAATTTTGTTTGATTCTACGCATGATGTGTGTATATTATTTTTCTTATTTTATAGGATTAAAAATCTTTATAAGATTCTGATTTCTATTTAAACTGTTTTGTAATATTATAAATTGTATATCATTTGATCAATAATATTCATTCAGTTTTACGACCTCAATTCAAAAATTCTTCACAAGTCTCCTTTGGATGATATATAGATGACTTCTTGATGACTTGTTTGAGCCGAATACTGAGTCCAACCCTAGCTAGAACTAATTTCTTCAAATGTTTTTAATTTCCTGGTCAATAAATTGCTGTCTATAAACTATTATTTTGAAAACATGTTTCTTACCTGAATTTAATGAATTTTGTTTGTGACATTAGTTTATACTCTGGTTAGACAAATCTACTGTTTGCTTGAGTTAAATACTTTTATTATTATTACAGCATGGTCTTTTTGTATAGAATGGGAAACTTTTTTTTTTTTTGTTCTTTTAATTTTAAGTATAGAAGTAAAATGTCTTTCGCTATTAGAGACGACAATGAAGAGTAGGGTTGGACTCGAACCAAGCCCATTCCAGCTCAAACTTGAGTTCTATTCGAATGAGTCTGAAATGAGTCAGCCCTATATGAGCTCAAACTCGAACTTGAGCTACTCGTCAAATTTTTTAATTAAAAATTTTGATACAAAACGACGTTGTTTTAATCAATATGTATTAAAATGACGTCATTTTAATAATAAAAAATGAGCCAAATCGAATTCAAATCGAGTTCGAACTTGGTTTTCATGAGCTCGAGCTTAAATTCTAACTCAACTATATGTAAACTGAACTGAGCTCGAGCTTGACTCAGTTTGAATCCAACCTTAATGGAGAGGGACCCTATCTGTAAGATGGGAAACATCATTGTCCGCTCCTTATGCCCGCTAGGGGATTATAGGAAAATCTCAATCTTCTATAAATAGGAATAATTCTTTCTCCATTCTTCTCGGGATATTGATTAAAATAGGCAGCAATATTCCCGTCTAAACCTTTTTCGGCAATAATTTTGACGTTTTACTTTTTTAAGCAAATTGTTATTTTAATTCCAAAAATACCCCTAATCTAATTTCTTAAACGCAATGTTTGCTTTTTGCCGGTTAATTGATTCCCTTTCATGAAAAGCATTAAAATTAAATTATCTGTAATGAATAAAATTTATAAATTGAAAAATAAAATAATTTTTTATAAAATAATTGATTGTTATATATCCAAAATAATAGATATATTTTTAAATTATCTGTAATGAATAAAATTTATAAATTGAAAAATAGATTAATTTTTTATAAAATAATTTATTCTTATATAGAAAATAATGGATATATACGTTTTTCTTGAAACGGTGTGTTTTCTTCTCAAACAGGTTGCGTGAAGAGATGCGAGAATTTGAAAAGGGGTGCAGAAATCTTGTAAAGGGGTGCGGATGTGGGTGTGGGAATGGAGGTGCGGGAATTTGAGAAGAAAACGCACCGTTTCAAGAAAAACCCATATATCCATTATTTTAGATATATAACAATTAATTATTTTATAAAAAATTATTTTGTTTTTCAATTTATAAATTTTATTCATGGCAGATAATTTAATCTCAATGTTTTTTTGCAGAAGGTAGACAATTAATTGGCGAAATGCTACGGTAACGTTGAGAAATTAAACGAAGGTATTTTCGGATTGATAAATACAATTTGCTTAAAAAGGTAAAATATCAAATTTGTTGTCGAAAAAGGTTTAAGCGGAAAAACGACTACCTATTTTAATTAATATCCCATTCTTTCTCTCTCTCTTTGACCGATTATTTAATTAAGTTTTAATATTATAATAATAATATTGTGATAAATAATTAAAAATATATTTAATTTTTTGTAAATTATATTTTTAAATTATATATGAGACGCGATGGAAATATATCTATATCTTTTATCTTTGTCCTCATTTCCGTTTTCACTTATATTATAGAATCCTATTCTCACACGAAGCAAGCTAAAACCCTGATTTTAGGGTCAAACTGCCATCCCTATTCATGATCCACAAGAAAAGAAGCATTTCCATCTTCCCTGAGCTTACCCATTTAAATATATTGATGAAGCTGAGACACGTAATTCTAAATGCTTATTAAAATGGCAATTCGGCATGCAAGCCACGTGTCACGTAAAAACCTGAAGCTGACCACAAGGAATCAGTTTGCACCAGAACCCAATAAAAATAGTTTGGTGGCTGGCCGAGTGGAAGAATATAAAATTTCAGCTGGTGGTTAAACGGCTTTAACTTGGAGTGCTTGCCTATCGTTAAAGATAGAGACATAAAGAAGATGATTATCTTTAGATGTATTGAACTGTCGCACATGAAAGCTCTCGTCTGTCCAAGTTAATTTACCAAATTGGAGAAACCAGTGACTGTGTAATCATAGTGGTAATTCAGTGTGAAAGTTTGTACCAATAAGAAAAACATTGAATCTTGGTAAACTGAAATACAAGAATATGAGAAAATAAGGCTGAAAAATCCAAAATCCTTCAAATAAGATAAATCTCGTGTCAAATTACTAACTCTACAATCGGTCTAATGACTGACCTCACAATCACTGAACCATATAAGTTAAGAGTTAAAAGACTTGAACCCGTCCTCTCTTATACATAGATTATAGTCTTTGTCACTCAAATTATCTCTTAAAGGTCTTGTATCCACAATATTGCTATTATCTAAATGAAGAGAATTTATGAAACTATAATACTAGTGTCTATGTCTATTGAAAAATTTTTGTTTCCTTGTTAGGGTTTAGGGTCTTAAACTTTCCAACTGAACCACTTTAAAAACTGACTATCACACATGACACCTCTCACCAATACAAAAATGAGAAGTACACTAAATCTAAGTGGATTTGAGTACAAGAATATGAGTAGACATAATAAAAAAAGTAGACATTCGGCTTGGAACGTGATTTGGCCGAAAAGTCTAAAATCCACAGTGTTGCTATTATCTAAATGAAGAGAAATTACGAAGCTATAATACTAATACAATAGTATCCATGTTTGTTCGAAAGTTGTTGTTCTTCCTTTTTCTGCTACCGGGATTTTTATATTAATGGACGAAGCATTTTGGACTTTTCGACTGAACCACGTGAAAAATCGACTCTCGATTTATTTTATAGTGTTTTTTTATTTCTTACACTTGAATCCATTCAGGTTTTCGGTGCATGTTTAAGAAATGTACTTTTAAGC
This sequence comes from Mangifera indica, assembly GCF_011075055.1. NCBI lineage: Eukaryota > Viridiplantae > Streptophyta > Magnoliopsida > Sapindales > Anacardiaceae > Mangifera > Mangifera indica. Next base: position 701,018 of record NC_058156.1, read on the forward strand.
ATGCATATCCATCCGGTGGACTTTATAATTAATTAAATTTGATCAGTTAGTCTGGTTGGTGAATGATGCCTGCCAAGTTGACGAAGTTTTCTCAAGAATAGTAAGATTATTGTAGAGATATCTTCTGGGACAAGTTGAATCTTTGATTGGAAAGAAATTTTATATCTGTGATTCATTCAAAGCAACCAAATAGGGCAAAAATATTCTTATATATTTTTCTTCAAACCCATACCGACTCTGGTCGACTTCAAATATGTATATACACAATGAAACAATAATAATATATGTATTCAATTTTGACTATCTAATTGGATACTTACATAATGTATAATCATATAATTTTGTATTATCCAATAATATAATGACATATCATCTGAGTATTCAATTGTCAAAACAGGGTGTACATAGTTTTATTGATTATGATAGTCAAATCACGTATAGTATCATGTATAAAGTATTGTATGATATAACTTTTAAAAAATAAAATAATAAAAAATACAAATTGACATATCATCAATTTGAAAAATATCACAAACATCTTTGAAAATTTAAAATTTCTCATATACACTTATATTATATCATCATTTTATATAAAAAAAAAAGTATATTAATTCTTATCAATAATATATATCATATTACATCGTACGATATGTCTATTGTGTTGTATTAATTTAATACACCTCAAAATACGTATTGTTTTTCTTGTATATTGTATCATAGAATATGTATTATGTATCGTAGAGTATTGACAACTATGTTATTGATGATGAAAACCATGTTTGAATTCAATTCAAAACTAGAAATCTTTACTTTTTTTTTTTAATAAACTCATTGAGTTGAATAGCTTGAATTTGTTCAGTTTACATCCATTTTTTAAATGTTCAACCCAATCTGCTGGAGCTTCATAATTTGCAGAAATTTTTTTTTATAGTTTTTGTAGAGTGGGGATCACTTTCACTGTTCTCTTTAATATGTTTTTATGTGAATTGATTTTGCTTTGTTAAAAATTATTAGGTTGCTTTCTTTTCAAAATGTGACTTTATAATCACTTTGCCAAGCAATACTTTTATGCAATATTAGGGCCAAGTCATTTTCCTTCTAGAAATGCCATCTATAATATTGTTCATTGGTATGAAATCCAACTAAATTAGTATAAGCTAATTGAATGCTTCAAAATAAATTAATCAAATAATCAACCTGCATATATAAATTAGTGAATATATAAGGTTGTTGTAAAGGGCTAGCTGTCAATATATTGTTTTTTGTTGTATACATTGGTGACTCAAAGTCTGAAAGGGGTTATTCGAATTCAGGAAGTACAGATTTGATATATGGATTTTTAAAAGATTTATAGTGGTAGTAAAGAGATCAGACCGATAGACCTAATCTCGTAGCCTAGTATTGATCTCATATAGGGATAGGGTGTTAGAGTTTCACCTATACAGGATGGACTACATGACTCAATAGATAAATTTTTCATTACACTTAAGTAAATGCAACAGGTAGAATAGCAACGACTTTCAATAAAGCAAGTGCAAGTTATGGGCAAGATAGGTGCCCCATTACAAATGTGTGACTTGTGAATACATGTGTCAAATATATTCAAACAAGAATTTCATATAAAAGTTGTATTAAAGTGTTCGTAAAAATATCCTAAAAAGATTGTCGCAAAATATAGATGAATATTCTCGCCTTCATTGTGTAATTTTCTTCATTCAAAGTGGAAATTGCTCAATATTCTACTTGTAGTTTTTCTCATATTAGATTTTATATGTAAATCTTGTGTTTTTGTTTAAAGTAGCCGTTAATACTTCATATATAAATAATTTACATATTATTTTATAATTATATGATTTTAAATTAAAAATAAAATAGATAATTAAATCATCCAATCACATAATAACACATCAAAATATTTGTACTCATGAATCAAACCATTAGCACATATAACATACTATTTTGTGAATTTGATTCAAATTGCTAGTGCCCTAGTTGTACTTCATGTTGCACATTTTCAAGTACGTACTGCAATATAAACAGTCAGAGCTTTCACTGGATGCCCTAACCAAATATTGATATATAATTAAAGGCCAAAAGACTTATTCTCGCTTAAGGTTTGAGAAATTTCAAATTCTTACCTATTAACTTTCAAAAACTTAAATACCTATCTTTATGTTAAAATTCACTGTTAAAGTTAAAAATAAAAATATTATTTAGCTAAACATATTAAAAAACTAAAAATATATCACATTTCTCCCTTTAATTTAAAATTTTAATTTTTACCTTAACTAAAAAAATTATAAAAAAATTAAAAATTTATCATATTTATCTCTTAGTTTAAAAATCTAATAATTTTTTTTATCTAAAGTTTAAAAAATGACCATTTTACTTTAGAATTTTTTAATAAAAGAGAGTTTGAGATTTCACCGAACCATGAGTGGGAATAAATCTTCTAGCCTACAATTAATTTTCTTATGAAAACCGAGTAATTTTTCCCTAGGCCTGCGAATAAACACTGAAAATGATGAAACACAGTTGAATTATATGATTGTTTCGTTAAGTCTTTAATGCTATATATATATATATATATATATATATATATGTTTTGAGGGCTTCCAAGTAAGCGTATTCGGGAAGTTTTCTTCTTCCTAAATTCCAATGTGTACATAATAACATTGCAATCTTCTTCAGCTTTACTGCACTTTGATTATTGAGTCCATTCACAAAGCCATTATTGTGTTGACCTGAAACTAGGAAATTTATGTATTGTTTCAAAGATGTGAAAGAGTTTTTTTTTTTTTTTCCCTCTAATGGAGGCAGTTGACTCGGAGGACCCCTGCCTCCTGCCCTTAGGTATACCGTAAACTCTAATTCTAGTGTAATTTAGAAAGAAACCCTGCAAGATTAGCAACCTAACAGATAAATATTTCCACATTCATTTTGTGTCAAATATTTTTAAACACTTTTTTAAAGTTACTAATAACATAACTCTAGAAATAGACTCTTGAGTTCCTCTCTTTGGCACCACTCTCTCATTGACTTTATATAACAATGGAGAGGGAAGGGGTTAGAATTATTATCTCTACCCCTATCCTCTCTCCATTTCCGTTATAAAAATTACGAGAGACTCTCGAGTTCCTCTATCTTGCACAACTCTCTCATTGATTAGATATTACAACAAAGAGAAGACGGACGAGAATCATTATCTTTGTTCTCATCCTCTTCTCTATCATTTACCTATGAAGAATAATTTTTTTTTCTATCATTGTCCCTAATATCATAATAAATAATTAGAAGTGTAATTAATTTTCTCGTACATTATATTTTAGAAATAAGTATTCAGGAAAAATGGTAAGAGGTAGGGTTGAGCTGAGCAAAAATTGACCTTTGTCGGTGTCCCATCCCCTCTTGCAGGGGTTATTTTGTCTTTGTCATTTTCTTCATCTAGAGAATCTTCTTTTCAATAGGATTTTAATATTTACCCCGAGAGAAATACAAAATAAAAAACAAGCGCTCTCTATATAAGTCTCCGTTTCTCTTTCTTCATCCAGCATTGGTGTTTCTGGGTCCATTTCTCTATATGCAAAACATTTATCTTTTTTCTGAATTTTTTTTCTCCTTTCTTTCTCTCTAAAAAAAGCCAAAGTCTCTTAGAACTAGATTCCGCGTTCTTCCATTATTACTCCACTATATCTATAAACTTACTAAGTACAAAATCGCCATTAAATTCTTATCAAATGGGAAGCCTAGCTAATCACCAACGCCGTTGGGCCTCTGACACCGTCCCTGGAAACGTTGTGCTGAGTTCAGCATCTTCGCCTGGATATGAGTCGAACTCGGCGGAGGAGTATGTTGAGGTCACGATTGATCTACAGGACGATGACACAATTATACTTAGAAGCGTGGAGCCGGCGGCGAGAGTCATTAACACCGGCGACGGAATCGGAACCGAGACGCCGTCCTCGGCGTCGAGATCGCCTACGATGAAGCGAAGTTCGTCGAATAGGTTGAGACAGTTTTCTCAGGAGTTAAAAGCGGAAGCCGTGGCTAAAGCGAAACAGTTTTCGCAGGAGTTGAGAGCCGAGCTGAAGAGGTTCTCGTGGAGCCATGGACACGCTTCTCGTGTGTTGTCCACTTCAACTTCCTCGCCGGCTCACAATGGAGGTGGTGCCGGAACTGGATTCGACTCCGCGTTGGCGGCTCGAGCTTTGAGAAAGCAACGAGCTCAGTTGGATCGGACTCGGTCCGGTGCACAAAAAGCGCTTCGCGGATTAAGGTTTATCAGTAACAGTAAAACCAATGGCGTCGATGCCTGGAATGAAGTTCAAAGCAATTTCGAGAAGCTTTCTAAAGACGGCTTCCTCTTTCGCGCCGATTTTGCACAATGCATAGGTTCTTATTGTTCTTTGAGCTTCGAAGTTCTTCTTCTTCTTCTTCACACAATTAAAAAATGTCCCTATTAACATTTTTCTTTCTTGTTTTTACAGGAATGAGAGATTCAAAAGAGTTTGCATTGGAGCTGTTCGATGCTTTGAGTAGAAGAAGAAGGTTAAAAGTTGAGAAGATCAGCAAAGACGAACTTTACGAGTACTGGTCACAAATTACAGATCAAAGTTTCGATTCTCGGCTCCAGATCTTCTTCGACATGTATAGTTTAATTACATAATTACCCTTCTTTCAAACCTACTACTAATTCGCAGAAAGAAAAATCTTACACTAGAATTGGATTAACTTGCAGGGTGGACAAGAACGAAGACGGTAGAATCACGGAAGAAGAAGTCAAAGAGGTATATTAATATTAATAATTTTTAATCTCATATTAATTAATATTGAATTACCCTAATCATCAAACTGTTATAAATTAATACCATAATCTGTGATTAAATACGCTGACGTTTTCATATGATAAATTTTCTTGTAAAATAAGCTTTTTACTTGGGATTATAGCTTCCAGGTTGTCATTTTTGTTTTTACTAATCAACGTTAGGCCAGGATTTGGTGACCATAAATTTCATGTAATTCTAATACTAACGTCTCAGTCAATGGCCCGTCTTATCGTTTTTAGTATATGGATTGATATTCACGGAAGACTTCTAAGGTCGGGTTGATCCACTGGCTCATATCAAATCCATAGTTTGATTCAAATGAATCAATTTTGAGTTGAGCTTCAGTTTAATAGTTTGATTTTTGACTTTGTTTATTCTTATAACAATACTATTTATCATTTTAAAAATGTTTTTCACACCGTCAATGACCAAAAATTACGTTATTTATCAATTTAAACAAATTTGAATCAAACATTATACCTTCAATATGAACTCAGTTCAGTTTAGAACAAATCCAAAGTTGCTTTCAAGATTTAACTGTATGGACAGATGGTTTACCCATGTTGATAAGTCCAAGAGTGATTATTAAGTTTTTCAGTGGGTTTGGTGGGGGGTTTTTGGTCTTTTCATATATTTGTATTGAGAAATGTTTATTTAGGAAATTAACTATTTATTTATTGATTTATATTCTGATAGATTATAATGCTAAGTGCTTCTGCAAATAAGTTATCAAGACTGAAGGAGCAAGCAGAAGAATATGCAGCTTTGATCATGGAGGAACTGGATCCTGAAAGACTTGGATACATTGAGGTGGGTACTTTATCCGAACACAAATTTGTGCGGTTCAGTGATAATTCCACGGTCATATGTACAGTACATGCACCCATTTTAATATTCATAAGTTTAATTATCAAAAGTCCATTGTTAGGCCACAAAACAAGCTATTGTTTGTTCAACCGTTTACGAAGAAAGAATGGCACACAAACAAATAATAAATTTTTCCGGTAAGACGAGCTTATCTCATGTCTGTGTAAGATCTTCTTGGTAGTTCAACTGTCTCTTTTCCCTTCCCTTGCAGTCTCTTACTACTCAGTCAACATAATCAGTTGACAAATACGTATACAAATACCAGTTAGGTATAGTGATGAGGCAGTCCAATCTTACTGCGATTTATTAATGACCCTTTGAAGTGGCGGTACAGTCCAGATCTAGAGTCATGACGCATAAAGTTGATTTTTTCCATGTGAGTTTCTGTTCATACTCACCATTTCTGATAATGATATGCAGCTATGGCAACTAGAGACGCTTCTGTTGCAAAAAGACACGTATCTCAACTACAGTCAAGCACTGAGTTACACGAGCCAAGCCCTGAGTCAAAACCTGCAAGGTTTAAGAAAGAAGAGCCGAATTAAAAGAATAAGCAAAGAGTTAATTTATTATTTGCAGGAGAATTGGAGGAGGGTTTGGGTGCTGTCGTTGTGGATTTTGATCTTGATTGGGTTATTTACATGGAAGTTTTTTCAATACAAACAGAAAGCCGCATTCCGGGTCATGGGTTATTGTCTTCTTACTGCAAAAGGTGCAGCTGAGACATTGAAGTTCAACATGGCTATTATACTTCTGCCTGTGTGTAGAAACACTATTACCTGGCTAAGGTCCACCAAATTGGGCTTCTTCGTGCCGTTTGACGACAACATCAACTTTCATAAGGTGCGTAAATAAACTGTATATACCATTGTTGTTTGATTTATACGCTTGGGTCCCATACAAAGATTCTCCGATCAAAGTCAACACTATGATTGATCACAGTCACCAAGATGAAAAAGCATAGGCCCGCTTATCTCTTGAGAGAGACACATAAGACACTCAAATTGCTTCTCCACAGTCCACAAAACAAAAACTGACAACCAACTTTCTCATTACTTTTTATCTAAGGGAAATAAAATAATTATTTAAAGGTATATTCGAACTGTACTGGTTTGATTCAAAGGAATCAAAATACTATTGCTGTTTGGTTCAAATCAAGCTGGGTACAACCCTATTATTTTGATCTGTCAATCCCTTATTACACAAAATATTACTCATAAATAAATTTAGAGAGAAATAGGATCGGCAGCTTCAGCCAGTTTTACCCTTACAATAAACGTTTTTATGCGGATGTTATAGAAATGCACCAAAAAGAGAATCCGGAATATGAGTGCTTTACGAAAAGCTGAAAAGACGTGCTTTATGAAAATCTAATCCGACAAATTCACCGAAAAGTGATGTTCCACTTTCACATTTTTAGTGTTATAGCCGTGGATGCTCCAATGTCTCACACAGTCACTCTAATTCAAGTCTAGTTTCTTTTTTGATTTAACCTTTATGTCTCTATTATTGCTTCCATTGACAATGGTGGGTCGCCATCATTATCAAAGTTTGTGGTTTCTTATAAGCCTGCAAAATTTGACTTAATTAAATTTGATTGCATGAAGAGACTGTTTAAAGTTATATTATACTGTATGCGTATATCTTCTGATACCTTACATTTCCTTTACTTGATTAATACCTGCAGACGATTGCTGCAGCAATTGTAGTTGGCGTCATTCTCCATGCTGGTAACCACCTCGCATGCGATTTTCCCAGGCTTATAGATTCTTCTGAAGTCAAATACGATGACTTTCTGGTCCATGACTTTGGGAAACTTAAACCCACATACTGGGACCTGATTAAAGGGCCTGAGGGTGTGACTGGAATCCTGATGGTGCTATGCATGTTGATTGCATTTACTCTAGCCACTCGATCGTCCAGGCGGAACCTAATTAAACTACCCAAGCCCTTTGACAGGCTCACAGGTTTCAATGCCTTCTGGTATTCACACCATCTGTTTGTTATTGTATACATCTTGCTCGTCATTCACGGCGTTTTCCTCTACATGGTTCATAGATGGTACAAAAAGACGGTATACAGCTGAAATCTATTCGAACTGAATTTGAATATCTCCATAACTTTAACGTTGTAATTTCTGACATTTGAATTTCTGTATCCAGACCTGGATGTATCTTGCTGTTCCAGTTCTTTTATATGCTGGAGAAAGAACTCTGAGATACTTCCGTTCTGGCTTCTCCACCGTCCGGCTTCTGAAGGTTAGCATTCGATATTAATTGAATATGCCTTCTAATCATTGAATATTTAAGCTTATAATGTGCTTATGTGCATCCAACTATGAAGTGTCTTTTGGATGCTTTATTTTTAATTCTTCTTCTAATTGAAAAATGCTAGGTTGCCATATACACCGGGAATGTTCTCACATTGCAAATGTCTAAGCCTCCACAGTTCCGGTACAAGAGTGGACAATACATGTTTGTTCAGTGCCCTGCTGTGTCTCCTTTTGAATGGTAAGTCACCTCTAAATTTCTTGAGTGGTGATAAATAGGGAAGTTCATAAAATGGCTTCACTCTGCTAGCCAATTTTTGGTACTAACTTCTTAAATATGAATGTCAGGCATCCATTTTCAATCACCTCTGCTCCCGGAGACAACTACCTCAGTATTCACATCCGGCAGTTGGGAGACTGGACTCAAGAGCTTAAAAGGGTATTCTCTGAGGCATGTGAGCCTCCTGTAGCCGGGAAAAGTGGGCTTCTGAGGGCTGATGAATCAACAAAGAAAAGGTATACGGTAAACATGTCTTTAGTTACAAGAAACAATATTTCTTCCCTTTCAAGGTACCATCAAATTATTTATCTGTTTATTAAGCATCATTTCATCTGGTAACAGTTTGCCAAAGCTCTTAATAGACGGGCCATATGGCGCCCCGGCACAAGACTACCAGAATTATGATGTCCTCTTACTTGTCGGTCTTGGGATTGGAGCAACACCATTCATCAGCATTCTAAAAGATTTGCTTAACAACATTGTCAAACAGGAGGAGCAAACAGTAAGTAGTAGTAGTGCTTCTAAGCTGAAATTTCCTGATGGTTCAGAGTATATTATGTTTTTAAATGGCAACATATCTCATTTTCTGATTGGTTTTCTTTAGGATTCGGCCACAGATCTCAGTAGGACATCTGACATGAGTGTTGGCAGCAATGACTCTTCGCACAACAGGATTTCTCCAAAACGGAAGAAGCCTCTGAGGACCACAAATGCATACTTCTACTGGGTAACTAGGGAGCAAGGTTCATTTGATTGGTTCAAAGGAGTCATGAATGAGATTGCAGAGCTTGATCAGAGGGTACTAAAATATGCTTTCTAAGAACTCACCTTTTCTGTTCAATACTAGTTTAAGCCGGGGTTGATTCTAAATTGGTTGTTGCGGACTTCAGGGTGTAATTGAGATGCACAACTACTTGACCAGCGTGTACGAGGAAGGTGATGCTCGATCAGCTCTCATCACCATGGTTCAAGCTCTTAACCATGCCAAGAATGGAGTTGACATTGTTTCTGGAACCAGAGTAAGCAAATCCTTTTTTTGTATTTTTTTTTATGTTCAATTCTATGAAAATCGACCACCCTAGTTCAAGCTAATTAATGTACAAATTCTTACAGTTACTCTCTTTCTGATATTAGGTGAGAACCCATTTTGCGAGGCCTAATTGGAATAAGGTTCTTTCTAAAGTAAGATCCAAGCATTGTAATGCCAGGATCGGTAAGTGCATCTTCATCAGCTTTGAATAAGCAATAAGCTCCGTCTCTGTTCCAATCTCAAACTCATATTTTTTCTTTTCTGGAGCAGGAGTTTTCTACTGTGGGGCGCCAGTCTTGGCTAAGGAACTCAGTAAACTTTGCTATGATTTCAATCAAAAGGGTTCAACCAAGTTCGAATTCCACAAGGAGCACTTCTAAACAAATCCTTTCAAACCCATTTCTTACACCTTCCTCAATTTACCTCTCCAAAAAATGTAACCAAAAAAAAACCCAAATAAGAAATTTTTGAATAAGTTAAACTGGAAAGTGAGAAAAGAAAACTGTACAGATTACTAGTAGTTATTGTGATAACACCAAACAGAACCTGAAGAAACCATTCTGGTTGTTGTAGTGGCTTGGAGATTCAAAGCTTGTGCAAATGTTTCAATCCAGTGCATGGTTGCAAGGAAAGGCATTTATGGAGGATGGGAAGTTGAAGACAATCTGCGCATCCATCTAGACTTCAAAGCCGATGAAGTTGGACTCATAAATGAAATATTACCTTAACGATAGATTTCTTAAAAGATTACTTATATTTGATAAAATTTAATAAAAATTGATAAGTATAAATAATTACTATGTTTGGTTAGAGAGAATAAAAGAATATTTAATATATTATTTTATTAAATTCCCTTGGATATAATTATTCTAAAAATATTTTTTTATATTATTTGTTATATTAATTGAAAATGAGATTATTTTTATCTATAAAAATAAATAAATATAATTATAATTATAATAAAATCAAGATTATCTTTATATAATAGTAATAAGACTACTTCTTATATTACCGTACACATTATCTCTGGTAATAGAATATTATCATAATTTTTTATTACTTATAAATCAAATAAAGTAATATAAATAATAAAAAATATAATATCAAAATAATCTTTGTCTACCTTAATTGAACACCTCCTTATTATATTAGATATTAATTCCTCTAATGTTAATATAGTATTTAGAGTTTTACTGGGGATGGAGGAGCTTTATCAGTTACCAGTTATGGGAATATTTTGTTCAAGCTCATTTGTTGAGGTCAATCACAAACTGAGTTTGAGTTTGAGTTTGATAAGCTAAAACTATGGTTTCAGAAACCAAATCAGACAAGCCAATCCGATTGGTTGAACCGTCACCACTAGCAAAAATAGTTTTTGTTGGCTTAAAAATTATTTTTTGAGTTAGACCAGGCTTGACCAGGTTGACCCACTCAACATAAAAACAGTCATTTTTTCATAAATTTATTATTGAAACTTCGACTCAAAACTTCATTTATCAACTCTGAATATTATAAAAATAATTATTCAAAATTAATTCAAATCATATATTTAATAAAAAATTATATAAAATTATTTTGAATATTATTTTTAAACAATTAACTGATCCAATCATTAGCCAAACAACCCGACAGTTGATTGAACTAGACCGTCTCCTCCAACAAGTTGACATTCAATTTAGTTATGAAAATATTGGCTAAAATTATTTCAACTTTAATTTGATTCGTTTGAATCGAACGATAAACTAAATCTAAATTGACTTTGATTTAAATTCGCTTTTACCTCCAAGTCATCTGGTGAGATTCAAAATTAAATTATGTGCAAAGAATGTTAAAAAATAAATGAATTTAGTTATGAATTTTAGCTACAATTATTCTTTTTTACCTACAAAAAAATTCTTACAGAAGTCAGAACTAAAAAGGGCAAAAGATCCCTTCACACAAATCGGCTGTGGCTGACTCACACCGAGACTGACTCACCCACTCCCCCACTCACCCACTCACCACTTACAGTAACGATTCAACACAGTTCCTTGTCTCTTCCTGATTTCCCCCCATCTCTTTACACCCTTTACAATAGAAGTTAAAAAATTCCTGAGACCTTCCAGGCTCTTCACAACGCAACCTGGAATGCAAATTTCAACAACATGAAACAAGAAAATTATCAAATGGTGCCATGGGCACCTCCCAAAAGAGATGAAGAGCTGTATGCACCAGGCAAACCCTTCCGCAAACAAAAGAGCAGCAAGTGTCTTGTATATTTTCTAGTTCTAATTGTCTCACTGGGTGCCATCGCTTTAATTTTTGCATCAATTTTCTTGCGCACCAAGACTCCCAAAGTTGAAATAAAATCAGTGGTGGTCAGTAATCTCAGCCATGGAATTGCAAACTCATCGTCATCTTCTTGGTTTAATGCAACGCTTGTGGCTGAGTTAACCCTGGAGAATAAAAACTTCGGTTCTTTCGAATTCCAGAACGGTTCTGGAAACTTTTTTCATTGCAGCGTTACGGTTGGTGACATGAAGATCGGTAAGGGGAGAGTGAAAGCTCGGAAAAGGAAGATGATGAAGCTTAGGGTTGAACTGAGATCAAATTTGACAAGTGATATAAATTCTGGGCTGTTGAAGCTAAGTTGCCATGCGAAATTGCAGGGCAGAGTGAAGTTGTTTGATTTTGTGGAGAAGAAGGAGAGCCCAGAGATGAACTGTTGTATGTCTTTAAATTTGACAAGTCATGCTGCACAGGATTTGGTCTGCAACTAATTTTCCTTTTTCGAGTTCTTATTCAATTTCGATTTTAGAGTTGATTTTTTTTATATGTTTGTATAGATATCGATCTGATTTGATTAATTCTAGTGTTGTTGTTGCATAATAATTTCTTCTTCTGGTATTTTTTGATGGATAGATATTAATGGGGCTAGTTCTCCATTAAGAAATCCGTCAACTTCCTTACACAGGTTACCGTCACCAGTGAGATATAGAATTGGAGATGGATTCGCTCCAAACAGGGTCGCTCAAATCCACTTTTTGGCTTAAATGAGTTCATCTTAAACTAAAACTTTAGTTCGATATCATTGATTAAGATTAGTTTATTTGTCCATCTAATCACGCCATTCACCTATTTGATGGCATTGTTTACCTCATTTGCATCAATTTGATAACATTATACATCAATTCGAATTTGAGCTTAAGCTTGACGTTATAGATGTAATTTGAGTTCGAGTCAACTCTATACTCAACTAGGCTGAAATTGAATCCACACAGCCCGAGGTCGAATCAAAACCACAAAGGTGTCTCCGCATGTTATGGTTCTGGGTTACTACCTAGACTAACATCCATGGTTGACCCAAGCTCGAGTTAACCCCTCTTGAGGCTTGATTTGCTTTGAATCCACCTTTACAAGTAGTCTATTCTCTTATTTCGAATTAGAAAGCACAAAAAAAAGCCTATAAAAAATGGAACTTGTAAAATTGGATGAAATTATATAATCCAAAACCATGGGAGAAGCCCGTATGATAAAATAAGGCCACATGATACCAGACATGTAAAATTCAATACTCACTTTAATTCTTCCAAGAATCCATAACCAGTCACGCCATTGATATGACCTTAAAATATAAACATATGTTAAAACCAAATCAATAAAATAATCAGCTTTCCAGTCATGCCATCTTCCAAGATCTTGACTTACTTCAGCCTACTCTTCAGGAGTTGTCTCAGTAGAGTGTAGAATCCATAAACATCCTTCAAATATTCAGAGAGAAGCTTCTTTATTATTATCGAAATGTAAAGCTATCTGATTTTAAGCAAGTACATGTTAAAGCTGCCAAATCAATACTGAAGCCATGTAACTCGTGCTAAGGCCTTGGAATATATATATATATATATCAAAGAGCTTGGACAATAATTTGATATAGCTCAGAGATCCACCTTCAATGGCCGGCCTCAAAGGTGACGAAATGGCTGTCAGGAGTGACTCAACCAGACCTTTGTCGCCTGGCCAAGTCCGCAGTGATAAAAAACAAGAAGAGATGGGCAGGCCTCAAAGAAACCTTCGGCTTTATGGATGTGTCTTCCTTCTTTTAACAATCACAGCCGTGATAATCACACTCATTTTCACAGTTTTTCAGATCAAGGATCCGGACATCAAGGTGAATTCGGTTACAGTTAAACAACTGGTATTTGCTAATAATGGCGGTGTTCCAGGCGGTCGGAACATCACACTTGTGGCTGATGTTTCGTTGAAAAATCGTAACGTGGCTTCCTTCAAATTCGGTAACACCACCAGCACTATTTCCTACGGCGGCGTAGTGGTGGGTGAAGGGTGGATTCCTGCAGCAGTTTCCAAGTCAAAACGAACCCTTCGAATGAACGTTTCCATGGATGTAATTCCTGAGAAATTAATGGCTGTTCCGGGTTTTACGGCTGACGTGATTTCAGGAGCATTGAACATGACGACTTATACTAGAGTTCAGGGGAAGGTGAAGCTCTTGAAGATCATCGAAGCAACAATGGTGATGAAGTTGAATTGTACGGTCGTGTATAATATTTCGAGCCAGACGGCTGAAAGCCACTGCAAGCAGCACCATTAGCCGCCTGCCTGCGGCATCCTGACGAGCAAGATGAAATTGATCGTATGTGAGAATGAGAAATACTGGTTCTTTGTGAAGTGTGATTGTGTACTTCTATTCGTAGATTTGGATTCAACATTCTATAAAGCTTCAATTATATGATAAGAAGAAGGGAAATTTTAAAAATTAGGCAAAATTAAAGGGGTCTAAGCGAAATTGCCCAAAAAATTAAGGTTAAAGCAAAAATACCCAGTTTTGTGAAATGACGAAAATGCCCCCATATATAAACACAGCAATTTTTCACTGTGCAATTCAAAGAAAATTCGAATTTTTAACGCATCCCACGGGAATCCCACGGGGAACGTCATTTTCGCCGATTTGCTTGCTTTCCGGCAACCGAAAATGGAAAATAATGTTATCACATCTCCCGTAATCTTGTTTGGATCAAGTTATTGCTCATATTATTGAGATTTGATTGAGATTTTTAGGTTTGAAATTTTAGGGTTTACGGTTTGAACAATGCTTAAAATGTTTTGATTCTTGGTTGTTTTTGTTGAATTAATTGAGGGGTTTTGTGTTATACAACGTGTAGATTCGATTTATGTGAAAATCGGTGGCTAAAACGACCAAAATTTGGCCGGAAAAGACTGCAGAAGAGATCGGCAGTCCGACGTGGGAACAGTGTTTCCCACGTTAAAATCAATAAGCCCACGTTCAGCCTAATTTCGGGGGGGAAACATAGCTTTTTGAAACAATTGGGGTGACGTGGGCAATTCTTATCCCACGTGGGGTTTTTTTGAAATTTATCACGTCAACGCGAGTTTTGCAAAATTACGAAAATGTCCATATATATTACACAGAAAAAATTGCTATTTCCCACGTTAATATTACGAAATTACCCTAAAATTTCTCTCAAATTTCACGTACCCACGTTCATCCCACGGGCGATCCGATTTCCGTCGATTTCCGTCAATTTTCTTGATTTCCGGCACCCACAAATGGCAAAGAAGGTTAGTATATCTCCCTTAATCTTGTTTGGATCAAATTATTGCTCATATTATTGAGATTTGATTGAGATTTTTCGGTTTGAAATTTTAGGGTTTACGGTTTGAATAATGCTTAAAATGTTTTGATTCTTGGTTGTTTTTGTTAAATTGATTGAGGGGTTTTGTGTTAGACAAGGTGTAGATTTGATTTATGTGAAAATCGGAGGCTGAAACGACCAAAATTTGGCCGAAAATGACTGCCGAAGAGATCGGCAGTCCGACGTGGGAACAGTGTTTCCCACGTCAAAATCGTCCAGTCCACGTGCAGCCAAGATTGGCTGTTTTTGGGGGGAAAAGTAGCTTTTTTAAAATATTGGGAAGCTGGG
Source organism: Mangifera indica (assembly GCF_011075055.1). Lineage (NCBI taxonomy): Eukaryota > Viridiplantae > Streptophyta > Magnoliopsida > Sapindales > Anacardiaceae > Mangifera > Mangifera indica. Next base: position 716,229 of record NC_058156.1, read on the forward strand.
GAAATTCCTTAGATTTTCAGTGGACCTTTAGATTTTCAGTTTTCATGAGGGGGTAAATTGAGATTTTTCTTATCTAGGGTTTTGATTGTGTACTTTTCGAATTTTATATCCGTTTTTTCTGTTCTAGGGTTTTTCAACTTTTAGAATTCGAATTTCAATTCCGTTTTTTCGAATTTCATCGTTTTACGCGATATGGACTCGTATTTTTAAGATTTCCGAAGGATTTTTTGATTGTTCCCATTCTAGGATTTTTCAACTTTTAGAATTCGAATTTCAATTCCGTTTTTTCGGATTTCATCGTTTTACGAGATATGGACTCGTATTTTTCAGATTTCCGAAGAATTTTTTGATTGTTTCCATTCTAGGGTTTTTCAACTTTTAGAATTCGAATTTTAATTCCGTTTTTTCGAATTTTATCGTTTTACGAGATATGGACTCGTATTTTTCAGATTTCCGAAGGATTTTTCGATTGTTTCCATTCTAGGGTTTTTCTATTTTTAGAATTCGAATTTCAATTCCGTTTTTTCGGATTTCATCGTTTTACGAGATATGGACTCGTATTTTTAAGATTTTCGAAGGATTTTTCGATTGTTCCCATTCTAGGGTTTTTCAACTTTTAGAATTCGAATTTCAATTCCGTTTTTCGGATTTCATCGTTTTACGCGATATGGACTCGTATTTTTCAGATTTCCGAAGGATTTTTTTATTGTTTCCATTCTAGGGTTTTTCAACTTTTAGAATTCGAATTTCAATTCCGTTTTTTCGTATTTCATCGTTTTACGAGATATGGACTCGTATTTTTAAGATTTCCGAAGGATTTTTCGATTGTTCCCGTTCTAGGATTTTTCAACTTTTAGAATTCGAATTTCAATTCCGTTTTTTCGGATTTCATCGTTTTACGAGATATGGACTCGTATTTTTCAGATTTCCGAAGGATTTTTCGATTGTTCCCATTCTAGGGTTTTTCAACTTTTAGAATTCGAATTTCAATTCCGTTTTTTCGTATTTCATCGTTTCACGAGATATGGACTCGTATTTTTCAGATTTCCGAAGGATTTTTCGATTGTTCCCATTCTAGGGTTTTTCAACTTTTAGAATTCGAATTTCAATTCCGTTTTTTCGTATTTCATCGTTTTACGAGATATGGACTCGTATTTTTAAGATTTCCGAAGGATTTTCGATTGTTCCCGTTCTAGGATTTTTCAACTTTTAGAATTCGAATTTCAATTCCGTTTTTTCGGATTTCATCGTTTTACGAGATATGGACTCGTATTTTTAAGATTTCCGAAGGATTTTCGATTGTTCCCGTTCTAGGATTTTTCAACTTTTAGAATTCGAATTTCAATTCCGTTTTTTCGAATTTCATCGTTTTACGTGATATAGACTCGTATTTTTCAGATTTCCGAAGGATTTTTTGAATGTTCCCATTCTAGGATTTTTCATATTTTTATGTTTTTTCCACGTATACATTTGTTTACATATTTGTTTTTACTCATGTCTAACGAATTTTTTACATTGTCTCAGGATATTTCTCGCAAAAGAAGACGGGTTGACAGCGAGCTGCGAATCCCTGACGAGACCAGACACTTCCGGGCAGAGGCGATATGTCGTGCACAGCGTGCCGCATTATCTCGGATTACTGCTACATTGACCCCAGATCAGCTACGACTATTTGAGAGGACATGTTTCGGGTATCTCCTTCGTTTACCCGAAACCAAATTCTCCATTGACCCCAGATCAGCTACGACTATTTGAGAGGACAGAGTTTATATATATTTCTGTTATATTCAATTGGTTAACGACAACGATAAGTAACTAAAATGTCTCATTGTTTATAGGTTTTCATCCCTATAAACTTCGAGAACGCACATTGGGTCGCCGGAGTTATAGATTTCCGTGAGTGGTCGATTACGGTGTACGATTCAGATGTTTCATATTCGGGGAATATAGGGACTCTGGAGCAGCGCATGCGACCGTACATGACCTTTATTCCCGCGTTATTAGAGGCGACGACTTTTTGGACAGCTTCTAGGAGGACTCCACGACGTGATCCCCTCACTTTACATCGAGCGTCGGATGTCCCTCAGCAGGGTTTGGGCTCCGGTGACTGTGGCGTCTTTATGTTGCGATTTTTTGAGTGTTTGGCGTTGGCACGGAGCTACGTTTTTCCCCGAGAGTCGTCTACCTCTATGCGTCGACGATTAGCGACACAGTTATATTTTCATTGTATCGAGTAGCTCACGGATGTATATTTATCGTTATTCCTATGTTTAGATGTATATATTTATTGTATGTTCATATGTATATGATATACTTTATTTGTGGTTATATATGGATGTGTATCGTATTTGAGTTCATTTTTTAAATAATCTTGTCATAAAAAAACAATAAAAACGTATAATTACTCAAACATTTACACACTTGAAACAAATTAGAGAAAATATAGTAATAATGAAATAAATTAACACCAAATCCAACAATCCTTCGAAAATCTGGAAAATACAAGTCCATATCTCGTAAAATGATGAAATTCAAAAAAATAAAATTGAAATTCGAATTGTAAAAGTTGAAAAACCCTAGAATGGCAACAATCGAAAAATCCTTCAGAAATCTGAAAAATACGCGTCGATATATCGTAAAACGGTGAAATTCGAAAAAACGGAACTGAAATTTGAATTCTAAAAGTTGAAAAACCCTAGAATGGAAACAATCGAAAAATTCTTCAAAAATCTAAAAAATACGAGTCGATATCTCGTAAAACGGTGAAATCTGAAAAAACGGAACTGAAATTCCAATTCTAAAAGTTGAAAAACCCTAGAATGGAAACAATCGAAAAATTCTTCAGAAATCTGAAAAATACGAGTCGATATCTCGTAAAACGGTGAAATCTGAAAAAACGGAACTGAAATTCCAATTCTAAAAGTTGAAAAACCTTAGAATGGAAACAATCGAAAAATTCTTCAGAAATCTGAAAAATACGAGTCGATATCTTGTAAAACGGTGAAATCCGAAAAAACGGAACTAAAATTCAAATTCTAAAAGTTGAAAAACCCTAGAATGGCAACAATCAAAAAATCCTTCAGAAATCTGAAAATACGAGTCGATATCTCGTCGATCGGTGAAATTCGAAAAAACGGAACTGAAATTCTAATTCTAAAAATTGAAAAACCCTAGAATGACAACAATCGAAAAATCCTTCAGAAATCTGAAAAATACGAGTCGATATCTCGTAAAACGGTGAAATCCGAAAAAATGAAACTGAAATTCGAATTCTAAAAGTTGAAAAACCCTAGAATGGCAACAAACGAAAAATCCTTCGGAAATCTGAAAAATATGAGTCCATATCTCGTCAAACAGTGAAATTCGAAAAAACTGAACTAAAATTCGAATTCTAAAAGTTGAAAAACCCTAGAATGGCAACAATCGAAAAATCCTTCAGAAATCTGAAAAATACGAGTCGATATCTCGTAAAATGGTGAAATCGGAAAAAACGAAACTGAAATTCGAATTCTAAAAGTTGAAAAACCCTAGAATGGCAACAAACGAAAAATTCTTCGGAAATCTGAAAAATATGAGTCGATATCTCGTAAAACGATGAAATCCGAAAAAACGGAACTGAAATTCGAATTGTAAAAGTTGAAAAACCCTAGAATGACAACAAACGGAAAATCCTTCAGAAATCTGAAAAATACGAATCGATATATCGTAAAACGGTGAAATTCCAAAAAACGGAACTGAAATTCGAATTCTAAAAGTTGAAAAATTAAAATGCCTTTACAATGTAAAATATCCAAAAACCCCTCATATTTATCTAAAATTATTTTAACCCTATAATGAGTGAGGGGAGTTATATAAATGAAGGGAAGGGTAATTTTGGTATTTTAGAAAAAGTTTGAAATAAATAAATAAATATCAAAATGCCTTTATAATGTAAAATATCCAAAAACCCCTCATATTTATCTAAAATTACATTAAAACCCTATAGTAAGTGGGAGAGTTATATAAATATAAGGGAAAGGGTAGTTTTGGTATTAAAAAAAGGCATAGGCATTTTTTTTTTTTGGAACAGTGATTTTGGGCATTTTGGCTTGAAAATAGTGATCTTGGGTATTTTTGCTTAATGGGAGGGCATTTTGGCCATTTTTTAAAATTTCCCTAAGAAGAATGAGTTTTGAATACAATAAAACTATGTATACACACTTTTAGTACATAATTTGTAAACATAGATCATATAATAACATATGATTGATTAAATAATTTTAAATTAATAAAAAATAATAATTAATCATTTGTATATATAAAAAAGTGTACTCATAATATTGCTTGTTTTGTATATTTTGAGATGTTTTAGTTTGACTATTTTGGTTTTGAGTAATGCTATGGGTACCCATTTTTTGTACACAATTTATATACACAGTGATGTGTCATCATGTAATTAGGTGATTTTAAAACATGCGTCATCACATGATAAAGAAACATTTAATCACATGATAACACCTTATCTGTGTACACAAATTATGTACCAAAAATGGGTACACATAATTTTATTGTTTGGTTTTATGCTGATACAAGAACTTAACTAGGATTGGATATTATCTGAGTTGAGACTTTACAAAGCCTAGCTCAAGATAAATTTGAATTCAAAAACGTTAAATTAATATGAGATTGATGAATTGAGATTCAAACTTAAGCTTAAAAACAATCTAATTTTAAATTTAATCCAAATCAATTTGAACGGGTTCGAACTGTAATACCCTTGCACAATCTCACATCATCAAACAAAATATAAGACTTTTTAAATTGTAAATATTATTAAGTTGTACAACTTAAAAGTAAAACTGTAATTAAACAATATCTTAAACTTGACTTGTTTATAAAAATAGACTCAATTCTTTCCTTGCTTGATTTGTTTAATTTGATCTTAAAATTGAATTCAATCCCAACAACAGTACATTTACTTAGTGACAGAGCTTGAGTGGAATAATTGTGACAAAGATTTACTTATTCTATATAAATAATTTAACTCAAAAAAATAATTCAACTCACGAGAAGGGTTTTTGCTATAAAATAAAAAAAAATTGTCATGAGCCCATTTTGAAAGCTGTTGTAACATATCTGTCACTGTCAGTAGGGCTGCTTTCACACGAATGGTTGACCTTAAAATAAAGCAGGACACCATAAAAAATGATGATGGGACAAGACTGCCTTGCTAGTCGGCTTTTTCGGGCTCCGTTTTTAGCGGCTTATGAAAAATGCTATCCCAAACAAAGCCCAGCTAGTAACCACGCACATAACTTCACTAGAAATAGGGGTGGACTGGCTCGGAAAGTTGTTCGTCTCAAAATTAGGCCTCATCAATGGTGCATGTAGAATTGAATAATTATTCTTCTTCTGTTATTCGTTTTTTTCTGATGATTCATTTTTTTCCTTTTTAATGTTACAATTTACCACTCAAATGATCTGAACTGAGTTTTGAGCCGGCAATTTTGATCAGAAACATGTGTCACAAAATTGAAGGTTGTATATGGAAGCTCCGGTACATGTATGTGACTATTAATCAACAAAAGTGAATCTTTTGAGACAAATCAACATAGATATTCCGAATTAACCCCAAAGCAAGAGCCAATCTGTAGTCCTTGGGGATCTGGAATGGATGCCTAATGGTGCATGCATTTTATAACTTCCAGATGAAGCACTTTACACTTGCCATCCTCATCCCTCTCACAAAATATCAGTCGATGGTGCATGAATCCTTCACTTTCAGAGAAACCCTTTTGATGGAGTTATTGAGTTTGTCCCTTGACGTTCTCTCAATCACCATGATGCACGGCTCAACTTTCTGAATCAAGCATCCCTTTATGTCTTCCAAAAGGCAAATATATTTTAATTGTTTTTGCTCATGAATTAGTAAAATCGTCCATCCATGGTGCATGTAGGCTTTCGGACAAGGCTTCTGTCCCACTGTGCACTGACATTGCAAAGATTGGCTAAAATGTATGCATTCTGGAAAACATTACTTTAGAATAGGGTTAGATCTGAGACTAACTATTCAAGTTCCTAGATGAGCTTGACCTCAAGCCCAAGTCTAGAGGTTGCTTGCAAGCCACGAGCCTAGACAAGTATATTTGGAATACTCAAAATGACATTGTTTTGAGTTTAACTCTTTCAGACCAATTCAAATTCGATTCAACGTAAACCAAACAATATGTTAGAACACCTAAAAAGGCAAAGATAGCCGTTTTGTTTATGATTGATGCATGCATTGTGATCTTCCAAGTCCGGCCACCTTGAATTTCCATGTGAGCTTTTCCCATTTATTCTGAAGTGAGCTTCTCAATTATCAGTTTTTTAGTCCGAAAATTGGGATTCTGCTAGACAATATTTCTTTTGTAAATGTTAGTCCTATGTCATTGCTAACAACATCTTCTTCTGTTCATCCCCTCTTACCTTCTTAATGTTTTGAAATTCTTAGCTTCAACAATTCTATTGTTCATTGTAATCAATATTTAGAGCAGAATGCGTCAAAAGTTGAACAACATGCATTCACCCTCGTCACCAATTTGTAATTGCAATTTAAAGTTTTGCGTAGAATAAACTACCATATTCTCAAAGGGTAATTTAAGTTTAATTAAAAAAAAGATTTCATATATAAAAAAATATAGGTTTAAATCTCTTTTATCAACATATCAAAGTTAAATTTTTGACTTATGTAGTTCAACAGTTATGAGGTCAATCATTAGACCAAAGGTTTGTCCTATTCGTTGTGATTGATTCAATCTTCATATAATGATCCAATTCAAGTGAGATTTCTCGTTACCAAAAAAAAAGACTATAATAAAGACATTGAGGATGGTTTAATCAATGTTAATAATCACTCCAGTGAAGGAAAAATGAAAATACAGAGAAAAATATAAGACAACAAATTTTTAAGATAATTCAGTTCAATAGTTGACAATCTACATCCACAATATGTTATTAATTGAGTGGATACAATAAAACATGTTCTAAAAATGACTCGGTTCTAAACAAGAGTCCTAAAAAGAGTAATTGAATTTTTACAAGAGCTTTCATTTCATTTTTTAAAGGAACTTTACTTGAGGACCAAAATGTTTGAATTGAATCATATAGATAAGTCTAATGATGAATAAGATTCAAAATTATACCCTCTTGTTTAGATATTCATAGAATTGAACTCAAATCAAACTAAACTAAAACTTAAAGCAACTTAAGTTTGATTACAGTACTGAATCAAACACAACATGTTTTAATACTATAAATAGTCAAAATAGTGTCGTTTTGATCAAGACACATCAAACCACGTTGTTTTATCTGTTTCAAATCGAATTTCATAAATTTAATAAATCTAACTATAGTTATCATAATCCTACGATATGATACAATATAAATGTAAAACGATATGTATCATAAGGTGTATCATGTTAATACAATCAATAGACGTATAGTATAATCCGATATATAATACTGATACAAATCGATACATTTTTTAGAGAAAATGATAATGTAATAAAAATGTATATGAAAAATTTTAAAATTTTCAAAATATTTATAATATTTTTAAATTAATGACATCTCTATTCAATTTTTTTATTATTTTATTTTTTAAAAATTATATTATATGATATAAGATAATATATGATATAAAAATTTAGATTTTTAATATACAATACAATTACGAAATTCGACTGCCATGAGTATAACACTCTTTTAACTTAAGTTGATGGATTTAAAGTCTTCCTGTACTTTAAGCTCCACCTCAAACTTTCCTCCTAATCACTCATTTAGAACTCGATAAAGCTGAATTGACAATTGGGGCTGGGGAAAGAAATAGAGAATGGTTCAGGTTCAGCGCTCCACTCCTCCCTCAGTCCCTGACTCATCCCATCTTTCAAGGAAAAAAAATCTTCTTTTACTGATTTGGTCTTCCCTTTCCCAACTTCGCTGACCATCAATTTCAAAGGCACTAAATAATCCTGAAACACCTCGACTCACCCGTCATTATTGAACAAACATGAATCAAATCACTCTGTAAAATAAGGAAAGCAAATGCAGTTGCTTTGATTTTCGAAACATGGATACAAAGATCTGATTCTTGTTTCACTTTCAGAAAGAAAGAAAGATGCACCAGCTTTACAACACAACACTACTCATAACAGTGACAGAAATTTTAGTTGAGCATTCATCTAAATATCACAGTCATCTTCATCACTAAACATCGAAGCTGCTATTTACTCACCGGAACCTACCTGGAACTTGTTCATAACAAAACAGGACACAGTACAGTACTGATATTGATATCAACTTAGGCTTGAAAGCTCTCATCTTTCTCTTCCATTGATGATTTTTTATGAGATGGGTCACTTACAGATCTTGGTAACAAAGAAGATTCCGAATCTGGAAACAAAGAAATAGATAATGTGAGGTTGATTTCAGAAGGAAAATATGTTTTTTAAAGGGATATGGAACTGGGTTTTTAATTTTTATTTACCTCGAGAGGCATTGAAGGATCTTTTGCAATGTAAGATGGCGCTTTGAATTCCGTCCTGTTGCTGCAGAAGGGAATCGTCTCTCCTGGAAATAACAGCTGCGGCTGGGACTGCGGCTACGGCAGAAGAAGCCGATCGGCTTTTGCCCAAATGCTTACACACAATTCTCAGTTTTTCCGGAATATTTGCTTGCTTTTGACTTTTGACTTGACTTTCACTAACTTCTGTCTCAGTCTCTCCCTTTTCTGCCGCCGTTGATTTAGGAGGATTTGACTTTTGACCCGCCGTTGACGGTGGTGACTGAACGGGTTTGTTGCCGCCGCCTGAGTTTAACTGACCTGAGAATTTCAATTTCTCCGCATAACGTTTGGAGACCCGAATGTAAAGAGGCTTAACTTTTTTCAAGTATTTCTGCATAACATCTTTAGAAAATTTCTTCTCTTCTGTAGAATCTTCAACATTCTGTGGCTTCTGTGACTTTCTTGAACCACTGTTGTCCCTGATGAACATGGACATAATAGGAACTTCTTCCACTTTGAATTTCACAGTAAAAAACTTGCTCTGTTTTTCCGATTTGCTCTGTTTTTCCTTCTCTGTTTCTTGTTTCTTTTGCTCTTTCGTAATCTCAGCAGCGGCAGGGGCAGCAGATCTGTCATTTGATTCTGTTTTCTCAGAAACGTTGCGTTGTTGTTTCGATTTCTTGAAACCCAACATGAACACTCGAAATTTTGTGGCGGATTTCAACAGAGAGACCGGAAATTGGAGCTTGGAACTTTGCTCATTCGAATTGAAAACAAGTGAAGAAGGCTCAATGGGCACAAGTCTACCCTGGAAAAACAAATCATCGGACGGAGAAAGCGCAAGATTTTGGTCCGTACGCTCATTGTTGCTGTTGTTGCTGCAGCTTGAATTTGAAGAAATTGTGAATTTAAACTCGCTTTCGTCTTCCTCTTCGTTATCATCATCATCATCTTCTTCAGACGCAACGTTGTCGTTTTCGTTCTCTTCTTCGGCTTCGTCTTGAACCGCAAACTCCAAGTCAAAAAAGGGGCCGTCGTCGTTGTTGTCATCGTCATCGTCGGTCTCTGTAGCCTGATGAGAAACGGCGGTGACTATGGTGGCAGTGGTACGTAAATTAGCACCATCATCACCAGAACCGACAACACCACCACTAGCAAGAGCAGAAGCAGCACCAGTGCCGCCACCGCCAGCACCTCGCCAGTACTTGAGCAAGCTGAAAGCTTCCATGGTTGGGAGAGCCAGAATAATAACGAAGGACAAATGAGGAAAGTTTTGGGGTTTGGTAACTGCTTTTTTAGAGACGGTAAAAGGAAAAGTAAGTTAAAAAAAAAAAGAGAGTGAGTTTTTGGGGGGGCGCTTAGTACTTAGCAGCTTAGCTTAATGGAGATTGCAGACTGAAGATTCTGCACCAGCGACCAGAAGGGCAATTAGGTAAAGCTATTATTAGTGAGAAGGAAAGGAAGTTGAAGCTCCAGGCTTCGCTTTTAATTTGTCTGTTTTTGAATACGGCGTTGCAGGTCAGCCATGTGAGAGCAGTCTGTGAATTCAGATATGAACTTCAGACCGTATATTTATACTACTGGTAATCAGGTATAAAAAAAACTGCTTTGAAAAAAAAAAGTTTCCTGCTACGGTTAAACTGGCAACTAAGGGGGATCGATTTAAGTTGTTTGAGTTTAGATATTGTTTTCTCATTCGATTAAGTCAAGTTCGAGCTAAATAAATTTTGGTTTGAACACTTACTCAAACTAGTGTTTGTGTCCCCATGATTCTTTTTACTTGATGATGATTCATTTATATTTAAATATTTCTTCTTTTTATTTGACAATTTATATTAGTCGATTTTGATTTTACGTTGATCGTTTTGAATTCAAATTAAGTTTAGATTGGTCTTTGTTTAGGTTAACTTGACTTGAATCCATCCTTAGTGGCAACTCAAATTGAAGCTTGCATCGTCAATAATTTTTTATCTTCTCCAATAACTCTTTTGAATTCAAATAATTCTTCTTTTTCAATGATTCAATCTAGTCAAGCTCAAGTCATCACATAAATGTTCAAGCTTGGCTCAAATCGGAGCCTGCATTGCCAATGATTTATCTTCTTCTTCTCTAGATATTCTTTAAGATTGAAACAAATATTCTTCCTATATGATGATTCAAACTAGTCAAGTTCAATCTTGAGCTAGCAATTTTGTACATTTTTCGTCTACAATAATATTGTTTTGCAAACAATGCCGGTTGGTTAAAGTGGCACTAAGGATGGATTTAATCCGAACTGTTAGAGCTCTTAAGCTTGTCTCAAATCAGAGCTCCTATCACCGATGGTTCTTCTTATTTTTCTCTAACAATTTTTTTGGATTTAAATAATTTTTTTTATTTTCCAATGATTTGAACTAATCAAGATTGATTTTGAATTAGCTAGTTTAGATTTAAGTTGAGTTGAAAATAGTCTTTGTTCCGATTTGACTTTGTTCGATTCACCCTTGCTAAACTTTTTTCTTAGAGGGCGTTTGGTTTGAGTAATGTTTGATTACTAAAATGGAAAGATTACCTTGAAGATAGATTACTTAGAAGATTACTGGGTATAAATAATTACTATGTTTGATAAAATTTGATAGGTAATTATTGTGTTTGGTTAAAGGTAATAAAAGATTACTAGTAAATTATTTTATTTAAATGCCCTTGAATATAATTATTTTTAAATATTTTTTATATTATTTGTCATATTAATTAAAAATAAATTTATTTTTATCTCAAAAAATTAATAAATAATAATTTTTCTATAATAAACTCAAGATTACTCTAGTAATCTTTAAACACCTAAGGTGAAGGTGGTAATCAGATTACTACATATATTACCTGCCACGTCAGCATTGGTAATAAAAGATTACTGTAATCTTTTATTACTAACAAACCAAACAAGGGAATAAAAGATAGATTACCAAGGTAATTTATCTTTCCGCCAACCAAACGCACCCTTAATGTATTTACAGAAGGGCACATGCAAGTGGGGACCTGAATCTAGTTTCAGTTCCTGATTTCATTAAGTTCTGACTTGAAAAATAACTCAAATGTTTAACCAAAACAGAGAAACGCCCCACACTTGAACGACAAAGACGCATTCTGTGCTTTCGATTTGGAAAGGTTTTCTTGATTGTTGAGTGAGATATTTGTAAATTGATAGGAACCGTCTGATGAGTGGACTGGACAAAATCATGATCATCTAACTTCCCAGAAGTATCTGAATATGGGTCCCCAGAAAATTGACTACTCAACACCTAAAGCTTCTTCTTTCTTCTTCAATGGTGCTAACCACCATAACCCTCCAACTAGTCACCATAGCTGCATTAAGAAAAGTGGACCCTTTCAATTAAGGGTGTAACTCTAAAGATAAGTGATAAGACTCCCAAGAATTGAGAGCTCAAATTACATCTTAGCATAATAAGATAAGATATTTAAGGCTTAAAGTTTGAAATATTAAAGTGTGAGTATTTAAGAGTGGATTCGAGCAACATCTAGAGGCAAATCTTATAACGATATAATACAAAATAGATGTTGGACATGTATGAGCATTTGATTTCACTTTGGGATGCTACAATAAGACTAGTTAAATAAACTGTAAGCTTCTAAGTTGTTAAAACGACTTCTGGGTTAAAAAGCGTAAAAGCTAAACAATGATTTATTATGTATTTAAAGTAAACAATTATCTTCATATGGATCGAGCATGTTCTCTTGAACAATGGTGAAGACATGAGTCCCGTGAAAGGGTGATTGTAACAGGCGTATAATAACTTTAGTGGACGATATCTTAATAATAGATCAAACTATTTAGGCTAAAATATTACATCCATGTTTGGCTCAGATATGCCCAACTTGAGCTAAAGCTCCAAGTCAACTGGTGTTCGAAGACTCGCCAATGATTCTTCACTGGAGATACTCTTCTCTGACGATTTCTCTTCTCTTTTCTTGCAAACAATTTGTTATCTTCTCTATGTCACTGTTAACTATTCAAGTTGGCTCGAACTAAAACTCATTATTTTAAATTCAAGCCAAACTTGAATTAATATTTATTTAAATTCAGTCCAAATCCACCCCAGATAGAATGGAGTTAAGACTTGTTTAGATGTTTTATTACTTAGTGAAGGTTTTAATGAAATTATGGTGTTCCCTGGATGGTTATATGCTAATTCTAAGTTCTGGTATTAAAGGAATGCAGCAGCCCTGCTACAAGTTTCAATCATTTCCTCCCCAGAAAAGACCCCAATAACTCAATAATAGAGCCAATCAGTTTGAAAATTCCAAGTCTGTCTGCAGATCTACAAAACAACATTAATTGACAGTTTATGTTCAGATTCGCAAGCAATCTTCTTTGTCATTTTACCAATCTATCAATCATATATATAAAAAATAAATGAAGATTTTTAATTTACTAAATAGTAGGCAGGTCTATATATATAATGAATTTGAGTTGATCAACTTAAGTTTGAATCCGAGTTTGATGTGAATGAGTCAAACTCGAGATGAAGCTCTACCTCAATAATTCTTCAAGTTCAAGGGCTCTCCAATGATTATTTTTTATAGATATTCTTCTTATTTTCTAATAATTTTTCTTCTTTTTTGGTGGTTCTTCATAGTTATTGGATTCAAATTTACCCGTAATCGATAGATCGGACCCGATTGTATTAACTGCCAATAGACAGTTAGAGGGCAGTTGTCTTGACAATTGGACACACACACACACATCTAATGTCCAAAACTGCATTCCCCCCTCTCCAATATGCAAAAGAATTATAGATTCTTCCTCTCCTCCCAAGAAAATCAAATACAAAACCTCCCAAAATTGTAGAATCGAAAAATAAAAAATACACAAAAGCAAATTGTGTTGTGGAAATGATTAATAATCGCACCTTGGATTGCATTTGGATCGCATTCATCTCGAATACAATGCAAATCCAAGTATGTTTATTTACGGTATTTGAATTACAAAGTTTGACATGAATTTTCTAATAGTAGTCTTCCCCAATATCACTGTCCATCATTCAAATTGGTTTGAGTTTAAGCTAGCCTTTATTTAGGTTTAGTAGAGTTGGATTCAGCTTTTATCTGCCTGCATTCTTTGAAACTTTCTGAAAGTGTATAGTTCTTTGAAAAGGCAACTGAAATACCCTATTTAGTAACTTCCCAACTTAAGCCTTCTGCAACTTGGGTTAACCATGCCTTAAAAAATTACATTACAATTCACCAGGCCAAGCCTTCACATATTTCAATGAGTTTGATTACAGGAATACTTATTTAATTGACCTTGGATTCCCTTTACAGAAAGAACAAGTTTAGCAAGTTCTTATGAAGAGAAAGAATATTAACCTTTTTCATCTCCTCCATTAAGATGGCCTAATTTCAACTGTTTGTCCTGTTTATGGGTAGAGAATTTTTCTGGTCTTAAATCTGCCCCACAACTTGTATATATATAAAAAAGAGAATAAGTGTTTTCGGACCTGGATTGCCATCAACTAAGTGATAAAGCTTATTTAAGTCAACCAATGATCAGATTGATTAATTAATAACTATTTAAAAATAATATTTAAAACTATTTTACCTATTTTAAATTATATAAAAGCAATTATTTAAGTTGATATCATCGTGTGATTAAACTGTCTGAATCAAGTTTACTCTTGAGTTATGCTCCGATCAATCCAACCGACTAATTTAGATTTGGATTTTACACCCTTGGAGAGAATATTATTTTTGTCTTGCATACATACAACTCATGAAAATCATTATCTTTGTAATCACAAAGTTTGGTGTTATTTGTGGTATTTACTTCTTTTTAGGGTGAAGGATGGCCCATTAACCCCTTCTTTTTCATTTATTGTCGACAACAATGAGACTCCCTCTTCCTCTTTATGGCCTTGAGCCGCCATAATTTTCGAGATCCGGCTCCATAATTTTGTTGGCACTTTGTGCTTTTCATGGTAGATGCAGAATAATATGGAATTTATTTTTTGGGAAAGTACAACCCAGAGCAATAGGGCATTTTATGGCTCAAAACAACTCCTTTTTTTAGGCTCAGATCAGGCTTATGTTGTTTATGGTTACTGTAAATCTTGACTTTGAAAGAGACCAAACCTCTTTAGAAATTGGTTTTAATTATTCGGTCCCAGTTTTGACACTTTGGAATCTGTGGCCTAGAACTATTGGCTAGTTCTTGCCTTTGCAGTTAAGAGAGTCTGCTTGCCAACAACCAAGACTAGATTTGAGTCGTGTTAAACTTGAACAACTAATTTAAATTTGACTAAAATTCAGAATAACTAACTTAAGTTGGAGTTGATAAATAATAACATTGAAGGAAGAAAAGAATCATAAAAAAGAATCATAAAAAAAAATTATTAAAAAAAAGAGAAAGAATTATTAATTTTTAAAATGATAAATTTAAACCATTATCCATTTCCCTCGGTGAATTCCACAAAGTGAGAGGGCAAAAAAATTATCTTATATAAATTATTTTTTTATTTTATTTTTTCAAAATATCATGTATTTACAAATGAGTTGTAACTTTTTTAAATGTTACAAGTGTTAACGGATTGGATTAGATTGAACCAAGGACTTCACGGTTGTGAGCCATCAAATCAACCCAATCTGAAAAATTCACAAGATCACAATACGATTCTATATATATAAGATCGGATTAATCTTTTAATTTAAAAAATAATTTTTTATTTATTAATTTTTAATAATATTGTCCCATCATTTTTGAGCCTTGGAATGAATGCACCACCCATTTTAGTAAGCTCACCTCTCTCCTAATCAAAACAAGGATCTCTATTCCGTGCAGACCGTGCCAGGCCAGGGTAGCCTACAGGCTTAAAAGCCAACCCACGACATGACCCAACTTATCCACATGCCTGGCATAGCCCACTATAGTAGCAGGTCATATCTACCCAGACTGAGCTAAAATTTCATGCTTCGAACCAGAGCAGCCTCATTTGACACCCCTAATTAGAAATGTTAATGAAATTTTTAGGGTTTTTCGAGATTTAAAAAATAGTTATAGTATTTTTAAAATTTTAAAATAGTTTCAAAAATAATAATTATATCCCTAAAGAAATGAACAAAGCACAAACATTGTGAGATTGATTAAAGTTTTGAAATTTTTGGGATTTCAAGTGATAAAGTTTTAAACTGATAAAGATATGTTGATAATTTAATATTTATATGAACTATTAATGATAGTTTTGTTGTGACGTTGCCCGTTTGAACTAGGCCTAAATTTTGCTTGTAGGCACACAATATCTGAAGATTCTGAACTTAAAGGTTACCTATTTTTTCCTCTGATCAGAAACCCTGACTCCCATTATCTTACAAACAGGCTGGTTTCTTTGACAGCATCAGTTTTAATAAAAGATCTCCCATGACCAATTTCTGCTCCACATCCAACTCACTCAGATCCACATCAATATAAGGAGGGACAATATCAGCTGGACAAAGGAACTTAACAGTCCTCTTTATGATATTCAAATAAGCCCCTGTGAAGTTTACAAAAGTAATAAATAACACTTAATAAACCAATGATAATATATAAAACACAATTCAAGTCTATTTAACTAAACCAAGGATTTGCAATCTTGTAAGAACTTAAATAAAAGTTATGATGCAGCGGGAAGCAAGTAGGTATATTTTCGGTTGAGCACTAGACTGGCAACTCAATTATTAGGAGATGATTGCAATATTAGACGAAACATAGTACTTGCTAAAGTCAATGAAAATTGTCAACATCTAAAGTCGTAACTATCATGAACTTATGATTCTTCCTTGTCTTAGTTCCTAGGTTGCTGAACTTTGCACTCAGGACACGACCCAATAATCATTACGCTACATTAAGTACCCGACATTGTTTAACTTGCTTAGCAAGCACACTAAGTTAACTTTGTTCATTGAAAAATCAGTTCCAAAGGTCCATTTCAAAAATGTTCTAGTTTATCATAAACACTCCCGTACCACACCAGAATTCTACAGGTTCTGTTGAAATTACATTCTGCATGCTTTTTTGCAAAGGCAGTAAACATCTTTGATGTTGAATGGAAGAGGTCCAGAGGAAATGGTATATGCTAAAAACTAAAAGTAGACAAGTACATGACAAAATTAGTTTGAAGAAGATCTTATGTAGAGGAAGAGACAAAATTTCTCCAAAAAACAGGAGTTCGCAGACACAAATGCACATGCAAGTGCAAAGAAAGACTTCATGGATGGTATATATCATGCTCTTTTGCCAATGATGATTACTCTATTCATTACATAATCGGATTCCCAGATGAACTCCTACAGAGACAAGTTTATAACCCAAACAATACATATTTAAACTTAACATTTTCTGTCAACTCACTAAAACTTGCCCAAGCTATAACTGGTGTCGTGTCAAAACCTCAACAAATGAATCATACACAACCAAGAAATTTCCAAATGGAAGTAAGAAATCGTATTTTTCTTATTAGGACAAAAGAGAACATACATGATACATAATCTAACTCAAAAAAGAAAAAGAGCCAATCTAGATAAACAAGCATAGTTTCTACGTATTTTAAGTTAAAAAATAAAAACAAAATTGTCAAAGAAAATGAATCTGTTAATAACTTACCAATTATCAATGTAAGACTACCACGACGTATACTCGAATTGTTTAATCCAAATCACAATATAAAATGGATCCAATTTGACGTTTGTTTAACCTTAATTATATGAGAGGAGAACATGAGACTAGAGGTGAATATGAGCTGAACTGAGTTTGAACACCTTTTGGTTAAAGTTTAGTTTGAATAAAAAATAGTTTGATTCGAATTCGATTCAAATTTATCGAACCAACATTAAAGGTGATTCAAGTTTAGCTTGAATTTATAGTTTAAATATGTGACTTAAATTTATGATTTAAATTTATGGTTCATTGACAGAATGATATCATGTAACAGTTATTTAATATAATTCAAACGAAAAATATATCCAACGTACGAGTCAAACCGAATCGAACTCTTTATAGTTTAAGTTTGACTTAGTTTACTCAAATTTGATTCATATTTAAAATAAATAAATTCAAATCGAATTAAATTAAACCGAATTGACTTTTGAACTCGAATCAACTCGATTTGGGTCTATCCTAACCTGAGATGCACCGACGCACATGGTACCCAGCGCATATTCGTTAACGTATGCTGGCAGCTGATTCTCCTAATCCAAATCTTTCCATTTTAAAGCGTCTATCCTGGTGTAGAATGACTCAGTTACCCTCCCATCCAAGTCAAATTTTACCCAATATCTGGTAAATTACAAGTACTTTATATGGGCAAATTGGTCAAGAGGAAAACAGTCATGGAATTTTATTTGCCTCCGATGGTCTCCACCAATATTGATGATTGAAGTAGAAAGCTGAAGTCTCTCAGAAAGTTTCCATTGTTCTTCTGTATCGAATGAGGTAATCTCCATACAACCCCACCAAGCTTTTATTGATTACTGCAATGCTCGCTTTTACCCCTCTGTTTATACTGTCTATGTCTATGGTTTCTTCTTTTTGTTTGTCCATTTCATTTGTCATACGTTTTCTGTTCCAGTATACCGTGCTAGAGTTCTATTTGATTGCTGAAAACCATGGAAAAATATGAGTTAACTCTCTTGGATTACTGACACTGGAATAGAAAGCAGAGAGATGGGTCACATTATGTGTTTTTCTATATGATTCAAGTGATGGTAATTTTAGCGATTTAATTTGTCAGCAAGTTTTTATTTGGGTCTTTGTTAGGTGCATCTCCTCCTCACACATCAGACCCTCACAAAGAGCCATCCGGAGGCGCAACAGGACCATCAAGTCCGGTCACTCCGGTGGTGGACTTTTGGGCGAGATTTTCCTCGCTCTTTATTTAGGTGGTATCGGGCCTTTACCATCCAAAATATCTAATTCAAGATGGGAGACTTTTCCTCACACTTTATGTATTAACACCTAGCTCCTTTTTGAACCGATTTGAGACAACCCAACAATCATCTTCATGGAATTCCATGGAAAATGTTCAAAAATGTTAATAGTATCATGCTTCTGATTTCTCAATGTTAAAATTGTTGGTGGTAGACAATCAACAAATTTTAAAGCAAACAGAACAGCCTTGATTTAATTATCAATCTTAATCTGCGAGAGTGTTTCAAAGGCAAACTAATAAGAGGATAACTTTTCTTCAAAACTCAGCTAGATTTCCTTCAAATCTTTGAAATGAGCTTATGTATAAAAATGGTGGTGAGGGACTATTGGAGTTGGATGGAATTCTAATAATTGATTTGAAAATATCATCCTATGTAGGATTGTGGAATATGAGAAGTTGGGAGAAGTCTTCTGGAATGATTAGTATTCTTCTGCAGCTAATAGAGCTTCTGTGAATCTTTGAAAACTTCTTATCTTAATTAGCCCTCTTAGGTAGAATTTCTTTCTGCAATGGAGCAATCTTATAATGGAACTTTTCTTCACCTGAGACGCACCACCAATATTGCTCAGGAAACCACTGAGTTTTCTTTATCAAGATTTCAGTCTCCAGTTTTTTGGAGACTCATGACTAATACCCTGCAATTGACTATAAATTCCACATCATATAGATATTACATTTATTTTCCAATTACAGATGACAGATATATAGCACATTTAAACCATCAATTTGGTCTCTGTCAGTATTGATGATGCTGAATCTTCCTGCTCAGCAGTTCTTTTGTTTCATAGCTTTTTGTAGTTCTACTGATCAACACAGAGAGCCATGTCAAAGTGAAGCATACCGAGCACTTGTTTAATTGATTATTACAAATCTCAAGCAGTGCTGTTTGAAATATTATGGACTTGTTTACCAGTGGATCCTAGAATGAAGGGAGTTTGTCATAGCTCATAACCATTGACATATTTGGCACATTACATTGTCAATTACTCTTTACCATAAGCTATATTCTGCTTTTCTTTCTTGAGCTTATGGTACACCCAAAAAACATGTGTAGCTAGGGGTGGATTAGATCTGGCTTGGCTCGAACGAGTTGATTTAGAGTTGAAGTTTTAGTTTGACTGTTCAAATTAAGATTGGCTTGTTTATCCATCCAGTGATACTATTTATCTAGCCAAAGACACTGTTTACTTATTAGCAGTCTTTTGCTGAAATTGTGCATCAATTCAAATAAGCTCAAGCTGAGCGCTATGGATTTGATCCAAGCTGAGTGCTATGGATTTGATCCAAGCTTGAGCCAGCCTCAACTTGGATAGAATCCACTCTGATGTGTAGCTATGTATATGCTTTTTTCTTAGTTTTAAAGTCAGTCAAGGTCTTGATTATTTCTAAGGACTTGATTCCTTGTACTGTACTTCTAAGGATCAGCCAACCACCAGTAGTAAGTGCATTAGTAAGACCTTCTATCAGTGGCAAAATCAAGTTGGTTGAGCTAATTTACTCGAGTTAAGTCCTGAATTCAAAAGCGCACCAAAACAATCAACATCAAAGTCGAGTCAAGCCCAACTTGATTGCACCCCTAGGGTCTACCATTCTTTCTTCTTCTGGTTGTCCTAACGCATGAATGCTTTTGTCACACAGAAACTGGACTTATCATCTAAATCATGCTGCAGTATCTCTAGTTTCATAATTTGATGTTGCTTTTAAACATAACGATGCATTTAGAGAGTGATATCTACTTAAATATTTGTCGGTTTTAACTTGGAGGAGCTTGATGAAATCAATTCCCCTTATCCGGCGGACCCATAAGAAAATTCCTCCTGTGGGCGGTGGGCCTGTGGTTTTATCCGCAGAGTTTGTGGGGCTCTCAATTTTGTAGATTTCCTTGTGCTTTGTGTTTGGTTTTATACAGAAATTGGTCTGATTCTGAAATTAATGCTGCAATTTGGAAATTTCCCATTTTCTTCTCTCCGAAGAAAACAGCAACAGGGGTGTTATCGAGCCAGATCGAATAGTGCCAAGCTAAGCTCGATCAGACTGAACTCATCAAATTGGAAAGTTCTTGGTTTGAGCTCAAATTTGAGTTAGAAAATGGCTAAGTTGAGTTTTATTAAAAAAATTATCTATAACCAACTTAAAACTTAAAAAAATAAAATTTTAGATGTACACGTGTAAGATTTGAAATTTTTATGAATTTATTAATATTTTATTCAAGTTGTGAGTTGGCAAGCTCACCGAAATGACCAATTGGAAGCTTGAGCACGATTCAAAAGTCAAATTTAAGTCAGTCAAACTCGACTTAACAATAATCAAATCAAAGTGTGAATAACTCGGTTTATTTATAACCCTAAAGTAGTTCTAAGAATTAGAGTTAAATTTAATTTGGATTAAACTCAAGCAAAAACTAATTTGAGATCGGTTCAAATTCAAAAGAGACAATTTGTAATTGCTTTGAAATCAATGGGCTGAGAATCAAATTCAATTCCAAAATAATTTTATATTGGGTTTAATACGAGTCAATTAATCTAAACTTGAATTTGAATTTTAGCATAAAACATTGAATTCAACCCTATTCTTAGCAACGAAGGATATCAATTCTAATTTAATATTTTATTCCATTACAATGTAGATTTTATTAATTTTTTTCAGTTGAAGTTTTCTTTCAGTTTGAAGTTCCCAGGGACATGCCCAAATTTGGTAATGTTAATGTACAACCAAACATTATTTGTGGGGTTTTCTAACTCTACACATTGGTCTCTACACGTGTCTCCTTCTCGTGCATTTAATCATCAACGCTTCTCCTTTCGACACGTATATCCGCCGTGCCTTACTCCAAGCCTGGAGTCTCCGAGCCGAACCTATGAACGGATGAGATGAAGGCATTTTTTTGACGGTGAAGATTATATCTTTCGCTTAACGTTCTAGTTATAACTAACCCCGAGACATACTGGCGAATTTATTTTGTTTAGAGCAAGCCATGGCTGACGATGAGCATCATCTCCAAGAGTCTCCCGTTGAATCGGTGTTGGAGAATTTAGTGGAAAAGATCCACCGCCATGACTCTTCGTCGTCGTCGTCATCGGACTCCGATGATGACAAGAAATCACCTCTATCACCGTCCATGAAGAACAAGGTTTTTCGTCTCTTTGGGAGAGAGAAGCCTGTTTACAAGGTTCTCGGTGGTGGCAAACGTATGTTTTTGATTTTTGAATTAAATTTTTTTATTAGTTTTATCAATGATTTAACATTTTGGTGCACAAATTTTCTCGTGATGGTAAAAAAGATCTCCATACATCTGGTTCCGTGATAGATCAAGTTTGTTTTTATGTAATGAAATTAATTATGTTTTAGCTGAAAAAGTTTGAATTATTTTCTTCTTTTCGATGGTTAACGGTGTTGATGCGATTGGATGGAGAAAGTTTTAAATTTTTTTTTCTTTTGCAACAAATTCCAGTAGAGCCTTCTTTATTTCACGTACGTATTTAATAGGAGCAATGCAATGTGCACTCAATCTGGGTATCATAAATGACGCCTGTCACCGTGTGATTACCATGTGATGAGTGTTACTTTCACCTTTGATGCAAACTCATTTGACATCATCATAGGAACCCAAATAATTGCACATAGTTTTATCGATTTAACTTTTATGGCTGAAAATTGAAGTAAATGGCTATAGTGCATGTTGATTAAATTGTGTTGATTTAACTGTGGTTAAAAATGACTTATAATTGGTACATTTTGTACAGCGGCGGATGTTCTTTTGTGGAGGAACAAGAAGATATCGGGTGGAATACTTGGTACCGCAACTGCAGTATGGATTCTGTTTGAATTGATGGAATACCACCTTCTCGCGCTTGTCTGCCACTTCCTGATAGTGGCACTTGCTGTGCTTTTCTTGTGGTCTAATGCTACCATGTTCATCAACAAGTAAGCTGTTTATGCCGTTTTCATGTTTTTGTTTTTTATGTTTTAATTTAGATAAATCGCTTAGCTATAATTGTTTTTATCAGGTCTCCTCCTCGCATCCCGGAATTTTATATCCCTGAGGAGCCAGTTGTGCAAGTGGCCTCTGCACTTACGATTGAGATTAACAGGGCTTTTTCCATTCTGAGGGAAATCGCCTCTGGAAGGGACCTGAAGAAGTTCCTATCTGTAAGTTATGCTTTGTTAAATTTAAGTACATGTGGTTTGCATGTATTGATGGGGTTTGTATAGTTTTGTAATTGTCATGAATTTGAATGAGATAATTTATAACTAATTGTGTAATGAAAATTTCACTTGGAATTTGGTTTTGATTAATTAGGTAATTGCTGGCTTGTGGGTTTTGTCTATTGTGGGTAGCTGGTGCAATTTCTTGACCTTGTTCTACATAGGTAATGTAATGGTTACTTTGTGTTGAAGAAACAGATTTATGAGTTCCTTTTGTCTTGGTTTTTGGTAAAGTTTTATGAGTCATTGATGTGGAATTGATGGTTTTTGGTAAACAGCTTTTGTACTGCTTCACACTGTGCCTGTGATGTATGAAAAGTATGAGGATCAGGTGGACGCATTTTCCGAGAAGGCATGGATTGAAATCAAGAAGCAATATGCTGTCTTTGATGCCAAGGTCTTAAGTAAGTTTCCTAGGGGGCCATTGAAGGATAAGAAGGTTTAAAATGGCTTAAGTTATGGTCGTCTGTAGGTTCTGACATACATTTTATCTAGGTGTTATTATGAAACTTTTATCCAGTTTTGAATGCAACCCAGTTTCCATCAATTATTGTTTCAGGGCAGTTGGGTTAACAATATGGATGAAATGGTTGTTCTATTTATACTTGTTTTTGCCATATATGGTATAGCTTTTTCCTTGGATAGGCTTCGAGTGATGTGGTGATGCTATTGCTATTATGTTGGCTATCTATAAATGCATTGTACATTATGTTCCAATTTCTGTTTCAAATTGTTATAGTTTTGCACTAGGACTAGTATTACATGCATATACGATGAGGATTCATGGGTACAATCGATGTATCATCATATGATAAGATAATTTAATTGTTTACTTCATTTCAAATTCAAAAACATTCAATCATTCATAAGCCTGAAACGACTTAGAGAAAACAAGCCCAATACATCTTCCTATTAGACTACTACCACTAGAGGTAGCACATTATGGTTTAGATTTTAGTATTGTCACATATTGCAAACTAGTATCCTTGAAGGCGTTTCCTACTTTTCCTTACATTACATGTCATATCTTATTACCCGCCATATCTTATAAGAAATAAGATAACTGCTCCTTCTTCCTTGACCCCCCTTCTCCGTACAAATCGTTCCACTGTTTTAACTCAGCCATTATGGATCCTCCAGTAGCAAAACTAGCTGCAAACTGAATACCACAAAATATTACATTTGTGTTAGTAAAGTAACAGAACCACCAGAGCACTTGTCAGAGATGCTTAGCTTTACCTGAGTCTTAGACACCCTAAAATCTTCCATGTTTAGTGGCCTCAGAGTAATCACTCTTTCCTCTTTCATGTTCGAACTCTTTGGTTTTCTGCCTTTCTGCAACTCACTGCGTTTTCTCCTGTAAAGTTTGGTTTGGGAGTAAAAGGTTGGTTCCATAAACATCTAGCGTGGAATTTCCTCTTCCTAAATACATTAAGAAAGCCTCAGGAAGAACTGGGCATTAACCATATCCTCAGTCTTTCTTGTTGTATGAACTCCCTGACAGGTCGATAAGCAGCAGTTGTGCAGAAATTCTGCTTTCAAGCAATTATATCGCAGTCAGTGTCATAAGATTAAGTACTGTTAGTTCATATGAAAAACTATAAAAGCACACCTTAAGGTCACTCCCAGTGTATCTTTCAGTCATGGCTGCAAGCTCCTTGGAGTCTAGCCCTTCGGCCACTCTTTCTTTGGTCAATAGAGTTCTCAAAATCTTCTCCCGGCTCTCTAAGCCTGGAAGGCCAACTACAATTATGTAGAATAGCGTAAGAATTAGTACAAATACAGTAGTATTATACCAGAAAAATATCAAACGGTGGCGTAGCTTCTCTCGAGACGCCTAATAATTGCTTCATCGAGGTCAAATGGCCTGTTGGTAGCAGCAAGAACCAGAATGCGCTCACCCTGCTTTGTAATTAGTCCATCCCAATGAGTCAAACTCATTTTTTTCCTTTCGCATATCTTCATGCTCCCCAACTCTTGTTCGCTGTCCGAGCATGCTATCTACTTCATCTACGAATATAATAGTTGGTGAGACCTTGGACGCAAGTGTGAACAGAGCTCAAACATTTTTATCGTCTTCTCAAAATCATTTAGAAGTGATTGTAGACATGGAAACATTAATGAAGCTTGCTCCAGCCTCCCTGGCAATGGCCTTGGCCAGCATAGTCTTCCCTTGCAAGGCTTCAGAAGCCCTCCTTTGAATAGGTCAGGTCGTCGAAGAGGAAGCATCACTAGTTCCTGAAGAGATTCTTTGGTCTCTTCCAAGGCACCAATATCAGCAAATGTTACATTAATCCCATTTGCTGGTATAACCTCTGGCCTCGTGCTTCTCAGATTCATCGTCCGGAGGAACCTCCTGTTTCCACAAGTGAAATCAGTCATCTCAACTACATAAAGTTGAAAGAAGTCCAAGGCAAGAGTTACAACAGCAAAGGGAAAGACACAAGCAGAAAACTCACCAGAGTTTTTGATGTCGCTAGCGTTGGATTGTCAACTTCTTTCTTCGGCACCAAAGCCGATTTTTCTACCTCACTTTTGTTCTCAGGTTTCACATTTCCTGCTTTGTTTCTGGTTTCACATTGAAAGGCCCTGGCCGTCCTGCATCCTGGTATTAATCCACAAGAAGATCAGATGAGTCACACCAGTTATCTACTAATTATATGCAAGCTTGCAAGGAATGAGAAGCATAACAAACCTCTGAAGGTTCAGCTTTTACTTCCAACTTCAATATACCTTTACCACTGACTTTGCCTTCTTGGAATATACTAAATCCATGGGACAAAGTATTTTACAGCAGAAATAAATAAGTAATTAAAATGTCTATGGCGCAAGCGCCAAATTGCGATGGTAGTTGTACCTCTTCAATGATATAACCAGTTTTCCATTTCTGTATATCGTTGTTATTCATTAAATGATAAGAAATTGCTGATATTACAATCTCTTCTATGTAGTTGCCAAGAGCAATTGTATCCGCTATATTAATCAGGTCCAAATCGGCACAATCAAGATCATTTGCTGAAAGTACTTCCTTTATGTGGTTTCTGTTATCATGAGCTTGGATCTTCTTCATATCCTCCTCCAGTTGGGACTTCCAGCTGACAATATGGGTTTCATCTTCCGGAGGTATGATCTCAATGTTGTAAGGGAAAAGGGCAGCCAGCCTCTTGTCCACCTCGCAATAGTCATTACCCAGTTCTACAATACGGGAACCCAGGATCAACACTGATCCAGATAACTTCTTCATCATTTTCTGAAACAAGTTATATGTCCTTGGCGATCTAAACAAGAGCTTCTCAACATCTCGAAGATATAGCAGAATGGGACAGGATTTGGATACATAAACCAAAACCTGCAAGCCATTTGAGATAATTGATTAGGCGATTTCTAATGCTGATAAAGGAGTTGTTGAAGATTTGCAGAAATGAACTGGCTGTGTGCACAATGCATTTCTGAGTAAGAGATACCTTGTAAATACTGTATCAAAAGCTTCTCACCAAAAGACCAGCTGCTTGTGCATTTGAGTGAACCTGAAAAGGTGTAGAAAACTTACAAGATTCAAAAGGAAATGGAACGATAAAAAGGAACATCTCATAGTTCAATGACATCGCAGTACACCGGATTCATAAGGTATAACATCTGTCAATAAGAACTAGTAATATGAGTCTCAAGGGAAAAGAAACCTGGATTTGCAGGGATGCTTAGCGAAGTGAGGTTATTGATGTTAGCTGAGGCAGAGACATTCCTTCGGAGAGGTGGAGGCTTGCTAGAACTTTCAATTCCCCTGAAACAAGAAGGAAAACTGAAAACTATGAAACAGTGTCTACAGATTCAAGTGATTAGCTAAAAAATGATTCTAACGAACCATGATGCGAGATCCACACCGCTACTTTGCCTTCGCAATGTGCCTGCAATTAGAATAGTTAGTACATAAAGCTCTCGGTAGATTGAAGAATCATTATGCTTCTGAGTTGATGTCAAGTGATTGAACACCAAAAAGCAAACCCATTTCAACCATACCTCTGAGTTTCTCCTTAGGAGAAAGGAGTGAAAATGAACCTAGAAGGCTAGGCAGTCGCTCCAGGGTTGTCTCTGAAGTGGACCTTTTGCTAAGACAACAGTGAGCAGACCCGAGTACTGCTGACAAGTGATAAATCTGCTGTCCTAATGGCCCTTAAACACTGCATCCGCCGCCTGGTATATAAACAATATGATCAACAAACACATCAATAAATTTTGAGACATCTGTACTATGTTTACCACTATTTAAGATGGTATTAAACACATTTCTTATAGTAGAAAGTCCAATCTTGTCTTCAGAAACTAAGGACAGAAAATGGTTTCCAAAACAAGTCATTTTACATCTGGATAGAATTTCAAAAGAAAACCAGTTCTCCTTTCCCTTCCTTTTAGTTAGACAATTTGGCAAACACCCCAAATAACAAATAATCGCAAATCTTTTCAACCTTTTCTTCTCAATTCTACTATCATTTCAGGTTTCCTAAGACAACAGTTCAATCAGTTCATTTATATTACCAATGCCCTGAAGATGTCTGTAAATTAATTTATTTGATGGAATCCAACTGAGGAAAACTGAAGGAACTTATCATATTGTAGCACACAACATTCAGAAGACTACATAAATTAAAGTATCACAACTAGGGGTGGATTTTTTAGCTAAGCCGGCTTGGGCTTGAATTCATATTCGGTTTCAAATGACTCAAATTTGAATTGAGGTTCAGCAGCTCAATTCAAATTCAGCTAATTTTTCTCTCCAGTAACATTATTTATCCTTCGATGACACTGTACACTCCACCAGACGTATTGTTTATCTTACCAACAACCCTGCAACAAAAGTGTGTACTAGCTTGAGTGAGCTCGAGCCCAAGCTGAGTACTAAAAATTCAAGCTGGCTCAGTGCTAATCCAAGTGACGCAACACATTAAATTACCTCTTGAAGAGTCGACGCCCAGTCTTCTTTACCAGATTTTGACTTCTCGAATTTAGGCTTAACGAAATTTTCCATTTCTACAAAGCACAAGCAAATCATTGAAAACAAAACAAATTTAAAAAATCATACGATAGAATACATATTTTATGATACGATATATATATATATATATATATATATATATATATATATATATATATATATATATATATATATATATATATTACTGATAGAGGTGATACACTTTTTTAAAGAATAATGATATTATAGAAATGTGTATACAAAATTTTAAATTTCTATGGATATTTGTGATATTTTTTAAAATAATAATTTGTTAATTTAAATTTTTTATTATTATTTTTAAATATATCATATAAAATAATACAATATACGATATAAAAATTATATTTTTAGTACATCATACGATACACAATCCAACCACTGTAGATGAAAATGCAGTATAATCATCCAAGTAAACTGCACTTCAATAGGATGCCATTTTTCCGAGCTTTTTGATTTGTTCTTTTTTCCAGTTTTCTTGGGCATTTGATTAAGCTCATAATTGTTCAACTATGCCTTGATTCGTTTGCCCTAAAAAAGTGGATTCAATTTGAATCAAACATAAATAAAACTTAATTTGAAATCGATTTAAGATTGATAAATTAAGGTTCAAATTTAATTTAAAAATAATTTAATTTTAAATTTAATATAAATCAACTTATATTTAAATATTTGAATTAACTCAAACTCATTTTATTTTACAAAATTAAGCTTACTAAAAAACTCAAATTCAGGATGAATAACCTAAAAGAGTTTTACTATGAAAAATATTACTCATTATAAGTGAGCTATATTTATTTTTTATAGAAGTTCATTTATAAATTATACAAAATTGTTTAAGGGTAATATTTTTTTATTAAAATTGAAAGATTAACTTAAAGATTAATTGGTATAAATTATTACTATATTTGAAAAAAATTAATAAAAATTGATAAATATAAATAATTATTATATTCAGTTAAAAGTAATAAAAAAATATTAATATATTATTTTACTTAGATACCTTTAAATATAATTATTTTATTTTATTTGTTATAAATAATTATTATATTTTAGATTTTTTTTTTGTCATAAAAATCTTAAAAAATAAATATATAATTATAATAAATTCAATATTACCTCGAAAATCTTTTAATACCTAATATCCATATCATCATTAATAATAGAAAGTTATTAAAATTTTTTATTATTTATAAACCAAACAAAATAATATAAGTAATAAAAGATAAATTATCTTAATAATCTTTATGAACCGCTAACCAAACGCCATCCTCAAGTATACAAAATTAACTTTCAAGGTGCATTTAATTCAAATAATTTTATATTATCAAAAATAAAATATTATCTAAAAAATTATTAAGTATAAATTATTACTATATTTGATAAAAATTAATAAATATAAATAAATGTTATATTTAATTAAAAGTAATAAAAAACATCAAAATATTATTTTACTCAAATTTACTTAACTATAATTATTCTAAAATATCTTATATATTACTTATTATATTAATTAAAAATGACGTTATTTTTGTTTTAAAAAATTATTAAATAAAAATATAATTATAATAAAATTAATATTATATTAATAATTTTTTAATACCTAAAATAAATGTGATAATAAAATTATCTTTTATATTATCTACCATATCACTATTAATAATAAAATATTATCTAAATATTTTATTATTTATTAAATAAATAAAATATCATAAATAATAAAAGATAAATTACTAAAAAACTCACCCTCACATTATTCAAGATACAAAATGCAGGTATGCACAGTAACTTTCATACAAAATAGCATGACGTAAATTAAAAAAAAGCACTGTAATCTACACCCAATTCTGATTACTTAATTGAGTCCTTCGATGATGCGTTACCCAATCACACAATGACACATCATCTAAACACATATCTGAATACCCTCGTGGGTAATGAAAATTGGGTGTAAATAGTTTTCTCGAGTTCCTAGAAAAATAAATCCTAACACCTCCAAATTCCACAAATAATTTAGAGGAGACAAGACAACATGGGCAATAAACAAAAATGTCATGGCTTCAAAACTCCAAAGCCAACCTCTAGAAGAGTTCCTGCCAGTTGTAAACAAAAATCATCTGGAGAATTTGTTTTTCAATTGAACCTCTTCCCATGTGTGATATGCCTGCAACTTCTGGAGAAAGAACTCCATGCAATCTTTGCAGCCAGTTAATGTATACCAGGAAATTGGACTATAAATAGTAGTTCATACCTACCTCGATCAAACAAACACGAGGAATGTTCAAGACCACGGCCGAGGACCGACAGTTTTTACGCAAGAAAGAATACATCACATTGATCACAAATCTCTTCAAGAATGATGCGTTAAATTTAGCCTTTATCCGTGAATGACCTATAATATATGAGATACCGGCAGACTTGGCTTCTAGAAGCTCCAAGAGCTCTTCCTTCACCTGTGAATGCTTGAATTTTGTATCTAGCAACTTTAATTGAACTGGTGGCCTCAAATTGGGAGATGATTCCCACTCATACAAGGATTTCAACTTCTGCAGAGCAGGTGATCTGCTGCTACTCCCGATAAATGGGGGTCTTGAACTACTGCTACTTTCTTCCATGTCATCAAATTCTGACATTGCCAATCGTTTGCCAAACTTCTCAGATGTCCTCACAACTGCTAGCCAACCATCCACAAAACCATCTGGATTTTCAAAACCTTCTGCTTCCAAGTAGATAAATTCTATTATGCTCATCAGAAGGTCATTTTCAAAATCAACATTGTCCTGCACATCTTTGTAGCCACTTCGAACAATGCAGCGGTATATCCGGTGAGATTTGGGGCCAACGCGCCCAATGAGATATCGTTCTTTATGAGGAACATAAGGAACAGGAACGGTCTTAAAACAGATGAAGACAACCACTTGGTAAAATGCTGGTAAGTTGGTTAAGAAATGGGTGAATGTGGCAGGGACTCCATTTGCCAATGCAGTGAAGATGAGGCCAATTCCAGGAGCCCTAACAATCCCAAGACCTGGGCCCTGGTTGAGAATCCACTTCATGGATACTTTGTTATGCTGATCATATAAATACCTCCTTCTCCTGCCGTAGTGCCACACAAACATAATGACCAGAACGACTGCAGTGAGCATGACAGAAGTCCATCCACCCTTCGGGATTTGCACGCACGCTGAAGAGAGGTAGATGATCTCAATAGACCCAAAGAATAGAATGAACAGAAGGGCAAATATGAGACTCTGATGCCACACAAGGTTGATGACGAGAGTTGCCAAAAATGTCATTATAAATGTCAAAGCTATGCTTGCAAGACCTGAATTTAGATAGAAACATTATTTCTCAATTATAAAACAAATTAATCAACATACTATTTTATCACTAAAAACTCCAGCCAACAAGCATTGAGACATAAATAACTAATAAAAAAGACAATGGTAGATTCAAAGAATCATCATGGCAAAGTAAAAACATAATCAATGAACTAGAGCATTTCCCCTCCTCCATTTTGTCAAACAGAAGTTTCCCAGAACTGACAGGACCATATGCATTACTCAAGTAATTTTTCATGTAAAGATATCACAAAGTCTCAAGCAAAACATAAATAATTCAAGCAAGGATCAAGTCCACCATAAACAATGAAGAAAACTTTGAAAAACTATTTCTAATAGAAAAACAAAGGAACACAGAAGTCTACAAATAGATAACTTTATAAATTTAACCACATTTACAGCCACAAAAATTGAAAAAAATAAGAACTTCCACTCAAAAGTTTCACAGATTTCTTGGACCAAATATGACTTACCATAAGCATTTGCCAAACAAAGTGTGTCTTGAAAACCTACTGTGACTGCCAGACAGAGAATCATAAGAACCCAATTTATCTCAGGGATGTATACCTGACCACGGATCCATCGTGACTTATGTACAACCTTGACACGGGGAAAGCATCCTAATGCATAGCATTGCTTGACGGTTGAGAATGTGGCAGAGATAACGGCCTGACTGGCAACAATTGCAGCCAAAGTTGCCAAGACAATAAATGGCCAAAACAGTGGTTCTACAATTTCTCAAAAACATTCAGTTAATGAAAGCAAAAACATATTATATATTAGAATAAATCTTGAAATCAATTGATTGTAGAAAGGCTACACCGTGGAATACATTTTTACCTCAACAATTATGGTTAATTAACTGCCATCATTGTGTGCATATAGAAAAAGAGAGATGAAAAATGAGTTTGTTCTCACTTAACCAATCACCATGTAAACATTCTAACAAGCCCTACCATCTCTCTGTTTAAATTAAGATATATATTATTTTGATGGGAAATAATATTTGACAGTATGTTGCTTGAAACTCAAAAGAAAATTAAGGATGTTTTTAAGTGTCTCTGAAATTTCCCATATGGCATTTAGCAAGAACCCTAAAAATTAATAGGCTTAGAGAGCTTTGAAAAACCTCATATATGACCATGAAAACAGTAAAAACAAATTTTACAACAAGGAAAATACCTTATGGCTCAGAGAGGCTTACCTGGGATGGAAGCAAAAAAGTTTATAGGTGCAGAACTATTTCTTGAAAGAAATGCAGCCCATCCCAAATATTGAAGCACTAGACATGGGTAAACAACAAAACAAAATGCAAGCTGCACAAGATAACAAGTTTTATCAATGTTTCTTATAGAAATATAGAATGTTCGTATGGAAATGAATAATCAGAACAATGGTTCTATGATTGCATTCAACTAGCACAATGCAAGGTAAAGTGCAAGCTTTGGGCTTCATATTTAAGAGAATCATCAAAAGAGTATAAACAGCTCAACAATTAATCGTGATGAAAGAAGAAAACTTGCCAGCCAACCTATGATGACAACCTTATCAGCATTCTGGAATAACTAAAATTTCCATTTCAACTTCTTAATTATGCATATGACCATTCAGGATTTGATTAATCATCCATCTGAAGTCAGGAAGCTATTTATTCATGATTACAATCTTATGATTCCAATATTCATGGCTTCATTGTTTATCAATCGAAAAATCATAGAATAACCTAGGCAATTGAGCTTGCTCCTAAAAAAAAAAAAAAGAAGAAGCTAAATAATTGTCTCAACACTTGAAGTCCCTACTAACTAGGAATGTCAATTTTTATGATAATCAAGCCAGAAGGATATTTCCAGAGAACAAAACAATTATTTAAGAAAATAACCACCAGGAGCAAGCTCTCCATCTGACATAATAAAATGGAGAACTTGAGTAGAATGTTTTCACTCCTCCTTACCATGCAGTAACATAAACATTTATATGAGAAAAGAAAATTGCTGCCCTGGCAAAGCCAAAAGCAACACATGCATCCTGAACAAATAGATTATGGGAAAAGTTTCTCAGACGCACAGAAGAAAAGTTATCCGTTCAAGCAATACATAAATAGATACAAGATAGTTGTATATTTGGGTCATTCCAGGAAGAGAAACTTATTGGGGTACTGACTTTACTGCTGATGACACATGCTGTTAAGTCACGAAATACTACAGTATCGCAATTGGGGTAACATCAAATCAAACACTATAAACATTTTGATTGCTCCAACAAGGAGGGTTTAAAGACAGTATATTGCACTTTATTCATATAGATTCAAAAAGATTTTCCCCATGCACCTCTCATGGAAAGTCCAGAGCCTTAATCAGACCTAAGCCTCAAGAACTACAAAGAACACTCCCAAAAAAGAATTTAAATAAACAACTGATTATATATTAATTTCTCATGGAGTCAACATCATCTTTCACAGCCATTGGACGTGCATACCCTTATTGATGCAGCTGTGAATTGGCCAAGGTCTTGAAATATAGCTTGACTTCCTGCACTTGAAAAGAAATGAACTTGAATCCGGTAACAGCAAACCTTATAAATGGTACTTCAACAAATACCAAAATTTACCAGTAACACATAGAAATACTCCTGCAAGGGAAATCCAACCATCTTTTCCAGTTTCCCTAAAGAACTTGTAAATGTAATATGGAGAAAGGGCCTGATATACTCTTGGATTCCAATTGATAATATTGTAGATTCCAACAGCAGCAATGGACAATAACCACAAAATCACTATGGGAGCAAACATGAAAGCCACCTTGTAGGTGCCACAGTATTGCAAAACAAAATGGCCAATCAATACGAGACATGCAATGAAAACCACCAAACCTGTATATTTGCAGAAATGTTAGTATCTTGAATGGAATGACATGAATCTAAGATTGATGAATGCACATGGAAGAAAAGGAAATTTTAGTCAAATCTTTGTTCAATGTTCTCATCTTTGCGTTGTTCCCTTTTGCAACATCCTTGCTATCAGTGCTAAAAGCATCTGAAATAAGATTTTACCAAAAGATTGTCTGCCTTTATCCATCATGATCCCACCATCAGGGACACCAAACCTTT
Source organism: Mangifera indica (assembly GCF_011075055.1). Classification (NCBI taxonomy): domain Eukaryota; kingdom Viridiplantae; phylum Streptophyta; class Magnoliopsida; order Sapindales; family Anacardiaceae; genus Mangifera; species Mangifera indica. Next base: position 750,369 of record NC_058156.1, read on the forward strand.
CTCTCTTCCATTATTTAAACTTAGCACATGAAAAAGTGGATGTTCAACAGATTTAATATAGTATTTTTTGAAAGAACTAAATAATTTTAGCACTTTTATTTTGACCTGGCAGCATTATCCCTGGCTTCATAAGCATTAATCACATTCTTATTAGGAGATTAAGGGTAACTAGGCTGGATTCGAGCCGAACCGAGCTCGGCTCGGTTCATATATGAGCGGCTCGAGTTCAGCTCGAGCTTAGCTCGAGTTCGGCTTGAGCTCAGCTTGTTTCGGCTCGGCTCGGCTCGTTTTTTCTTATCAAAACGACGCCGTTTTGTGTAAAAAATTTTTAAAAAAAATCAACCGAGCCAACTCGAGCTAACTCGAACCGAGCCGAGCTTGAGCCGAGCGAATCCAGCCCTAAGGGTAACAAACAAAATGAAGGAAAAATATTTCACAGAAAGCTACACTCACCACCGTGCTTATCAGGCAATTTGATTTGCAGCCCATCAATGGATGAAAGAACTGCAAAACAATGAAGATCTATGAGTACAGCTATACAAGGAACCAAATATGAATGCATGAAAGATACGTCATACGAGATTAAGGGGTAAAAGGAAAGAACTCTTACCAGATATTGCTGGTGTGAGGACACCAAGACTTAAAACCAGTGCAGTGCCAAGCAAAACTACAAGAAGTAAACCAGTTTTTGCATTTTTGTGACTCTCCACAAAAGATCTTAAGGGAGACGAAGGTGTATTTCTACTTGAGTAACCAGGAGCATGATATGTAGAAAGCTCCTCATCAGCTGCTTGATGATTAGGAAGTAAACCACATTTTGCATGTCTGCAGAGAAGTGCGTACAAAGAAAAAATTCCTCCTGCAAATCATCCCAACAGTAAAACTACAAATTTATTGCAAAAACATAAATTTATAAATGAACACTATCCAAAAATCAACAGAAGACTCTTACCTTCGCCATTATCGTCTGCATTTACCAAAATAACAACATACTTGAACAGAGAAAGAAGTGTGAAAGTCCAAAAAATTAAGGAAAGTGCCCCAAATATTGCATCTTCATTATGAAAATTATGCAATCTTCCAGAAAACGTGCTTTTATAAACATAAAGAGGAGAAATGCTCAGGTCACCATACACAATACCGAAACTCTGATATGCTAAAAGGAGGATTTGTTTACATGTCCCTTTACTGTCAACCTGCTTCAAGACCAAACAAACACATCATCCACAACCCATCCAAGTTAGTTTTTCCGAAACCCAATTAGCTAATAAACTCTTCAACCATTTATCACTTTCAGAGTAAACCCATATTACCTAAAATCTCACAAAACCGAATCAAATACTAATTCAGTGATCCACATTCGTAATTTCCCACATACTTTTCCCCTAAAATGATCCTATTAGTCAAAACACAACAGTTAATAATTTCATTTCCTCAATATTTATCTTCTTCAAGTGGGTCAAAGTAAATCAATAACTTCATACAAACTACACAAACCCATCACTAAATCGAGCTAAAAAAAGCTTAAAAAAGGCACAAAGTTGGGAAATGTTGAAAAACTTACCATGTTATTTGAATGAGTTCGGGTCTGAACATGAACAGTGGATTTTACAGTAGTGTGAATTGAATCCTCCCAACGTTGTTTCCACGAACTGATCAAAACCTTGCAAGTACTTAGTTTTCGCTGTCGTTAAAATTGTTCCGCTGTTCGCTGGTCTGGTCGAATGGCCCCCGGGACATGATTGAATTCATTCAACTTTCTAGATTAGAATTCCCCTGTATAATTCTTATATAGGAAAATAATACGTGTCAAAATGTGATTGGTTCATTTTTAATTAGTGATAATGTAAACCTTATTTGACTATTCATAAAAACAGGCCAAAGGTTTTAATGCCACCAAGGTTTACTCTCTTGCAATTTTCACCCAGTATCTTTTAAAAACTTAAATATCTGTCCAATTGTTAAATTTAACTAAATCCATTACTTTTAAAATTTCATCTTTTTTTCTCTCTAAACCCTAAAAATTAATAATTTTCCCTTAAACTAAGTTTTAAAAGGTAATATTTCTCCTCCTAAGGTTTAGTTTTTATTTTCTAATGTCATCCTTAGCTCTATATCCGACCATTTCTCCCTCTTAACGTTTTTTCTCTCTCCAATTGCTATCCAAGCTAGAAAGATGTAGACGAGAAATCTCGTTTTATTTGGAAAGATGATTCATCTCATCTTCCCAGTTTAGATGGCATTCAAAGGTAAAAATAGAGAAAAAAAAGACTATTAGAGGGAGAGAATATCGAAAATAAGAGGGTGCTGAAGATAGAGCCGGATAATGGAAAATAACCCTTTACTTTGAACGGAGGTAAGTCCTTTGGCCATAAAAATAAGACAAACCATTATCACTAATCACTATTAATGTTTCATATTGTTACCACTAATTTTAGATAAACATATTTATTGAAGATTGATAATTTGCATAATAGTTAATATATTTGATGAGTTATTTATTTTTGGATCACAACATCACCATTCTTTATTAATATGCTTCGGGTGTGGAATGATTTAATATTTACATAAGTTATATATCGAATCCATACAAAAACTAGATTAAAATCGACTAATTAAAACTCAAAAAAAAAAATATTTTGAATTTAACATGCGTCAACTTAAATTCAAATATTTAAATCAACTTATACTTGATTCGTGTTATAAAAATGAACTCGAAAGGTTTGGCTTATTTATAGGACCAAAACTCCTCTTTCTTAAAGGTAGTCAACTACTAGTAGATAACCATTACATCAGCGCCCAGCTTGAGAAGATGCCCACAGCTGGAGAATTGCATAGGAGAATTAATCTGCTCCTCTGCAATGACTCTCTGTATCAAATTCAAAAGAAAAATATTTAACCATTTGCAACCAATTGATGTCTACTTCAACTACTCTCTCAAGTGCCATCAATGGAGAATCCCCTTTATTCTCTCACCATTTGCTACCTTCCTTCACTGGTATGCCTTTTTAGTCATCGTTTTCACGGTCATAGATCGAGAAATAATATGAATGCAGAAGAGAAAGTAAAGTAAACTAAGCACATCATAGAATTGGATGAATGCCAGTGAGGAAGGTCTGTTTTCGAAACAAGTGAATGAATATAAATATGTCTGATCAACATGAAATATGAATATTATGATCCGAGATTGCGCTCACAAAAAAAAAGGTCCCATCAATCATGTTCTTAAATATCATAATCTGCAAGCAAACAGAACTGGAAATTGAAAGCATAAACTTATCACCCACTTCAATATCAATATAGAAGAGTCATTGTAAGACAAACCTGGAATGACATAAAGGTGCCCTACACTTAAGTACAGAATTCATATACATTCAAAATAGTCTTTACATATTCAAGCATTGAGCCAACAATTTAACCAAAACCTTGAAAACAACTATGTTCTCCCAATATAGATCATAGGTGTTTATCTACCTAAGCATGTAAAACGCAGATATAAAAAAGCACAAACAATCAAGTACAACCAACCGTGTATTATCTCTCTGGTGGTAGATTAAATTGAGATTATACCCAGTCAAAACACCAGGAATCTGAGCTAGCAAACATGCCAAATGTAATAGGCTCACTTTCGCCGTCTCTTTGTGACTATATCTGGGTTGCCTTTTTTCATCATGGCCACAAACTCATCATAGTTAATTTTTCCATCCTGCAATAGGACTCAGGTTACATATCATTTGCAGAAAGGCAACTGTCATGATATATTGACAGTAAGGTTTTGCTTGGTTCAACAGAATGTGAAATCATGGCATGGAGAGCAATAGCTCGGTAAAATGATCGGAGACAATGACCTACAAATTTCTAAATGCAAATTTATCTTTGGAAACCAAATTCATAGTGGTTTAGTCAAGGATATCAAATATGAAAGTCATCTATAAGAGCAGCCCTATGAATGAAAGCTATATAATGTTACTATATCATTAACATATGAAATTTGACAATTCTACTAAATTGGCAAATTTGGAATCTTCTCTGGGGCATTTCCTATCCAATACCGCATTTTTTTCTCTGCAATCTATGTATTATCAATCATCAAGACATGTTTTGTCGATGATCTATAGTAGATCACAATCTTGATTATTATGTGTCAAAAGCGATCTGTGTTCTAAGACATAGTTGTATAGATAACAAATGGCTGCATACCACAGTTGTTGCAATCTGGATAACAAATAACAATGCTTATAAATGAAGAAAGGAAGGAAGATACATACATTGTCTGTGTCAACTTCTGCGATAATCTCTTTTATTGTTTTCGCATCACCCATATTATACTTCTTAAGGGCATGCTCCAGTTCTTCCATAGTAATGTAACTACACATTGAGAAGCAGGGAGCTCATAACCAGTATATTGTATCAAGAAACTGCTTTTTACATAAAATTTGGTAATGTAAATTGCTATTGTTATATTATTAGTAAGACCAAACGAACGAAGAAGTAAGAGTTCATACCCACTGTTGTCCTTGTCAAAATATTCAAAGGCTTTGTCTAAGTGTTCCTCTCTTTCCATTCTGTTCATGTGCATAGTAGCTGTTATGAATTCAATGTAATCAATGGTTCCATTTCCGTCAACGTCAGCCTGATAGAGTAACCATGTTTATGCTTTCAGTTGAACCGCAAAGAGATAAAAAAGCCATGAATAATGATATCTTGATTCAGTACTGACAAAGAAACAAAAGCAATATATATTTGTTTGCTCAAGAAAGCAACCAAGTGTATTGCTCTTTCAGTAGTATCGAGGATTGAGACACCCATATTTTATAAAAGTGAGTGAAACATTTAAGTAATAACATCTTAAATCAAGATCTGATCCAGGTATCTGTTCATCAAGAAACTACCGTGTTCTTGAAAAGAACTTATCCTCTTCTAGATCTAGACTTCTTTTGGGACCAATTATACAGGCTTCCTTTTCTTAATCAAAACCAGAAGCATAAAGCTAGGGTTTGGGCCAAGTTCTGTGAAGAAATTTTCTTTACCATCAAAGACTCAAAACAAATCTGTAGGAATGGGCGTAAAACATTCATTTATAGTTAGAAGTCATGCAGAACTGAATGAAAAAGAGACCAGAGGCATTACTGCTTTCATTAACTGCTTCACTTCAGTCTCAGACAGCTTGGTGCCAAGCTTAGAAAGACCAGCTTTCAACTCTTCATAAGTGATGGTTCCACTATTATCCGTGTCAATGGATTTGAACATTTCCTTCAAACCCATAATTTCTTCTTCAGAAAGATTTTCAGCAATTACCTGAAAGAAAGAAAGAAATTCTTATTATTATCTGTTTTAGACAGGAAACATTAGTTTATTTATATATATAGATGAGATACACTGTATGAGAGTTAAAGATTTACAAAAACTAAAAAATCTTGTGTATATGAACACCAAAAAGAGTGAAACTACAGAATCTCAAAAACCACAAACACAAAACACATCAACTCAAAACCCAATCCAATTTTGAAAAATGAAGAAAAAAAGAGGTATCTTGGAAATCTCTTGTAATAGACAGTCAAAGAGCAGTGAAAAATCTGATTTCTCCCATAAAACATTAGCCTCTTCTCCTTTACTCCCTTCAAAGATTCAGCCATTCCTTTCATGCCACATTAACCACAAAAGAGCTAGAACTGCACATTCCCACAAAATCTTTGCAACATTCTCCATAAGTAAAGAAGGGCAATCTCTCAGACTTGCCCACTGGATTTTAACTTTGTTGCATAATTTAGCCCACAAAAAAAACACCACTAGGCAATGGAAGAACAAAACCACTGTTTCTTCATTATTTCGACGGATAACAGACCAAGATGGAGAAAACTTCACATTAGGATACTTGACTGGAATAGTGTCAGATGTGTAAGTTTCCCATGAGCCAGGCAAAAGCTTCCATATGGGAGGGACTTTAGCCTTCCGAATCACCATGAACTGATTAAACTCCTCATTCAAATTTCTTCATATAATCTCTCAAAGAATGATATACATATGTAACAACCTGTTGAATAAAGCTTCCATGCCCTTTTATCCTTCCTCAACTCATTTAACCTTGCATTTTCAAGCAACCCTAAGAAAATCACAAAATCTAGAATTTCTCTATCATTCAAATTCCTTTTGAAATTAACATTCCAACACCTATACCCATTAGACAAAGAAGAAGTTAAGGAATCATGAATAGTGCCAAATCTATTGAGGCACAATCTATAAAGGTTAGGAAAACAAATTTGGAAGCAAGAGTCACAAAGCCATTTATCTTGCCAAAAGCAAAACTCCTTACAATTCCCCACTTCAAGAGCGATATGATTGCTAAAGAAAACATAGTCCTTGGAAATGGCTTTCCATGATCTTCTATTACATCCGTACCAAAATCCTTTTGAATCCTACCCATTTGGATGAAGGTGATATTTACTCTTGATCACTTTATACCATAGGGTGTTTATATTTGTGGCTAAAACTCCAAGTCATTTCACCACCAACGCCTTAATATTTCTTCTCCACATTCCCATCCCTAGGCCACCTTTCTTTTTAGGTTTAGAGACAACTTCCTATCTAATTAGATGAGAATTACTTCCCTCATCATATCCTTCCCAAAGAAATCTCTCATCATCCGCTCAATTCTTTTTGCAACGCTACAAGGGATTTTGAAAAGAGATAGAAAGTAAGTTGGAACGCCTGATAACACCAATTGCACTAAGATAAGTCTACCACCTTTAGAGAGAAAAATCTGTTCCATCCAGCTTGTCTTTTGCAACTTTTTTCTACCACTGGACTCCAAAGATCTGGAGTGTAGGATTACCAACCAAAGGGAGTCCCAATTGTTTGAGAGGCCAACTACCAACAATCAAGCCAAAGATTTTACTTTCTCCTTCGAAAAATTAATTCCCAGAATTGTACTTTTGGTCAAATTAACATTGAGTCCAGAATAAATATTAAAGCCTTTAATTTTTTTCTAGCATATTACCAATTTTTATTTATCTATTGAATAGAGAAAAATGTATCATCTACAAATTGGAGGCAAGACACCTCCACTTTTTCCTTGCCAATCATAACACCACTGACAACCTTGCTTCCACAGCTTTGTCCATAAGTCTATTAACCCATCCACAATCAAATTAAAAAGGAAGAGTGAAAGTGGGTAACCCTTGACATCTACCTCTTGATGCACCAAAACAGCCCCTTGAACAACCATTAAATTAAAATTGAGAAGTTCATTGAGTGCAAACAACTCCTAATCCATCATCAACCTACTTGAAGGAAAAAGTCCAAAAAGTTCCAATCAACATGATCATAGGCCTTTTCAAACTCAGTTTTAATCAACATCCCTTTCTTCCTTTTCTTTCTACATTCCTCCACATTAGCAATTAAAACTGCATAAAAAATATACCTACTTTGAATAAGAATGAACTTCTTGTTATACTATTGAGAAGTATAAGATAACAAAATCATGATTAGTAAGATAACAATGTTTTTTAACATCATTGCAAATTTATTCATTAAGAACTTCATGAACTAAAGTTGTCAGTTTTACCAATTAAAAATTACATTGTCCACCTAAAATAGGGGCTACCACCTCAAACCACTAAGAGGACAACTAAAACTCCATGAGTTTCCACTTGTTTAACTATATTATAGCAAACATGTTCTTTTGTACTCATATATTTTATCCTTTTAGGTCAACAGACCTTTCCATCTATAGTTTCCTCTTTACTGCAATGAAGTCCAAATTTCTTGTGAAAAGGATTAGAAAACAATGCAACAGCAGTAAAGGCTTACTTTTAGAGCTACTTTTTTGAGTTTGTTCATTGCCCTGAATTGCTTCATTCTAGTTAAAACAGCAATATCAAGAGGCTTATCAGAGGCATCACCGTCTTCTCTTATCCATGGATGATCTGCATTGCATTTCAATGTTAATTTTTTAATGTACTGAGAGTCAAGAAACTCTAATAAGATGAACAAATACAAAAAGCAGGGAGGATAAACACCAAAAAGACAGTGCACACTTCAAAATAAACCCATTAGAAGCATTGGAATCACTCAATCCTCTGCAAAGTAAATGATCACTAGACAGCCTTCCTGGATAACAGAACTTACTCAATACTTCAACAGCTGAAAGCCTTTCTCTAGGATCAGCACGCAGCATCTTCTTGACAAGGTCTTTGGCACTATTGGATACGCTGGGCCAAGGATCAGATGAGAAATCGAGATGCCCCCGCAGAATGGTATTGAAGATACCTTGTTCATTTTCTACGTATATGATAGAAAAGTGTAATCGACGTAAGCCACTGCTAAAAAACTACCATTGACTAATGAGCTTTGCAAATTACTTTGTTATTAAGCACTCCAGATATGACACAAAAAATATATCATATGATATTAATTTACAACCAGCATCAATCTTCAAGCTCTGGAACTTCATAAGCTATAAAATCCTTACCTCCCCAAAATGGAGGAACTCCACTAAGAAGAATGTATAGTATCACTCCAGCACTCCAAATATCAACCTCAGCTCCATAACTCTTGCGCAATACCTCAGGAGCTACATAATATGCACTTCCAACAAGGTCCTTGAACACGTCTCCTGCAATGGCACTAACACTATATAGTTCAAATTTATCATAAGTGTGCCACCAAAAGTAAGGTCAAAAGGAAAATACTCCACAATAAAAAATCAAGTGCAAATGCAATAAACAAAATGAAAGTTATAACTCAAACCAAAAGACACAATTTAGTGGTATGAATGCTAAACATTTGGCATCTGCATTGTGCACGTTGAGCAATCAAAGAGAATAAAAGTAAATAGAATTATGATAATTTAATAATCCCACAATTAAAAGTTTATATTCCAATTATATATCCAAAGTGATGTAGCAGCAATGGTGTAGACACGGCCACCGAAGAATGACAGATTCAGGTGTCTCGGATCATATTTCTGATAACTCTAGTTTATTTTCACATTTTAATCATTCCAAATCCTTTTCTTCTGTCACACTAGCGGATGGCACAAAATCTATAGTTGAAGTTGTAGGACATGCTAATCCATTACCCAATCTATCTTTAGAATTTGTTCTTTATCTTCCTAATTGCCCATTTAATCTCGTTTCAGTTAGTAAATTAACACGAGTCTTGAATTGTTCCATTACATTTACTAATGATGTTTTTGTTATACAAAATCGAAGTTCAGGCAAGATGATTGGCACAGGACGTGAGTCACAAGGGCTTTATCACTTGTCTCTTCCTTCTTCCGTTGCTTGCACTGCTATTGAATCTTCAACTCTTCTCCACAATCGTTTGGGGCATCCTAGTTTCTCCAAGCTTCAGAAGATTGTCCCTCATTTATCCAGTTTGTCATCTCTTGAGTGTAAGTCTTGTCAACTTGGGAAGCAGTCTCATAGTTCCTTTCCAAGGCGTGTCAATAATCGAGCTTCGTCTCCTTTTGAGTTAGTTCACTCTGATGTGTGGGGTCCTTGTCGAGTCAAGTCTACTTTAAATTTTTAATATTTTGTGACATTTATTAATGATTATTCGCGTTGCACGTGGATATTTTTAATGAAAAGTTTGTCCGAGTTATTTTCTCATTTTCAATCATTTTGTACGAAGTTAAAATACAATTTAATTCCTCTATACACACATTACGTAGTGATAATGCAAGTGAATATTTTTCCACTTCTTTCACAAATTTCATGTCTTCTCAAGGGATTCTTCATCAGTCTTCTTGTGCTTATACCCCACAACAAAATAGGGTTGTTAAGCGCAAAAATAGACACCTTATTGAAATAGCTCGTACATTATTATTACATTCACATGCTCCTATACATTTTTAGGTTGATGCAGTTCTCATTGCTTGCTATCTCATTAATCGGATGCCTTCATTAGTATTGCAAAATCAAATTCCGCATTCAATTCTCTTCCCTACTGGCCCTTTATACACTATTCTTCCACGTGTCTTTGGTTGCACATGTTTTGTACATAATCTTTCCCCAGGTCTTAATAAACTATCTGCTCAGTCTATCAAATGTATATTTCTTGGTAACTCTCGTCTCTAGAAAGGTTACAAATGTTACTCTCCTATGACACGTCATTACTTTATATCCACTAATGTTACTTTCTTCGAGTCCTCTCCTTACTTCTCTTCATCTGAAATCCAATCTCCTGTCACTAAGAGTCTTCCATTACCTACTTTTATTCCTACTTTCGATGTACGTCCTACAGTCGTCCCACAATCTACACTCACACAAGCTTTGGAACCTGTTTTCCCAATTGTTGACTCTCTTTTAGGTACTGATATCACTTCTATTGCTCCAACGGCTTCTGTTGACTCACTTCTTGTTCCTGCATCTAGTCTGGCTGAGGTCCTATCTCCTGATGACCAATTTCCTATTGCCATCCGTAAAGCTGTAAGACCTTCTCGTAACCCTAATCCTATTTATACCTTTTTTAGTTATCACCGTTTATCCTCACCATATTATGTCTTTGTGTCCTCTTTATCCTTCATTTCAGTTCCTAAATCTGTTAGTGAGGCTCTTTCTAATCCAAGTTGGAGGCAAACAATGGTGGATGAAATGACTGCATTACATCATAATGGTACTTGGGAATTGGTTAAATTACCTCTAGGTCACTCCACTATTGGTTGTCGTTGGGTTTACACAGTCAAGACTGGTCCTCATGGTACTATTGATCGTCTCAAGGCCTGGTTGGTTGCTAAAGGTTATACTCAGGTCTATGGTTTGGATTATGGTGACACATTCTCTCCAATAGCCAAGATGTCCTCCGTTCGGTTATTCTTATCTATGGTTGTCATTCGTCATTGGCCTTCGCTTCAGTTAGAAATCAAAAATGTTTTTCTTCATGGTGAGCTTCAAGAGAAGATATATATGGAGCAACCACTTGGTTTTGTTGCTCAGGAGGAGTCTGATTTGGTTTGTAAACTTCGACGCTCACTATACGGTCTAAAACAATCTCCACGTGCTTGGTTTGGACGCTTTAGTACAGTTATTCAAGAATTTGTTATGACTCGATGTGAGTCAGATCATTCTGTATTTTACAGATACACGTCCCGAGGAAAGTGCATTTATCTGGTTGTTTGTGTCGACGATATTGTTATCACTGGTGATGATCAGGAGGGTATCAATCAATTAAAATAGCATCTATTTAATCATTTTTAGACCAAGGACTTGGGAACACTTAAATACTTTATTGAGATAGAAGTTGCTCAGTCTAAGACAGGTATTACTATCTCTCAGAGGAAATATGCCTTGGATGTCTTGGAGGAGACAGGGATGTTGGATTGTAAACCTATTGATTCTCCTATGGACCCTAATACTAGACTTGTGCCAAGACAGGGGGAGCCACTTGCAGACCTGGGAAATATCAAAGGCTAGCAGGTAAACTCAACTATCTGACAATCACAAGACCAAATATCTCTTTTCCAGTTAGTGTTGTCAGTCAATTCCTCCAATCTTCGTGCGATTCTCATTGGGATGCAACTATTCGGATCCTGAGGTATATTAAGAGAGCACCAGGAAAAGAATTACTCTATTTAGATAAAGGTCATACTTAGATTGTCGGATATTCTGATACTGATTGGGCAGGATCTCCGTTTGATAGACGCTCGACTTCTGGATATTGTATTCTTGTTGGTGGTAACTTGGTTTCATGGAAAAGTAAAAAGCAAGATGTTGTGGCTAGATCAAGTGCAGAGGCAGAATATCGTGCTATGACATTGGCTTCCTGTGAGCTTGTATGGTTGAAACAATTGGTTCAAGAGTTAAAATTTGCAGATATATCACAGATGAAGCTAATTTGTGATAACCAGGCAGCACTTTATATTGTTTCTAATCTAGTATTCCATGAAAGAACAAAACATATAGAAATAGACTGTCATTTCATTTGAGAAAAGATTTAATCAGAATATATAACTACCAACCGTGTCAGCTCCAATGATTTGCAAATATCCTTACTAAGTCTCTTAGGAGTCCTCGTATTGAATTCATTTGTAACAAGCTTGGTGCATATGATTTGTATGCTCCAACTTGAGGGGAATGTTGAGTTGTATATGAGTTGTATCTCTAAATTAGGAAGAAAATAATTAGAGTGATTGTATCTTTGTAAACTAGGAAAGTACATATACTCTTTCCTAAACTAGGATTTAGAATTTCATATAAATATTAATGTAAATTCATTCTTTTGAAATAGAATATTTTTCTCAAGGTTGTTCACAGTAAACATCGCATAAATTTAATGATGCAATAAGGGATATAACCATGCCAAATCAGCCGCCACAACGAAACACATTAGGAACTCAGCCAATAATTCAACCAAAAACATCAAACAACCACAAATAAAAAAAAAAAAAAAAACATTTTATTGATAAAGGGGGATTTACAACGATAAACCGACAATTCAAAGGGTCGGGGCCTCTCAATTGCGGGCATCCAATGCATCATAAACCTCCCTAATAAGCCCTAAGGCTGCCCAAACCCCAATTTTATTCTTCCTTCCCCTTTTTCCAACCCTACCTATCCTTTATATACTAATCTTGAGACATGTGTTCCAAAAAACTGAATGTACTGACACAGCATTACTTGAATTCTTTCGCCAATTTACTTGGAAATGATAACATATTGCAATGCAACAAACAACCATCATCAATAGAATTTCTACCTTATCAACTCAAATTCCATCTAATTCCATCCTACATTGCCTCTCCTTCAGAAATTCATAATCAAATACTCTACCATGACACCAAGTGAAAATAAAATTAAGAAACGAAATTCACCTGGCTTGAAAAACACAGAGAGGCCAAAGTCAGTAGCTTTCAAAGGCGAATCCTCATCGGTGTTTAAAAACAAGAAATTCTCAGGCTTCAAATCCCTATGCATAACCCCCATAGAATGACAATTATGCACCACAGTCACAATCTGTCGACACAAATTGGCAGCAGCTCTCTCAGAATAATGTCCCTTAGCTATGATCCGATCAAACAGCTCCCCTCCCGCACACAACTCCATCACCAAGTTGACTGAGTGGCGGTCCTCGTACGCGCCTTTCAGCTCCACGATATTCCTGTGACCAGTGAGGTGGTACATGATCTGAACTTCGCGACGCACGTCTTCGATGTCATCCCGGTTGATGAGCTTCCGCGTGGCGATTGACTTGCACGCGAATTGTTGTTTAGTTTCTTTGTGCGTTACCAAGTAAGTGACGCCAAACTGACCGCGTCCGAGCTCGCGGCCGAAGATGTAAGTGGATCGGACGTCCTCCATGGGCCGGCCCAAGACGCGGCCTATGGTTGATGTGTTGGTTGAGACGTTGGAGGAAGAAGAAGATGGAGGGTGAATCTTGAGGGCATTGGAGTGGGGCTCAGATTCTGCGGAGGCGGTGGTGGTGGTTGGCAGTTGAGTTAGGTCAGATGGGAGGCCATTGCAGTTGCCCATTTTGGTCAACTTTAGTCAACAGAGATTTAGAGAAAGAGCCAAAGTTTTCGAGTCAATGCGGGTTGAGCTTGGTTCGGCTGGAGATTTTCATGTCTGAATCGTGATCTTATGAAATTACAACTGTACCCTTCGGATAAAAGTTCAATGAAAAATTTATTGTCCATAAATTCAGTCACAGGTTTACGTGACACTTGCCGTAATAAATACTTCAAAATTGAAGTTTCAATCAAAGTATACGTTTTCATTACATAATTATATAATTAAATAATTTTAAATTAAAAATAAAATAATATTTAATTATATAATAATATATATTTATATATTTAAAATAAATACATATAATATTATATTTAAAATTTCATTAAGTGACAAATAAAAATTAGATGGACAAGCCACATTGAATTCAAACAAAATCAGTTAGAAATTAATTTAAATTTGAAAAAGCCTAATCAAAATTAATTAAGATTAATAAATTAATACTTCGAATTGAGTTGTTGATTTGAAAGATAAATTTGAATTTGCAATGAATAAGAAAACTAACAAATACAAGAGACAAATAGGAATTAGATGGGTAAGCCACAAACAAAACCAACTTCGCTTAAAAATGAATTTGGTTCAGATTAAATTCAAATAAAATTAGTTAGTGATTGATTTAAATTTGGAAAAGTTAATTCAAAATTAATTAAGATTAATAAGATAATACTTTTGATCTAAATTTGTAACAGAAGGCCCTTTTCAAAGACCTGTCCAAGCTAATGAACCTGTCAATACTGGCCCAAAGAAAAAAGCCCAGCTTGAAAAAACATTGATTTGCGTATGGCCGGGGGTCGAACCCAGTCTATTACTTGGAAGACAATTATCCTAACCGTTGGACTACAAGCGCATCAGGGGAGTGACGGTATACCAAAACATAAATATCGATTTATATACCAAAGTGTATACAGATTTTCATATCTTGAAGGTTATGAAAAATACAATTACAAAAGAAGGAATCAATTTCACATTGATTTATTGAAGAGCGAAGTTATGTATATATATTTTTTATATATAATTTGAATAGACAAGTGATATAATTATTATATGATTATATATTATATTATTTTTAATTTAAAATTATATAATTATATAATTATATATATATATATATAAATAAAATTGTACGTCATTTCATTGAGACTCAACTTTACCCTAGAGGTACAACATGAAGCTCATCTTTGGCACGAAAACTTGGCTAATAATAAGCTTTTTATAATCAACTCAACCAAGATTATGTTATTTTTCTATTTTAGGGTTGAATTCAATTTAAGCCATTTAAATTTGAATCAAAATGAGTTGAGTTCAGATCTTAATAATTCAATCTCGAACTAACTCTTTTATATTTGAATTTTGTTCAAAGTTATATATCAAATCTAGTTATAGTTATTAGTATTCTATAATACACGATATATATTCTATATTATAATACGATATTGGTGGAAAATAGATTTGTATTATAAAGTCTATTGAATTAATATGATATAATAAATATATCGTATAATACGATATGTATCTTACAATACAATATATATTATCGATACATATCTATTCATATTTTTAAAAAAAATGATGATATAATAGGGATGTATAAAAGGAATTTTAATTTTTTAGGGGTGTTTGTAATATTTTTTAAAATGATAATGTATCAATTAGAATTTTTTTATTATTTTATTTTTTAAAGGTGTATCATACGATACGATATGATACACAATATAAAAAAATATATTTTTGATATATGATATGATACATGACTCGACTACCATGAAATCTAACATCTTCCATATCTTATTCATTAACATAACTTTAATCATTGAAAAATTTTATTCAAGAAGGTTTTAAGAAATTAGGGCTAAGCCACATCTTCCAAACCCTAATACAACTTTATTCATTAAAATTTTTTATTCAAAGAAGTTTCAAGAAATGTAGACCAGTCATTGGCAGTGAAGCAATTTTCAAGAGTTTTCAGGATTATGAAGCATGGCTCATTTAGATTTTGTGTGACAAGCAATTGTACTAAAAATCTAATAAGCATAAGTAAGAAACATTTTTCTAATACTTTAGAATTTGCATGTATTAAAGTTTCAACAAGAGATAAATGGAATGTAATTGGATAAGCCAAAAATTTGTTCCCACCCCAACAATATCCTACAAATTTAGGGTTGAGTTTGCCATGGACCGAGCATGGGCAATGTAAGATTGGCTCGAGATTATCGAATTAAGACTGAAAATAATTTCTTAAGACTAAAAAATGATTTAACTTTAAACTCAATCACTGTCAACTCAAACTCAATTATTCATATAGATTCAAGCTCGACTTATTTTATAAAAACAAGTATAAATCTTAGTTCAAACTTAACTTATTTGATACAAACTTAAATTTAAACCCAGATCTAATCCAACCTAATAGAAAACGAATAAGTTTGTAACATACGACCCTTTTTAAAGTCTTCATAAGCTATTTAAGTACACCTGTAGTTTGACATTAACTTGAATTAAAAAAAATCAGTCTGAAATTTATTCAAGATCAAGAAGTTGATGCTAAAAAATAAGTTAACTTTGAATTCAATCCACATAAGCTTGAACCCAATCATTCGGATTGATTCAAACTCAACTCATTTTATGAGAATACAAGCTGAAATTCGAACCAAAACCAATCCAACCCAATGGAAAATTAAGAAGTTTGTAGTACATGGCCTTTTTAAAGCTGGAAAAGCCATTTAAGTAGACCTGTCTGTCTGTCAATACATGGAAACACCATTACTAACATTGCTACGCCAGGCCCAATAGAGCGAACCAGATTGCGAAAAGGGCCAATTGCCTTTGCCGAAAGTAGCACCCGGGTCTACTGCTTGAAAGAACCCTAACCTTTGGACCACAAACACTTGCTTGCAAGTTTGGGCATAAAAAGAACACTAAAAGTTTTACCACACAGTACAAAACATCCATACGTATGAAAAAAACTAATCAGTCAACAGAAAACAGAAAAATAGCAATAGGGTTGGATTCCATGGATCTGACTTTCTTTTGATAAACGAGTTGTGCTTAAGCTGACTCAGATAAAATTTAAAATTGAATTATTTTCAAATCAATTTAAAATTTTAATCGTCGATTTTAAACTATCTCTTTTGAATTTAATACCTGCAATCAGATTAGGTGTTACTGGTAGTCCAAATCAAATCTAACCCTACGATTATGTGAGTAAGCGACGTGGTCCATTTGCGGATCCACAAGGCCATGCAGTTCTTAAACTACAGAATACTGGAATCCAGCTTTCAATCCTTTTGGCATCCTATTCTAGATCAAGCTCATACTTGTTGCAGACATACCACAATCTTTCCTTTTCTGGCTAAACGTAAACTGCATTGAAAAATATAAGTTTTTAGTGTGGGGTTTATATAATATTAAACTCTTTAATTTCAATAACTAATTTTTAAGGGTAATTTTATCAGATTAATATCATTTGATGTCAAAAATAGCACCACATCTCCTAGTTCTGGAAGCTCGCATACACGAAATTAATATCGTGTGATGGTATGTTGGGATCATATATTAAAAAGTATAAACTTTTATTGTGAGATTTTACACTGCAAAGTTGCCATCGTGGACAGAATATGTGCGAAGGCAAGCTTGATTCCTGAATTAATTCTTTGAAAATCAAATACACACTTTCAAATATGCTTTCTTTTCTTTTCTGCTTTTCATTTTTGTTGATGTCCATTTGTATGATTTTCTTTATAGAGGTTCAGCCGGGGTAGTTTCAAAAGATCTTCTGCATGGACGAAGTTTATTGTCAGATATATCATCACGTGATGCAAGAGCAACAGTGACAACTCAAAAAACAGAAACTTCTATGTGATTTGATTAATAATATAATCCTGTATTTTACAGTTTATACCATTTAATATCACACCATGCATCATGGTTGGGACGGCTAGGATTATATTTGAACCAAGTTAGCTCAACTCAAACCCGACTCCAACAACACACTGTCCATCTTGTTGATGAAACTATTCATCTTATTAATAACTCCTAATGACATTTTTCATCAGTTCAAATGAGCTCAAATTGACCATTTAAGATTCAAACTTGATTTGGTCTATACTTAGACTTGGCTTGGCTTTCTTTAAATCTAACTCTAATACTATCAACAATATATTAGAGTTTGATCTGAATTGAGCTGGCTCAGGCTCAAAAGCTAGCTCGACTTCATTCAACTCAATTTGAATTCATTTAATTCAAATTTGAATTGAGTTAGAGTTAGAAGGTTTGATTCATTTTGAAACCAAGCTGAATTTCAGTTAGAGAGGGTTAGATTTGGTTTGGCTTGTAAGCTAAATAGATGACTCGATTTGATTTGATCTTGGCTCGTGGCTCGGCTTAAATTATTTTGAGTTAATTATTATACAAAATCATTTTGTCAATAAGTTACGAATTCAAACTATGAATTTCAGTCACATATTTAAGTTACGAATTTAAACTATAAATTCGAGTAAAACTCAAACTGAATCATTTTAATTCAAATCAAACTTGTATCATCCTTAATGTTGACTTAACGAATTCGAATTGAGGGATGTTTAGACTCAACTCTGTTCATATCCACTCCTAATGACAATCTCGCCTAGGGTTGTGTTAGCTACTTTTGGGATATGATTCTTGCAAACTTCATTTCATAAGCACCTTAGATCAATATTATCATAGGTTTTGATCAAAAGGAACAAATTCTGATCTGATCAATTTCTTTCATATACATATATATATAGAGTCATTTCTAGAGGGCAACTCATAATGCTACCATCTATGTATCTATCGAACAAGACGACTGACTTGTGGTTCATCAACATGTCAAGCATTTTCTGAAGATGCTGTTATGTGGAAATGACGTGCAGGGTTTTAACCAAGGGAGGCTGCAGCATCTTTAATTCGATGGCAGAATAAAATCTTTGTCCCTCAAAAACTGAACATGCCTCAAGAAAATTTGCGAGTTCTTCACTCCTCTTCTACATTGACGACACTGCATCTGTTGTCACATGACAATTATAGCTGGAATATGTTCCTCCCAACAGTTGCAATTAATCTGACCACGCTTGGCTTGGCACCCACCAGACGCTGATTTTCAGAAACTAAAGTTGTGCTATGGACATACACACCATTAATCAACATAATTCGCATAATTATCAGTATCTTACGATATATGATACGTATATTATAATATGATATAATACAGGTGAAAAACAATACGTATCATAAAATGTATAAATTAATACTATATAGTGAACATATCATATAATGTGATATATTATTGATACGGATTAATACACTTTTTTAGAGAAAATAATAATGTAATAGGGTTGTACATGAAAATTTTCAAAATTTTAAGAGTGTTTGTAATATTTTTAAAGAAGATGGTGTATTAATTATAATTTTTTATTATTTTATTTTTTAAAAGGTGTATCATACGATACGATACATGATATGGATAATTAGGGCTTCGATATACGATTTGACTACCATGCTAATCAAATACATATATGTGTTATAACCAAATACAAAACAGACACATCATCGTTGTACTTAATTATGTATTCAAAAGTGTGTACAAATAACATTATTCTTAATAATTTAATACATTTACTACATATTATGTGACATGAGAAATACTACTTACATGTACAAAAGGATGCTTGCTAATGATACTAACGATTGATATATCATTATATAATTGTATGATTTAATTATTTATTTTATTTATAATTAAAAATTATTAAATCATATGATAACACATTAATTTGCTAGTGTTGTTAATTAAGGTTGAATTTGAGTCGAGTTGGTTCGGTCTCAAATTGATGTTCTATTTGAACAAGTTGAACTTGAGCTAAGATAGTCATAGTTTGAATCTTTGTCACCTCCAATAATCTTTCTTCTTCCTCTCGAATCCTTTTGAACAATTTCTCTGACAACCTCATTGCCAACTTGAATGAGTTTGAACTTACTACAGTTAGACTTTTTAGATTCAAAGTGAGTTTGAGTTAGTGTTTATTTAAGTTCAATTTAGTTCGAATTTACCCTATTGTTACGCACATGAAGTGCTTCTATATGTGAAAGTAATTTAACATTAGGAGAACAGCTTAGTTGGTCGGCAAAGAACCTAATAACAAAACACAACCTCATAGATAAAATCTAAAGAATATTACATGAGGTAAGAAAAAAAAGCATATCTTATAAGAATAATTAGATACCATGGGGGACACATTCTGCATTTGTAGAAGAATTTGAATTTATATATGCTAAAATCTTTGAAATAAAATATATAAAACAGTGATGATTTTTCATGCACCAAGACCAAGAGAATGTTGACGATGAATGAATGATGGATGAGTAAGAAAACTTTCAATATTCACTATTTGTGCTTCTATCATCAATCTTTCGTATGCAATGTTTCAATAGTAATACTATGTATATACATATTAAGTATATAAATAGATATAAATTATTGTGTATCATCACATGATTGAATATTATTTTATTTTTATTTCAAAATCACTAAATTACATTATAATACATATTAGATATATATTTATTTGTATATCTAAAATGGTTACATATAATTTAGTTTTATTGATGTTTCAATATGTCCGTCCCCAGCTAGCAATCTTAGTCATGGTATAATTCCCAGGCAAAGATATTAAATTGAAAAGGCCAAAAGACTTATTGTCATGCTAAATATAGTGAAATCTCAAACTTATATCCGTTAACTTTCAAAAACCTAAATACCCACCTATCACTCAACTTTTGTTAGAATTTTTTGTTAAGATTAAGGGTACAACCATCATTTTTACTAGACAACAGCAGGGCTCGAAAATTAATGTATATTCAAATCCTAGGAGCTAGTAATAAAAAATTATATTTTATCCCTCTAGATTTTAAAAACTAACAATTTCACCCCAACCTCAACTTTTCTAGTTTTGAAAAGTGACTCCCCCCTCCCCTGAAAATCCCTAGGATTTCTTTCTTCTCTTTCTGACAACAGTGACCATCTGAAGACAAGATGAAGGGACAATGACCATCTCTGGAATACATATTTTTGTCTCCATCAACAAAGAGACGTCTTCATCTCCTCTGTCCTCTCTTCGCTGACAACATCATCTCTTTTTGTTTTCGGCCTTTCTCTTACACGTTTTAGACATCTCTTTCCCACATTGTGTTGTTGCCATTTTTAGTCTGACATGTGGTTTCGGTATGCAATTTTCTTCATTAAAAATGTGCAGTTTCAGTCTAACGTCAGCTCAAGCGTTGAAAAGAAAGCGAGATTGATGTCGGGCTGAGAAGGTAACCCGATATGGAGGAGCTTATTATTGGAATAGGACGTGTAGACCATTGGGGGTGAAACGAAAATTTCAAATAATTAGGGTGGATACTTACAATAACAAAAAAAACTTAAAAGAGAGAAATCCTAGAGTTTTGGGGGGGGGGGGGGGGGGGGGCGTTAAATAGTCACTTTTCAAAAATGAAAAATATAAGGATAAAAGGAGAAGATGAGATAAAATTATAATTTTTTTAATATTATTGATAAAATAACGATTTTACCCTTAGCCTAATAGAATATTTTTGACCAAAGTTTGATGATAAGTGCACATATGAGTTTTTGAAAATTAATTGGTATAAGTTTGAGATTTCACTATACCTTGGGTGGGAATAAGTCTTTTGGCCAATGGAAAGCATGTTGCATGTATATGAGTTAGTATGGGTAGTTCCTTAGGCCAAATCCAATGAGTTAGTATGGGTAGTTCCTTAGGACAAGATGAAGAGACAATGACCATCTCTGGAAGACATCTTTTTGTCTCCGTCAACAAAGAGACGTCTTCATCTCCTCTGTCCTCTCTTCGCTGACAACATCATCTCTTTTTGTTTTCGGCCTTTCTTTTACACGTTTTAGACATCTCTTTCCCACATTGTGTTGTTGCCATTTTTAGTCTAACATGTGGTTTTGGTATGCAATTTTCTTCATTAAAAATGTGCAGTTTCAGTCTAACGTCAGCTCAAGCGTTGAAGAGAAAGCGAGATTGAAGTCGGGCTGAGAAGGTAACCTGATATGGAGGAGCTTATTATTGGAATAGGACGTGTAGACCATTGGGGGTGAAACGAAATTTTCAAATAATTAGGGTGGATACTTACAATAACAAAAAAACTTAAAAGAGAGAAATCCTAGAGTTTTGGGGGGGGGGGGGGGGGGCGTTAAATAGTCACTTTTCAAAAATGAAAAATATAAGGATAAAAGGAGAAGATGAAATAAAATTATAATTTTTTTAATATTATTGATAAAATAACGATTTTACCCTTAGTCTAATAAAATATTTTTGACAAAAGTTTGATGATAAGTGCACATATGAGTTTTTGAAAATTAATTGGTATAAGTTTGAGATTTCACTATACCTTGGGTGGGAATAAGTCTTTTGGCCAATGGAAAGCATGTTGCATGTATATAAGTTAGTATGGGTAGTTCCTTAGGCCAAATCCAATGCTTGGTTTGAACAAATTAATTTCGAGTTGGAGTTATAACTTAATAATTGTGTTTGAGATCAGTTTATTTGTCTCTTTGAAGATACTTCATTGTGCTAACAATATTATTCACTCTTCTGATAAAATAGTTGAACTCGTTAACAACCCTTTGATGACATTGCATACTAATTTGAATAGGCTCAAATTTAAACACATTATTACTTCGATGTAAACTTAAGTCGATCCAAAATTTGGCTCAATTGGACTCAAACCTACCCCAAAATTGGAGAAAATAATTGTACGATTACTATATATATTACTATGATATTACTTGTGTAAATAAATTTTATTAATTTATTCATTCAATCTGATGGAATAACATATGATTGATTAATTTTGAATTAAAAAAAATAATCATATTATTTAATTGTATGTTGTCACTCAAATTTGTATAGATCATAGAAATAAAATTACGTACACAAATAAATATTACTAATAAATTGATACAAACTCGTGATAATATAAAAGATAACTCAATCGAACATCCTCTTTGCGCGTATGATCCGCAGAGGTGACGAGGATATTTACTTAAAGAACAATTTTATGCGTGTGCATGCATGCATTGCCAGGCAATTTATATATACACAGATTCTAATTCTCTATCTATGCAGCATTATTGAGGTTAAGCATCTCTTATCCTCAGGTTTTAGCTCAATCTTCCCTTCTATTATTGCCCCATTATTCTTTCCCGTATATTTCTTAATATTGACCACTCATACTTTCTTCTCCTACTTGCCATCACAACTAAGCCTCCACCTTCCTCTTTAAATCACCATATATAGAGAAATCCTTTTCCTTCAGTCAAGTCACCCCACCAGTTGTTATCCATAAAAGCTCTTCTATACATAATTCAATTCAATTTGGAGAAGTTGAAGGAGTGGATACTTCATTGGAAAATGAATGGAAAAAAGGACTGTGTTGAGATCAACATTCCTACAGCTACCAAAACTAAACGGCAAGAACCCGGGGGCCGCGAAGAGTTTTCCGTCGAGGCATGGATTCAGAAAGTCTGGGAATTTGCCAAAGAAGACAGCAACAGACTGAAATTTTCATTCAAAGTGGGCCTTGCCGTTCTGCTAATCTCTTTGCTCATTCTATTCCGGGCTCCCTATGAAATTTTTGGCACCAATATTATCTGGTCCATCCTCACCGTTGCCATTATGTTCGAGTATACTGTTGGTACGTACGTTCCTCCATTTTGTTATGACTGCAAGCAATACTATTTTGATAAACAAAGACATCTAAATAAACTGAGATGATAACAATCCGTTAGATAATTTTGAAATGAGAGAAAATATAAGTAATTACATTTCTCAATCGTAAACTGACACATCAGTTTGTATAGATAAACTTGTACAATTTATTTATACACATAGTTTTATTCTTATGATCCTGTTTGGCCTTCAAGTTCAGGTTCAACATTTAATCGAGGATTCAACCGAGCACTTGGAAGCTTGCTTGCTGGTATTTTAGCTATTGTAGTTGCTCAGTTGGCTCTCTCTGCAGGCCTGGTTGCTGAACCAATTATAATTGGCATTAGCATCTTCTTCATAGGTACCAATAACTTTCAGATATATATTAAACTTCAAAGAAATTTTCTTGATGATTTTCTCTGCAGGGGTTATCACATCATTTATGAAGCAATGGCCATCGCTGGTGCCATATGAGTATGGATTCAGGGTCATACTTTTTACCTACTGTTTAATAATAGTCTCTGGATATAGAATGGGAAACCCAATAAGAACTTCCATGGATCGACTGTATTCGATTGCCATTGGAGGTTTCATAGCAGTCCTGGTGAATGTTCTCGTTTTCCCTATATGGGCGGGAGAGCAATTGCACAAGGAGCTCGTCAAAAACTTTAACTCTGTGGCAGACTCTCTTGAAGGTAAACTAATTAAATTTACCATAAAACTATACATACCAATTTTGAATATACAAATGGGTATTCACTTATGTGTATCATTATATGATTAAACAATTATGAATTAAAAATAAAGTAACATTCAATCATATGATAACATACATAAATATATATCTATTTGTGTACTTAAAATGAGTACATAGAGTATTGCTCTTAGATTTAAACCATTTGATATGATGCTCTGTGTTAATTCATTATGAAAATTTCAGAATGTGTGAAGAAGTATTTAGAAGATGAAGGGTTAGATTATCCAGAGTTCTCTAAGACTGTCATGGATGAATTCCCAGATGAACCTGCTTATAAGAAATGCAAAGCCACCTTAAATTCTTCATCAAAACTGGACTCTTTGGTACTCGTTTATTAGTTTTTTTTCTTCTTTCAACATATGTTCTACCATAAAAGAGTGAAAGCACAAACGTTGATCTCTGATGTTACTGGTTTCATATGATAGGCTGTTTCTGCAAAATGGGAACCCCCACATGGCAGATTTCGACACTTCTTTTATCCATGGTCAGAGTATGTTAAAGTGGGAGCAGTTTTACGATATTGTGCTTATGAGGTTATGGCACTTCATGGTGTTCTTCACTCTGAGATTCAGGTATATATTTTCAATAAAACTATATGCAAACACTTAGATACATGGATAATATGTTATTAAATGATTAAATGATTTTAAATTAAAGATAAAATAGCATTTAATCATATGATGACACATTATTTATATACTTAATTATATACTTAAAAATATATGCATATAACATTACTCGTATATTTTCCCCGTTCCCAGTGAGCAATTTCAAAACTTCAATACTACTAACTGAGAACCACGACATATAGATGGAATATTCATATCTTAACAATTTAGCAGAATCCGATCCATTTCCTAGCTGCAAATAGAAATGATGCATTGGAAATCAAGGAATATGACCCAAAAAAATTCTATTAGATCATAGTTTAATGGTCCAGAATTCTCATGGCAATCGAATAAGTTCCGAGAATCAAATTAGTAAAGAATTACACCATATGTTTATGCTTGAAGCCAGCTTGATTGGGAACCGAGAGCCAATCCAGTCTAGAAATACTTAAAACTCGTTAGGGGTTTTAAATCGACGTGTTGAACCATGATCAAACTAGGTCAAACCCATACATTGAGACCAATTGACACAACATGTGTCTTTAACCAAAATTTATTTTGATGTAAATGTAGTTAGGATTTTTATTTAATGGTGAATTATGCAAAACTATTTTAATTATTATTTTAAATATTTATTTAGAACATCGATTGAGTCAAACTGACTTCTTCACCCAATCAACTTCTAGTTTGGGTATGAAAACCATATCTCTAGTTCACAAAAACAACTTTTAAAAACAAACCAATAGAAATGACAATTTGACTTGTGAAATCGGGTCTTCAACTTATTTGTCTCTGAATAGGGGAATTTCCTAATAAAAATAGGATAATGATT
Source organism: Mangifera indica (assembly GCF_011075055.1). Lineage (NCBI taxonomy): Eukaryota > Viridiplantae > Streptophyta > Magnoliopsida > Sapindales > Anacardiaceae > Mangifera > Mangifera indica. The sequence goes on from NC_058156.1 coordinate 775,820, forward strand.
GAAATAGAAATAATTAAAATCTCTATAATTGAGGATGAGAATAAATATATCTTTTATTTATCCTTTTTTCTATTCATCTCATCTCTTATATATTTTTTAAATTCTTATATATTGAATTATTCTTAAAAACTTTAAATTACTATAAATATATCTTAACACTTAATAAATATTTAATTATTTTTTTAATGAGAATAGATGAAGAAAGTATAGAAAATTTTTTCCGTGAGAATGGGAGAGAAAATTTTCTCACAGAAAAGAAATAAGGGTTCTTCACTATCCCCATAAGGGAAACAAAGAAAAGTTTTTCTATAAAGACTAGAACGAAAATAAGATATTTGACCCCTATCCAGCTTGTTACCATCTCTACGTAATGTTATCAAGGAAAATTTAAGATTAGGTTAAAAGAGCCCATTTCGTTCACGATTTTAAGAAATACAGAGGCACATCAATATCTCAGCTTTTTCAATTGTATGTGTAAGCATTTTAAATTTATTTCTTGGTTTCAGGCACCCTACAATCTCCGAATCACATTCCAGGCGGAGATCCAAGATGTGACAAGCCAGGCGGCGGAGGTGGTGAGGAGTTTGGGAAAAGACATTGGCAACATGAAGCGAAGTCTCGTAACTTCACTACTGAAAAGGGTTCACAGTTCAAGTGAAAGACTCCAACGCACCATGGACATGCATTCTTATCTTCTCACAGCTTACTGTGACCCTCCCGACGTCAACTCTTCCAAGCCCCTCTCAAGACTCTCTAACACCTTCTCTTCAACTCTCCCTGAGGAGGCAAATCCTGAAAGGAACAGTCTGGAGAATAATAACACTGATTCAGTAAACCAAAACTGTTCTTTTTCCGGGGCTCTAACAACAGCACAACAAGCACAGCCGGAGTCTTATCATGAGATGATGAGGAAGCAGTCGAGAAGGATGCATTCTTGGCCATCTAGAGAGGTGGATGCTTTTGAAGAAGAAGGTGTTAATACGGATTTCTTGCCTAGAATGAGGGCACTAGAGAGCACTGCAGCATTGTCACTTGCTACTTTTACTTCGTTGCTGATTGAGTTTGTTGCCAGGCTTGATCACTTGGTTGAAGCAGTCGATGAACTTGCTAAAATGGCTAAGTTCAAGCATGAAGGTGTATAGAAGAAAATGGTATATTTGCTACCGATACCAAACTTGATACGACAAATATGTAGAAGAAATCAATCCAATTAAGAAAAAAATGGAAAGAGTTGAGTGTTTTTGTTTAATGATGTAATAACACAACAATAAAGTTGCAATTGTTCTGAAAGAGGGTTCTTTACAGCTTTTATATATTTTGCGGGGCGTGGGGATAGTGCCCCCATTTACTTTAGGATTCCTTTTTAAGAATAAAATATTAAAAATTTTCTAATATTGTTTAATATTAATTATGTTTTTTGGTTTAATAAAGTCGGATAATTGAACATTCCAATATTAGTTTATAGATGGGTTTAAGTAATCAATAAAAATAAACCTAATACACCTAAATGTTATGATCTAAGTGAATAACATAAGTGTAAGTTTTAAAGTTTATTGGAGCAGTTAATTAACCTACTATATATTGGTTTTATCCCTACTTTAAAACATGATACAAAATAACTATAGTATAGTTTACTTCATAAAAAGTTGTTGGAGGTTTCTAAAATAGAAGACCAAGTCACATAAAGAAGCAATCTCACAACTTCACATATTCACATTACATGACATTCCATACATTTCTGCAACCTTAAAGAATTTAATTTAATATTTAATAATTTATGCATAGATCATATGGAGTTAAGATTGCATGATTTTATTTAGTTTATGTACAATCAAATCTAACATAAAAATCTTGATAAAATTTGTGGTAGTAATAAAAATCCAAATAGGGTTTGTTTTGAATCTTAGTATATATATCAAAACATTATTCTCTTGTATGAATTATATAACAATTCGTTAGGATATACATTCATTGTAACAAGAGAGGTAAAGAAATAATATGACCCTATTTTGGGTGAACTTGATTTACTAGTTATCAGGACTAGATTCAAGTCAAACCAAACTTGACTCGATTTACATAGAACCAAACTCAAACTTGAGTTCTAGCTTAGCTTATTTCAAAAGAGCTAAGCTCAAGAACCGAGTTTGAATCAAGCTTTAAGCTCGGTTCGTTAGTAAAACGACGTTGTTTGTATCAATTTTTTTAAGTTTGCGAGCTTGATGAATGAAACATTCCTAAAGATCAAGCTTGAGTTCAAAAATATTAAAACTTGTTCGAGTTGAGCTCGAACTTGAGTTTGAATAAATTCAGTTCAAATCCAACCCTACAAGTTATCGATTTAAGCTTTTAGTTCACTATCTCCACCACTGTAACTACCGCAATGACGAGAAAAAAAACACCTCCAACATACGCAATTGCCTGTAGAAGAATCAAAGCAAGCACATTTTAATTTTACTAGTAATAACTATTATGCTATGCTATGCCCTTTTAAAAAGAGATTATGTGAAAGATAGATAACCGAAATAAATGGATTGGAAGTTAAGAACATGTCCAATTCTACCAACAAAAAGGAGACCCACTGATACGATGTTTCAACTAGGAGTGCATTCGAGCTAAACTAGTTTGGATTCACATTCGGTGCAAACAAACTAAATTTGAGTTGGAGTTATAACTCAATAACTCAACTCAAATTTGGCATGTTTAACCCTTCGATGATACTGTTTATTTTAGCAATAGCATTATTCATCTCACTGAGAACCCTCTAATAAAACAACACATTAATTTGAATGAGTTCAAATTAGGTATTAAGGATTTGAGTTGAACTATAAACTTGAGAAATGTTGAGGATTTGTGTGATTGTTGGAACATGTTGGTCCAACCAACCAACCTTTCCAAGGTACAAATACCATGGTTTTGCCCAACTTGGACTTGACCATTGATCCCAAGGAACAAGTCGCGTTAGAGGTACATAAACCATGATAAAAGTTGTAGAGGGTAGATTGTTTTTTGGACCATGTTAGACCTTTTGGCCCAATGAACAATTGGTATTAAAGGTATCAATCCATTCGCCCTAGTTAATGTCTAAACAAGACAAGTAATAATTGAAAAGTAATACTATATATATGTACTTTTGAATATATAATTGAGTAACAGAAAATATATTATTATATGATTGTATATTATTTTATCTTAAATTCAAAATCACTCAATCATATAATGACATATTATTTATTTATTTATTCGATTAAATACTTAAAAATGTGTATACATAGTTATATTGAAAAATGAATTGGGTCTATGTTTTTTCTTGGAATATTTAGTTCTCCAAAGTGTTTCTTTCTCAAAGAATTCTCTCAACGAATTGGGGTGAGAAACCCTAATAGCACTTTTCAAGACCAAAACAACTGATTTCAGAGTTCATGGTAAGAACAATTATATCGATCCATGTGATTCTAACTACAACTTTAATGAAATTTCATTTTTAGAACCTTATACGAGCTGAGATTGTTGGGCTCCAACTTTGGCAAAATCTCACCGGTCCTCAAATGAGAGGAGGTTGTTGGGACTGTTCTCTAGTTGGTCTAGTTGAGTGAAGTTGTTAGGTTTATTGTAAGTAATCTCAAACTAATAACCCTATGAAAGAGGGACAATGTTGAGTATCTTACATTAATTGGAAATTACATTAGATGTGAGTAGATAAGTGTGAGAGAAAAACTCATCCTTTGAGTTAACTTTTAAGGTGTGAGAGATCCAATAACAGTTTTAAAACACCGACACATCTAAATAAGCAATCATAAAAAGTTAAAAAGCTATTGAAGACTAATAATCTAATGGGCAAATTCTTAGCTTGAGTGCAAATAAAATTGAAGAGATTTGGAATATGGATTGGGGATAAGAAAACTGGCCCCACATTGGTGGAAGATTGGTGGAGGTTGGTGTAGATTTTGCTTTCTAATGGTTGGTGAGGTCTTCAAATGAAAGTGATAGAGTAAAGTGAAAGGTTGTGATAATGGTAGGTGACATCTTTCTCAATTGAGAGCAGACCAGACCAGTGCCTGTAAATATCAATTCAATGCTAAAAGAACTTTGCTTTTTTCCCCTTTAAATCATATCCCTTCAAAAAAAAAAAAAAAAATTATAATTGGGTGAAGTGCAAGACTAAATCATTGCCAGTAGTTTAATTATATCCTCACATGTGAAGACTCTCAAGGTTCAATTATGCAATTAAAGATTTGGAAAAGAAAATTAAGTTATACACAAAGGTCAAATTATGGGAAAACTACACTTCAAAACCTAACCTCATACCAAAAACTAAAACCTTTTTGGGATCTAAGTCTCATACCTAATATGGTAATTCATATTATCACAACATATTATTTTATAAACCAAATCTCATTCTCCAAAAATTAAATTAAAATTTTTCAATAAAAATCAAGAATAATCAAAGTAACTATAACTATAACTATATAAAAATACAACTGTATATAATATATAATGATTTCAACTTGTATTGATATTTGTCTTTTAACATTTTTTTCAATCTTCCGTAATAAATTTTACTATAGGAATATTTTTCTTAATATTCAGTCATTTTTGTATTAATTCAAATATAATTTGATTTAATTTTGTGCCGTATCATATTGGCCTAAACTAAATTTGTGTAAGAAAACTCAATCATAATCCGATTTTTTTTATATCATGTCATAGAAATTTAACAAATAGCATTGAAAATTTACACTTTGATCATATTATACAAATAATCAATTTTCTTAAAAGTCAAACAACGTGTTTTTCTGGTTAAATTTATGTTAAGCAGTCGTTGATAACCATACCTTTTTTTCCAAAAGCTGATTTGATATAGATTTTTTGGAGCGGAATGGATTGATAGAGACGGTGGTTAAAAGGGTTAGGTAGATATCTCAATTGGCAAGAAAATGACTTGAACTTGATTTTCCAAGGTGAAGGAATCTAAGTACTCACCCCACTAACAATAGAAAAATGTCGTGGGATTTAATTAGGCATAGCAGTTTAACCTTTCAAACTGAGTCTTGACTTATCTCTCTCTCTCTCTCCAAACGGGGAGAAGATTTTTCAACAGAAATGAGAACGAAAATAGTTAAAATCCACATAATAGGGGATGGGACAAGGACGTGGATAGATTTATCCTCTTGCTAGTTTGTCGCTTCCCTTATATATAACCCTAAACCTATAATTATTAAATTACTTTTAAAAAATTTGAATTATTATAAATATATTTTGCCACCTAATAAATATTCAATTAGTTTTCCAATGGTAACCCAAAAGAGAAAAGAAGGATAATTTTTCGGAAAGAACAAGGGGAAGAGAAGAGAAATTTTTCTAGTGAAAATGAGACGAGGATTTTCTATTATTCCTGTATTGGGGATGAGACGAGGATAGAAAAAGATTTTTTTTTATAGAAACAATAACAAATATTAGGTTATTAATCTCTTACCCAACCCATTAGCATCCATAGATTTAATTGAAGGTTAGCAAATCTTAAAAGTGAAAATGAATGACTAAAAATAAACACTAACAAACACCATATTTATAATGGTTCACTCTCGAACAAGAGCTACGCCCACCTATATTTAAAAATTTTCATTTTAAAGAAAAAGAAAAATTATAAAAGTCTCTCATCAATCCCATGAAATTGACCTTCTCAATTTTAAGTAATGTTTTTAAAATTAGATCAGTTGGTTTAATCGATTAAATTGTAAATCACTCTATAATTTAGTTTGGTTTCATAATCTAATCCAGTGTTTATATAAATATTGACTTATTTGAAATTCGGTTAAATTAGATAAACCTATCAAACCGAAAAAAACTATTTAAAACTAACAAAATCGGGTTTGAATAATACTACACAATTGTCTTATTAAAACTTATAAGAGTTACAATTTATAAAATCTTAATTGAATTAATAATAAAATTTGTAACTATTTTTTTTATCTATATAATAAAATATCAATTATTTAATTAACATATTTGATATTATATTTTATATATTTTATATGTTTAAGTTTAAAAAAATATAGTAAATATTTAATATCATTCAGGAAGGATATAATAATTTAACAATATATTAAATCAGTTGAATCGTTTGAACCATAAATAAGTAAAATACCCTAATCTATTATTGATTTGATTTTAAAAACATTTACCCTAACAAAACAAAGCAAGGCAGCGATGATTACTTCAATTCTGGAAATTTTGGAAGTTGCAAGAAAATTGGTGCTGATAGGTGTGATGGACTGTCCAGTGTTGGAAATATAAATTGGGCTTATAAATGTGTAGATTAAAACCCATGTTATACAAAATCAATTGACTTATGTTAAGGTTCAATCCACAACACTTATATACCACTCATTTTAGTTAAGTTTATTAGATGTGAGACTCTTTCTTTATTTGAGTCTCCGTTAAGTCTCCAACACCCCCGCTTAAGTGTAAGCACCTAGGCCGTTTGGCTTAATCGGTTTTTGACTGGGTGCGTTGTCACTTGTATCCAGGAATACTTAGGCTGTTAAACCCGCCGTTTGGCTCGTGCTCTGATACCATATTGGAAATATAAATGGGGCTTATAAATGTGTAGATTGAAACCCATGTTACACAAAACCAATTGGCTTATGTTAAGGTTCAATCCACAACACTTATATACCACTCATTTTACTTAAGTTTATTAGATGTGAGACTCTTTCTTTATTTGAGTCTCCAACATCCAGCAAGGAAGGCTCCTGGGTTGACCCAGGAATATTGTTGGTGTATGTACAGTTTGGATTTTATTAACAAAATACATTAATTTACAGTCTAGATTCTCGGAATATAACCAAAGTCCTGTGGGAAAATGACATTTATACCTGTGTGGCCAATTAACACCACTAAATTTCCAAACTAATAGTACATTATGAACGTGTACCATACTTCCCAGATAACCAATTAACCCACACCTTAACTCATTTCATAACCTTGATGTGAGATAACCCAACAACTAAGCCACCGATTGAGCAATGCTTAATTGGATTCTGATATGAGAGTCATAGGATATTTCCAAACTTCATTAGGGGATAACCTAACAACCGGACTATCGATTATAAAATATTTTTTAACTTCGTTATGGGATAACTTAACAACCAGACCATCATTTAGAGAATCCTCATGATCAGCTAGTTCAATTCAACTAGACACTCCTCCCGTGGACTATTGGATGGAGCTGATGCAACCAGACTCTAATGTCAGAGTTGGGTGTTATTAGGTTTCTCCCACTTTATCACTCATAAGCAGTAACACTTATCTATTTTTCCAACCAATATAGGACAACCCAGTAAGATATTCGCAAGATCAATTATCGAGAATTCACATAACATTGATAAAATATGTAAAACTGGACTAATTCATCACATATGGTACTGAAAACAAAAACCCATTTGCGAACTTCAATCAAGATTGCTTACTTGTGGTCACAATACAACCTTATTTGCACAACACAATTACAAAAGCTCTAATCAATAACATTCATACAACTTAAAATCCATCTTGAGTCTGAAATACTCGATGCTTTCTATAGCTTCAGTTGTGAAAGTTACAATACCTCTCGCCATGAAAAAGTCTCCAGTCCCTCCAACCACAGAGAGATCCCTGGAAGGTGGCCCTAAAGGGTCCGACCCCAAGATATTCAGAGTGCCTTTACGTTCAGTCGAGTTGAAAATCAATGAAAAAGCAAAGAGAGTACTATAATCACTTCTCATATCGTATACATACAGCCCTTGAGCGGTGGCCACAGGAGGAGACCGCAGGTTTTCATCTTTGGTAATGGGGTCATCGAAAACAATGAGAGAGCCAAACTGATAGTTGCCAAGGTTGGTGGCGTTTGTAATTCTGTAAGACGTTGAGTTAGAGAGAATGTTGCGAGTTCTGCCGAAAAGGATGTCATGATAATAGAGCACAAACTGGTTGCAGGGTTTTGGGTATTTGGAACTTTTCCTGGAGGAAGATGAAGCTGAAGGAGGAGCAACAAGTAAAAGAAAGAAACAAAGCAACATTGCTGCAAGCCCTTTCATTTTTTAAGTTTCTTCTGGCTTGCTTGCTAGATAAATGCAGCTAGAGTTTGTGAGTAATGGTTGGCTTGTGTGAGATATGGCATCTTTCTTCTCTTTATATAGAAATGAAAAATCAATACGGCTATAAGCACCCAAATCTTAATACTCAATTGGGTATTCAAATAAAGCCAAAGTTAGGTGTAATCTCAAACTCCTTTTCACCAACTTTCAAAAATTTAAAGTCTCATCTATAAGTAAAATTCTCAGTTATAGTTAATGACAAAATTATTATTTAACAAAAAAAAAAAATTTTAAACTAAAGTTTTATCACTCTCCCCCCCCCCCCCCCCCCCCCCCCCCCCCCCCTCTTCTCAGTTTGAAAATATAATAATTTTTCCTACCAAAAGTTTAAAAAGTAGCATTTTCACCCTTAGAGTTTTGAGTTTTGAAACCATCACTAGAGACGGCGAACTTCGCCATCTTTGACTGTGTTTGTCCTCCCACTCGGGTTATCTCTCCTCACTGACTTATTCTCATCCACCAATTAAAGCAATTAGACGAAAACAATTTTGTCTTCGTCAAAGGAAATCACTTTCGTCGATGGGTGGAAACAGGTCAGCAGGAGAAGATATATCGGAAGGGAGAGCCAACACAGCTAGAGACGACAAACTTTGTTGTCTTTGACGATGGTTTCAAAACTCTAGAGGTAAAATTACTACTTTTCAAACTTTGAGTAAGAAAAAATTATTAGATTTTCAAACTGAGGGGGAAAATGCAATAAAACTTTAGTTTTTAATTTTCTTTATTAAATAACAATTTTACTCTTAACATTAACTGAATTTTTAAACATAATTTTGTTCATGGATAGGAGTTTAAATTTTTAAAAGTTGAAAGATATAAATTTGGGATTACACTTAACCTTGGGTGGGAGCAAGTCTTTCGGTCTTCACATAATGTATTATTATCTGATTAAATGATTTTCACTTAAAGATAAAATAATACTTAATCATATAATAATACATTCGGTTGAAAATAGCCCACCTAACAACTTTATTATGCTATTTAATTTAACTTTAGTGGTAGTGTTGGAGCGAATTAATCCAAATTTTAAGCCTAATGTTGTACGTTTCCATTTTTATGTATGCGGCAAAAGCTTAATGATCATTAATAAATAATTAATTACACTTAATTATCAAACTTTAATTAGATTAATTATCAAGCTTGATACATGAATGACAACCCAATTATTGTAATTCTTGGACCATGAGTCCTGACCCAGCAGCCTTAAATAGCTGTTTCCCACCCAAACTTTGATTAGTTTAACATTGAAAAGTCCATGATTTATTTGTTTTTTAATTTTGAAAATTTGATTTATTCATCCATTATCCACTTTTGGTAATGGAAACCATTAAATACGATCATTTATATTTTCTATTTTTCCTTACTTTTTTGTTCATTTTCATCACTGATTATGACCTCAACAACATGCTCCACGACTTTATCCAACCTCAATTAGTTTCCATAAGTCAAATATGGCTTTTTGACAGGCATCATAGAGGCTACATCTACTCTCCAATCTGTGTCCTCCCTTTAATTTTATTATTATTATTTTTGTGACGAAAAATATTATCCAAATTTAAATAAAATTAATCATATCAAATAGATTAAAACCCTCTATTCTCGTAATTACTACTATCCTTATAGATATTTTTACAAAACCATGGCCAATTATTTATTTTTACAAAACCATGGTTTAGTTATGGTTCGAGCTTGACTCAAGTTCAATTGGGCTCGGCTCGAGTTCAGCTCGGTTCTTTTTCGTCTTGACTCGGTTTGTTTTTCATATCAAAACGACATCGTTTTTAATATATATAGATCAAAACGACGTCGTTTTGTATAAAAAATTTTAAAAAAAAATCTACCGAGCTAGCTTGAGCTCGATCGAACCGAACAGAGCCCGACTTGTTTCAGGCTCAAACCGAGCCAAGCCGAGATCGAGCTCGAGCTGGCTCGGCTCGAGTCCAGCCCTAAACCCGGCCAATTATTTATTATTTTTGCTCCTTTTCACTGCATAATTTACCTTCAGAGTATCCAATAATTGATCCACCACGCGAAAGAAAATGTCGGCAACTTCATGGGAATGCATTAAATGAAGGTGGGTGGGTGGACCTTGGGCAATGAATTATTTTCATTGGCTGTGGGAGGCGGTGAGAATTGTGTATAATACACGCGCCACCCCACACTTGGATCCAATAATTAAATGTAATTTGACATTTCCTCGTCCATTTTGATAAAACTTTACGTCGGCCTTCCTCTGTGGTCTTCTACCTTTTGTCTTCCATTTCACAGATTCATATTTCATATTCCTCTCTTCAATTTTTAATTATTTAAATACATTTACAACAATCAAAACAATTCTATGGCAGAAAAAGAATGATCATTGTTCAATTACATACAAAGAGACAATTTTTTTTTTAAAAAAATTTCTGAAGAAGTTGATGGATAAAGTAATTCTTTAGAATTTACAGTAATTTTTCATAGGAGATAATTGCTGATAAAAGTTGAAGCTGATTAGCATCATTATCTAAAGATATACTATGGGAGAAAAATGCCATGCGAGGAAATAATGAAACAATGAGACGATTAAATATTTAAATAATAAAATTATATGTATTTATTTTAAATATATAAATAAATATATTTTAATATATTTTATTATATAAATGAATAACTTTAAATTAAGAATGAAGTAATAATCAATCTTATAATAAACATATATAAGTATATATCTATTTATATATTTAAAATAGATATTTAAAGTAAGAGAAATTGAAATTTTTACCTTTATTTTAATCCGTATATATATATACCACTCATCTCAAAACTTAAACAAAAATACCACAATAGTATTTCATTTTTCTAAAATACCTTCATTGATGTAACTTATGTAGAAAGAGATAATATTATCCTCTCTTTTTCCTCGGTCTTCTTGTGAGGAAGAGATGAAAATTCTAAATTTATTTAGAAAATTAACATTTGTTGTAAAGATTGTACAACAAAATCATTCACATTCAAATTAGTATGTTATGTATTCTTTATGAACAATTAAAAATCAAATAATATATAGTAGATTTATGTTCATGACTTCATGTGAAATTTAATATTATTATAATTTCATGTTGTTAAATTGTTTAATGTTGTTATTTTATATTTTTTTTATTATTTAAAGTTGTTATAATGTTGTATTAATGGTTATAAAATATAAAAATTCAAATCTGAAAAGTTTTCAAACGAAGAACGGGTTGGCATTGCGAACCCCTTAGCGTTAACGACGATCCTCGGTGGCAACACCAACCCTTGGTGGCGCCGCCAACCACCTCCCTTGATTTTTTTTTTTTTCTCTTTTCTTTATGTAGAGGTGTCGATGGGCCGGGCTGGCTCAGGCTCGGCTCATCGGGCTAATGGGTTGAGTCGAGGCTCAAAGCCCAAACAGCAATGGGCTTTCAGACCTGGTCGGCCCATTAATATATAAAGGCCCAAGGCTCGAACCATATAAAAATGGGCCGGGCCGGGCCGGGCTTTAAATATTTTAAAAAATTATTTAAAATTTTTAAATGCAAATTATTTTTCAAATTATAAAACATAAATAAATATATACTATGATAATATTCAAATTGATTGAATTCATTTGATATTTGAGTCATTTGTAATGATAAAAATAAAATTATAAACACAAATAATTATTATTTATGAATTTAGATTTTTCTGAAAGTAATTGATGAGAGAAAATGAGATTAAAAATATAATAAAATAATTGAGATTGAGAGATTTGTAAATGAAAATGAAAATGAAAAAAAATTAAATAGATTTATATAAAAAAATTAATTAATTAAAAAATTTAAAAAAATTAAAGGCTAAGGCTTCTGCCGTGCGGCAGAAGGCAGAAGGCAGAAGGCAAGCCTTCTGCTGACGCAAAAGAAAATCGGCAGAAAAAACTTCTGCCACTAAAATTAAAAGAAAAAAATATTATTAAACAATAGTGGGTCAGCCCATGGGCTTAATATTAAAGCCCGTGGTCCAGCCTAATAGGCCCATGGGTCTAGCCCGATACGCTACAGTATCAGGTCGAGCTTTCTTGTGTCGTGCTTTTTTTTCGTGTTTCGTATCAGGCCTTCATTCGATCCAGCCCAATTGACGTGTCTATCTTTATGTAATGGGGCCATACAAGTTTGATTGAAAAATGAATTCAAGTGTATGTGTTAAATTGTAAATAAAGAAAAAATAATATAAAATAAAATAAAATATTGCAAATGGAGAACAACTAAAATAAAATATTATAAATAACTTTATTTTTCTTTAGTTTTTTATTCATGCAGTGGAGGCCAAGGGTGAAAGAATCCAAACCAAAGAACTAAAAAGAAAAAAATCTTTAAATTTAGTGGGGCTCATTGCATGGAAAAAAAAATCTGATAGGGGGTTGGTGACGCCAAGCCTTTGGCTTTGCCGCCAAGGGTTGGTGCTAACGCCAAGGGGTTGGCTTCATCTGAAAATTTTTTAGATTTGAATTTTTGTATTTTAAAAATATTAATACAATATTATAACAACTTTAAACAATAAAAACAATACACACACGAGCGCCAAATTGAAATAAACAAGCATAAAAAATAAAAGAATTGAGTGCAATAAAAGAAAACAGAAAAAATAAATAAATTTAGCAGGGCCCAGGGGGTTGGCATTAACGCCAACATGTTCTTCTTCTAGAATTTTTTCAGGTCTGAATTTTGGTATTTTATACTTATCAATAGAACATTAAATAATATTATAACAACTTTAAATAATAGAAACAACATAAAATAATAGCATTAAATAATTTAATAATATGAAATCACAACAAAATTAAATTTTACATGAAGTTATGAACATGAATCTACTGTACTTATTTTATTTTCAATTGTTTATAAAGAAAACACATAACATACGAGCTTGAGCCAATATTGACCTGAATGTGGATGATTTTGTTGTGAAATATTTACAACAGATATTAATTCTCTTAATAAATTTAACAATTTTCGTCTCTCTCTCCCTTGTGTCCAAGTTGAATATTTTATAATTGTTTTCTCACGGGTTTTATTGTTCAATCACATGTCTTTTCTAATAAAAAATTTATTTTTTTTCATGTTATAAGGATTTCTTCCTCATTTGAAGACTAAGAAAAAAGAGAGAAAAAGTTACAGAGGAAAATAGAGAATCTTTGCATGAGTCACGTCAAGAGGGGTATTTTGGAAAAGTAGATTACTGTTGTAGTATATTTGTTTAAGTTTTGAGATAAGTGACATATATGTATACACGTATTAAAATAAGGGTAAAATTTTCAATTTCCCATTTAAAGATTTCTTTTTTTTTAGTTCTTTGTTTTGGATTCGTTCACTCTTGGGCTCTATCGCATGAATAAAAAACTAAAGAAAATTAAAGTCATTTATAATATTTTATTTTAGTTGTTCTCCATTTGCAATATTTTATTTTATTTTATATTATTTTTTCTCTGTCTACAATTTATCTCGTGGACTTGAATTCATTTTCCAATCAAACTTGTATGGGCCCCATTACATAAAAAAAAGAGAAAAAAAAATTCAAGGGAGGTGGTTGGCGACGCCACCAAGGGTTGGCATTGCCGTCGAGAGTTTCGCAACGTCAACTCGTTCTTCGTTTGAAAACTTTTTAAATTTGAATTTTTGTATTTTATAATCATTAATACAACATTATAACAACTTTAAATAATAAAAACAATATGAAATAACAACATTAAACAATCTAACAATATGAAATCACGATAATATTAAATTTCACATAAAGTCATGAACATTAATCTACCATATATTATTTGATTTTTAATTGTTCATAAAGAAAACACATAACATACTGACTTGAATGTAAATAATTTTACTGTGAAATCTTTGCAACAAATGTTAATTCTCTAAATAAATTTAGAATTTTCGTCTCTTCCTCATTGGAAGACTGAGGAAAAAGAGAGATAATATTATCTATTTTTGCATAAGTTACATCAATGGGGGTATTTTAGGAAAATAAAATACTATTGTGATATTTTTATTTAAATTTTGAGATGAGTAGTATATATGTATATACAGATTAAAATAAGGGTAAAAATTTCAATTTCCCTCTTTAAATTCAATAAGGCCTATTGCATGGAAAAAAACCAAAAAAAAAAAAATCTGATAGGGGGTTGGCGACCCCAAGTCCTTGGCTCTACCGCCAAGGGTTGGCATTAATGCTAAAGGGTTGGCTTCGTCTGAAAGTTTTTCAGATTTAAATTTTTGTATTTTTTAATCATTAATTCAACATTATAATAACTTTAAACAATAAAAAAAATACACACACGTGCACCAAATTGAAATAAACAAGTATAAAAAATAAAGAAATTGAGTGCAATGAAAGAAAATAGAAAAAATAAATAAATTCAGTAGGCCCTGGGGGGTTGACGTTAACGTCAACCCTTAGCGTTGCCACCAACGGTTGGCGTTAACGCCAAGAGTCAGTGTTAACGTCAACCTGTTCTTCATCTAAAATTTTTTCAGGCCTGAATTTTGGTATTTTATACCCATCAATATAACATTAAACAATATTATAATAACTTTAAATAATATAAACAACATAAAATAATAACATTAAACAATCTAATAATATAAAATCACAACAAAATTAAATTTTACATAAAGTTATGAACATGAATCTACTATACTTATTTCATTTTCAATTGTTCATAAAGAAAATATATAACATACGGGCTTGAGTCAACACTGATCTGAATGTAAATGATTTTGTTGTGAAATCTTTACAGCAAATGTTAATTCTCTTAATAAATTTAGCAATTTTTTTCTCTCTCTCTCCCTTGTGTCCAAGTTGAATCCTTTATAATGGCTTTCTCACGAATTTTATTGTTCAATCACATGTCTTCTTTGATGAAAAATTTATTTTTTTCATACTATAGAGATGTCTTCCTCACTTGAAGGGTGAGAAAGAAGAGAGAAAAAGCTGCAGAGAAAAAGAGAGAATCTCTGCGTGGGTCACGTCAAAAGGGGTATTTTGGGAAGTAGATTACTATTGTAGTATATTTGTTTAAGTTTTGAGATGAGTGATATATATGTATACACAGATTAAAATAAGAGTAAAAATTTCAATTTCCCATTTAAAGATTTCTTTCCTTTTAGTTCTTTGTTTTTGATTCGTTCACTCTTGGGCTCCACTGCATGAATAAAAAACTAAAGAAAAATAATGTCATTTATAATATTTTGTTTTAGTTTTTCTCCATTTGCAATATTTTATTTTATTTTATTTTTTCTGTCTACAATTTAACACGTGCACTTGAATTCATTTTTCAATCAAATTGGTATGGGCCCCATTATATAAAGAAAAGAGAAAAAAATAATTCAAGGGAGGTGGTTGGCGACGCCAACCCCTTGGCATTATCACCAAGGGGTTTGCGACACCAACCCATTCTTCATTTGAAAACTTTTCAGATTTAAATTTTTATATTTTATAACCATTAATATAATATTATAACAACTTTAAATAATAAAAAACAATTTGAAATAACAACATTAAAAAATCTAATAACATAAAATTACAATAATATTATATTTCACATGAAGTCATAAACATAAATCTACCATACATTATTTGGTTTTTAATTGTTCATAAAGAAAACACATAATATACTGAGTTGAATGTGAATGATTTTGCTATAAAATTTTTACAACAAATATTAATTCTCTAAATAAATTTAGAATTTTCGTCTCTTCCTCACAAGAAGACTGAGGATAATATTATCTCTTTCTACATAAGTTACATCAATGAAGGTATTTTAGAAAAATGAAATACTATTGTTGTATTTTTGTTTAAGTTTTGAGATGAGTGGTATATATGTATATACAGATTAAAATAAAGGTAAAAATTTCAATTTCCCTCTTTAAATTCAGTAAGGCCTATTGCATGGAAAAAAAACAAAAAAAATAAATCTAATAAGGGGTTGGCAACGCCAAGCCCTTGGTAGACCTGGCTACGGGCCGGTTTGGCCTGTAAACTAGCCCAAATAAAATCAGAATTGGATTGAAAGAGAATCGAAACCAGATTTTGATGGTTCGGTTTCGGTTTATCTAATTTTAAATCGTAAAATCGTCGATTCACATCCGGTTTATGAACTGGTGGTTTACATCTTCTGAACCGACAATTTTACTTTTTTTGACTTTTTTTAAATCTAAAAAAAAAGACTAACAGTTCCCTGCAAATATGCAGGGGATCAAAGTCTTTTGCAGGGGATGTTGGTCCCATGCATATTTGAAAGTCTTTTACAGGGGACCGTTGGTCCCCTGTATATTTCAAAGTTTCTTGCAGGGGACCAAGGGTGTCCCCTGCAAAAAATCTAAATTTCGTTTTCACTCCCGTTTTTCAAATTTTTTTTTTAATTTCACTTATATATATCTATTTAATCTCTCAACTCTCCTACTAAATCCTTCGAACTCTCTCATTTACTCTCATTCTGATTTTTTCAATTCTTAATACTCTCTCAATCTTTCAATCAAATTCTCTCAAATTTAATTAAATTTTTTCTTTATTTTTTATTAATTACAATTTCTATTTTTATTATAGAATTTATTTCTATAATTAATTTTATTTTTTATTATATTTCATAATTAATCATATAATTTATTTATATAATTAAATTTATTTATTATTAAAAAATCTCAAGTAGTGGAAATTCTTCTATTAATAGGAGATTTGGTCAATATTCATATATATCAAATGTGAATGAAAATCAATTTATAGATGATTTTTCAACACAAGAAAGTGAAAGCCACTATGTAGAGGTAGAGCAGCAACAACAACATCAACAATTGGTGGAGACAGAAAATAGTCTAAAAAAATTTCTACCTCTGATATTTTCAAGATTCATTTTAAGAAAATACAAAAAGAATATGGTAATTTTGAAGTTGCTTACAATTATTGTAAAGAAATTTATAAATTCAAACAAGGAGGTGGATACAAGACATTCAAAAGGCACTTAGAGTCGAAACATCCAAAAAAATGGGGCAAAGTCGAGGTTAAACACAAATAACTGGGTATGGTTCTATATATAAATCTTTATTTATTTATACTGATAATAAAAGTAAGGAAGAATTTGCAAAAATGGTAGCAATATATCATTTAGCATTTAATTTTGATGAAAATTTAGGTTTTAATAATTATTGTAAAATTGCATTTAATTCTGCACTTAAAACTATTCTAAGAAACACATTAAAAAGAACATTATTTAGTGTATATAAAAAACAAAAAAAGAATTAATTCAATTTTTTACAAATTTTGATGGGCGTATATTTATATGTAGTGATATTTAAAGTGAGTATTGACAAATTCACTTTTATATGGGTATAACTTGTCATTGGATAGATGACCATTTTCAATTATAAAAAAAAAATTTTAACACTTAGGGTGTTTAATGACCGACATACGACCGATAATATTTATAAAATAATTAAATGAATATTAGAAGAATATAAATTTGTTTATAAATTTTTTCAATTTCATTTGATAATGCACGTTCAAATACGGTTTTAATAACTGATTTAATTAAAATTTGAAAACCCAATTTAGGTGATAAATTTTTTCATATTAAATGTGCATGTTTTGTATTAAATTTATGTATACATGATGGTTTAAATTGTCTTAATAATTATATTAGTCCAATAAAAACAGCAATTTCATTTTTATGGACACATCCTCAAACTATGAAAAAAATGAGGTAAATTTTATAAACAACATAATAAAAAACCAAAAAAATTTTCTAAAGATGTGTCAACTCGTTGGAATTCAACATATGAATTACTCAACGAGTCTTTTGATTATAAGGATTTATTGTGTTGATTTATTTCACAATATGTGCCACAAGTTACATTATATCTCCAACATTGGGATATTTGTAAAACAATTTTAAATATATTAAGAAATTTTAATAATGCAGTTTATACTTTAAGTGGGGTTTATTATCCCACTTCTCATTTATTTTTAAATGAAGCCGTTAATATTATTGGGGCTTTACAAGAAGCCGAATAAAATGTTATTCTTGAAGAAGCTATTGTTTTAATGAAAAAAATTGTTAACTTACTATAAAACAATTCCAAAAATTTTTCTTGTTACTTGTTTTTTTATCATAAGTTTAAATTAGATGATGTTACAGATTATTTGACATTATATTATGAATGTTTGCAATTAGATTGTGATGATGAAGTTAATATTCCATTAACTATAACTAACATTATGAATTTAATTAAAGAAATTTATGCTGAATATTCATTGATTTATGGTAACCAAGGTGGTTCTTCTTCCTCTCTACCACCTATTGCCCCATCATCAACCCAAAATATGAGTTATAGTGATTATATTATGATGCAAAAGGGCAAAAGACCAAAAGGAACGTTAGGCTTCACCTCGAAGCTTGATATTTATTTAACTACTATTTTTGAGTTTGGTGACAACAATATAGGTAAAGACTTTCTAGTTTTGGAATAGTGGAGTCGACATGCATCAATCTTTCCAACATTAGCAACTATTGCTAAACAAGTTTTGGTAGCACCAGTATCAATTGTTACAGTAAATAAGCTTTTAGTCAAGGGAGCAATATATTGGATGAGGGCCAATCAAGTTTGGTTCCCGAATCTATTGAAGCCCAAGTATGCATGGATGATTGAACAAGAGCTTAATTACTCCAACAAGATATAAAAGTAGACTTCAATGAAAAATCGCTTGATTTAACTACTGATAGTTCTAGTACATGTTGTTGTCGACACCCAAATTAAAATTCTAAATTCCTGCAACAAAAATGTAGTAAAGGAAAGTAGGGATCGCTCCCTCGAAGAGTTTTAATTAGTACGTCGTCACAATTTAATCAAAACAAGGAGATATGGGGGGATTTAAATTGAACGCGAATTATAATTATAATTATAAATAAATAAATAAAAATTCAATGAAGCAATCTGAAAGGAATAAATCAATTTAACAAATATTGGTCTACGATCACATCCACTATTGGAACTACGATTGATCATCAACAACCAAAAATATCAAATTAATTATTCAAGTATTTGTTGCAGTATTAGTTACTTGTCCTTCCTTATAATTAGCTAACTAAAAACATGTATTCCAATTAACCCTTATTGATTAATAATTCGGATACGATCTCGAATTTAATTAAATAATAGCATTAACAATTAGAAAGACCAACGAAGCAAGACAACACAAGCATATGACATTACATTTAATCCAGTTGACTATTTTCCTAGCATTTACAGTTCCTGACATAATAAACGATAAATCTCAGTTGCCACTTCGATTAGATGAATTGAACAATTACAGATTCAACACCTAAACTAGTAATAGATTATATTAATTGATAAACTAATCACGCGTCTTAGCAATCAACCAACACAATCATGAAAAATAATTCAGAAAGATAATCAATACTTAAATAACTAAAAGATGTATTAAAGAACAAAACTTAATCTCACAATCATTGTAGTTTCATGGTTTCAGATCCCTTCAATCAAGAGAAAATATTCAGCCACTGTAAACCATATTTTGCTCTCTAATCCTCCAATTACAATGATGAATTCTACCCAGCAAACCAAAAATAAAAATATATATTTTTTCTCCCTACTAAAATCTGGAAATAAAAGTCAATCATAATCTCCTAATCCAACCAAGCAAAGGTGATATATATCTTCCAAAAAAAAAGGAAAAGATATATATTTTAATGTATATCCTTCCTCCAAAAATATTTTTCCTTATCTATCTCAATTAATCCCCTTTTCCAGCTAATAATTATCTATTTTCTAGAAAGCAAATCTTGACATTTTGTGAACTTTTTCAGCTAATCTGGACGTCCAAATTTAATTTTCGAATTTTACTTTCGTCATTTCACGTGCCCACGCCTAGTCAACATAACGGATTTTTATTGATTCATAAATTTGCTTCAGTTTTAGATTTCTTAGCCCAACTTACTCTGAAAATATTCAAAACTTCCTAAGTGCAAAAAATAAATAATTTCATT
Organism: Mangifera indica; assembly: GCF_011075055.1. Taxonomy (NCBI): domain Eukaryota; kingdom Viridiplantae; phylum Streptophyta; class Magnoliopsida; order Sapindales; family Anacardiaceae; genus Mangifera; species Mangifera indica. The sequence continues at coordinate 795,992 of NC_058156.1, forward strand.
AGATTGAATTAAATTTCCACACAACATAAGGGAATTAGAACTCAAAATAATAACAATTAACGACGTTATCAAATTCCCCCACACTTATCTTTTGCTTGTCTTCGAGTAAACCAAAAACAAAAAGGTTTCATCAATCTTTTTTCTTATCATATCAAAAAGTGTGCATACCTTAGGATTCAAACCAACTAAGACTCAAGCATCAACACACATCATCATCAAACTTCACAAGGAAATATGCACAAAGACAAATCAAGACAATCGCATTATAAAGCATGTGTGAAGTTTTGGTGAATGTCCTCACAGTTATCACTTATACCACTCATGTGTTTAATGGTTCGGTGTTTTGCTCAAATTCTTCCAATGCAAACATTCTACCATAAGCTTGCTTATACACCAAATCTCCACCACTTAGATTATATACATGCATAAATCAAAAGGACTTTATTTTATGTTGTAATGGGGCTTTGGGTAAAAGTGAGGATTAATGGATACAAAAGGTTAAAACCATGAGCATTAACAAAGCATTTAAACACATAAAAGGAACAAAAATGTAAAACTAAAACCACCACAGTCACCACATTTCTCTTTTGTAATTTCTTTCTACTACCTTTTTTTTTGGCCAAATGACTATTTCCCACCCAAGGTTTGATGTTTTCTCAAGTTTCCATCCTTTAACTATGAAAACACCAAACACCCACCCATGGTCGGTTAAATTTAACAAAACTCTAATGATGGTAAGGGTAAAATCATCATTTTCTCTATAATATTAAAAATAAACTAAAATAGAATCTATTTTGCCCCCCTAAACTTTAAAAACTAAAATTTTTCCCTAGCCTAAGTTTTAAAAAGTCACAGTTTCACCCTATGGTTTCGTTTTGAAATTCTGACGACATCTCTGGCTCCATTGTCGATGACCTCTCCCTCCCGAAGATTTTGTCCTTCTGACGATCTCTTTCCTCCCATTTGGACCCCTGATCGGAGTCGGAGAAGCAGTGAAAGACGAAAAACTTCGTTGAGGAAGATGAAGTTCGTCCCCCAATCGTCATCGTCTGGGAAGATGATCGTCTTCCCAGATGACGAAGATGATTTCTCTTCCCAGACGACTTCTCTTTGCGTCGGATGGGTTAGGGTGGAGTTGAGAGGGGTCATCGATGGAAGAGAAACCGTTGGGAAGGGAAGACGGTCGACGATGGCGTTTGGAAATAAACCCTAGGGGTGGAAATGCGATCTTTTCAAACTTAGCTTAAGGAAAAAATTTTAGTTTTTAAACTTTTAGGGGAAAAATGAGATTAAATTTACCACCATTAGGGTTTTGTTAAATTTAACCGGTCATGAGTGGGTGTTTGGTGTTTCCATAGTTAAAGAGTAGAAACTTAAGAAAACATCAAACCTTGGGTGGGAAATAGTCGTTTGGCCTTTTTTTTTCTTTTCTGTCTTTTTTTTCTGTTTTTGATTTTTTTTCACTTATTTTTTTCATCATTTTTTTTTTTGAATAACTAAGAGAATTAAATAGTAAGGATAACCACATAAGGTAGTAACAATAAAAATCTTCATGTCAACTTATTTTTATCATCTCATCCTAATGCATTTAAGTCTCTTTTTTCCCCACACTTAAAATTTTTCAAGATAGCAAATTCATCAAGCAACAAAATTTAGTTTAAATGCCCTGCTAACATTCATGGTTGGGTGAGGATATTTGCTTAAAGGCTTGGGTTTGTAATATGGTTTTAGCTCAAAAAATAAAGGGCTTTGTAAGGCTCAAGAGGCTAACTAGGGAAATTAAAATAGGTTGACTTTTTAAGCTAAAGGGTTTAAACAAGAATGTCTTTATCATTTTCATGCAAGTATATATCAATGCAGTCTCAAAACTGTTCAAAGCAAGTTCTAGAGATATATTCACATGGGAGAACATCACTCATCAAAGAAGACATAGATTGATATGTATGTTTCAATCTTTTTTGGCTCAAAACTCACAGGTTAAATTAATTCACCTCAACTTTAAACAAAGCTCTAGCACTTAATTATCAAAATTTGTTTAAATGCATACCCCTAGTTAATCTAACACATCAGTGTACATTGCTCTCATACTTAATCAACTAAATCTCTCATCAAAATTTGTTCTAGAGATATATTCACATGGGAGAACATCACTCATCAAAGAATACATAGATTGATATGTATGTTTCAATCTTTTTCGGCTCAAAACTTACAGGTTAAATTAATTCACCTCAACTTCAAACAAAGCTCTAGCACTTAATTATCAAAATTTGTTTAAATGCATACCTCTAGTTAATCTAACAAATCAGTGTACATTGCTCTCGTACTTAATCAGCTAAATCCCAAGGCATGCATACAAATTAATTCATTCAAAATGAAATTAATAAAATTGTTTGGTTGACTAAAAACAAATAGGGGAGAATACACTAGCTACCACATCAATGAAAAATGAAAACAAAAACTAACTTTAACAAGCAACGAACAGCAACAAAGACAGAACAAAGCGAAAAATAAGGTCTAAACAGAATAAGAAAAAAAACACAAAATAAAACAGAGAAAAAAAACAGAAGAAAGAAGAACAGAGCATAGAAGAACAAAACATATAAAAACAAGACAGAAAGACAGATTAGAAACACAAAAGATAGGTAAAGAGAAACAGAAAATAAAACACAAGTAAACCCTCCCCCACACTTAAACCAAACATTGTCCACAATGTTTAAACAAAACACACAATGATGAAAAATGAAATTTAAAAGAAAAGGAAGAGGAAACTTCTCTGGGTTTGTGGAAAGGGAACAGTAGGCAGCATCATAAAGAGTTACGATTGACGAAGGATGTTTCCGGTTCTGGTGATGGCTCTACTGTAGGGTGTTTCTGATGGGTCGATCTTGCTAGTCTTTGATTTTGTGAGCAAGTTTTAACCATGGCATTACAGAATGAGTACAAGGGCTGCTAGAGCTTAAGTGGGAGAGAAAGTATAGTTTGATGGTATTGGCAAATGAGATTTCATATAACTTAACATTATACTTGCATTTAAGCATATGAGTCCCTTATGTTTAACAAAATAACAAAGCCAGAGCTGGAGTTTGACAAAAATGCATGACCTAGTTCCAGAACACCAAAATGCGGATTTCTCCCCCATGAATATTTACAGGCTAACTAGAACTTGGCAGAAGGAAGAAGATGATTGAACAGTAACATAAAAATAAATTAAAATGAACCTAATCGAAAATCATAAAATAATTGCTAATTAAACATCCAAAAATCTTAAAACTAAAATTGAAACACATAAACCAAAATTAAAAAAAAAAATTCCAGAAAAAATAAAATTGAAGTATTAATTAAAATAAGATTGAAAGTTTGGGTTGCCTCCCAAGTAGCGCATTTGTTTACAGTCGTCAGCTTGACGTAATGTCTTCGTCTATTTATTAATGTAGACGAGAGCCTTCAGCTCCACTTCTTCGACATTTGCAATTTGCACTCCTTCGTAAAAAGGTTTGAGTCTATGGCCATTAACTTTAAATACTTTCGAGGTTGCTAAGCTCTGAACCTCTATTGCACCATGAGGAAAAACGTTAGTAACAACAAAAAGTCTAATCCAACGAGAATGTAATTTACCTGAAAACAATCGAAGTCTTGAATGATAAAGGAGAACTTTTTGGCCAAGTGAAAATTCTTTTCTAGAAATCATTTTGTCATGAAATGCTTTTGTTTTCCCCTTATAAATTCTAGAACTCGCGTAAGCGTCATTGCAAATTTCTTCTAATTCTTGCAACTGTAATTCTCTATGTTCACCACTCTCATCCAACTTCATGTTGCATTGTTTGACAGCCCCATATGTTTTATGCTCTAATTCAACTGGAAGATGGCAGGCCTCACCGAATACCAACTTGTATGGTGACATACCAATTGGCATTTGTATGCTGTTCTATATGCCCATAGATCCAACTCCAATCCTTTCTTATTGGACCAACGATTTTCTCAATGATAGATTTAATTTCTCGATTTGAAACCTCAACTTGCCCACTAGTTTGCGGATGGTACGACGTAGCAATCTTGTGTGTTACACCATATTTTTTTAGCAATGCCTCCACTGTTCGGTTACAAAAATGTTTCCCTTGATCGCTAATTAGAGCCTTCAAAATGTCAAATCTATTGAATATGTTAGATTTAAGGAAACCTAAAACAACTTTAGAGTCATTAGTTCGGGTTGCTTTTGCTTCTACCCACTTCGAGATATAATCAACCGCTAATAAAATATAAACGTAACCAAACGAAGATGGAAAATGCCCCATGAAATCAATACCCCAAACATAAAAAATTTCACAAACTAAAATAGGAGTTTGAGGCATTTGATTTTTCTGTGAAATATTACCTGTTTTCTGAAAGCATTCACAAGATTTGCAAAAAGAGTATGTGCCTCAAAATAAAGTTGGCCAGAAAATTCCACAATCTAGAATTTTTCTTGCAACCCTTTTGGCTCCAAAATGGCCTCTACAAGCATATGCATGGCAAAATGTAATAATAAAAGAAATTTCAGTTTCAGGTCTACACCTTATAACCTGATCAGTGCAATGTTTCCACAAATACAGATCATCTCATACGTAATATTTTATATCATTTTTCAATTTGTCTTTTTGAGCTTTAGATAAATCAGCTAGTTGTATGTTAGTAACCAAATAATTCACAATGTTTGCTACCAAGGCAGCCTGCAGCTTGCTAAAAATAAATGTTCATTAGGAAATTGCTCCTGCAGATTCTGCTCTATTTTCACATGAACCAGGCGGCTTAAATGGTCAGCAACACGATTCTCTTGTCTAGTTTTATCCTTGATCTCTAGGTCAAATTCACTTAACAGAAAAATCCACCTTATAAGCCTTGGAATATGGCATTACATTAAGAGATGCTCCTAAATCTATGCCTCGAGTGGTGATATATTGAATGAGAAGCGATCAAGTTTGGCTTCTGAATCTATTGAAGCCCAAATATACGTGGACGATTGGACAAGAGTCGAATTATGCCAACAAGATATAAAAGTGGACTTTAATGAAGAATCGTTTGATTTAATTACGAATAGTTCGATAACAGAAAATAATAGTCAAGATAGCGAAGGTGAATGATAAAGTAAAGGGGTACTGTCGGCTATCAGATATGCAAAGGTAAGAGAACTATGTAGGTTTTGATTTTTCTAAACCCGAAAAAGATATGTAGAAAGCTTAATTAAAAAATTAAATCCAAGTCTTTCTTTTAATTTTCAATTATTGTAATTAATAATTTAAAAATTAAATCAAAATCATGTATTAGAATTAACGATTCAATGTCGATTTCGAACCGAGGTCATGAACCAGAACCTTCGGTTTCAAATCGGTTACAAACTATCCTATTACTGTTTCGATTCAGGGTTCTTATTTTTTTGAACTGTAAACCGTTAGTTCATGAACCATGGCCAGAACTAACCCTTAGCTTTCTCGCCAAGGGTTGGCGTGCCAACCCTTGGCTTCTTCTGAAAATTTTTCAGATTTGAATTTCTGTTTGAATTTTTGTATTTTATAATCATTAATACAACATTATAATAACTTTAAACAATAAAAACAATACACACACGAGCACTAAATTGAAATAAACAAGCATTAAAAATAAAGGAATGGAGTGCAATGAAAGAAAACAAAAAAAATAATAAATTTAGTGGGGCCCAGGGGCTTGGCGTTAATGCCAACCTTTAGCATTGCCACCAACGGCTGGGGTTAACACCAACTTGTTCTTCGCTTGGAATTTTTTCAAGCTTGAATTTTGATACTTTATACCCATCAATACAACATTAAACAATATTATAACAACTTTAAATAATAGAAACAACATAAAATAATAGCATTAAACAATCTAATAACATAAAATCATAACAAAATTAAATTTTACATGAAGTTATGAACATGAATCTACTATATTTATTTCATTTTCAATTGTTCATAAACAAAACACATAACATACAGGCTTGAGTCAACACTGACCTAAATGTGGATGATTTTGTTATGTAATCTTTACAACAGATGTTAATTCTCTTAATAAATTTAACAATTTTCATCTTTTTCTCCCTTATGTCTAAGTTGAATCATTTATAATGGTTTTCTCATGGGTTTTATTGTTCAATCACATGTCTTCTCTGATGAAAAATTTATTTTTTTTACGTTGTAAGGATTCCTTCCTCACTTGAAGAGTGAGAAAGAAGAGAGAGAAAGTTACAGAGAAAAAAAGAGAATCTCTGCATGAGTCACATCAAAAGGCGTATTTTGAAAAAGTAAATTACTGTTATAATATATTTATTTAAGTTTTAAAATAAGTGATATATATATATATACATAAATTAAAATAAGAGTAAAAATTTCAATTTTCCTTCAAGTAATTCGGTTTGCCTGACAGACACATAAGTCAAATGCTATCTTATTAATACTTTTCACAATCCGTACACAGTGAACAAACAATTACAAAGTATATTCTTAAGTTTGGTGGTTAAGTGAGTTTGAAAGATGTCAGGAATTTTGGGTCAAGCTCAGAAAATGTTTTCTTTAATTTGAAAAAGGATCGAGAAAGAGAATCATTGCTAGCTAGCATGAAAAAAAAGATCTATTCAAACCCAAAAAGACTAATTTGAAATTAATAAGTTGAAACTCAAATTTAATTAGAAAACAATTAAATTTTAGGTTAGCTCAAATAAAATCAAACTTGAATATTTAAGTTAGCATATACTCAACTTGTTTTAAAAAACAAGTCCAAATATTGGCTGAAACTTAGTTTGTTCAATCTGAGTTACCATTTAAACTTGAGTAGCTCAAATCAAATCCAATCTTAGGGCATTCATTTTTATCCTTATTACATTTTTATATTCAAGGTAATATCATGGTATTTAGCTGGATAATGGTAATTTACTCTTTTTTTCCAATATAAATACCATCTTATTACTCGTATCGAGGGCAACAAACAAGGTAAGTCACTCGCAAGCTAAACATGAACTGGTTAAATTATTGTTGATGAGAGCTCAAGATCGTGCAAATTGAATACTATACTCAATCTAAGATTGAGGTCAGTGTTTCTCAACTTAGGAAGTTTGTGAATTCGTAGTTTAGATTAAGTATAATATCAATAAAGTCTTAAAAGTTTAAAACACTAAATTTTGCATATAAGAGAGTAATTAGTAAAAATATAAGTTATGAGGTAAAACTACAATTTCTCTAACCGATCTCATGCCCTAACCTAATAACAAAAGGTAGGGTTACATATGTACCCCAATGCTAAAGATTTCGCTTGTAAGCATCACCAACAAGATTCAATCATTCTTGCTGCTGCTCAGTTGACTCCGGGCTAAGACCATTACAAACATGTACATTACCTTATTAATATATAAAAATAATTTCATTACAGATAGAGCAGGACATGAACTTCTTTGCTTCCTTAGCAAGAAAAGAGAGTAGTCATTAGAGAGCTCATATTACACAGAAAATATACCAAACTTACTGGTGCAGACTGTGCAGTGGTACTTATAAATAAATATTACTCTACTAACATTCAAACAACTTAATATCCATCTTGAGGCGGAAGTAATTATCGCCCTGAAAAGCATCAGTCTGAAATGTTGCAATCCCTCTCACCATGAAGAAGTTCCCTGTCCCTCCAACTATTGAAAGATCTCTCGTCTTCTCCGACATCGTATCTGCACCCATTTTATTTAGAGTACCTTTATGCTCGCTGGAGTTGAAGACCGAAGTGTAAGCAAACCAAGCATCGTACTTGATCTTCATATCATAGAAATAGAACCCATGAGCTCGTACAACTGGATGCGAAAGAAGATGGGTGTCTTTTGTCATAGGATCATCAAAAACAACTAGCATTCCAAAGTTGAAGTTGCCCAGCTTGGTAACAATTGTGACTGCTGCAGATGTTGCATTAACCGAATCATTGCCACTGTAGAGAATGTCATGGTAATAAAGCACAAACTGTTTACAAGGTTTGTGATATTTCTGTGTTTTCCAGGAAGCCGAATCAGATGGAGAAATCAGGAGCAAGAAAATGATACAGAATTTCACTGCAAGCTCTCTCGTGTTTGAGTGTCAATGGATAGTCCTTTGTGCACAATAAAATAAACCAACTTTCCTCAGCTTATATACACTTCATTGAAGAGCAAAATCTGTCACCTTGCTATTATCTTATTCCGGCGAACAAATTATACATACTCAGCAACTCTTGTACTCATTTCAGAGGAAGTTCTAAACATTCGGACACAAGCAGTTACAACTTTTAATCTAGTGAAGTGCAAAGCTTACATAAAGCATGTCTTCACCATAAACAGGTCTAGATAATTGTTAGTACACTTTAACTACTCTTTGTGTGTATTTGGACGTAGTATTAGAGCTAAAGACAGTGGTAGCTAGAATTGCTCATCCAGTGACATGCCTGGATTACATATCGCTGGTCCACCAAGACAGTGATAGACCATGCACAGTCACAATTGCCAAGCTGAATGACAATGATAAGGTAATATTGCCCTCCGGAAAGAATTCAATACTCAGAACCCTACAGGCCTACACTTTATTCTAAGTTTCTTGTCTGACTACTCATTCATTTGATCACTCTATCACATTTTATCTATGCAGGAAGAGAGATGTTCAGAACTCAGAAGACATCTGAAATCATTTCATCCACCCTGAGTGATCACCAGAAGGCGATTATATGTCCCCAGAGTTTTGGTCTTGCACCCTGTTTGCGCACACTTACAAGCACAACTAAACAAGAAATTAATAATAGACAGAGTTAAAGTAATTGGTACATATTAAGTAAACACATTGGAACTCAAGTTGCAAAAGTTCTCTGTCCTGTTTGAGTGAGTGGGTGTAAGGGTGTGTACAGTTGTATTCGATATTTTCAGAGGCAATTCACCATACTCAACTGACATTGAATTTCAGTCTTGTCTATTAACAACAAGGTCTTCCTCCAATGGAGTATAGGCCAGAATTAGAGTGGTTTTGGATTCAAATTCTAGCCACCACCATCCAGACAAATGTTTCACTCCCAACAATCTAAATCTAAAATCTGGGCAAGGGGTCACAACCATCCCCTCAGTAATACAGAATCTTAAAAATGACTTGCTCCCAGCCTGATTAGAAATATTCCCCAACAGCATCCAACTACTGTTTTTCTTTTTTGTTTTTTTTTTCCAAAGAGGATAAACTTAAACATCTATCAATCCTCTCCATGTCCATGATCAATATTAAACCATATAAATTTCCTTTGAAAATGAAAGTGTCAATATCAAGGAGAAAAGGATGAGGGCCGCAAGTAGGCCCAGCAGCAAATTAAATTCGCAGAAAATCCTCAGACCTTGGGCATAAACATGAATGCTATTGATTAAACATGAATCCTACGGTTTTGGACATCAAATAATGAGCTAACAACTTAGCTTGTGCAACACAAATAAGTTGCAATCTAGCTAATCATAAAGCAGCTGTATGCATCCCTACACTTATTAAAAACAGAAGTGAAATTACTGGAGGAATCCTCCGTTCAGAGCATTCAATCGGCAGCTTGAAGGTGTCAAAGACTCAGAATTAGGGGTGGATTTGATATGAGCCGGTTGAGCTGGGGCCGGCTCAGGCTTGAAGCAAATGAATTTACAAGAGAACTCAGAATTAACATTTAGAAAAAAAAATACTTTGAACAGCTCCAATCAATAAAACCAAATAAACACATAAAATAGAAGAAAAAACTAGAATAATATAAGCTTTATGAATTTTCAGAACCATTCATTTAAATACAAAAATAAAAGCACTCAAGATTAAGCAACAACTTAATCACTGGAACTTCGGTTCCGAAGTCTATAAATTATACGACCCTTGCTTGAATCATAACGACTTACTTCAACCTTGACTTTATCTCCAGGCAACACACGAATAAAATTCTGCCTAATCTTTCCCGAAATATAACCAAGAATCAAGTCTTCATTATCTAAACGAACTCGAAACATACCATTAGGAAGTGACTCTGTAATGAACCCTTCATGGACCCATTTATCACTGCTCGAACCCTCCTCGCTGCTCCTTTCACTCTTCTTGCCATTTACGGCTATCGAAATTTTTGCAATCTTCACAAACCCTTTACTTAAATTGAACTTCACTCGGCTGTTGAATCATGAAAATAAAAAGAAAACGTTAAATAAAAGGCTATAAAGATTGCAACAAGCTGAAGTCAAGAGTGGAAGATTGCTTACTCGATACGAGACGGAAAAGGGAAAAGATTTTGCGGAGGAAGAAGCAGAGAAGGAGATGGACGGTGGAGATTGCAGGAGAGATGAAGCATTTTGGGTCTGACTGGGAACTGAAACTGTGAAGGTTTTTGTACCAATATCGACCTCTTAAAGTCGAAGATCAGTATCCTTCATTATCTTCGGGTTAGAGTGGATGGTTGGCTTATTCAGTGTGAAAGAGCCTAGGTAGCTAATGTACACCACCACGTAAACGACATCGTTGAAGACACAAGATCAACCATAATGAGTATGGGTTGCCTAATTCTTGATTAAGATATGTGACGTTTTAAATTAATTAAGATCAACTTGAAGGGTTTAACAATGATTTCAAAGTGAGGGAATACGATTGGACTTATCAGAAATGGGACTGGAAAGGAACTTTATACTAATGTTTGGACATCCCGTTTGATAAGTTAAATTGGATCGATCTCTAATTTTATAGTCAATTCGATTTGGATCCATATTAACATCTTAATTAGCCATTTAAATGGGATTAATGTACAGTTAAAGTAGATGAATTATTTCGGATCAATATGACTAAACTGTTAGGTGTGACAATTCAACGAAATCAATTTATAAATAAAATGAACTACATCAAAATAGGTAAGTACGTTGAACTTTCAAACACATAATAAATTTTAACCTTTGAATGCATAATCTCTAAACTATCCTAGTTTTGTCCAAAAATTTATGTGTAAAACTCTAATCTTACCTAATTACAACACTTTATTTACAGGCAGAAGCAATTGGAAGTAAGGCCAAACGACTATTTCCCACCCAAGGTTTGATGTTTTCTCAAATGTCCCCCTTTTAACTATGGAAACACCAAATACCCACATATAGCCGGTTAGATTTAACAAAACCCTAACGCCTGAAAATTTTATCTCCTTTTGTCCCCCTAAACTTTAAAAACTAAAATTTTCCCTCAGCCTAAGTTTTAAAAAATGGCAATTTCACCCTAGGGTTTGGTTTTGAAAACTCCGATGACTGTTTCGGCTCCATTGCCGATGACCTCTCCCTCCTGAAGCAGCCTCTCCTTCCGGCGAATGCTTTCCTCTCATTTGGAGGCTCGATTGGTATCGGAGACGTCTTGGGAGACGAAGAACTTCATCGGGGCTTTGTCTTCCCAGACAAAGACGAAGTCGTCGTCTTCGTCTAGGAAGACGATCGTCTTCCCAGAAGAAGACCTCTGGGAAGATGACCGTCTTCCCAAACGAAGACGAAGAACTTCGTCTTCCCCGACGAAGTTCTTCGTCTCCCAAGGCGAAGACGAAGCCGATCAAGCCTCTAAATGGGAGGAAAGCATTCGTCGGAAGGAGAGGCTGCTTCGGGAGGGAAAGGCCGCTTTGGGAGGGAGAGGCCGTCGGTAATGGAGCCGGAACGGTCGTCGGAGATTTTAAAACCAAACCCTAGGGTGAAACTGCCATTTTTTAAACTTAAGCTGAGGGAAAATTTTAGTTTTTAAAGTTTAGGGGGGCAAAATAAGATTATATTTTAGTTTATTTTTAATATTATAGCAAAAATGACGATTTTACCCTTACCACCGTTAGGGTTTTGTTAAATCTAACCGGTCATGGGTGGGTGTTTGATGTTTCCATAGTTAAAGGGTGGAAACTTGAGAAAACATCAAACCTTGGGTGGGAAGTAGTCGTTTGACCTTGGAAGTAAACCCATCAAGAAATTTATGGTGTGACAATTGATGAAACTTGTCACAACTAACAGTAGAAGCAAATCATTTGTGTGCTTCTCTGTTGCAGCAGTTTCTCCATCATCAAGACCATTCAACTTCAGCTACTGATACCAAAATGTTCTGCAATCACCCAGATTCTATATCTTCCTCTGGCATCTCTGCTACCTTTGTAATCGATCCTGACACAGAAACAGCTCGATCATGGCCAGTATATTGCTGAACCATCAACACTGAAGCTGAAGTGGAGAAATCAGGAGCTATCAGCAAGCTCCCGACTGGCCCAACTTCTGGGCAATCACTTATCACAATCAAAGCTGCTGCTGCTGCTAAGCCCTCAGGCATTCGACCGACCAAAAACATGTGGCATTTTTTGAACTCGTTGATGACCTCAACAGTTTCTGCAGTATTTCTTACTACCCTTTCTTCAAAGGTAAATGAATCTACATGCCTTGTAATGTTCCTTGTAATGTAATAAGGATACCTTGGGCTTTCCCAACCCAATCGACATGCCTATTCCATGCCACATGTCTAATTTAGCCACTAAATATGGTTTACAATTCGGGCTTTGTTGTTATTTAGCCAAATAATAGGATGGATACAGCCATTTCTCCTCTTTTAACTAGTTGCACGTGTGATTATTAGTATCTTATAATATATAAAATATATTTTATGATATAATATAAATAAAAAAAATACGTATCTCATGATATATCAAATTAATATGATATAATGGATATATCATATAATACAATACGATATATATTATCGTTATACTTTTTTGAAAAAATATGATATATTTAAAATATATATAAGAAATTTTAATTTTTAAAAGTATTTATAATATTTTCTAAAATAATTACATATCAATTAGATTTCTTTATTATTTTATTTTTTAAAAACTAAATTATATGATACAATACAAAAAATTAGGGTTTTTATATATAATACTATACACTATATATCCATAAAAAAGAAAGAAAGCCCTGTAATAGTATTTGTGTAAATGTAAAAGGATGATTTTTCACCTTGCTCAACTAGAAAATGTATACCCATAGAATTAATAAATAAGATTACGATAGAACAATAAGATCGGAGCTATTGAATCTCTATAGCTAACTTTAGAGTTGGGGATGAGGCAAATAAAAATTGAATATCTTAATCCCAGGAGAAGAGGATCTTGCCTGTTTGTTTTACTTAATATTAACAAGGTTTAATTGGATTTTTTCATCAAAAGTCTAACAACTTTTATTAAACCATACTTATAATCCAAAAACTTTCATTAATTCATACTTATAATCCAAATTACTAATCACAATACAAAGTGTATCGACTCATTTTCAAATGATGATATCAGACCCATAAAATAAATTCTTTCCAAACTATGCATTCACACAGTTTTATTAACAATAAGAAAATTTAATTAATGTATGCTCACATTATTCAAACACATCTCCATTCTTATAGGATAAACATTTTTTTCATCTTCATCCCATTTTCTATATGAGGATAAAAGGGAATTCCCATCCCCTCCCCATGGGAAATATTTTTCTCTCTTTCTGCTTCCTGTCATGCTGGGAAAATTCCTTAACCTTTCCCCTTTTCTTCCACGTTAGAAAGATAACTGAATATTTATCAGTTGTTAGGGTATATATGTAAAAATTTTTAAAAGTAACTTAATATGTAAAAATTTATAGAGAAGTAAACGAATTGGAGATGAGACAGGTTGGGATATACATACATATCCCCAGAATTTTAGTTATTTTGTCTCTATCTTTGTTTTTTATTTAAAATACACTTTTTATCTACAGATGAGAGGACCAGAGACTCGATTTTCACAAACTAAATTACCATCACTAAATAACTTTTTAGTGATCAGCATCAAAATGGATAAGTAGGATAAACTACCCATAAACTCTGAATGCATAATCCATAAAACTATCCAAATTTTGCCCAAAAATTTATGTAAAGCTCTAATCTTACCCAATTACAACACTTTATTTGCAGGCAGAAGCTATTGGAAGTAAACCCATTCAGAAATTTAATGTGTGACAATTGATGAAACTTGTCAGAAATAACAATGGAAGTAAATCATTTGGGCGCCTCTGTTGCAGCATTTTCGCCATCATCAAGACCATTCAACATCAGCTATTGATACCAAAATGTTCTGCAATTACCCAGATTCTATATCTTCCTCTCGCATCTCTGCTACCTTTGTTATCGATCCTGACACAGAAACAGCTCGATCATGGCCAGTATATTGCTGCACCACCAAGACTGAAGCTGAAGTTGAGAAATCAGGAGCTATAAGCAAGCTCCCAACTGGCCCAACTTCTGGGCACCCACTTCTCACAGTCAAAGCTGCTGCTGCTGAGCCCTCAGGCGTTCGACCGACCAAAAACATGTGGCATTTGTTGAACTCGTTGATGACCTCAACAGTTTCTGCAGTATTTCTTACTATCCTTTCTTCAAAGGTAAATGAATCTACATTGGAAAATTTTTGTTTCACTTCAGCAAGAAAGCTCTCATCTTCTGATACATGGGGGTCTTCTTTCGTTTCAATCTCCCTGGAAATTTCAGGGCTTGGAAGGAAGCGAATGACAGTCAGAGTGATTCCAGGGTGCTCAGCCATGCGAGCGCCATAAGCAAGAGCTTCCTGATCATCGTTTCCTCCGAAGAACAACACTGCCATCACTGAAGAAACATTGCTTGCTGAGACATGTGTGTTGCCACCAAGGCCCCGGTCAATTAAGATCCCCACTGAGCACGGAGCACTCTCAAGAACCCTCTTGTTCACCCAACGAAATTCGGTTCGTGTGGTCTCCAGGGACCCATCGAGCCTCTGGTGTTTATGAAACGGGAGAATTATTATTGAAGCTCTTTTCCTTTCAGCACTAGCAATAATGTCTTCCTGGATATCGTGCATTGGCGAGATTGCGGTCATTGGCCGGATAGAGACATGGCTGAGTCGTCTAAAAGCCTCGAAAGCAACAACAACATGATCAGCATCCAAGTTTTTCCCTTTGTTCCAAAAGGGTATTCCGTTTTTTCTTGCCTTGTTCACCATAAGTATTGCAGATGGCCTTTCCGAGAGCTCCATGAGGTGCAGTGCGTAAACACAGAGGCTGTCTTTCTTTTCTGTCCCTCGTGAAGCTTCAATCAGATTAATCATTGTGGGGATGTTTCTTGAAGCATAGAAACAGGCCAAAATCCTCAACTGAACATTTGGATCTTTCCTCTTAACAGTTCTGTGCTTGTAAAGGGCATTGACAGTTCTTTTATCAGGCTTATACACCGCCATGACTAAAGGTGTTGTTATAAATGTTGTGAAGACAGCCATCAAAATCATGATTGCAAATGTTTGATCATTCAAAACCTGAAACATCAATGGAATCAAACAATTAAAACCCAGAAACCAAGCAAATGCAATTACAAAGTTCTTAATTTACCTTTCTGTCTTTTCCAATGTTGAGCACAATGAGCTCCACCAAGCCTTTAGAGTTCATGAGGAACCCCAAAGCCAGAGATTCCCTCACAGGAACTTTGCATAAGAAGGAAACAACAACAGTGCCGATAATTTTTCCAAAACATGCTGTAGCTATAACCAAAACAAGGAATCCCCAAGACTGAGCTCCTCGAATTGTGGCTATATTAGTCTTCAATCCGCTAGATACAAAGTACAATGGAAGGAAAAGGCCTGATACAAGATCCTCAACTTTTTCTACTAGAGCATTAACAAATGCTCCTTCTTTTGGGACCAAAACTCCGATTATAAACGCTCCAAAGAGAGCATGTATTCCAATGGCGTCGGTTGCAAAACCCGCAAGCAAAACTATAGACAGAGTGGCACAAACATACAATTCATCCACAGGCTCTCCCTCTGGGCATCGCTGCTGCATCCATCTGAAGATTGGGGGGACAATGAATAAGCAAATGAGGACAAACCCACATCCGCACAATAGAACCCATAAAGATACAAGGGGAGAACGGCCAGTTCCTGAGAGGGCAATGGCAAGAGCAAGTAAAATCCAGGCGGCAACGTCGTTAACAGCCGCAGCTGACATTGCCAGACGCCCAACATCAGTAGTGAAAAGCCTGAGTTCAGCTAAAATGCGGGCCAGGACAGGAAATGCAGTGATGGAATAAGCTACTCCCATGAATAAGATAAATGGAGGTCCCTGTACACCTTTAGAAATGGATGCACGGAGGGCGAATGAGGTTCCGATTCCTAATGCAAAAGGTAGGCTGATGCCTCCGAGGGCTATGCTTAGAGCTTTTTTACCAGTCCGACGAAGGGACTTTGGGTCTAACTCAAGGCCCACAAGGAACAGAAAGAAGAGAAGGCCAAGGTTGGCTAAAGTATCCAACACAGTCTGACCCCTGGCAGGAAATATTGCATTCAGATAAACCTTGTTCCTTCCCAAAGCTGAGGGCCCAAGTAATATTCCCCCCTGCAAAAAGAAATCAAAAAAGTCATACCATGATTATGCTATTGAGATGGAAGAGCCGATTACTCCTTTTTGCAGTTTGGATATGAACCTGGAAAGAACCATGTTTTAAAACTAGCGATTGGAAAGTCAAAAGTCTTGTAAATCCCGCATTGAAAGTCAATGCTTTCGAACATGAGATTCAAGTCTTATATATTGTATTTGGAATCTTAACATTCTAGGCAGTGTTGAATGAAAAAATAGAGAAAATATCAAAGTAAATAAGAGGAAGAACATACAACAATCTCTGCAATGACGCGAGGTTGTCGAAGAGGCTTTAAAATTACAGCGAGAATGCGGGTGACCACAACCACAAGGCATATTTGAAGAATGGCAAGAGGAAGTGCAAAATCAATAGGATTATCACCCTGAAACACCCCATTTGATGTAGCCTGCATTGCCGTACAGCTCACATTTCCAGCCATTTTGCACCAATTTTCTGATGGCTCTCAAATCTTGAAGCAATATTATGTTGCTATTTCAACGCTTGTATATGTCTGCAAAAAAACAATAAATGTCACTGACAATTACCAAACCCAGAATAAAAAATTGGTTAGGGAAACTTCAACTATGATCAGATTCAAGTTTACGTAAGACAAGTAATTTTTTCAACTTTGGGAAACACTTCCATCAGCAATTACGTTTTAGACTCAATCCAATTTCCGTGGGAGCAGCCGGGAGAGGCTGAAAACTCTAACTTTCCTTGTAAAGAAGCACTCCATGGAAAGTCTTCACCTAATTCCCAAAGTTGGCCTAAAATAATATATATATATATATATATATCAGATGAAAAGAAATAAAGAAGTAATAAAAGTACGTGTTTTCACGATTTCACGGACCTCGTTTGAAAATTCGGCAGCTGACAGGAAGATATTACATCCGACTGCTGGGTGAATTCATGGTGGTGGTCTGGCTGTAAAAGGTTGATAAAGATGGGCCATTATTGTCTTTCCGGGTGAAATTAATCAGCTACGTGGGCATTAAACTTCATAAAACAAATGGGAAAACTGCATGCAATGTGTTTCAAAAGAAAATAATGTCCCAATTCATGGCATCAAATGTTCACAGCAAAATAAGTGAGAAAATGCCCGAAGATACAGTCGGTTTATAGGAAACCAGTGAATTGAGTATTCTTTGTTAAACAAAAATCAGTAGAGAAAAGAAAAATGAAATTCGGAGTTTCCAACACGCTTAACTTTCCAGTTTTTGCATGAATTTCTGGGAAACAAACATAATATGAGAGGAAAAGGGGAAGACACAGGGAGAGAATTTAATCACCTGTACAAAAACTTTCCAGTTTTTTTAGTGCATGCAACATTCAAAGCGTATAAAATTATAAAGAAAAATAATTGCAAAGCAGGATTTACATCAGTGATGATGCCACATCCTTTGCCGTACACGTGTCATCTAAAAAGTCAAAATCGATTGCTATCTAACTCAGTCAAATGTCATCAATGCGAAGAAAGTCAAATGTTTTGGTCAATTTTCCAAAGTCCAGTGATGAGATGTGCACGTTTCTTTCAGGTTCTGATCCAGGTGGCACTTTTTTATCCACTAAGATTTCTTAATCAAGATTAAATAGTAATTATTTAGTAAAAAGCAAGATTAAACGATCAGTTGGAAACCAAGGGAGGTGGATCAATAAATGCATCAATAAAATGTCGATGTTGATTTTAGAGTTGACATAATATACGTTATATAAAAGTGGGCACAAAATTTTATGCCACCCAAAGTTTAGTTTATTTTCAATTCTCATCCTTAGAGTTTCCAATACTTGAATATTTACCCATAAAATGTTAAAGATAACAAAATTTATTAGTTTTAAAAATAAAATTGTTATTTATCTAGTGATATTAAAAAAATTAAATTTTATCTTATTTTTCTCTCTAAACCTTAAAATTAAAAATTTTTTATTAGACTTAAGTTTTGAAACGTTGTATTTTATCTTTAAGGTTTCAATTTTATAATGACAATTTTTTAATGAACGGCCACCTTCTTTGACACTGTCTTTCCTTCTCAATCATCTCTCCCAACGCTACTTGTTCATCATCTAAAAGATGAATGTGTCATTCGGACAAAGATGAAGTCATAATCGTTTTCATCTTCATCTACACAACAATAAATTTATATATTATTAAGAGAAAATCTTTTTAAGTTATTTAAAATCTTCAGTAACAAAACCAGATCTTAAGATTTATGAAAACAAAGTACAAAGAGAAAAGAAAATGATTATAAAAAACAATGGGATTGTTTCGGGTCTTGTACTTTGAGATTATTAAGATCTCAAGGCAAAATAGAGAAGGGAACTCGAATTTTCTTGAGAAAAAATTATGATTGTTGAGAGAGGAAATAAAGAGAAATTGTTGAAAAATTAATTGATGGAAAACGGTTTTACTAATGAAAGTAAATAAATGATGAAAAAATGACCGTATCAAACTTCATCGGCGGAACAGTCCTCCCATCAAAGTTCGGGTGGAAAATTGTCATTTGGCTATTTAATTACTATGAATATCGTTTGATTTAGATAGCAACAACATTCAATGCTAGGCTAAAAGACTTATTCCCACCGAGGCTTAATCTCTTCGGGACTTCTGCCTCTAAAATTTCAAAAATTTAAATATTCATTTATCTATTGATAAAGTTAATAAAATTTATTAACTTTATTAATAAAATTGTTATTTAACTAATAATACTAAAAAAAATTTAAATTATAAAAATTAATAATTTTTTCTCATGATTAAACGTTAAAAAATTGTATTTCTTCTCTAGGGGTTTCAATTTTTCAGAGACAATTTTTTGATGAATAGTCAGCTTCTCTGATGCTCTCTATCCCTTCTGACGATATCTCTCTCTCTCCCAAAACTTGAAAGTCACTCTTTTCCGACACGATTCGTCTAGACGTATCAACGAAGACAATTTCTTATCCTTGTCAATTTGTCTAGACAAAAACAATTCATCTTTATTCAAATGAAGATGTGTTCGAAAGAAAGGAGAGAAAGAGCTAAAGAGTGCAAGTTATCAGAGAGGGGGAGGTTTTGTCAAAAAATTGAAACCTTAAGAGGAAAATGTAATTTTTTAAAATTTAATCTTAGGGTAAATTATTAGTTTTCCAAACCAATGGGGGGAAATGATATGAATTATTGATTAAATAACAGTTTTACTCCTAAAACTAACGGATTTTATTAACTTTAATAGCTCATTTGGTAGATATTTGAGTTTTTGAAACTTTACGAGTGAAAATTTGAAAATAGATTAAACCTTAGGTGGGAATAAGTCTTTTGGCTTATTGATAAGAAAGAAGAGAGAGAGCCGAAGAGTGTCGGTTGTCGAAGAGGGGGAGGTTTTGCAAGAAAATTGAAACCCTTAAAGGAAAATATAACTTTTTAAAACTTAATATTGAAAGAAATTATTCGTTTTTCAAACCAATTGAGAGAAATAATATAAATTTTTATATTTTTTAATTATTAATTAAATGATGATTTTATCTCTAAAACTAATAAACTTTATTAATTTTAATAACTCATTTGATAAATATTTAAATTTTTAAAATTTTATAGATGAAAATTTGAGAATAAACTATATCTTAGGTGAGAATAAGTCTTTTGGCCTATTGATAAGATTGTGTACACGTAAAAGAGAGATCATTTTAAACTGCAATGACGGACTCCGTGAGAGGTGATTGATCTAACCGTCTAAATTCTAAGTTCCTATAATTTTATTCAAACTTTCTTTTCATCTCAAATCATTCTACACAAGTTTTTTATTGCTAGAACTTCTCCTGATTACGTTTATGATGTGACATGAAATATATAATTAATTATAAAATCTAAAAAAAATGTCACCCCAACTGCATTATACAAGCCCCGTCGCTCAAACGCTTCAACCAAAACACAACACACCCACAAATCCAATGACTTTGCACATTCACCCAGTAACATGTTCATACACTGTTTTTGCACAAATTCCTGCCTCACCCTGCAGTTGAAGTATATGGAATGTCAGGCCATTAAGTGTTACCATAATTGAAATTTAATGCTAACTTTTGGACTTTGTAACTAGAAGCCAGTCAGCCGGAGACACTGGACTTCTAAAAGAAAGGCCTGGCGCACCATGGCCGAGTTAACTTCAGTTACCTGCCATCAGATTGTTCTGACTGCATGCAACATTTTGGGCCATTTTTCATGTACTTCTGATTTTGTATGTTGTGCTTCCAAGATTGTGTGTGAAGTTAACATTCACGCCGTTAACGAAAGGAAAAGTTACAGTAGAGCTTTGGATCCTGAAAATCCAAAAACATAATTTGCCCCATTTTATCTTGGGACAATATCATATTCATCCCTGAGGTTTCACTTATTGAACTTGACTTTAAAATAATTTTTTTGGTGACAATATCACGCCTGTTAGAGTATGTGGAATGGATAACTTAAAATTTATTAAGATGTGAAGACAATATTCTCATTTATCTTATTATTTATAAGAAACGAGCTAGAAAATATAATATAAGTAGAAGTCATTCCATTCAAAAATAACATAAACAATTAAATTTTATAATTTAAACCGTTTTCACAATCTCTTTAACTTATCAATTGATATTTTTATAATTATGAGATCATATTTTATCATTATCTCATATTTTGATGTAATGATAATCACTTTTTATTATTTCGAGAGCATATAATGATCCGTTATTTTTTAGATAAAACAAAATTAGATTAATTGTCTAATTAAATATATTGGCAATCTAGATTGGATAATCATGTAATTACCCAAATACCTTTTCTTTTTGTTCTATAAATATATGGTTGTACAAATGCATGAGGCCAACACTTCTCTTTTGTAGTGTTAATTTGGCAAATTTCAACCATAAAAAGTAAGAAGACAATAGTAAAAATAGGAACCCAAATAGCAGAATAAATTACTTTTAAAAATATCTCATCGTTCATTTCGTTTGTGACCCTATTTATTATCCTTCCCAACCTTTGATCTTGTATACCTTTAGTTGGTGCAATTTTTCATATTAACAATTAATATGATATAATTTAGCCGCTAGCTAGGGCTTACAATACGGGGTTTTTTGTTATTTAGCCAAGTAATAGGATGATAGATTAGTCTTCGAATCCTCAGGAGCCAGATAAACATAAGGACTAAAATGTAATTTAGCTTCCAAACTCGTACCTGACACAACACAGCGCCGTGGCCCCCCCGTGCGAATGTCTTTACACTGTTCAGAATCCAAGAAACTACAGTTCGCCGGTCTGTCTGTCATCCATCAGAAACCAGACTGCAAAAGAATAAATACGGTAATATTGTGCGGAACAATACAAAAGAAATCAAAGAAAATCTAACACGCCAAGTAAAAGATTTATCAGAACGAAGACGAAGCAACATTTCATCAGTTTTGATGCGATGGATTCGACCATTTCTTCTGTTTTACGTTGCTCTACGTGCACAGCTAGAAGGGGCAATGCATGGTGCTGAGCTGGGTCGAGTTAGTTTTGATCCAATTTACCATATTTACGGGTTGTTCCAAGTTAAAACTTGTAGTGTAAGAGGGCTTATAAAACAGGTTAACAGGATCGATACTACAAGAAACCATATCGTTTTAAAATCTTAACAGGTCAGTTTATGGGTTTTTTAATTAGTTTATAATTAATTATATATATTTTTAATTATAACAAATCATATTGTGTGAAACTTGTAACGAATTAGCTTATGGGTTTTTAGTAGTTTTATCCATTAATTATATATATTTTTTATTTTTCATTCTTTTTTATTATTATTTTATATCTTAGACTAATATCTTAATTTTCTTTATAATAATAATAATTAATAATTAATAAATTTAAAATCTTTATATTATTTTTTTGTTTTTTCATTACATTATGATGATTTATTGTTATTTTTTAATTTTTTATAACATTAATAAATATTTTCGATTTTCTATATAAATTATTTGAATTCTCTATGTAACAATAAAAAACAATAAACATTTTTAAATAATCAGTAATTGTGTATAGTATCATGTCAAATCGGCCCGATCTGTAAATCAAACTTCAAAACTTAAGACACAATTTGTATGATCTGTTATAATAACGGTTCAAAGAAAAAAGGAATTTGAATTAAGCTTCAAGTTGATCTAGCTCTTTTGACACTACTATATACACAAATAAAGAAGGAAAACTCTTGTAACCCCTCAAGGGAAGCCAAGGGATAAAAGCTTTGAAATCTCTAAACGAAAGAAGTTTAAATTTGAAACTTTTTAATGATATATAAGATAAAACTTTGAATCATATGGTACTGTAGTTGCAGGATTTATCATTGATCATTTTAACCCTAACTCAAATAAGGATAGCAACGGGGAGGGTGGGGAAGGGTTTTCAATTCTCGTCCCCCCAAGAAAAATTACCTCCCTATTTTTACATGAAAAAATCTTCTCTCTATGTTCATAAATATAAATTTTATTTTTTACCTATTTTTCAATAGACAAACTAATCATTATATTTTTCTGAAATATTACTTACTACTTTTTCACAAAATATAAAGTTTTCTTTTAAAAAAATCAATAACATTCACAAAATCTAATAATATGTAATAATTAATCTCTTTATTTGTAGTTTTTTATGTTGATATTTTCATTAATTCTTCATATTAATACAAAATAATATTTTAAAAACTAATTTGTAATAACTAATTTTAAAAACAAAATTAATTGTAGAAAAAATAAAATATTATGATAACCAAAACATTTAGGGTTAAAAAAATAAGTGACAATTTTATAATAAAAACTGTAAAGTGTGTATTTTTTTTACTAAATATATATTTTTTTATTAAATATATATTAGATTTAGAATAATTTTATAATAATTTTAATAAAAATTAAGATATATTATATGTTAGATTTGGAGGAGAAGGGCAAAAAGGGAAGATACTTTTTCTCATTGTTATCCTGGGCTCGGATAAGGTTTCAAATATTATAATTACGAAAAACAGAGAGGGAGAACATTTATTACGTAATGAAGAAATTTCGAAGTATTTGCAGTAAAAAAAATTATTTACAGTCTCGTTGGTTTTCCCAAAAAGCGTTGTACAATGAATGAAGGACACTTTGGCGGGTCGGGTGATGTAAACTAAATGCATGACAGGTAATCCTTTTCACTTTTGCCATGAGGTGAAGATGATTACAACTCATTACAGAGTGTGAAAACTCGAGCTTTAACTCAACTCAGACGGCAACAAAAAGGTTGAAGTTTGAGACTGACCGACCAGCTAAAAGGCAACCACCATAAACTTTAC
This sequence comes from Mangifera indica, assembly GCF_011075055.1. Lineage (NCBI taxonomy): Eukaryota > Viridiplantae > Streptophyta > Magnoliopsida > Sapindales > Anacardiaceae > Mangifera > Mangifera indica. The sequence goes on from NC_058156.1 coordinate 819,747, forward strand.
CAAATAGTATTTCAAAACTGAAGGGGGAAAAAAAAAAAGAAAAGAAAAAAGAGAATGATGAAAAGGAAAACGATCTCGAAGTTAAGGTAGAGAGAGAGGGAAAAAAAAATGGAAAGAGAAGAAAAAAGTGAACATGGGGTAGCAGAAAAGGAGGAAAATTTGGGGGAAAAGTTGAGAAGAGGGGTCTTGTTGGCAACAAGAGGGGGCCCAAGTACTCCAACTGCGTCTTCTTGGAGACTTTGGCCTTCTCTTGAAGCGCGGGCGCATGATAGCATCATTAAAGAAAACAGTCATCTTTCTGCAAGGAAACTAGCCGCCGCTCTCTGGGAATTCCATCGTCAATTTCCTCGCTCTAAAATGCACCGGGGTGTTAACTTCAATGGTGTCAGTGACTCTAAAATGCGCCGCCACCGTCCTCCTCACCACCAGCTTCACAAGGAAAAGTCTCTTGATTTGTCTCATTTCTTGGCTGATCCATCCCCAAGCTCCCCTGAACAGGTGCGTGGCTGTTTCTGTTGCTTCTTGATTGTGTATGTGCAACTGATCAATGGGTTCATCAGTTAATTTGGGTATTATGTTTGTTCTTGCTGAGGAACCTCAATCTGTTAAGTTAGAGTGTTCTTTTTTTATTTCAATTTAGGGTTGCAGGAGTGCAATTTTTGCTTGAATCATTGCATAACTGATACAATATTCTTCAAATGCGTAAAGGGTCTTGTAGTTAGCACTAGGAGCTTAAATAATTTAGGGGGGTGTTTTTTCTTTCTGCCATTGATCTTGCTGTTATTTCTTTCACCAGCCAGAAAGTGCAAGCAGTTTGAGGAGGCATATAGCTCAATCACTGATTCAACATCATCAATCGATCGAAAGAAGTAATCGTGCCTTGCGGGCTGTGTCTCCAGCAAGTTATGGTAGTTCCATGGAGGTATTTGTGATATCATTTCTTCGACTTCTTTTCTTTAATTCATTTAGCATTTGTTTGATTTTGCTTAAAAGCAAACACTAGGCAACTTCCAGTCCGAGCGCCCCTTCCCCCTGGTTTTCTCATTCATGTGTCGTCTACAGCGTTAGAAGTATGATTATTACACAGACATTATTGCAAAGAAATCTGTAATGTTAACATTTCAGAAATTACAATTAGTAAGTTTTCAGCCATGAGACATGGCAGAGCTGTTGTTTTGTTTCAGGCCGCAAAATAGGCTTCTTTCTTTCGCTGACATATGTAATGAAAATATGGTTGAGCTACGGTAGTAAGTTTTTTGCTTTATTGAACCTTCAGCATTGTTTCATGTGCTCTTCTCCTGCAGATGGCACCATATAATCCGGCAGTCACTCCAACCAGTTCGATAGAATTTAAAGCAAGGGTTGGTGAGTCACGATATAATCTTAAAACGTCCACAGAACTACTGAAAGTATTAAATAGAATATGGAGCTTGGAAGAACAGCATGCTTCAAATGTAGCATTGATAAAAGCATTGAAGACAGAGCTAGACCATTCCCGTATGAGGATCAAAGAGTTACTTCGAGATCAGCAGGTAGAACGCCATAAAATAGATGGTCTAATGAACCAAATTGCAGAGGATAAGCTAGTTAGGAAGAGTAAGGAGCAGGATCGGATCCATGCTGCCATACAGTCTGTAAGGGAGGAGCTAGAGGATGAGAGGAAGTTAAGAAAGCGATCAGAGAGCTTACACAGGAAGTTAGCACGAGAGCTATCAGAGGTGAATTCTTCCCTTTCTGATGCTTTGAAAGAGCTCGAAAGAGAGAATAAAGCAAGGAAACTTTTGGAAGACCTTTGTGATCAATTTGCTTTGGGCATAAAAGACTATGATCAGGAGGTGCATGCATTGAAACAGAAATCTGACAAAGATTGGGCTGGAAAGGCTGATTGTGATCGTTTGATTCTCCATATATCTGAATCATGGATTGACGAAAGGATGCAGATGAATCTAGAAGAGCCTAATGGTGGTTTTTCTGAGAAGCAATCAATAGTGGACAAGTTGGGCTTTGAAATAGAGACTTTTCTTCAGGCCAAGCAAGCAGCTTCTTCTAAGAGAAATGATGACATACTGCCTAGGGATAGACGGAATTCTCTTGAATCCGTCCCTCTAAACGAGGTTGTGAGTGCACCTCAAGCTGCTGGAGATGATGAAGATTCTGCAGGCAGTGATTCAAATTGTTTTGAACTAAAGAAACAAAGCAATGGTGACATGAAGTTGCATCAAGATGAAGCTGTGGACAGTCATATTGATGAAATGATGAAGCATAACCAAATAAAGAAAAATATTGTTTCTCGTGAAAGAATTAGGGGTCGAAACCCTTCCAGTTTGCAAGTTAAGTTTGAAGAACACATGGCTTCGGCAATGTCCTCTAATGGTAATAAGGGGCCCGAGATGGTGGATAGGGAACCAACTGAATTGAACATGGCAAATAAATCTGAAAATCGTGGAGCCCCAGAAGATGACAGTCATGAAAGAAAGAATGAACATGATGAGCTCCATGGATCAAACTCAAACTATATGATTGATAATTTAATAAGAAATCATATATTATTGTCAGAAGGTGGGATGCAGAGTATACACGCCGAGAATGATTCTGGTGAGGCTTCTTGCAGTTACCCCACGCGGAGGAAGCAGGCTAGTCCGGTTCGCCGGTGGATGTCAAAACTTACACCACCAGACATTGACATTTCAGAATCATCTACAAAATTGCCTCCAGTGTCAAAGGACAGTACTTTGAAGACAAAGCTTCTTGAAGCAAGGTCAAAGGCGCAGCGTCCACGTTTCAAAGTTTTCAAAGGTTCATCTTAGGCTGCTGAGAATTGCACCTGATTGTTACAAAGATACATGTCAGGCCTTGTGGGATCTGCCTTGCTGAACTTTGAGAGGCATTCCTTATGTGAAATTGGTAGCAGCTCTGTGTAAACTTGAATGAGGGGGTATCTTATATATTGCTGTAATTTTGTCTTATGTAATCCTGGAATTTGAAGTTTGTAACTGTAATATCATTGCATAGCTACAGAATGGATGAAGATGAATTGAAATGCACTACAATTTTGGGTAGTTAAGCCTTGTGTATTATTTTTATGTTTTTTGTTATACGGATTGACTTGATAGAAGATGCATTAAGGGGGTAGATTCGAATTGAATTAATTTGGGTTTGAATTTATTATTCAGTTTGAAGGCAGCTCAAAATTGTTTATTTATCTTATTATACTATTTACCCTATTTCTAGTATTATTTATATTCTTCAATGACATTGTATGAGTTTGAAAAAGTTTGAGAGTATTATCGGTTCAATTTGAGTTCAAGCTGGTCTTGGCTTTAGTGTGGTTTAGATTGACTTTATCCCTAGGTAAATGACTTTCTTTAAGCCTTGTATAATGTTTTGGACAAAACCCTGGTTTTTGTATAGGGACGTATATAATTTGGTTCAAATTATAAAATCGAATTGAACTATTTAAAAATTACAGTTTTATTTGATTTTGTTTGTAAATTGGTTTTATTTGAGTTAAAAAAATTTTTAACTGTTTTCTTCTTTTTTGATTGCTGTTTAGGTGATTTTCTACAAAATTGCGTTGAGCTAAAGTTGGTTTGTTCGAGCCAAACATTGAGTCGACCGTAAACAGCTCGGATTGAGTCCTCCCCAAGATGAAAGAGTAATATTTAGCTACAATAATTTTGGGTTCAGACTGCTAAGTGATTGTTATTGGGCCACATACGATCGGGGAGTTCGGTTTATTGGGCTGAGTCATGTTCTCTTCGGGCATCCAACTCCCAGGAACTCTTGAGTGAGATACCGCATTCAAAAGAGAGGTCCGAGGGGAAAATTGCAGAGAAGAGAGATGGCAGCAGCGTCGTTTAGGTGGATACTGCAACTACACAAAGACGTCCCAAGAGCAGCCCGCTTCTACTCGGAGGGGCTTGACTTTACTGTCAATGTCTGCACTCTTCGTTGGGCCGAACTTCAGTCTGGTCCCCTCAAGCTCGCCCTCATGCAATCACCCAGGTTTCCTCTCTACCTCGCCTTCTGTTTGATAAATTGTCTAGGAGAAACCCAATATTATAAACTTCATCAACATAATTTCCATCCTGTAAATTTTCTCCATATTTACAATGTAGAAATTTTTTCTGGTGAAGTTCCTTGGCATAAGCGCCTGGAGGTCTCAGGATAGTGAAAATTTAGTACCTTCGATAAAAAAAAGTCCGAAAGTTTGGTCGCTTTAATAGTTCAGTTGAAAATTGATACTTCTAGTTGTTATTATCCCTCTGTATTTATACAAGAAGGAATGCAATAATCATTCTAATAAATTGAGCATTACAATGAATGAGGTCTCTGTCTGGTTCTAATTGGAAATGCTGGTTTCTAACTCAGTTTACAGTGACCATGTCACGCAGAAGGGATATTCATCTTTACTGTCGTTCACAGTGACAGACATTAATAGTACAGTCACAAAATTAATGGCACTTGGAGCTGAGCTAGATGGTCCCATCAAATATGAGATCCATGGAAAGGTATTGAGCTTTGTTTCTACAAAATTTTTTCTTCCAGACTCTTTTTCAGGTTTGATTCTGATCTCGAATTGTAAAAACTATTTGCTTGTCATCAGGTTGCAGCCATGCGTTGTATTGATGGTCATGTGTTAGGACTCCATGAACCTGCATAGCTAACGCAGTCTGCTGACAGCTTTTCTATTGGACTATCTTGAAATCTTCTGAGGACATAGAGAAGGCATGAGAAACTTTTCCTTTCTTCGGATTTCCTTCAATTATTGTTAGTGTTTGTTCGTCCAGATTGATTACTGCCGTGCATAATGTGTAGAGTGTTGGACCTGAAAATAAGGTCTTATACAGTAAGCAAGATAATATTGACGAGAGGCTGTTGAAATTATCTGTCATATTACCTATCATGTAGATCGGATATTTTGGGTGACCAGTATCTCCAAGAAGTGATAGGAAATCTTCCTTTGATCCTTTCGGTAGCTCAATTGCTCTTTTTTGCCTGCTTATTGAATTCTCATCTTGTACCTTGGTTGAAAACGCATTAGTTCATTATTAATAAAAGCTGAAAGACTTAGATATCCTATGTGAAACAATTTGATCGGTCTGCAGTTTGGTGTAGAGGCTACTACACCACCACTTACAATAATTCCGCAGGTGGTGCAGTTCCCTCCTGCCTTGATGCAGCCGTTCAGTGCATTGAATAATTTACCTGCAGAACCTGCAGATGGAGATACATGTTTGCATGGAAAAATGGTGTTGATCCAATATTATGAACTGAAACCCGGTTCCTTGATGCTGTTTCAACGTTCAAAATTTGGCGTGTCTTTATATCTATCAAGTTATAACTATGGCCAACAGAAACTTCTGATGAACATATTCTCTGAAGACAGAAACCAAGCTATCAAGACCTGCAATTTTCAACTTGAATTCCAAAAGGTGAGAAGCGAAAGACTGGTAAGTTCTTACAGTTAAAGCATCGTTAATGCCTGTGGCTTCGAGGAGATCTCGTGAGATAAAATTCCGCCCTATGCCAGCTGCTACAATTTCATCTTCAACTGGGGGTACCGAGTTCAGTGTGAATGCCTAGGGTATATAATAAGAAATTGTTTAGACTCTGCTATTAAGAGATTTAACTTAACACTTCCATTATCACTCATTTACAGCAAATACTGTCATATTTTCATTTATGTTTACCAAACCATGACTGTTGAAACCGAAGGCGCAGCTGGGGAGCTCTCCGGCATAGGTATAAGCCATGAAGGATAGTCCATTTGACAGTTTGCATTTTATCAGATATCTGCAGAATATTTTAACATTGCATATGACAGAAACCCAGTAAATTGGATATACCAAACTGTAAATACATCAAATTATAGCATACGTGTGGCCAAGTAGAGACACATTTGCATCTTCATTGTGAGCTGCAATGGCCATTGATTCATTAACAACAAGAACATCGGAACAGTCATCTGCAGTATCGACATTTGAACTGATCTCAGTCTTTGAAATGAATGGAAGTATCTCCTTCCTGAAGTTGATAAGTATAATCTGCAAATGAGCAGCCATAATGTGACTGAAATATTAACATAACGAAGCATAAACAACACAATTTAGCTTTAGTTTTCATCAACATTACCTCAATAACAGGCACTCCACTTCCTGCTGCAGTCCCTAGAAGCTCATCCCAGTATCCTGGAAACTTGTTTTGATTATTCTCCAAAAGAGCTTTGATGAATGAACGAGATTCTGGAGTTCCAGCAAATGGGAGAAGCTGGTTTTGAAGGATAAGGTCTCTAGCTAACCTGCTTCTTATCAAATTAGAGAACCTTTGACCAATCAGAAAACCCATCTGGTAGGCATTTTCACAGGGTCCAACTTCAAAAATCTCCACCATATTTCCTTCCATACGAACCGTCATGGCTATATTACTTACCAAAAAATGTATATATTAGCCAATATCTTATATGGGCAAAATTCAAACACCTTATCCTTTTCTTAACCACATACATATTAGAGCTTTGTTTCTATCAAAGAAGCAACTTGCAGTTACACATCCCCATAAAACTTAAAATGGACAGATATATTTTTGAATTTTTATATATACTTAATTTTGAGTATTTAATTTAATATTTAAATAATATATTATTATATGATTTGATAAATTTAAATTAAAAATAAAATAAAATCTAACCATATAATAAAATATTGTCTAGATAACTATTAATACTATGTCAGTAATAAATTTATTCAAGTATCTACCCTAATAAAAAGGATGCGGTCATATGATTTTAATTGGTCCTTTGAACTATACATTATTTAATAACGTTATATATGTAGGACATTTAGAAATAGCTTGGTTGGGGCTAACTTTGCATTAGCCTTCCACAAATTACTATTTGGCTTCTTCCACTTTAGAAGTTATCTATAAAGTGACACTTTTCTTCACACTTGTTATACCCAACTCAATCTTCAACCAACATAAGATTTTTAATAATCCTCTTCTGGGTCATAGGTTCAATACTACTCATCACAACAAACCCAAACTCCCTTCAACCAAGTCAATTACCTTCTCTCAACCTGAGTGTATACGTCTTACAAGGAGAAAAGGGATCAAAACCTCCTTCCCCAAAATGAGGCCTCTGACATAAGTAAAGTTAGAGACATTGGGTCATCGATCTAACACCACTCATAACAAACTTGAACTCTCCTCAATCAAAGGCCTACCACCTATCCTCAAACTTGAGTTTAAGAGCCCCACAAGAAGTAAAAGGATTGAGACCTCTCTTCCCTGAATTGGCTTTTTAGAGATGGGCAAAGTTGAGGTTGGAATTTGAACTGATACCTTCTTTGAGATGAAATTGTTCTTAACATTGGGATCTGATATCACTTGTTAGGTTTTCAAAGAGTGTTATCGGGTCTCTCTCAACCACTTGTTAAACTTCCACAAAGTGTTATTGTGTTTTTCCCGTCCCAAAATCTATATTCCATAGTTTATGCATCTCACTAAGAGTAAAATGATCAAAACCTCCCTTCCCTTAATTAGGCCTCCGAGATGGGCAAAGTTACATACATTGGGTAATCAATTCAACACCATTTACAACAAACTCAAACTCCCTTCGATCAAGCCAACCATTTATCCTAAACCTGATACCACTCAACTGGACGGATACTTTCCATAACATTGGGTTCTAATACCACTTATTAGGCTTTCAGAAAGTGTTTATTTTTCCCAACTCATTTCCTGACACTTTGTTTCAGATACAGATGCAAAAGTGGAATTGGGAAAATCAAGCCTTTGGACCACACCACAGGGCCAATAAAATGATCAAAGGGTTGAAAATAAACTGAGTCATCTTTTTTATTCATTTCTCCATGATGTGTACTAAAGTTTGAACTGCTTAATCTTGTGCATCGAGGTGCATGCCTTCAACAGAGAAATCCACTAGGGCTTGTTTTCTTTACCTTTTTCATTTCCTAAAAAGATATAACAAGCAATCCCTTTTGACGCAGTGCTTTGATATCATATCAGTTTTTTTCTCATATTTAAATGCTGAAGAATAATAATATTAGAAGTCCAGACTGACTGGTAATTGCGAGCTTTGTTGAAAAAAGAAAAGCTGCAAACATGTCAAACTTTTAATCACAACTAGTATAGAAGGAATGGTCTTGAAAAGTGCCTGTGACGGCCTACAGAGAGAGCATAACTCGATTGAAAAGAAGAATGCAGCAGATTTTTCCCTTTCTTTTCCTTTGATTTTGTCATAGAGTCAAAGTTCCAAATGGAGTTCCAAGGATAATCTGTGTGATAATAGAAAGGTTATATATATTAAAGTATAGATTCGAATCCTCTTTAATTTTTTGTTTAAAAATTATAAGTTCAAATCTGTTACGATTACAACAATCATCGAACATTAAATTATTGTTTGTCAAGAAATTATCCTCATCAATTTCGATAATTGAAGTGCTAACATCCTTCTATCATACTAGGATTATGACAATACTCATCTAGTCATCAAATATTATACCATCAAGAATAGTGAGGTATGTAAAATAATGGAAAAAAGGAGGGCACAATAATACTTGAAAACATACTTACCAGTATCTTTTAATAATATATAACATGTGTTTAATAATATAATAAAAATAAAAAATAATATCAAAAGAAAATGATTTTACCATTTTTATGGTTGGCTACAAATGAAAATGTTTCTCTCTCTCTCTCGCTGATGATGAATTATTATCTGTACTGGTAAATAGTCAAAGTTTGCAGCTCTGATTATGAAAATGATTTCTTTAACTGCTGGTTAGGTACTGTGCTTCAATGGGGCAAGGTGAAAGTTTTGAATTTCCATAAATGTAGAAGCACTGTGCTTCAATGGGGTAAGGTGAAAGTTTTGAATTTCCATAAATATAGAAGCACAAAAATAATTGAAGTATTTGGCAGCTGGATCGTTTCACATATATATATATGGGGGTTAGATTGGCAGCCACTTGATGAAAAGATAGCCTGTCATAGCTAGGCAAATTGTTTTAAGCTAGAAATGAGTTATGAGCCAAGACAGAAATGAAATAAGAGCAGTCTCTCTCAGATATCTACAAGATAAAAGGATGAGTCCTAGTTTTGCTGCATAGTTGTAGACTGCAAACACAAAAAATCCTGTGATTGTCACATCATGAAATAGGCCACCAAAAGCAATTATTAAATTCAATATGACTTGATCAAACTTTAGTTGGGATAGTTTCAAATCAAATTTAAGTTTAATTTACTCGAACCAAAAAAAAAAAAATAGAGCCAAGCAAGAGGGGCTTGGTGCAGTCCAACCCTAATTATATTATAAGCAAAACACAACATCCCTTGACAGGAAGTCTATGATCTTGAAGATGAAGTTGGATACGACAATTGTGAATAAGAAATCAATGCTATTCATTTGTACTAAGCCTTTCCAAATGGAACGAGACATCCAGGCCCCATGAAACATATCATCGAATTCAATTTTTAACCATGTTAAAATCGTGATTGATTATTAAATTTATTCAATAATCTAATCTTTCTTTGGCACCATTGGGGATGGGGGACTTGGAACACAACAATGATATATTCACCTTTTTTTTATACATATAATTTAAATACATAATAACATATTATTTGTATAATTAAATTATTTATAAAAAATATATACACATTTTATTATGTTAAAATTTCCCATATCCATCAGTCTATACCTCTAAAACAATAATGCCAAAAGACAACAGCACTTGCGTTGTCTAAAGATGGTGCAATGATAAACTGTGACACAGGAAGAGCCACTGGATTTTGGAAAAGAGAGAAAGAAAGAGACTCAAGGAAAAAGCTGGTATCCATATTTAGCATAGTGTCTCTGAGCTTAGAGAGGAAAGAAAAGATTGGTGCTTGATTAAATATAAAAGAACTGAAAATTAAAACAAAACAAGAACATCGACCTGTGGTGGGAGATGAATTGGATTATTTTTCTCTTCACAGATATTCTTTCGGAGAACCACAACGTTTTTGCTGCAAAGTGTGGCACTTGTCATCAATTCTCTCGTTATTGCTAGAGAAAGAAAGAATAAAACCCTAGCTTAATTTTATTACATTATATATATATTCAAGAAGAACCCACTTTGTCAATATCCGATTATTCAAAGATGAAGAGGGAAATCGAGATTGGGATCATTAGCCCATTGTTGATGAATTGCCATTGCCAAATGCCTTTTAGCTTTCTTAAGCTTGCTTAGGCAAAGTAGTTTATAAATCTTGGTACAAATTAATTACAGTGACACTTAGAAAAGAAGTATATATGCAAGCTTAATCTTAATTTCCAAGCTCGAACAAAGAAGCATAATCTAAACTTCTCAAGGTCATACAGAAAACCGAGAAGAGAATTTTATGATAATCATCAAAGCAAAGCAGATTTATGGAAACCCATAATTAAGAAGGAAAAGAAGTTAAAGGTAGAAGAAGGAGAGAAGAAGATTTAGAATTAGGGATACTTTGCAAGCACAGATGGCGAGGATATTTCGGTAATTGTATACAGACTGAGAGACATGTCTAGGAACTTGTTACAGCAAGAGAGCAAGACCCAAGACGGTGTTGTCGTTGAGCGTGAGCTTGCTTGCTTGCCAACTTCATCTTCCCTCATGCGCTGCCTTGTTGAGAGAATAACAACTGCGGCTGGCCTTGCTTGCCGTTGATGAAATGAAACCCTAAAACCTCCCTGCACCTTCAAAGTTTTAGGCCCTAAACCAGTACATACACATAACTGATCAGTAAATTAAGCTAACAATCAAAGCTGGAAAATGATGGCTTATTATTATAAATTTAGAAAACCCTATTTGTACTGATACAGTTTCAAGAAGAATAAAAAAATATTAGATTATATACCTCACTCAACCCTAGCTAAATCTGCGGGGTATTCCTCTCAACTCTACAGCAAAATCCAACAATGAAAAATTTTGAAGAAAGGTTATCTGTACCATATAAATATATATAGTAATGAAAATTAAAGATCAAGAGTTATGGATAAGATTGACAGCAAAGGGAGCTCCCTTCAGTCCAAGTACAGGAAGCCTAAGATCCAATTTGTCTCCCGCATCATTCACTCATTTACTGGGTATTCTTGTTGAACTCAGTATTTGGATGAATGAGTCGGCAGCTAATTAAATCCTATTGCCACCCATGAGTGGACTGAAGAAAGCTCTCTCTTCTCTCTAACTTGTAATAACAAAAAGAGTCCAAGAGAAAAAGGAAAAAACAACAAATTTGACCATTAATTACTATCACAGTAAACAAAAGAGCAAAAAATGCAAATTTTATAAACCTGGTTTAGTGATCTTTGCTTATTTGCAAGATTGATGCACAGATCTATGCAGTATCACGTGTAAACAAAAATAACACGCACATATGTCCCATGAAACCCTAAAGAACCCCATGGAAATAAACTCTCTTCTTCCACTTCCTGCACAGTCAAAGTAGCAGAAGAATTGAAAAGCACTAAACTGAAATAAGGAGATATACATGGACACTAGTCCAAACGATGAAAGCTGGTAGAAGGAAAGAGAGAAAGAAAGAGGTGCAAAGAAAAGCTTTTCTTTAAGATCTCAGAAAAGGAGTCAACAAGAAGATGAAGCGGGGAGCTTCCAGTATCAGCAGCTTAAACAAGCATCCCATGGATCTGTGAGTGGGAGGAATGACTTTATATAGCTAAAAGAAAGACAGAGATCAGACACAAAATTTTTTTTTTAATATTCCTCACAATAAACTAAATAAAAGAGAGTTATTCATATATTCTTCCCTGCTTGGCTAATTTCTTTTCTTGTTCCCAGGTAGAATCCCCCACCAGTTCCTCGCATTATGTAGAGCCCATCACTTCCTTTGCATAATGCAGATTTTTTATATAATTATATTATATTTAACCATAATATTGTAACCATGAACTGTACTTGCATCCAAGCCCCTGTTCACAAGTCTGCTTTTCAGCCTTCAAAAACATCAAATCTGGTACATTTTTTCCTTCAAATGTGAATACGTACGCAAAGATTTACATGTATATTTTTGTGTAGGCATCTACGTATGCGTAGTTCCTTCGTTTATCTGTTAGTTTGCTACGTGGGCTGAAATCATTCAACCAAAAAATTGCTGAAAAGTTGGTAAAACAGTGATCAAACCCTAGAGATTCCAGAAAAAAAACCTATGAATACCTAGGATTTCCGTTTCTGCCGAACAATCTATACTGGATAGGAACAACCCGAATTCGACAAGAATTTAGAACCTTTTTGCGTTTGAAAAAAAAAAAAAAAATTATCTTTCCCATTAACATAATTTAGCATGTTAATTAATTTTATATTGTCTATAGCACATGCGCATAGCGAATTTCTTAAAGCTGGATATGACAGTTCAGCTTTGTCTCAAACCAAATTATTAAGTACAACAACTAAATAATAATCTATGCTAATGATCATCCTCATTCAGAAGATGTTTGAACAGTTCTCAGTTCTTTGATGATAATGAAAAACTTTATAGAGAGAGTATTATTATATTAGGTTAGATTCCAAATTAGCTTCAAGATTCGAACTTTTTCTTTGTCTACTGCCATTGTGAATGCTTGCTAGATACCTTAATAATATTTGTTCACACTTCAGTGTTGCCTAAAAAGAGCTTGCATCAATTCAAACTTTAACCTCAAGCTAGCTAAGAATCCCAATGTTGTCTTGAATGGTGTTTTATTTCAATAATATGGATCCAGCAGCACAATCAATCGTGTAAAGCTTCAATCTGTTCACTTATATTAAAATTGTGATTAGGGGTGACTTCTATCCACTTGTATAGGGTCAATTCAAGCTCGATTTGAACCTATAAAACTCAACTCAAATTTAAACTCATTCAAACTATATATAATATCACGAAAAATTATGGACAAGATAAACAATATTGATAATAGGGTGAATAGTATGATTGAAGAGATAAAAATGTTATAAGAAAAACAAACATATAAAATTCAAACCGAATTACTGAATTAAAAACTACAACTTAAATTCAACTTATTCTTACTGTCTCGGCGGATTTAAAAACAACCCTAAATATATAAAAAAATGAAGATGCAATTGAAGCACTTCTCATCATATGTGAACAAAGCAAATGCAGATGGAAGTACTTCTATCTTCTACGACTTAATAATAATCTGTAATGGGACTGTGAATATAGACATTATTAACTTAGTCACTTTAATTTATAATTTTCCAATTTCTTACTCTTGATTCATTTCCAAACGTTTTGCCTCTTCTCGAAAATCTAAAGCAAATACTTACATTATAGCTAAAGTAAATCTTTGAAACTTTAATTCATGAACAAATACACAAGATAGAGACCACAGGGGCTAGGTAGCCTAGAACTTTTACGAAAAAGATCTGATTTCGAGTTTTTATCATATTTGTAAAACTTTGATTTACTTAATACAATAATTATGAGTTCTATTATTGTATCCTGAATTTATCCTTCTAATCAATAAGGACGGGTCTTAGTTACCAAAAATAAAAAACCACAAGATAGAAGCAGATACATACATATACATATATAGCTATACATGCTAGTGAGTTTGGCTTCTTAGGGTATGAATTGGACAAGAAAAAGTTGCCTACAATCTATATAAATTGATGATCGAGGGTGCTTATTCGCCTAAGTGGAAACCAAAATTATAAAAACACAATAACACGGAACCTAGTTTTATTATTATTTTTTTCCAAGGACCCCTAAAGCAGTAGAATACTCTGTTCTCGTTAATTTGGATATCACTGAAATTGGTTGTATTGATCATATCTTTTGCTTGTTCTTATCCTAATTTGCTGTGATTATTATTCGAATTAGGGACAGAATCTTCTTATCCCTACGAGACAAAATGTAGGGAAGAAGTTGAATGTGATAACTTGTAAACTAAGCAAGCACCAGCCTTTGAATGACATTGATGGTAGAATATAAAAAATATACATGGGATAAAAAAGAAAAAGCCATATACATAAAACTCGTGTGTTACTATTACGTGAGTTGTTTTACTTCAGCATGCAATTTGATGTCATTATATATCCATAATCAAGGACGAAAAATAATTTAATGTTAATATATTAATATTTTTATTTAAAATAATAAATATATTCTTATAGTTTTAAATTATTTATATTTTTATTGTACTTATTAAAGTGGTTAACATATATTATTTGTAATATATGAAATAAATTAATTTTAATTTTAGTTAATTTTATTAATTAATATATTTATATTGTGTTTAGAAGGTAAAAAAAAATTTTCCTTTTAGATAGAGGATGGAGAAGGAGATTTTTTTTTCAATAAGAGAGAATAATAAATCATTATCATCATATAACGGGGACAAAGATTGAAATCACATGTGATGACAGGGACAAGAAATAAGGGATTCGGCCCCACTTCTTCCCATTGTCATCCACAATGCAATCATCGTGTCTAAAGTTTATTTATCTAACCAATACAAATAGAATTTTTATTAAAAAATAATATTATATATATAATTTTATATATAAATAAAAATCTGTTATTATATTATTAAATAATTAAAAATAAAATAATATTTAATTATATAATAATATATTATTATTTATATGTAAAATTATATATATAATATTATTAAAATATATATATATCAAATCGGTAGCAGAACAACTAACCCCGTTAAGATACAAAGACTTGCCGGACAAGAAAAATTGTGGTGTATGTTCATCTGATTAATTTGTTAAAGGGATTTCTTTCATGCACAGTGACACATTGCAAATACTAATTTGACACTTATTTATACAAAAAGAAAATGTAATTAAAATGAAATTAACCAGTTAAAAAAAAGTACAAAAAAATTAAGTGTCCAAATCCAAAACGATTGTGTTTACGAACAAGGTTAAAAAATTATAGAGAAAGGACTGTGAAACAGACAATGGAAGGTGGGGAAAGCACAAAAGAGCCAATTACAGTCTGATGGAGAAGAGGAAATATTATATAATTTGTGGGGAAACATCACATCAGATTCTCAGTACTGTATTGTCAACATCAAAAGGCTGGCTATGGGA
Organism: Mangifera indica; assembly: GCF_011075055.1. Taxonomy (NCBI): domain Eukaryota; kingdom Viridiplantae; phylum Streptophyta; class Magnoliopsida; order Sapindales; family Anacardiaceae; genus Mangifera; species Mangifera indica. The sequence continues at coordinate 834,848 of NC_058156.1, forward strand.
CTGGCGTGCCCTATCTCTTACTCGGGTTGTGTCTTAACCCTAAGCGGCTAAGCCCTAACTCATCTTCACCTTCTCATCTCAACCTTTCATGTCCAATGACTACTTCTTTTCTCATTCGGCCATTTACCCATGTAATCTTTTACTGTTGACCTCATCTCTAATCTAAACCCTAAGTCCTACCGCCCTCGCCATAATTCATCTTCATCCTTCTCATCACAACCTTTCATGTCCAATCATACTTTTTCTTGTTTGTCCATCCATCCATTTTCTCAATTGTTTTCCAGTTTTTCAACTTGCCATGATTGATCTGATACAATTTCTACAGTTGCACTGCGTTTGATTTGTCTAGAGGGTAACTTTTTATTATAATAAGGCCAAAAGAATTACTCTCACTTAATATTTGCTAATATTTGGGGCGTTTAGGTTCAGTTTTTTAAGGATATTTTGATAATTTATTTTTTATTTTTTTATTTAATTTATTAATAATAAAATATTACAATAATTTTCTATTATCAATATTGACATAACAGTTAATATTTGTGATAATCTGATTACTACTTTTGCTTTAAGTATTTAAAGATTATCAAGGTAATTTTAATTTTATTATAATTATATTATTATTTATTAATTTTTTGAGACAAAAATAAATTTATTTTTAATTAATATAAAAAATAATATAAAAAATATTTAAAAATAATTATATTCAATGACATTTAAGTAAAATAATTTACTAGTAATCTTTTATTACTTTTAACCAAACACAATAATTATTTATATCTATCAAATTTTATCAAACATATTAATCATTTATACTCAGTAATCTTCTAAATAATCTATCTTCAAGGTAATATTTCTATTTTAGTAACAAAAAATTACCCAAATCAAACACCTCATTGGTGTATATTCATTTATTTATAAAATTTTAAAAGTTTAAATACTTATTTATTATTTAATTTTTATTAAAAAATTTATTAATAATAAGAGTAAAATTATTATTTAATTAGTTATACTAAAAAATAAATTTTCTCTCATTTTTAACCTTTTATTTTAAAAAATAATAATTTTTCCCAAAATCCAATTTTAAAAATTATGATTTCTTTCTGTTAGCGTTTTCTTTCGTTCTTCATCTATGTCGGTGATCGAAATTCGTTAGCATCATTGTTGCTCAAGTGAAGATTAGCTTCCTCTCTCCCTCTAAATTAACATCTCCTTTAAGCTTTGTCATCGCCAATTCAATCTATTGAGAGCTGATGATGTTTCGTTTCATTTCATCGGCTACTTATGTTCTTCACTCGTTTCATTTCGAGAGCCAATGACGACGAACATTTCTTTTCAAGAGCCAACAATGAACGATGTTTGATTGAAAAGTCGGTCGCTTTTGCATTCGTTGGAGATGAACGAGATTTGTTAAGAATGATTGAATTTATTAGTCTTTTTGTCAATAAAAGCGACAGAGAGAGTCAAAGGAAGGTTGCCGATTTCAGAGAAGGCGGTCAAAGTGAATTTCGTCACCATAAAGTTATGTCTTAAGTTTTAAAAATTAATAATTTCACCTCTGTCTAAAGTTTTTTAACTTTAAAAAGTTACATTTTCTCCTCCAAACATAGGGTTTTCATCTTTTTTTCATTTTAGCTGTCCCTCAAACTTTTAAAGACTTCAATTTAACCCCCTCTTTAACTTCAAATTATTCAAAAATCCAGTAATCTCTTCTTCCATCAATCGTTGCTTCTCTCCAATGCTTAAGCCACCCTCCAACAATCGAGCCAACACTAACTATTTCTCCTCTATCACGCGATGGAGGAGAAATGGTTAATGTCAGCTCGATCACTAAAGGGTAACTCGAGTGCTAGAGAAAAGCAACAGTCGATGAAGGGAAAGGTCGTTGGATTTTTGAATAATCAAAAGTTTTGAAGGAGGTTAAACTAAAGTTTTCAAAAGTTTGGGAAGTATTACAATTGCCTCAAACTTTTGAGAGTATAATTCTCATTCTAAAGGATGGAATGCATCTTCCGACAATTACTAGCCCTAACCTCTTATTATTTTATTCAGGGAGTAAAATGTTTATTAAGAATATAATTATTATTTAATCAGTAATTTAAAAAAATAATTTTTTATCTACTTTCTCTATTTTAGTTTTAAAAGATAACAATTTTCTTCAATTTAGTTTTGAAAACTTATCTTTTCCCCCTTAGATATAGTTTTTCCCTTTCTTCTCCGACAACCAAAGTTCGACTAAGACCATCTTCAACCTATCTTCTTTCTCTGTTGGCACTCTCTCCCGATCTAAAGTTGATAGAATCAATCAAAGACGATTCGGTGGAATCGCTCAAAGAAGATAAAAAGTCGAAAATAGAATTGGTAGAATCGCTCTCTCTCACCCTCAAAGACAAAATGTCGTCTACTCTTCATCTTTGCCCGACTTCGACTCTTTGTCTTCACTCCACTTTAGCTCTTCAATTTCTTTGATTGATTTCACCAATTCATCTTCGATCGATTTCGTTGACTTTGAAGTGAGAGAGAGCACTAGCGAAGAAAGAAGATGGGTTGAAAATATTCTTAATCAAAGTCTAACTGCTAAAGAAGGAAGGAAAAAAAATAACCGTAAAAAAAAAAATATAAGTTTTTAAAATTAACATAAAAAATAGATAAATTTTTATTATTTTTTAAATTAATAATTAAAGTATAATTATACTCTTAATGTTAATAAATTTTTCTAGTAATCACAATTGATAAGTGAAAATCTGAACTTTTGAATCTTCGTCGGAGAAAGTTTGATGGACTAAACGGTGCGTTTAAGTCTTTTGGCGTTGTTGGGAAAAAGTCTTTGGGCCTAGGGATGATTATATCGCTTGACACTTCTTCCCAAGTTCTGCACTTCAAAATCTTGCGAGTCAACAAGAAATTGGCCATTTTGGCTAGATAAGCATCATGAGCTTCCACCTTGAGATATAATTTGTCCGTTCCTGCACTTGTCTGCCCAGAATATGCCCTCTAAATTCCTTCCCGTTCACCGAAATACATAACGGCTGTACTAGTAGATTAAACTTCAGTCTTCTAGCAATATCCAATGAAGCAAAGCTGATCCTTCGATTGCCAAAAATGAGCATGACATCTCATGAGTATTGAATACAAGTTTTAACCAACAGCTTCTAAATTTGCATAAAAAGAAGATGGTCTAATAATAAGCTAATAACCCTTTGATTATACGATGCCTTTCTTCTGATAAATCTATAGAAAGCATGGTAAAAGCTGCATGCAAAGCACAGACCAGAGCTCAAGAATTCTTATTAATTAAGCTCAGTTGGGTTTGCTTGGAACTTGAGCAACAACAGATGTTTTTTTATATTAATGTTCTAGTGTAAAAGGCAGAGACATTTTCCTCCGTATACGGGCGAGAGAGATGACAGAAACGCCAGCAATAACATGGCAGAAAGACAAGTTCCGATGCAGCAAGCAAGCAAGCAAAAGCACAAGGGATTACTTCTTTGCTCTATTGGACAAATGGGGTTGTCCCACGTAATAACCATAGGCTTCCACTGGTCAAAACTTTTCCGATTGCAGGCAAATATTGATCTTGATTTAATTAAATAAAATTCAAATAAATAATAATGCACTGAATTCAATTTTACTAAAATATCAAGGTGAAATTTGTTGAATATTTCATACATTTATAGAAAAATATAAATTATAATAATATAAATATAAACTATTAAATTTATAAGATCTTGCTAAAAGGATCTAATAAATTATTTTAAAAGAGATTATTATTTTTTTTCAAATACATGCATAATAAATTATTTATCAAAATATTATTATTTTAATATTTACGTATAGTTTTATTATTTTTATCACTCTCTTCCTGCAGTCCGCACTCATTGCTGTTAAAAATAAAACAATTAAACTAAAAAAACCAAAATCAAATTCTCCGCTTCTTAATTAAACTATGTGGCAATAAACAATCAACCAATATGCGACTCTATCATACTAAACAATCAAAAACAAATATAATAAAAACAATCACAATTTAACGTAAAAATTTTTTTATTGAGAAGAGTAAAACCACGAGATATCGTGCAAATAAACTAATTTACTATATTTAAAATAATAATATATTATTTTTAGTCTATGAATAAGTACACAACTCTCTAAAACAACAAAACAAATTAATAACACAACTGTAGAAAAAATAATAAACATCACAATAAACTCATAAGACTATATTTTACATTATGGGTATAAAAAATAAATCTCTATCATCTAACTACTCATATTTTAACATAGATAATAATTTATATGAAAAACAAAATGTGATTACTACTATTTAAAATAAAGAACGATCTATAGTTTACTAGTAGTCTAAAAAATCAGAAAATGCTTATATAAATTATTTACTCTTAGGAGACGTTTTATTTGGGTAATATTTTATTACTAAAATATAAAGATTACCTTGAAGATAGATTACTTAAAAAATTACTAGGTATAAATGATTACTATGTTTGATAAAATTTAATAGATATAAATAATTATTATATTTGTTAAAGGTAATAAAAGATTATTAGTACATTATTTTACTTAAATGTTTTTGAATATAATTCTTTTTAAATATTTTTTATATTATTTATCATATTAATTAAAAATAAATTTATTTTTATCTCAAAAAATTAATAAATACTAATATAATTATAATAAAATCAATATTACCTTGGTAATCTTTAAATACTTAAGATGAAGGTGGTAATCAGATTACTACCTATATTATCTATCATATCAGCATTGATAATAGAAAATTACTATAATATTTTATTATTAATAAATCAAATAAGAAAATAAAATATAGGTTATTAAGGTAATTTTTAAAATCTATAATCAAACAGTTCTTATTCCCTATCTCTATCTCTAGCTCTAGCTCTAGCTCCCTTAGGTAGCCAACACTGGCACAGCCTTTAGTCAGATTTTTAATTAATTTTCCCGTTTAATTTATGACTTTATTGCGATAATGATGCATCTTTCTTTCCTGTATGTGGGACTTCTTTGGAAAATAAGGTATTTTTGTCCTTATTGTGACATTCGTTGCGTACAATTCGTGCAATTAATCGTTATATCCTAATGGATCGATGAAGAGCATTTTCTTGTTGTTGATTTAAAATAATATTTTTTATAATAAAATTATATATATATTTTTTGAGCAATACTATGTATATCTATTTTAGATATATATATATATACACTTATATATGTCATCATATAATTAGTTATTGTTTTATTTTTAATTCAAAATCATCAAATTACATGATAACACAGATAAATATGTATATATTTGTGTACTCAAAGTAGGTACATATAATTTTATTGATATTTTTTATATTAAATTTAAATATATCGGAAATATATTATGATTAAATATTATTTTATTTTTAATTTAAAATCATTTATTTATATAATAACATATCATTTATATACTTAAATTATATAAAAAAATATGTTCGTATGGTCTTATTTTATTTTTTATAGATATTAGATTGAGTGTATTTATATATGTAAATATATATTACAAATACACTAAACAAGCGTTTAATTTAGGGTAATAAAATATTATTTTGATAATTTATTTTTTATTATTAATATCATTTTGTTTGATTTATTAAATAATAAAAGATTTCAGTGGTAATGTGGTATGTAATATAAGAAATAATATAACGTTTTAAAAGATAACCAAAATAATTTTGATTTTATTACATTTTTATCTTTACTTATTTATATTTTAGGATAGAAATACATTTATTTTTAATTAATATTTTAGAATACTCATATCAAAATACATTTAAGTTAAATAATATTTTATATTTTTTTATTACAATCAACTAAACATAATAATTATTAATAACTATTAATTTGATCAAATATAATAAAATTTTATACTCATTAATTTTTCAGATAATTCATCTTTATTATAATTTTTTATTTTTTAAAAAGCCGAAAGACTTATTCTGTCTAAGGATTAGTGTTTTCTCAAGTTCTCACCTTTTAACTTCGAAAAACTTAAACACCTATCTATCTATTAATTTTTAGGATTAATATCAGGAGTAAACTCGTTATTTAGAAAAAAAATTTAAAAAAACTAATAATTTAATCACATTTCTCTCCTATATTTAAAAACTAACAATTTCTTTTACCCCTAAAAACTATCAATTTTCCCCTATCCCTATCCAAAGTTTGAAAAATCACTATTTTTTCTCTAAAGTTTCGATGACAACTTTTTGATGACAATTTCTCCTCTGATTGTCGATATTTTCTCTTCCTCCTGATTGTTTTCCTATCGTTTTTGTTTGAAAGACGATAGTTTTCATTATAATTTTTAAATGATCTATGTTTGGTATTATATTTTATTTTTTTAAAATAAAAAATTATCTCAATTAAACACATAAAAAAAAAAAGGGGGAAGTTGACTTGCCGTGATATTATTCAAAGGAATATGTGACAGGACCTCATTCGGATGGCTGTTGGGATGCCTCCTCGGCTACTTAATATATTCCAAAAGAAAAACGCATCGTTTCAATTCCAGATTCCAAAATATTAACAACTTCCATAAAAGTTGTCGGTTGGTACTTAATTTCTTAATTATTACAAAAAAGGAGACAGAATTTTCAACTTGCACTGTTTCATCCACCATGTAATTTTCAGTAATTAAAGTCAGGAATAAATTTAGCAAAAGAAAGATTCACATTAAGAAGGCAACCTCATTAAGCATTAATTCACAAACTTTGTAATTGGGATGAATGAGACACACAAACACAGAATCAGGATTTTAATAATCATTGGATGAATTATTCTTATCCAAAGGTAAATTGAAGCTTTAGTTATAAGTTGGGGTGGATTCAATTCGTTTTAAACCGAGACTGAGGTCAATTCGAGCTCAGATTGAAGCCCCAATACCTATCACTACCTCAAGTTGTTGTATAATTTCACTTGAAAACTATTAACAAGATAAATAGTATCGTTGGAAAGATAAACATTATCACCAGGTGAACAAACTATAAATTCAATTCAAGCCACTTCGATCGGATACAGCCCGGGTTATTCTATAATATATATATGAACAAAAGCCCACCAAGAAGAACTTGGACTCAAATATTGAGATTAAGCATCGTCACTCACATATATAATTGCATACTATTCAATTTTCTAATTTCCGGCTTAGTCCATCTAGGCCCAAATTAAATTGACTCAACCATGGTCTAATTGCACAGGTAATGTCAAATTTTACCGGGGTTGGGCCTATATATTGGGTTGGACTTGATCTGCGCTATTTGAGTTTAAATTCGAATTCGAATTTGAATTTGAATTTACGCTTTAATAAAACAAGTTGAGAACTAATATGAATATTTAAACTCAAATTGATTTAAATCAAATTTAAAATTAAATTATTTTTAAATTGAATTCAAACTGACCTTCAATTAGTCTTATTTATATTTAGTTTAGAGTGATTTCAAGCATACATATACTATAAATAACGTTACTAATATATTTATTTATTTTTACGGTTCATTTTTTTAAATATCAATCGTTCACATAATACTTTTCCAGATAGATATATTTACAAAAATTCCAATTTTTTTTCTCCTCTAATATTTTTAACATTCAAAATATAATCAAATATACTTCAAAATAATAATGCGAGTGACAAAAAAAGGAATTTTATTATAAAAAAGAGTATATGTACAAGTTTCTTTCGATAATATATCAAAATTAAACTCTTAATTTATTCGATTCGATAGTTATAGGTTGGTTATTAGATTCAAGATCTACATACATAATTTTTTTTTTACTATATAAGTATGAATAAAACAATAGCAAAATACAGTGATATTTTCCCAATTTTTAGTAATTACTGTTTGCACTTGTGAAAAAGACCCAATTTTGAGAGGTGGGAGAACAGATCGATGAAAAATAATACACATAAGATTGGATTTGATCGGAATGACTAGAGTTTTGGCCCTAATGAATCAAAATTGAACTAAAAATGAACTTAGTTTGAATTAATTTAAATCAAATCAATTCAAAAATGAAGATTTTGAAACCAGCCCTAATATATATAGAATTGTATATTAGACATAAAAATAATAATAAATTATATATACATATTTTTTTATATATAATTTAGATATATAAATAATATATTATTATATAATTAATTAATTTTAAATTAAAAATATATAATTAAACAGTTTTCAAGCTTTAAGCCCTCGTCGACAAAATCTGATTACGAAGGATTCGTCGGACTTTAAACTGGATGTAGATAATATTTAGTATTAATTGAACAATAAAATCTTTTATTCCTTATAATTGAAATAGTTCTTTCCAAGTCGCCCCAAGTCTTTACGTTTCTCTTTTTTTGAGGCTTAGAAATTATCAAACAGAAAAGCCGAAAAGAAGGGGACCAGAATTTTTTTACTTTGATTTTGAATTAAGGCCTAGGGTTTTTTGTTGGGCATGAGAGTATTGACGGTCGATCTCTTCGACCCGCAAAATGGATTCTGACTTCTCTCCGGGTGGCCCCGATTCTGACTTTGGATTCGCGTTCAATGACAGCAACTTCTCGGATCGGGTCCTGAGGATCGAGATCAAGCCTGATTTGCCCGATTCTAAATCAGACGGCGACGGTTGTTCCTCCATCGCCGACTGGGCTCGCAACCGTAAACGACGGAGAGAGGAGATGAAGAAAGACACTGGTCAGTTGTATATGTAATTAATCAGATTCAAATATTTATTCTTTGTCTGATTTTTCGTGTTTATTATAAAATTGATTAATTAAGGTTTTATCGAATTTCAATTTTGGCAACAAATTATTGGAAAAAAAACCCTCAGTTTGATATTCGTGAGTACTAGAATCAGGGTTCAATCGAATACTCATAATTTTGCGTTTGATTAGCTTATGTCATAGTTATACGTGTCATGCTGGTATATTTTAGTTATGGGTCTCTGGATTTTTGCCTTCCTATGATTTAGAACTGGATTTGTTATTGTCTGCATTAGGCGTTGATGTTTTCATGCAACGTGAGGAGCAGATTTTACATTGTAACATGCCAGACACCGAGGATGGTGTGGCCTATGAGAATCAGGATGAGGAACCTGTTGCAATGATTGAGGAATCACCTGTTGATGCTGGATTGAAGTCGAGCTTGAACTGTGATGGTACAGTCTTCATTCCTCACATACTTCCTATTATTTTTGTTCAATAGTTTGAATTGACAGTTTTAAATTTCCATATTCTTTTTGTTGTTTACCACCTTTGTATTTATATCTTGGATCTTAATATTTGCCAACTCTTCTGTAATTTATTAGTTAGGGCTTGGTTGCACTGTGTGTTCCTTTGGATTCATTGTATGTATAATGTATTTTAGGTGAGGAAGCCACTCATAGCAATGATTCATCGTGGAGCATGGATTGTTCAACAGTTCTTAGGGTCAAGACTGTACATATTAGCTCTCCTATTTTAGCAGCAATGAGCCCCTTTTTCTATAAGGTGAGCAGTCTTGACCTGTTTTTTGTTGTCCGCCATTATACCCTCTCTCACTTAATTGATTTCTCTTCTTTCTTTCTCCTTGCAGTTGTTCTCTAACGGAATGAGGGAGTCAGAGCAACGACATGTAACTTTGCAAATACATGCCTCTGGTAAATTCATTTACATGTGAAATTCTGTATGCTTGTTTGTAATGTAGAAGTGGTTTGAAATTTTCTGGTAAATGTTTGGTATAAACATTTACTATTCAGTCTGTTATCTGTTTATTCCTTGTGCAGAAGAAGCAGCCCTTATGGACCTCCTCAATTTCATGTATACTAGAACCTTATCAACAACCACCCCTACTGCTTTGCTGGACGTGTTAATGGCCGCTGACAAATTTGAGGTTGCATCATGCATGAGATACTGCAGCAGGTTATTAAGAGACTTGCCAATGACCTGTGAGTCTGCTTTACTGTATCTGGACCTGCCATCTAGTGTTTTAATGGCGGAAGCTGTGCAGCCACTGACAGATGCAGCGAAACAATTTCTGGCTGCACGATATAAGGACATAACTAAGTAAGCTTCTATTTTATCCATATTCCTTTTCTTTCTTTGTGCAATTTCTTGATTGTTAAAAGAGTGTTTTCTCTTTTACCTTTGAATATGAATCTCTTTCTTTTTTTGGGGACAAGGATGTTTTCGTTTCATGTCCATTAATGATGGGAGGGTGAAGATATACAATCTGGCTAAAAATTTTCTTACTTTGCTGGCTTGATGATATTGGACCAAATTGTTTGACCACATTATGTTTAAATGGCTGCTTGCGGCACTTCTTTACTTGTTAAATAAGTGGAAAATCATGAGCTATTCATGCTCTGTTGGAGTTGAGTAAAAGCTTCATAATTTATGAATCAGTGTTAAAAACATTGTATATCTTTGCAGGTTTCAGGAAGAGGTTCTTAAGTTGCCCCTGGCTGGTATTGAGGCAGTATTGTCCAGTGATGATCTCCAGATAGCTTCAGAGGACACTGTTTATGATTTTGTGTTGAAGTGGGCTCGGACTCATTATCCAAAATTAGAGGAACGGCGAGAAGTCCTTGGTTCTCGACTTGGCAGACTAATTCGTTTTCCATACATGACTTGTCGTAAGCTGAAGAAAGTTTTAACCTGCAATGACTTTGATCCTGATTTTGCATCCAAACTTGTGCTTGAGTCTCTCTTTTTCAAGGCTGAGACACCATACCGTCAGCGTTCTCTTGCAGCAGAGGAGGCGAATGCGATCCATCGTCGCTTTGTGGAGCGGGCTTACAAGTATCGCCCTGTCAAGGTGGTGGAGTTTGAATTGCCTCGTCAGCAGTGTGTTGTGTACCTGGACCTTAAGCGGGAGGAGTGTGCTCATCTGTTTCCAGCTGGACGTGTTTATTCACAAGCGTTTCACCTTGGTGGGCAGGGCTTTTTTCTATCAGCACACTGCAATATGGACCAACAAAGCTCATTTCATTGTTTTGGTTTGTTTCTGGGGATGCAAGAGAAAGGATCGGTGTCATTTGCTGTGGACTATGAGTTTGCTGCAAGAACAAAGCCATCCGAAGATTACTTGAGCAAATATAAAGGGAATTATACTTTCACAGGAGGGAAGGCTGTTGGGTATAGAAATCTTTTTGGTGTACCTTGGACAACATTTATGGCGGATGACAGCCTTTATTTTATCAATGGCGTTCTTCATCTAAGGGCTGAGCTTACCATCAGGCATTAAGTATTTTTCCAAACCTGTTTGGTATCGCTTTGTTAGACAGCCTGTTGTAGAAAATATCTGCAGGTGTAGTAGAAAATATCTGCAGGTGTAGGCCTTTTTTTATCTTTGCAATTTGACAACTAAAATTTTATAGAATATAAATAAGCATGTTAAGAATCTATCGTGATTGGAATACATCTGATATATAATTTCTTTTATTAGATCTGAAACCAGGTCAAAAAACCCTAGCTGCACACTAGTCTCTTGTGGTTTTTCTCTATGTTGTCGATCTCTTTGTTGGCAGCTCCTTTCTGTGAAAAATAGTAATTTTCATATCTTTCCAGCATTGATCTCATATTTTCCTATATCAATTTTATCTTTTGATTCACCTTTGGTGTCGAATTCATGATTTGATTCGTTTTTATCATCAATCTCACCATTTCTGATGACTTGTCTCCACCATTGATTGATGATTCATCTGTGAACCGGCTTAAGTTTTGCAGTTGAACCATGGTTTTATACAGTCCAATGGCTAAAGCAATTGGATTGTCACCCACAGCTGTTGCCATTGGCAGCTTCCATCTGTCTAGTTGAACTGGCCGATTTGATTCGGGTTTTAAAACGTTAGCAAATATTATTCTGCCTAAGTGTTTTGCTTCAAAGTTGCAAGCACTATAATGGTTATTTTCGAGCTCAGCTATGCCACAAAGGTTGTGAGTTCAAACATGTGCAAAAGAGCTACTTTTCAAAGGCACTAATTTCTTCCACCTCAAACCTAAGCCTATGCGTAAACAAGGCATCCAAAGCTTGACCTCTGGTCCTCTAAATCCTAAATCCTGAAATAAACTATAATTAAAAGATTTTGTTCCTCAATGGTTACTGATCTTACAATTCCTCACCTTATTTTCATTTTAATCTTCTTATGCTATCCAAGTACCAAGCATTATTACACATGAAATGAAATGAGAGGAAACATAATAACATCACTCATGAACAAGCGTAAGTTTTTCATTGAACCGTGGTTTTATACGGTCTAATGGTTGAAGCAATTGGATTGTCACCCACAGCCATTGCAGCTGGCAGGTTCCCTCCGACCAGTTGAATCAGCTGGCTCAATTAGGGTTTTAAAACGTTAGCTAATATTATTCGGCTTAAAATTTTTGCTTCAAAGTTTCAAGCACTATAATGGTTATTTTTGAGCTTAGCAATGCCATAAGTTTGTGAGTTCAAACTTGTGCAAAAGAGCTACTTTTCAAAGGCACTAATTTCTTCCACCTCAAACCTAAGCCTATGCGTATACAAGGCATCCAAAGCTTGACTTCTGGTCCTCTCAATCCTAAATCCTGAAATGAAAAATGAAAGGCTTACTCCTCAATGCTCACTGATCTTACAATTCCTTACCTTGTTTTCATTTTAATCTTCTTATGCTATCCAAGTACTAAGCATTATTACACATGAAATGAAATGAGAGGAAACATAAGAACATCACTCATGAAAGGCAAGCATCATCATGAGGCAGAGGCTCTAGGGTGCATTAGTGCAAGAATTATCACAGAAGGTGCCCACATGATGCATATACTTTTCATAAATTTTCTTTCTCTGAGAAATTATTAGTCATAACTCCAAGACAAATGCCCATGACCCTACACAAAGGGCTGGAATCTGTGTCTTTCTTTTTGACATGAATGATTAATTTGAGTGGTTAAAGCATGAAGTCACTGTTGCCTCAATGAATAATCTGATCACAATGGCTCAAGTCAAACTGCACAACTTGTTAAAGGTGTAAATAACTTTAGTTTTCTCTCACAGGGCCCCATTCCAGGCATGCCCAGAAGCCTATCATCATCAACAAAACACAGACTCTTCTCCTTAACTTTCCTTTCCCTTTAACTCCATGTCTTGTTTGTAACTGTTCTCAAAAAGGACATGAGCTTCAAAATCATCTGGTTGGTTCTCTGTTTATATTTCTCTCCCTCTGTGCATAGCTCAAACAACTACACTACAAATTCTTTGGATGAATATCTTCAGGATTTTGCTTTCAAAACTTTGGTTCATCACCGGCCTCATCATTCGGGCGCTCTATACAAACCAATTCTCCCAGCTGAATTGGCGGGTACGAGAGTATCGATTGTAAGGCTCAGAAGCAGGAGGCTATGGAACATTGGTGCTAATTTTAGCAACATTCATATCCCATCAAGAACCATAACAGAGCCTCATGCCAGAAGACTGGCTATAGTCTACCAAGACTTTGGCAACTGGTCTTCGCATTACTACAGTGTTCCAGGTTACTCAATGGTCACTCCTGTGATTGGATTCATGGTTTTCGATGCTTGGAATATACAGGCTAAAAGAAAGCTTGATCTCAATACCATGGGAAGGCCTATAGTGATTCGTTTCTTGGATTCATCGTTGTCCGATGAAAGGGTATCAAGAGCAAAATGTGTAGCATTTAGCAGTAATGGGACAGTTCATATGAGTGAAATGAGTGTGCCCAATGTTTGCAAATCTCAAGATCAGGGTCATTTCTCCATCGCTGTTCCATTGAATCTGAAGAAGAAGAAGAAGAAGAAGAAGAAGAATGCTATGTGGTATTTTTGGGTGATTGGGTTTGGGCTTGGATTTGGTGGGTTGATTTTGATAGGTTATGTTGGAATTTTGTCAATGAAAGTTCGGAAGACACAAAAGATTCAAGTAATGGAGAGACAAGCTGATGAAGATTTGGTACTAAATAGCATATGGGTCGGTAGCAGCAAAATGCCTTCTGCAACAGTGACAAGAACACAACCAACCATTGAGGATGGAGGTTTACCATAGTACCTTATTTCCATTATATGAAATTTCATTTTAGCTTTATGTTGCTGTCTGGACAATCAGATCAATATATCTATATCTAGGGTTGCCGTCATTAAAACATATTATACAGCAATGTGATACTTGAATTCAGATTTGCATGAGCTATACATGATAGTTTTAAAAGGAAAATTTCAATAAAGTAACATTTTATCTACAAACAATAACATATCCGTGTGTAATTAATTATTCAAAATCACCTAATCACATTGTGATATATCATTAATTATACTCAAGTTTATATTTATTATTTGTATATATAATTTTATTATTTCGATAAATCGGTTATCATTATTAAGTCTAGATATGATTCGAGTCAGCTCGATCTTGAAAATCAATTCGATTTGATTTAACTCAGCTCAAATTCATTTGATTAAAATTCTAACCGAACTCAAACCAAGGGGTGTTTGACTCAATTTGATTTGAATTCAACATAAATTCATAACTCAAATCAGTAGTTTGAATTTGTAGTTCGATTCAGCTCGAATTAATTTGAATTCAATAATTCGAATTCATGACTTGGTTCAATTCGAATCTATGGCTCGAATAAAAATTTTTGAATATTATTTGTATAAAATAACATCATTTTGTCAATAAACCACAAACTCAAGTCACAAATCCAAGCCATACATTCGAATTGTTAATTCGAACAGAACTAAACTACAAATTCAAACCATTGATTCGAGTTAAACTCGAACCGAACTGAACTGAGCTATTTTTAATCCAAATCGAATCCGAACCAAACCATTTTTTATCTGAATTGAACTCAAATCAAAAGATGTTCGGGCTTGACCCGGCCCGAATCCACCCCTAAACTCTAGAATCCAGATGACCTTTGTATGTCAACAATTCACCTAGAAAGTGCATGCAAATACAATATAGGCTCTGTACATAACTTCCACATTTTAAATACCATTTCAATCATAAGCACCATCCGAAGTTCGAAAACAGATTTCAATTGTCATATATTATGCCAAACATTACGCCCGAGTAACACCAAAAGTCAATATGCACTAAAAACACCATACATTTCTCTAAATATAAGAGGAAAGACTAGAGTTAAATTCAATCCAAACTAAATCTAAATGAAACCCAATTTGAGATAGATTCAAATCCAAAAGAACTAAGTCAAGATGGACAAGTTGACGCTCGAACTCAAGGAAAAAACAATATAACTTTATATTCGAATGAAACCGACTTATACTCAAATATTCAGATTGACTCGAATTCGACTCATTTTATGAAAACAAGCCCAATCCTTGACTTGAACTTGACCAGTTTGATCTAAATTGGAATTTGAGCCTAAGCAACTTGGATTGAATCCAACTCTAGGAAAGACCAGTAACATGCTAAACAAAATGGGATCTCGAAGAAGATAAGCAATGTTTTATTTAACTCAACACCAATTCTTCCATTACTTTTAATTGACCAACAGCTTGAAAAATCACCATAAAAGTTCACCCAAACAACATATTGGCTCTACAGCATTAAGAAATCATTGCTATTTGTTAAGGATCACCGAAACACAAGGCTTTCTGCTGAAGAAGCTCCAAAGCTAACTATCATCGCCTATAAACCCGATTTTCAACCAACACTTACATATCTTACTGACTAATAGGGATAAAAAAAATACAATTTTTCATAAAGATCTAACATCTATTGGTTAGTAGGGATGAGGAACATAAAGGTGAAAGCTAAGAAGTAAACAAAAAGCATAAGACAAATTCTACTTTGTGTATTGCATATGAATAAGGCATGCAGTTCTTATTATCAGCAAAAACTACGAGGCTAAACAATGATTTTGCAATGCCTTAATGTCTATCATTGAATTCTCAGCTAGACGTAGAATCCTCATTTAAATACCAACATTTTCAATACCCAATTGAAACATACAACCAAACAGAGAACCAAAAATACAGATAAACAACAAGAGGAGCTCAATTAAAAGCACCAATACCAGTGCCACTCTTGTGCGCAAGTTTGGTCCATTCAGTATGGAATGCCCCAGGGCGATCGATCCTCTCATAAGTATGAGCCCCAAACAAGTCCCTCTGAGCCTGGACAAGATTTGCAGGCAGCCTTGCCCTCCTATATGTATCAAAATAGGAAAGACTAGCACACATCCCTGGTGTGCTTATCCCAGCTGAAATTGCCATCCCCACGACTCTCCTCCAGGCCGCCTGCCTCTGCACCATCTCCCTCGCAAACTCTGGGTCCACAACCAAGCTTGCCAAATTAGGATTCCTTTGGTAAGCTTGCTTAATCCTATCTAAAAACACAGCTCTTATAATACACCCACCTTTCCAAATCCTAGCCAATTCACCCAAATTCAAGTTCCAACCTTTCTCATTGCTCTTACTCCTCAACAAATTCATCCCCTGGGCATAACTACAGATCTTGGAAGCATACAAAGCTTGTCTAACGTCATCGATTAGCCTCTTCTTATCAACATTTATTCCAACATTTTGCACTCCATCCTTTAGACCTGCCTCTCTCAAAATTTCACAAGCTTTCTCTCTCTCCTCCTTCAACCCACTCAAGTATCTGCAATCCAACGATGCCGCAATAGTCGGGGCAGCCACCGAGAGCTCGGCCGCTTGCTGCACAGTCCACTTACCCGTCCCCTTCATTCCAGTTTTATCCAAAATCTTATCCACAAGCTCACCTTCATTACTCAACTCATCCTTCACTTTAAAAATATCCGCCGTTATCTCAATCAAGAAACTCTCCAACTCACCCCTGTTCCATTCCGCAAATATCTCCGCCAACTCGCTGTTGCTCAACCCTCCCACGTGTTTCAACACATCGTACGCTTCAGAAATCAACTGCATATCTCCATACTCGATTCCGTTATGCACCATTTTAACGAAATTACCAGAACCGCCCTCGCCGATGTAAGTAACGCACGGCCCGTCCTCAACTTGAGCAGCCACTTTCTGTAAAATATCTTTCACATTATTATACGCTTCGAAAGACCCACCAGGCATTAACGACGGGCCGTTACGAGCCCCTTCTTCGCCGCCCGACACGCCCATACCGAGATAAAGCAACCCCTTATGGCTAACTTCTTCAATACGACGCTCAGTGTTTTGGTACCACTCGTTACCTCCGTCGATAATACAATCACCAGGAGCCATATGCTCCGAGAGCGCGGCGATGGTTTGGTCAACGGGGAAACCAGCTTTGACTAAAATGATGATAGATCTGGGACGTTGGATGGAGAGAACAAAATCACGGGGAGAATAGTGGCCGGTCAAAGGAAGTTCACCCTCACGGTGGGCCCGATCCAGAGTTTCATCGACCTTGGACGTTGTACGGTTGTAGACGGAGATAGGGAAGCCTTTTTCGGCGACGTTCAGAGCCAGGTTTTGGCCCATAACAGCCAGACCCGCCAGCCCAATGCGAGAGAGAGCAGTAGAGGCCTCCATGGAGAGAGAGGAGAAATTTTGGGGGTCGATTTGAGAGACTAGGAGAGAGAAATGAATTGGGTTGGCGTTAAAAAGAATTTATTTATATATAAAAAATAAAAGATTGGTTGGTAGGTTTTTCGAAGAGGCAAAGAGAAATGGGACGGACTCTTCGAGGGAACGAGAGGCCAAAACGACCAACCCAGAGGCTCGATGATTTCGAGGGACAATCAAATGGCCCAATGAACGACGGCGTCTTGCTCAACTCCTACGGTTGATTTCCATTTTTTAATTTTATTTTTCTCCGTACGCAGCGTTTTCACAGCAGTAATGAAGAATCGAGTCTTAATATAGGTATACCTATCATTATTAGTACTTTATAATTTATAATATATATTATATTATATAAATAAAAAATAATATATATTATAATTAATATTTATATAATTTAAATATATTATATTAAAACTTAATAAAATAAATAATATTATCAATAAAATAATATTATTATTAATATCATAAATAATATATCAAAGATGAATATATCCTGTATTCAAATTAAACTACTAAATCACAATTTTAATTAAAATTCAACTCAAATTAAATCAAATACCAATTCAAACCCAATTGGTTGGGTTTGGGGGGTTTGGGTCCACCCCAAACACTGAACTGCCTGATGATCAGTTCATCTAATATATTCATATCCAAGGACAATGTTTTAAAAAATTATTTATTTATTATCTCTAAATGAAATGAAAATATTAATATCTTAGTAAATGAGTTTCACCTTAAAATGGCTGTTTGGTTAAAAGAATGTGTATATTGCATTTCAAGTTGTTTTTCATATGTACATAATTTGTAAGGATCTCTCAATCTCTCAATTTCTGCTATAGGATTTCAAGTGCATAACTGTTGGGAGGAGCGATTATTAGCACCAAGAATAAGAAATATTTTTTACCTGATTTCGCTGAAAAACCAGAGTCTTCTTAGCGGATTTATGATAGTCATTATAAGAGAAAGAAAATAGAGAAAGAAGCGAAGAAAACCCTAAATCTACACGAAGGAAAGACACAGAGCCTAGAAGAGAGAGAGACAGAAGCTTCGAGAGGAGCACGATTTTTATTTGACAGTATAAAATTGAAAAATTACAAAGAAAAAAAATTATTTTACCCTTTTATACCAAACGGATAAAAATATCGCTTAGTTATACGTTCTTACAGGAAAACCCACATAGAATTATGCAATATTTCAAGGACAGTCATTTTGACTTCTTCCAAACACATACCAACATCTCCGTCCACAATAAGATATTATATGAATGCTTATGAAAAGAACCTTTATTACTATGCTAACAATGGCAAATTAGTCATTCTAAATTTTTATATAATGAAATTATCAAAAAAATATACATATACAAATATGATTATGATATGTCAAAATTCATATATAAATGTATATGTAAAATTAAGGGTACAAAAATTTCAAATGTTATGTTCTTGAATTAGACATAAAATAGTAAATTTTTCTTTTCATTTGTTAGTGTTTGTTTGTTGTGACTTCATAGAATTCATACTAGGAATGGTCACTCTCTATCACTACATAACGTGATTTCTTTTAATTAAAAAAGTTAAATAGATATGACCTTCGTTATATAATAAGAGTAATATTATGTGTATCCATTTTGGATACACAAATATATACATACTCATATGTATTATCATATGATTGGTTATTGTTTTATTCTTAATTCAAAATTATCCAATTACATGATGACACATATAAATATGTATATATTTGTATACACAAAATAAATACACATAATTTTATTGATATAATAAAGTGTTGATAAAATATTAAGAATGTTTTTTCTTTAACATTTCTGATGTCTTTAATTTATATTAATAAATGTAAAGGTTACAAGTGTGGGTGGGATTGCAAACACTCTCTCTCTGCGAAGATTAGTGCCATGTAGATGGTCAATATTATTTGCCGCTACAGCCACGTCTTTTTCTCGGTCATGTGTCTATCAAACAAATCAATTCTGATGTTCATGATGTTTTGTTGATTACGCTTTGTGCCTATAAACGCCCTTACGACTCTCTCTATATAAATTTGTTTTCTTGATGAAAGCCTAATCTATCAAAGAGAACGTTCTACCATTCGTTGTCCTGTCTTCGCTTTTTCATATTTATTTCAAAGTGAGTCCTTTTGATTTGCTTATTTGTGTATTTAGTTTGAATATATATATGACCTTTGCCGACCAAATCCAGTGAGGTCATTGGGGGCGGCCAGATACAGCCGACTGCTGGGTAATCTGGAATAAAATTTAACTGAAATCAAGTAAAGGGCTAGTTTGGCTGAGCCAGAACTCTGATAAACATAAGAGTATTTGTTTCTGTCCGATCAGTTCTTATTTCAAATACCAACTAAAATCATCCTCAAAAATCAACAAAAAAGAAAAATAAATTAAAAATCAGATTTATTTATGTTTATTTGTATAAATGAAAAGGAGTATCTCGCCACACTCCAAAGATATGACCACCAAACTAAAACGATCCCTCCCTGCAAATAAACTTATGCAGGAAACCTGAAACTGTAATTCACCAAATAAATGGTACTAAAGATTCTACTGTCAATGACCAAACAAATGGAACCATAGAATAAACCGAACCATCATGCAAACACTTGACCAAAGAGCCGCTTTCGGATCTGCAGCAAGAAAAGCAAACAGTACTATAATTGACAAAATTAATCAATCCTATCAATGTAGGATTACATAATATATATAAATTATAAAGCAACAAGTTTCTTTGCTCATGGCACATCATGTAAAGCCATAACTAATATTATTGACCTACGCAACCATGACGTTTGACAACAAATGACTGGCCTTTCCAGAAGGTCATTGATCATATATTTGCTAACTTTGTCAATAAGAGGATTACCTAATGAGGAATTACTAAAAGTTTTCACACAAAAGCAAATAGAGAAGCAGCCATCCTGAAATCAGGATATTTCAACAAGCGATATATCATGTTACCGACATCTTATTAAAATATGTTGCCAGAAGAAAGAGATAGATTTCAAACTGCCAATCATTAGGTTGTCATCTCAGGTCAATTTTCGATAGAAATTGGGAGAAGGGGCAAGGACAGGCTGGCCATCAAGTATTGATCACATATTCTGACTGTTCAATTATCTCAACATTACCAAATGATCTACAAACATGAAACAGTGAATAAAAGGAGTAGCAATGTGATAGAGGCCTAATTACCAAAGTTTATTTTCGTAGGCCCAAGAAGAGATTAGAGGAAGCAGACCCAAATTCAGAAGAAAGGATGAAACTCTCAGCTGAAGACTCAAGGATGGATCTGATGGAGGGCAAACTGGGAATGACAGAAGCTGATCTGGAGCAGAATAAGCTTGGCCATTCAGCTGTGACCACTTGGCAGCCTATCAGTGGGCAGGAGGCAGAATTCGGTTAAGGAGGCTCATGCTTTTATAGAGCAGGAGAAAAAGGAGACGGAGCCTGGTTTTTTGTTATGAAAATGATGTACTGAAGTTTGTTAAGAAGGAGGAGGGGTCTGGCTCTCAAATTCCAGAATTATTCAGTGTCCATTTATTTTGTTTGTTCCAGTTTATTTTCCTTTAGTTTCATTGTTCTGTTGTTGCTTGAGTTGAGTTGAGAAACATTGGTGTAAACATTAGCATTGACGAATGAATGAATTTCAGATTGGAATGCTATTTCTATTGAATTGATTGAGTTTGTTACATTGACTGAGTATACATTATACAAAATAGAGGCGGCCTGCTGAGGTCCAAAACATTACAGGATCTTCTTTTCACTTAATTCTGCCAAGAGACATTGAAGCTGGAGCAGCAGGGAACTTGACCTGAACAGGTACGCAACAAACTTGGTATCAGAGCCGTTGGTGCTGGGTTATGGTAAAAACCAGAATGGAGGGGAGAGTGAAAGATTTAGAAGAAAACCTTAAAAGCCTAACGGAAAAGGTGACCATTATGGATGAAAGATTTGTAAATTCAGAACACCAAACAACTTTTCGGTTTGACAAGCTTGATGAAAATTTGCACGAGATAAGACAACTTCTGCTGAAGGATACAAAGGGGAAGGACAACGAAACAGTAGTGACACCTACTGTCACCCAAGAACCACCGCAATTTTTTTCAGAACCATTGAACACTGGAGCAAACTTTGGGTTTCAGCAGCCGATTCCTCCACCACAGCAGCCTCCCTACCCACACAGCGCTGGTGTAGCGTTTGGAGAATCATCTAGAAACCATCGACCACCGCGTTACGCTGCTCCGGAGACGACGAATCGGCGTGACCATTATCACCGAAAATTGGAGATGCCTCTGTTCAGTGGAGTGGACTCATGGGGGTGGGCAGCCAAGGTCGAGCGCTATTTCCAGATGAACGGCATGGACGAACGGGAACGTTTGGCGGCAGTGATGTTTTGTTTGGAAGGGGAGGCGTTGAGTTGGTTTCAGTTCAGGGAGCTCTGGAGGCCATTTCGTGAATGGAGGGAGGTGAAGGAGGAGCTTCTTCTGCGATTCGGATCAACACAGCACCGGACGCCCTACGAACAGATTATCTTGCATCGGCAGACGGGAACGGTGGCCGAGTACAGATCGCGTTTCGAACAGCTGGTGGCAATGCTTCCGTCGGCACCAGCAGAGTGGGTGCGAGGAGCCTTCACCGCCGGACTGAAACACCGAATTCAGGCCGAGCTTCGTCTCCAAGCACCGGCGGATCTTTTCACCTTGATGCAGCAGGCGGCTGATATAGAAGAAAGGGACCGGGTCGTGCACGGGCCGGATTGGGACCCGGATCCAACAAGGGCAGCCCAAGCCTTTGCAACTCCATCCAGTTTTCAACCCAGCCCAAGCCCATTTCCTTCTTCCTTTAATACACAGCCCAACCACAAAATTTCTGCCTCCTGCCCAGTCCACCCAAACGCGTTTTCCACAGCAGCTTCGTCTCTTGTTTCAAACCACACCAGTCCACACTATCAGCCACCCACCCAAACCGCTCCAACACCCAATCCAACTCATAAGCCCGCCCATCAACCTGACCCATACCCATTCCACCGACCCGACTCAGGCCATAATTTCCCACCCACGCTTTCGACTTCCCAGACACATTCCTCTAATATTTCAGCCCCAAATTCAGCCCCACCTTCGACGCTTTCTTCCGTCGTTCCACCAAATCTCCCACCATCAGAAGCTATCCATCACTCTCCCCATACACCTCCTACACCCAACCAGCCACCAATTCCTTTTTCTCCTCGGTTCAACTCGTTCAGTCGCCGCCCTAACCTAACTTCCAGACCGGAATACCCACGCCTCTCCCAATCTGAAATTCAGACCCGCATAGCGCAAGGCTTGTGCTTCAAGTGTGCAGGCAAGTTCGGTCCGAACCATCAGTGCCCCTTCAAACAACTCCGTTTGATGCTTTGTGATGAAGATGAACAGGACCCAACGGAATTTTCGGAAGACGCCAGCCAACTCAAGCTCCGAAACAGTGAGGAGATGGAGCTTTCCCGTCACTCTGTTGCTGGTATCAGTACTCCTAAGACGTTGAAATTTTTGGGCAAAATTCACACTTCCCCTGTCATCATTCTGGTGGATTCCGGTGCTTCCCACAGCTTCATTTCTCAACAATTGGTCAACAAATTGCAGCTTCCATGCTCACCAACAACCTTCCAAGTGATCATCGGAAATGGAAGTTCGGTCGCCGGCGGAGAGAAGTGTCCAGGCGTTGAGCTACTGTTACCAGAGATGAAATTTCTTCACGACTACTTTGTTTTCCCGTTGGGCAACGTGGATGTCATTCTTGGTGTGGATTGGCTAGCCACTTTGGGCGTTATTAAAAGCAATTGGCAGGACCTCACTATGGTGTTCCACTGGGAAGGGCGGAAAATTACACTTCAGGGGGATCCTTCATTAGTCACCCAAGAAACTTCTCTTAAGGCTGTTTCGAAATCACTTAAAATGGGTACCCATTGCTATTGGATTCAGTTAGCTGCCTCAGAAAATATTTCAGAAGAGCCTCCAGAAGCAGTTCAGAGAATTCTGGTAAATTTCCAACATTTGTTTGAGGAGCCCATGGGGTTACCGCCATGCCGAAAACATGATCATGCCATCCGTTTGTTTGATGGAGTCGCACCGCCTAACGTCCGACCTTATCGGTATCCTCATCACCAGAAGACTGAAATTGAGAGACAGGTTCGTGAAATGCTTCATGCTGGAATTATTCGCCCAAGCCACAGCCCATTCTCCAGCCCTGTTCTCCTGGTGCAAAAGAAGGACGGTGGCTGGCGTTTCTGCGTTGACTACCGCGCCCTCAACAAAATTACCATTCCAGATAAGTTTCCTATTCCTGCTATAGATGAGCTGTTAGATGAATTATCTGGTGCTACAATCTTCACCAAACTTGATTTGAAATCTGGCTACCATCAAATCAGAATTATTGATTCTGATGTTGAGAAAACAGCTTTCCGGACACATAACGGCCATTACGAGTTTCTGGTCATGCCCTTCGGCCTGTCCAACGCCCCTGCCACTTTTCAGGCCCTCATGAATGAAGTCTTTCGGGCCCATTTACGGCAGTTTATTCTTGTCTTTTTTGATGATATTTTGATTTACAGCAGCACCTTATCTGCTCACTTGCATCATCTCAGTTTAGCTTTGCAGCTTCTTTCCGACCATCACCTACTCTTGAACAGAAAAAAATGTTCCTTTGGGGTTTCTCGCTTGGAGTATTTGGGCCACATAATTTCAGCTGAGGGTGTAGCTGCTGATCCTCAGAAAATTCAGTGTATGATTGATTGGCCGCGACCTCGCGATATTACGGCACTTCGAGGGTTCTTGGGACTTACAGGCTATTACCGCCGCTTTGTACGCCACTATGGACAAATTGCAGCCCCATTGACACAGCTGTTGAAAAAGAACTCCTTCCACTGGAATGAAGACTCTACAGTAGCATTCGAGAGGTTGAAGACAGCCATGACTACTGTTCCAGTTCTTGCCATGCCTGATTTTACCCAGCCTTTTCTAGTTGAGACGGATGCTTCGTCCATAGGCGTCGGGGCTGTTCTCATGCAGGGGGGTAGGCCTATTTCTTTTATGAGTCAGGCTCTCTCCCCTAGAAACAAAGTAAAGTCAGTTTATGAACGTGAATTAATGGCCATTGTCTTAGCCTTGCAAAAGTGGCGTCATTATCTATTGGGGAAGCATTTTATTGTCCGCACTGATCAGAAGAGTTTGAAACATTTAATGGATCAAACCATCATTAGTGGAGAGCAACAACGATGGGTGATGAAACTACTTGGTTTCGATTTTGAAATTCAGTATCGTCCGGGAATGGAGAATAAAGCAGCTGATGCCTTGTCCAGGTTACCAGAAGCCTCTCTTTCTTTACACTCCATTTCAGCCGGCCATTGGATCGAGGGGGAAGTGATTGATCAAGAGGTTCGCTCCGACAGCCGGTATAAACAAATCATTCAGCAGCTCCTCCAGGACCCCTCCAGCCACGCCAACTTCTTATTAAAGAATGGCACTCTATTCTACAAAAACAGGTTGGTGATGCTTTCCTCTTCTGCCCTACTTCCAGCCTTGCTTCGGGAATTCCATTCTTCACCTTTCGGTGGCCATTCAGGGTTTTTTCGCACTTACAAGAAAATAACAGCAGTTTTTTTTTGGATTGGCATGAAAAAGTGTATTAGGGATTTTGTAGCCCACTGTGAAATCTGCCAAAGAAACAAATATCAAGCCATGAGTCCTGCAGGCCTCTTACAGCCTCTTCCCATCCCTGATAAAGTTTGGGAGGACATATCTATGGACTTCATTGGGGGTCTTCCACGAACGAAAAAGGGAGATACCATTTTGGTGGTAGTGGACCGCTTGACCAAATACAGCCATTTCCTTGTGCTCTCCCACCCGTATACGGCCAAAGAGGTGGCTGCCTTATTTGGTAAAGAGATAGTTAGGCTTCATGGTTACCCGCGTTCGATCGTGTCGGATCGCGATCGCCTATTTATGAGTCAATTCTGGGGGGAGCTTTTTCGTTCCGTGGGTACAACTCTCAAGTTCAGCAGTGCATATCATCCACAATCTGACGGTCAAACTGAAATTGTCAACCGTGGCCTTGAAACATATCTCCGATGCTTTTGCTCTCAACAACCAAAGGATTGGGTTAAATGGATCACTTGGGCGGAGTATTGGTATAATACCACTTTCCATAGTTCTCTTGGGATGACTCCTTTCAAGGCTTTATATGGGAGAGATCCCCCAACGCTCTTTCGGTGGGGTTCCGAAGCCTCCAAAATAGATGAGGTTGGCGCTTTTCTACAGCAAAGAGATGCCATTCTGCTTGAGTTGAAACAGCAGCTCCATAAAGCCCAAGATAGGATGAAACGTCAAGCCGATTTGAAACGTCGCGAGCTCCACTTTGAAGTTGGTGAGCAAGTGTTCCTTAAAATTCAGCCTTACCGTTTTAGGACTCTTGCTAAGAAGCTCAATGAAAAATTGAGCCCTCGCTTCTACGGCCCTTATGTCATCCTTGAAAAAATTGGTGCGGTTGCCTACCGTCTTGCTTTACCTTCCACAAGCAAAATCCATCCGGTTTTCCATGTGTCACAGTTAAAAAGGGTCTTAGGGGCTGCTATACAGCCACAACCTCTGCCTGGCTGCCTTTCGGGGGACTTAGAATTGCAATTACAGCCGGAAGCTTTATTGGATACTCGTTATTCAAAAACTGGTCACTTGCAGGTCCTCATCAAATGGCATTCTCTTCCGGACTGTGAGAACTCTTGGGAGGATTACATCGCTTTACGGGACTGTTTTCCCGAATTTCACCTTGAGGACAAGGTGCGTCTCCGTGGGGGGGTATTGATAGAGGCCTAATTACCAAAGTTTATTTTCGTAGGCCCAAGAAGAGATTAGAGGAAGCAGACCCAAATTCAGAAGAAAGGATGAAACTCTCAGCTGAAGACTCAAGGATGGATCTGATGGAGGGCAAACTGGGAATGACAGAAGCTGATCTGGAGCAGAATAAGCTTGGCCATTCAGCTGTGACCACTTGGCAGCCTATCAGTGGGCAGGAGGCAGAATTCGGTTAAGGAGGCTCATGCTTTTATAGAGCAGGAGAAAAAGGAGACGGAGCCTGGTTTTTTGTTATGAAAATGATGTACTGAAGTTTGTTAAGAAGGAGGAGGGGTCTGGCTCTCAAATTCCAGAATTATTCAGTGTCCATTTATTTTGTTTGTTCCAGTTTATTTTCCTTTAGTTTCATTGTTCTGTTGTTGCTTGAGTTGAGTTGAGAAACATTGGTGTAAACATTAGCATTGACGAATGAATGAATTTCAGATTGGAATGCTATTTCTATTGAATTGATTGAGTTTGTTACATTGACTGAGTATACATTATACAAAATAGAGGCGGCCTGCTGAGGTCCAAAACATTACAGGATCTTCTTTTCACTTAATTCTGCCAAGAGACATTGAAGCTGGAGCAGCAGGGAACTTGACCTGAACAGGTACGCAACACAATGAAACTTCTACATTCTATAAATAAAAACAAAAGTTAAATAACTTCTCTGTTCTTATTTTGTATTTTAAATACAATTATCTTATATGAGAAACAAAGTTAATTTTCCTCCATCTTTGATTATGTTAATTTCTTCTTTCTGATTAAAAACAAAACTTAATATGTCCTAAGAGATGAGTAATTACAAATAAAGCAAACAACAAAGGCGAAGATGGCAAAAGTAACAGATTTCTACAACTGAAATTACCTCTGGAAGCTTTTTGCGGAATACAACATCCAATCGTGCATCAAGTGTATTCTCACAGACTATCTTCCCATCAAGAGAAGCAAGCACTACACCTCCCGAGCTGTTAAATGAGACCAACATTATTATCAGCAACCTTTTTCATCACCATTCTCTCAATAACAGAAAGATGGTTTAAGAAGAAAAAATCAGCAAGGCTAGCTCTGGTAATTGGAACAATACCCTTCCATAAACTGGGCAGCCATGAGTTATTTACAATAAACAGCACAGAGTACTTCATAATTTACCAACAGTCCCCATAAAATACTTCCACTGATGCATGAAAATTGCTAGTTTTTGTGAATTTCATAAATGACACAGAACTTATTATACTTATGCTATAAAGGTTAGCTCGGTCAGACAAATTTTTTTTTAAAACAAAAAACCAGTCAGTCAACATATACAAGTAACTCAGATCTTGCAATTTCTTCAAATTCAACTGAGAAAATTACCAGTATGGACCATGGGCATTATAATGGGTAGGGGCAGGTGGAAGATAGACACGAGTATCCACTACAATCTCTGGTCGACGGACATTTAATTTTTCAGCATATTCCTCCTTCGCTGAGTCCAGAACAGATTCCACCAAATATTGGTCATCTTCACGGCAACGCAGCAAGACTGCAGGCTCTTTCAGTCTCAACAAACTCTGCACAGAGGAATGTAAAAGCTTCCAGTAGTTGCCACAAATAATACTGAAAACTCAGACCACGAATGAAATAACAGAAACATCACTACATAAATATATTTATAACTCATGTCATAATTATTCATCACATTTACCTCACAGATAAACTTCTTTCTGGGAATAGCACATGAATCTAAAATTTAATAGAGGATCCCTTTTACTTCTATTATGTTAAATAGCTTGTATTGAAGGTATTTCAACATGATATCAACTGAAAAAACCATATACTAAAACTAGAAAATCCATACATACACAAAGAACTCAATAATTTCCTTGAAGATATTAAATCAGCAAAATGTACAAAAGTAATTGATTGAAAGAATATGAAACCAGGAAAACAAACTTAAGTTCTACTGACCTGAACAATAAGTTCCTTCAGAAGCTTTTTATATGAATGGTGATCACGACTCACATTCAGAAGCTCCTTTGCTGCTGCATCTTTCATGGAATTAACCAAGTCATCTTGAGCTTGAAGGACTTTTATCCGAGAAGCATTGAGCTGCATGGAGTATTCACTACCACAAACCAATATAAAAAATAACATTACAACACATCAGTAACTTGGATTCCAGTAATAAACCAATGACACCAAAGTTTCCTCAACCATTCTACCCATTCAACTTTACTGACACCAATTTTTTTCAAACCAGTCACTCGATTTTCATCAATAAAATTCAGTATCTCCAGATTGTGGCTCAATTGTCAAGCAAGAAATCAAGAATTTTCAGTTTAAACTCTAATTTTCATTTTTTAAAAAGTTAGATGACTAAAGCAGCCTCGTCCTCTGCAAATGACCAATCTTCCGATCTCCATATTTTGGGCTCAATTTCGTACAATTCAAATTCCAACAACTAATTAAATTGTAATTCAAATCCATCTTTTCAAGAAGGATTTGCTCAAGGCTTAGCCCCACTAATCGCACAAAACAGCAATCATGACCATTAATACACAGCCAAACAATCTAAAATCAAATAAACCAATCGGAACCAGCAAAAATATAAACCTAATAAAAATATAAATTACATTTTCTTTCGAATCTCAACTTGCTTCTCCTTCCGCTCATACTCTTGCCTGATCTTCTTCTTCTCTGCCTCCACCAACTGTAACCTCTCTATGTTGAATTCCTTCAACAGTTCAAGTAACCACAAGAGGTCAATAATTTCATAAAATAAAATCAGTATTTCTTATTAAAAACGATAACCTCTAACATAATTAAAAAATAACGGTGAAATAGATCGTCTTAGTCTTACTTCTTCAGCGGAAACGGAGATCTCGTTGGCTTTCTCCTCGGCTTCTTGGCGGATAAACCGCACCATCTGCTGGATCTGCTTGGAGACATCTGAGTCGTTCATTTCCGCGAGATATTTGATACGATTGATATCAAAACCAGAGAAGATACTCGAGTTCCTCCGATCGCTGTAGACAGTCGAAATGAAGAGCAGCTTTGGTTTTTATATAATCACGAGTCTCCTGTTTGTTTGATCATTATTTCCTTTTGTTTATTTGTTTAATTTTTCACTGGAATATGTTCTCGGCCAAACGCTTCCTTATGTTTTTGGAAATATTGTTAATCTCCTCTACAGTATTTAAAATTACAAAAAGTCCTCAATATTTTTAAAATTATAAGAGTAGCCTTTTTTTTGTATATAATATCATAAATACCCATCACATCTCTGTTTTTTCCGAGAAACTCCATCTGACACAACCTGACCTCACAACCAGTAAGGCGTTAACAAAATTTTTTAATATTTTCCTACCCCTTTAAATTTTATGATTGCTATCGTGGACCCTTATATTTTATAGTCTTTCTATCTTATCCCCTACATTTTATAATGATGAAATAAAATAGAATGCATTTGATGTCACACGCCTTGATGGGCAATAATTGGGGGACATAAATTTACAACGAAACTTCCTTCTGAAAGCTACATATTTTAGCAGGGGACTGTGCTATAATAGTTGAATTATGTATTATATTATATATTAAAATTTTAATTTTTTATATTATATATTGTATATTATATTATATATTTTTAAAAAATAAAATAAAAAAATTATAATTGATATATTATAATATTAGAAAAATTACAAATACCATTAAAAATTTAATTTTTTTCATATACATTCTTACTATATCATTATTTTTTCTAAAAAGTTATATTAATTCATATAGTAATATATATTTATCATATAATAATTTAATGTATCGTATTAATTTGATTTATCTTATAATACATATCATTTTTTATTTGTATTATATCATATTATATGATATATATCGTGTACATAAGATATTGATAAGTATGCTAAGCAAGTACCCCACATGACTTGACCAATCAATTTTTTTGTCCAAATAAAATATAAAAATGATAACCCAATATTTTTACACTCATATTAGACTTTGACAAAATCAAGAAATCTATCTGATCAATAAATTATTTAACTAAATATTATAACAATATTCAACTAAATAAAATTATAATTAGATAGAACGTTATATATATTCAACTAAACAAGATTTAACATTAACACAATTTGTCCGATTCAACATTACGCAAATTTAATCTTTAAGTTAATATGATCTAAAGATTAATATAAAATCAAATATCTATTCAAACTAAAGTGGTAATTAGGTTTCGATTGAATCAATTTAACCAACCGTTCAGATATGAGAATCAAAACAATGCATTTGCGTTTATTTCATGACATCTTTGTTTGATACAAAATTTAAATATTCTAAACATAGTTATTAGTATATTATGATATACAATATGATATATTATGATATATAAAATTTAAATGATATATATTATAAGATATATCAAATTAATATAATATTAAACTTATCGTTTGATACGATACATATTACGTAAATATTAATGATTATTCCCATAAATTCAATACATTGGGCCATGGTTCATTGGGCCTAACCGCGCAACCGAGGCTGGACATGGGAAATGAAAAGGCTGTGCAAGAAAGCCACTCATTTATGAGAGTCTGGTTGGGTCTTAATTGGTTTGATACAATCAATTAAATTATATATATAATTTTATGTATAAATAATAATATAATATTATATAATTAAATATTATTTTATTTTTAATTTAAAATTATTTGATTATATAATAATATATTATTATTTATATATAAAATAGAAAAATTTATGAGAAAAAGACCAACCTGCTTGTTGGCTTATAAAAATAAATGTCAAGTGAAAATACAAACTTTTGAAATTTAAAAAATGAGACTTTTATCCGTTCAACAATTTTTAGGTGGACAATAGTCTCCTGGCCTAATGGGTCCACGTGATCGCTATTTCAATATTCAATTTAAAATATAAAATTTGATTGAATTACTTAAAAATTATAATTTTGTTTTCAGTTGATAAATTTTTTAAAAACAGTTTTTAGTTTGGATTGTAATTTAGGTAATTTTCGAACTAAACCATATTTTTTAAAAAATACATATGTATAAATATATTCAATAGTATTTTTCAATGAATAATTAGGTGTATAATTTTTTTATATTTATTTTATCATTTTTTTTACAGATATATATATTTATTTATATATTTACATGTTTATATTATATTTTTTAAAAATATAATTTTATTAATTTTATTAAATAACATATATTTAGAAATGAATTATTTTAACAGATTCAAATTGTAAATCAAACTGGTTCAAACTGTATTTTTTTTGTTTGAAAACTATTTAAATTGTATTTTTTTTTAGTTTGGTTTAAAAAACCTCTCAAACCACACAAAATTGGATTGTGTACACCCTTAACTAAAACTTATCTTATACCATTACTAAACAAGCAAATTTCCTAGGTGAATCTTACATTGGCAAAACATGAGAGAAAATGTTGCGTATAAACGTGCATCACACATCACTTATAGATAAAATGATTAAACTTGTTAAATAGTTTATGAGTTTCTTAAGCTGTCAGATGTGTTTAAGGTTGCTAAACTCATAAGCAAAACAATGTTGGATTATGTATCTAGAGTGGATAATATCTTAATAGTGGATTAGACTGTTAGATTAAAGATATTACAAATGATAGCAAAGCCACTTTACGTATCCTCTAGAGCAATAGTGGGACAAACCTCAACCATAAGAAGTTGATTGTGATACCTTTAGACGGATCTCACATTTGTTCGTTGAGCTTAATTTTAGACCAACCTTCTTAAACAAAAAGGTACATTTGTTTTATATCTGTTTGTCATGGTCCAGAGGTGAATTCGAACTGAATTAGACTAAATTTAAATCCACATTTGGTTAGAATGAGCAGATACCAAATTGAAACAATTTTAGTTCGTTGAGCTCAAGATTGATGTGGTTGTTGAAGCTTGTCTCATATATATATTTTTTTTCTTCGACGATGATTCTTCTTTTACAACAACTTTTTTCTTTCTTTAGCATTACTCTTCACCAATTCAAGCAAGTTCGAGCTAACTGAATCACTATTTCAAAGTTTGGATTTGATTGATTTGTCGGATCATATTAATTGGTGTGACCGATTCGATTGGTCAAATCATATTAATTGGTGTGATTGGTGTAACCGATAACCAATGTCAAATGCACTTTAAGTCATAGCTAAAAACTCATTTTAATCACTAAACCAAATTGGCTAGAGGTTATATTGAGTGATTAGTATTGAAATATGATTCAATGGTTTGATCAAATGGATCTTTCGTTATGTTGATATTACATGACTAAAACCTGATTAAAATTTCAATTACATCATATTGATGTCATTTAAACATCTTCAATTAGACTAATCAACTGACATATTAACCCTTTAATCGAGTTAATATTCAATTGATCAAATAAGAAAGTTATAACTTGTATGATTAGTTCAGCTAAAACCAGTGTCAAATCTAATTCAAGTCATAACTAAAACTCATTTTAGTCATCACATCGAATTTACTTGAGTTAAACAAAGTGACTAGTATTAAACTGTAATTCAATTATCGGATCAGATCGTTCTTATTGTCATGTTAACGATGCATGACTAAAACTTGTTTTAAATTTTCAATTATATCATTTTGATATCATTTAAACATCCTTGATTAAACTAATCAATTCACAAATTAACCCTTAAACCTGATTAATGCTCAATCAATAAAATGGGGAAGTTATTGTAAGTCATTATGGAAGGAAAAGAAAAACCGACAAGAAAACAGAAACATTAGGGGTTACACTTAATCTCTGTATTCTCATTGTAAAGTGTAGCTTCTTTTGTGCAAAACGTCAACAGGATGGGACAAGAGGGCGTTTGCTAGCTTATCCAATTCAATGGACTAAATCTCTAATCATATTTCAAAGCCCAGAGTCAACGGCCACAAAAGGCCAACCACTGATAGATTCAAAACAAAAGCAGACCCCACCACTCTATAGTAAGCCCACGACCACAAAAGTTTTAAAAACGTTTAGGCTGGAAGCAACTCTTTTATCAGAGCCAGGTTTCGATCCTGGGACCTGTGGGTTATGGGCCCACCACGCTTCCGCTGCGCCACTCTGATTTGTTGGTATCTTAATCTACGTAAATTTATAACAAGAATACCAAAATTGGCCAATGGTTACCTCAAAACATGTAATCCAATTTTGAATCATTAAGGACATAATTATCATTAGCTGTCTCATTAGGAGATAAAACCATGATTAGATTAATTGACTTGATATTTTCACCATTAACTTGATAATAAAAATATTGGATTTTGGTCAAATGTATAAAAGTTACCTCCAATAAAACAATTAAATATTCTATCTGTTCTTTAACCTTAAAATAACAAAAAAAACATATTTTAACAGTTTTAGTTATTTTTATAAGTTAGTCAACTGATTATTTTCTGTATTCACATGTTATAACAAAAAAAAAAAAGGCCTAATAACTATGTTTTAGGTCATCTGTTCAATCAATACGAACGAGATTTTTGATTACAACAAATAAAATTTATCATAAAATATCAATAACATAACAATTGATGTAATCTTCGAACTATTTCAGTAATATTAGAACACTTCAAAAACTTTCCCGCATGGCTACTCATTTGTAAAATATTAAAATTTTGATCATCATCAAAACCATATTAGGAAATAAATTAGAAATCCACATATCATTGTAAGTATTTTATAAATCATAATGTTTATTACAATAAAAATGTCAATTAGATTGAGTTGACTTAAAACTCAAAAAAAATATATGACATGAAAGGGCTCGACCCATGAGCTATCCAGACCGTGGGCCAACCCATTACCATTGACACTTTTAAATAAAATTTTAATTAAAAATATTTTTTAAGAAAATTAACAAAATTATGCTTATAGACTCGTTCCGTTATTGTAGAGTTTAACCTGACTTTATGTATATAAGATTAGGTTATGAGCCTCATACTTTCATTGAACTAGCCCTACTCATAAAACTCGTTACTGTATAAACTTTAGACTCGATTCGACCTAGTGTCACTTCTAATTACAAGTGTACAAAATTTTTACAAATATGTTCAAAGTTGGTCTTGATAGTATGAACTTTTGCGTTAAGTTTGGAGGCATAGAATTCATAAAAATTCGTGTAGGAAGATCGAAGCTATCAAATTTTTCATTTGCTTTGATAAGATTTAAGGGTACAATATTATCGTGAATATAATTAAAATTCATTTTTTTTTCAAAAACTATAAATTTCAAAAATAAAAATAACTTCAAATTCACTTTCACAAAATAAAAGCAGAGTTTTTGTAGAGTTATTATATCTTTCAATTTTGAATTTGGTTCACAAAGCAATGTGAGAAAGTTTACGATGATAAAATCATTATTTTAAAGTGCGAACCGAATAAACCGGTATGACTGTCCAATTATAAAATTATGATAAATTTGATTTTTTTTATTATTAAAACTTGATTTTACTATAAACTGAATTTATTCAGAGTCGTATAATTAAACTAGATTAATAATATTAATAATAGCAAAAAACTCATTTTAATTAATGAACCAGATTAGCTAGAGATTAAATTGAGTGATTAGTATTGAATTACAATTCAATTGTCGAATCAAGTCAGTCTTTTGTCATGTTGATATTACATAACTAAACCCTGATAAAAGTTCAATTACATCATATTTATGCTATTTAAGCATTTTCGATCAAACCTATCAACTTGCGTATTAGCCCTTCAATTGAGTCAATACTCAATCGATAAAATAGGGGAGTTATTACTAGTGTGACAAGTGGTTAATAAAATGTTAAAAAATATAGATGATATTTTGATATTAAACATTGTAACTTGTATATTAATCCTCATTTGGATTGGCTCTATTTTAAGGCGGTCATTTATAGTCAACTATTTAAACTACAGAACGAGCACAATATAGGCTTATTCTAAGAAGAAGATGCACGAAAATGTTGGATTCAGGGAAAAAAGAATGGACAGAGGTTAGTGCCCCATTCCCAAATTATGTTTAATGCTTGTTCACTTCTTATCCAACTGAATGCAAGAATAATGCTGCAAATTCAAAATGGTACTTTGAATTTCCCATACAGTGTTTTTTCAAAGGCATCCACAAGATATGACTCTAATGTCACAAATTGCATTTGAAACAATTCCCAAAACCATTTCAAATTCAAAAATAATGAAAAAGGAAGGAAATGACTTTTCTCCATTATATTTTTTTAAGAATTTGAATCAGATCCATAGATTATTTTTAACACATATCTCGCCCATGATCTTCTTTAAGAAATATATTCCCTACTTTCTTAGTTTCTTTATCTATTTTGGGAGGGAACATCTCGCCTACCATTGTAATCTCTATTTTCAGAAATTTTATTACAGTTTCAAGGTTTCATATTAAAAAAGGAAAAATGTATTGGATAGTGTCATGTAAAATATTTGCCAAAACCTCCACTATAATACTCTAGTTCATACTATTTGTTGTACATGTTTGTTCTTGTCTCATTTGGTATACCACAAACAAAATAACATAATATATAAAATAAAATTATATGTACAAATATTGTTTACTAACTTATTCATTCAAACTGATGTGATAGTATGTGATTGAGTGATGCGATTGTTTCGTTTTTTATCTTACTTTAAGATCACATAATCATATGTTGTTACGTCAGTTTGTATGGATAAGTTTATAAAAACATACATGCAGTATTACTCTAATATATAATTGAAGGGCTAGTTTCAAACGTCCCTCCCAGAAAATAGTAAGGGTTCAGCACCCCAATGATTTTTTATAACTATTAGATACCCCTCAAATTATGCAAAACCTTGTTGAAAATATTTAAAAACCCCTTGAAATAATCCAAAAAGAAAAACCCTAAATAAAGATGTTAGGCCTAGGGTAATTTAGGAATTTATTAAAATTATGAATATTATAATAGGAGTCCAATTAGAATTTAAATTGAGTAAATAATACTACCAATTAGGTTTTTAATGCAACAAATAGTAGGATTTTGAGAAGATTAGGATCAACATTAGAGAATCTAATTTCAACATAACGTTGTAATCTAGGAAGTGGAGCACTACTGTTAATATTTTGGCAAAGCCTTAGAGATATTAGGTTACCAATTGTAGTTGATATCTATTCAAAATAAATATTCAATTCAGTCTACACAAATTCAATTCAACAAGTTGGGGATTTCAACAGAAGGTTTATTTACTAGTTTCAAAGTTTGCTAGGTTGCTTTAGACTTTCAAAGCAAATAAAATTATCCATAATTAAATGGAAAGGACACTTCTTAAAATTGTTGCATTCTTAATCTCCTAAAAACAACTATTAAATAAGGTTCAAAATACAACATTCTGTATTCAATTTTACTAACTAATCACCCTAATGTTGAACAATGCCTATTCACCTCTTAAACCCTAAGAGCATACCACTAACACCCAAAAAGCAAATAGTCAAAGGAGAGGCCAAAAATGAGAGAAAAATCATACAAGAATCATAAAATAATGCTTAGAAAACATGTTCTAGAAAACATAATGTTCTAAAGAAATCTAAGTTTAATTTACTAATATGTCTAAAGAATGATGAAATGCATTGCAAGATGGACAAAATGTGAAATTTACAGATAAATCAAACTTAAAAAAATATTGGTGAAAATTGGTCGTACCTACCCATGACCAAACTATGATCAAACCATGTATCAACCGTTTAGTCTTCTAGAAATAAAATGATATAGTCTAGTCATGACCCAAACTAAATACTAATACTTTTAAATATTAATTTGGTTGACTCAAATCAATTAAATTATTTTCTTTTAACCTTAAGCATTAAATATCCCAATTAGGACATTTAATGTCTATTAAAACTAAACTCACAAGTAATTCAATAGAGCATGGTACACAATTTAGGCACAACAAATTCTTCCAAAATTACCCCTTATGTGTCAAATAGACAACAAACTTGATTGGACATATGCACTTGCTCATATCTAGTTTGCAACTAATTCAATGTCCTCACCTCATTTTGGCTTAGCATCACCATCCTCATACTTGAATCTATATTTGATACAAGTAAAGGTCTTATACTCCAAGTCTTGAAAGCATCCATGAACTCTTATTTGATTCCATTTATGAAAGAAGGATGAGAGAGAATGACTACTAATGAAACAGTTAGAAGAAGTGAAGAAATATCAAGATCAATGAAAAAAATTCAAATTCAGAAAAGGAAACCCTAAAGCACTCACCTTATGGAGCTTCAAGATTCTTAATTTAGGAAGAAGGAGAGAAAACACATTTGCGGATCCAAAGTGAAAGAGAGGAAGAGCATTTGCAGATCCAAATGAGAGAAGAGACTGATTCACAAACACAATTCAATTTTGAAAAGAAAAAGATTTTAGAATGAGATAGAGAGAATGAATGAAATGGTCTTTAAACATATAAAGGGGTAGGCGATCTTGATTTAGCATGTTTGGTTTCATCAACAGGTCTAATTTAAATATGTTGAATTCGTGACCAACGACCTTTTTTTTTCAAATCATATGTAACGAGCATATTTTTTTTCTTTGTTTTACTTTTGCTAAATAAGTATTTTATTATTTAAAATAAAAAAGAGAAAAAGAAGGACAAAGGTGGGTGAATGGTGGTCTCTGCTAAAAGAAATCGCAATCTATATATTGATTATAAATTGGCCAAAGGACTATTTTCCATCCAAATTTTAGTCAAATTTCAAAAGTATATCCGTAATAGTTAAAAAACTCTAACATTTATCTATAAGTTAACAGCTGTTAAAATTTTCCGTTAAATATAAGAATAAAACTATCGTTTTATCTTTCATATTAAAAAATATATAATTTTATCTTATTTTACCCCACAGGTTTTGAAAATGACATTACACCTTAGTCTCAACTTTGAAAAAGTGACTTTTCACCCCTATAAACCCCTAGGGTTTCTACTCTTTAGCGACAACCACCATTCTCCTCCCATTTCTCTTTACCATCATCAACGATGTCCCACGACGGAGGAAGAAGAAGTTGCCATCTCATTTTTTGTCGCACATACTTCATTTTCCATCAAATCGGCTCTAAACGAAGCTTTCATCATGAGATTC
Organism: Mangifera indica; assembly: GCF_011075055.1. NCBI lineage: Eukaryota > Viridiplantae > Streptophyta > Magnoliopsida > Sapindales > Anacardiaceae > Mangifera > Mangifera indica. The sequence continues at coordinate 873,439 of NC_058156.1, forward strand.
ATCTTTATTTGAAGCCAAATCAACTAAAAATGAAGCTGGTGTTGGAGAAAAACGCGACCACTCTATTCGATTTGTCATGTTGACTCGTCTTCCTCTTTAACTTATATTGTAAGCATTTCGTCGTGTGATAAGTGGTTATTCTTCATGGCTAAATCTGGAAGATTAGTAGAAAGTATTAGTCGTTGATCAGAATAGTGATGGCCGAAGAAGAGAAACAAACCCTAGGGGTGAAGTCCATACTTTTTAAACTTTGAGAATGAGATTGAAATGTTAGTTTTTAAAATCTGAAGGAGAAATGATATAAATTTTTAAGAATTTAGGATTTAAGGATAAAATAATAATTTTACCCTTATATCTAACTGAAATTTTTAAAAATAGTTAGATCATAGGTGAGTGTTTGAATTTTTCATCTATCGCATGTATATTTTTGAGATTGAGTTAAAATTTGGATGGGAAATAATCCTTTTACCTTATAAATTTGATCAATGACATTCACATTCTCCAAGTCTATGATCAATGTCATTTATAACATGACCACATAATATAATAATTCGTTGCAATTTCAGAATATTTTTTAAAATTTTAAAAATGAATTTTCTCAATGAATGTTTGTGGGCAAATATTTCAAACATATAACTTGTTACAAAGATTAAAGTATAGAATCAGCCAAACAATATTTTCATATCCAAATAGGATATCAATCTGATCAAGGATGATTTGGGGTCTTGAAATCTCTGATCGATTCGATCATCAATCATATAAGTGATTGATTAAAAAATCATTTCAATTTGATGGTTCTGTCACCCCCAATATTGAAAACTAACACAAAAAGTAATCGTCAAACATAGATCATCATAATACGTAGTATGAATGAAGATGTAAGCATCGATGAGAAGTAAAACCTCGGAATCAAAATGGGAATTCAGGTAGGAAGTCATGAATATTGTTTTCAAAACAAACATATTGGAACATCAAAAATGCATGAAAAAGATTCAAAACCAAGCAATCCAAACCTCAATTACCTGAGAGCTATTTCATCAGGGAACATTGACTTACACAACAAGAACTTTGACCTTCTCATCCTCCTTAAGTAAGCACAAACAAAAGTAACTCACACAACTACTTCTCATCTCCACCAACAAAGACAACTGCATGATACTTTTTAACATAGAAGCCAAGATCTTTTTTTTATTTCGTGTAGACAAAAACTCTTGCCATAAAGACGTTAGCTCCCTAACATATAAAATATAACTCATTTTAGGCGAATCAAAGTGTCAACGTGTGTTGTGTAGATCAAGGTGTTAACATACACATTGTAAAACATAATGTTGAAGTTTATGCTCTAGAGTTAATTTTCTTAATAATATAAATTTATAATTAAGTTATATTTATATCTCCTTTTGAACTCTTCATCAGTAAATGTAAATGTATGCCAAGATAATGCTCTTATGATCATGGAACCATGATGAAGGAATTATTGTATAACAACTGATCATAAAAACTTTATATAAATATAATTATTAACTAAAATTACTACACCGTATTAATTAGATATAATAAACTTTGTAATAAAATTGGATAATGTGTCAATATATAACATAAAAATGTCATGTATATTTGTTAGGATTCCTTAACATGAGGATATGATACTCTCAGTATAACGAAGATAAATCAAATTAAGGTTAAAATCCTTAATGTTAGAAAATCCTAACATTAGGATTCAAATCATTTAAGGGATCCTAGCACTTATCTCACTCCTCTCTAATCACAATGGCATTGGATTTCTTAGGCCTCAGGATCCAATAAAGAAGGTTGTAATAGGCTGGGCCTTCTGGCTAACAATACTTGATCCATTTTATCACTAACCCAGAATTGAGGATATGCATTGTGTTAAGAAAATGTAACACAAAAAATCATTGAGAAAAAATTAGGACATTTCTTTAGAGTTAACCTAGACAAAAAATCATGGGTAAATATATACTTGACTTGCACATGACCAAGAAGGACATTCACATGAAACTTGGGCTACATAAAGTGTAATCATCTGATTTCAACCATTGTAAAGTGTATAATTATGAGGTCCAGAGTCAAAACAATAAAGTGTAAAAAGTCATTATGGTGTAAGATGCCTTTTGTGCACACATAATGTTATTTGCCACAATGAAAAGAGAACATACATCTTTACGTATTATCTTGTAAAATCAATAAAATATTTATTTATTAGTATTTAACTATTATTCAATCATCAAATCATTTCAATTCTATTATCATTATCGATGTATGATTAAAATCCGTTTTAATTTTTTAGTTATATCATATTAATATCATTTAAATATCATGAATTAATCTGATTAACTAAAAAGTTAACTCTTTAACCTAATTAATGCTCAATCAATAAAATGGGAAAGTTAGTCCTTATGAAAGGAAAAGAAAAAGGGGCAGAAAAACAAAAAACATTAGGGGTTTACATATAATGTTTTGTATTCTCATTGTGACGTATAGCTTGTTTTGATGCAAAACGTCGGTTGGATGGGACAAAAGGGCGTTTGCCAGCTTATCCAATTCAATGGCCTAAATCTCCTAGTCACATTTCAAACCCCCAGATCAACGGCTACAAATAGCCAATCACTGCTAGCCTCAGAAACAAAACCAGACCCCACCACTCGACAGGCTCACGACCGGTGGAGGTTTGAAAAAGTTAAATGATTAACTGGAAACTACTCTTTTATCAGAGCCAGGTTTCGATCCTGGGACCTGTGGGTTATGGGCCCACCACGCTTCCGCTGCGCCACTCTGATCCGTTAAATTCTTACTCTACATAAATTTATAAGAAGAATACTAAAATGCCATAGCATGTTACCCAATTTTAAATCATTAAAGACATAATTATCGTTAGTCATTCCATTGGGAGATAAAAATAGGCCGAGGGGCTTATTTTCACCTAAGGTTTAGTGTAATCTAATACTGATACTTATTAACTTTTAAAAATTTAAAATCTTATGTATAAGTTAATTTTTGTTAAAATTTTCAGTTATATTTAAAAGTAAATGTCTCGAAGTAAAGTTGTTATTTTGATAATAATATTAAAAATATATATAATTCATTATTTTTTCATTTCTAAGTTTTAAAAACTAATAATTTCATCTTTAATTAAAGTTTTATAGTTTTGAAAAGTGGTGGTTCTCCCCCCAAAACATTTCCTCTCCTCTTCGGCAACATCTTCAACTACCAGTGACCTCGATGAAACTCTTTAACCTATCTCTGCCACTACCTTGATCTAGATTTGTCTCTAGAGATGGGTTAGAGAGTTTTTTGAAAGTTGTCAGTAGCAGAAGATATCATTGAAGAGGAGTGGAAAGAAAACCTTAGGTTTTGGGAGAGAAAATACGACTTTTCAAAATCAGAAAACTTTAACTAAAAGTGAAATTATTAGCTTTTAAAATTTAGGAGTGAAAATATAATAAATTATATTTTTTTTAATATTATTGTCAAAATAATAATTTTACCCCTAACCGTAATTGAAATTTTTAACAAAAATTAACTCATGAGTAGAATTTTAAGTTTTTCAAAGTTAGCAAGTATTAGTTTCGATTACACTATACCTTGGGTAAGAATAGTCATTTGGCCATAAATATATAATTAAATTAATTGAATTGATATTTTCATTATTAACTTGAAAATAAAATTATTGCGATTTAGTTTTAATCAAATGTATGTAAGTTACATCTACATAAATGCGACCAGATCTCTAACTCTAAAATAATAAGAAGAGTGTACCTTGATAGTTTTAATCATTTTCATGATTTAGTCAACTTGTCATTTTTATGTTTTGCTGTTATAGAAGTATTTTCTGTCTGTATCATTTGCCATTATGGAATTATAATCATCACCTACCTTTTCGAAGATGTAATAATAATACATTTTTCTTAAAAATAAAACTTATTAAATATTTAAATTCAGTGTAATAAAACATAAGTATATATAATTATTTAATTATTCAATTATTTTTTTCTATTTATTTAGTAAATAAAAATGTGTATAAAAAGGGTTAAATTTTGATTGAGTAACATCTTACCTAAATCTTAAAAACATCCTAAAACTGATCATTTGACTTTAATTTAAAATCAAGTGCTAAAGTTTGGACAAGGTTCGAAAGTATAAATTTGATTTGAGGCAAAACTTGACAATAGGAGAAGACAAAAAGGTAGTTTGCTAGCATATCCAATCCAACGGCGTAAAAGTTTGTACTCATATTTCGAACTCGGAAATCAACGGCCATAAATGGCCCATCACTGCAAGATTCCTGATAGACAAAACCAGACCCCACCACTCCTTTGTAGGCATCGTAAAGTAATAACAGAACAGAATGAGGCCCACGAGTCCACGACCATAACCTCAACACGATAGGCCCCCTTCAAGAATTTCATGGTAGCCCCCACATGTCAAGCTCATAATCATGCCACGTCACCACTCATGACAATTTTACTCTATTTACAACACTGCCACTGGTATGCTTTTCCCTTCTGGCTTCCCTCTTGCTTGCTTTCAGTTACTGTGAAACAAGAAAAAAAATGGCCGTTCATTTGGCATTAATTAGTGGTGAAAATAAGAGGAACCCATCACATGTTTTCACTTGTTTGGTTAGGTACTGAAAGTTTTCCTGAGAAATTATAGTGTTTGCTTGCTTTTTTCGAGTACTTTTTGAATGGAAACTGTTTAAGTTGGATGCTGTTTGAGGCAGATAAATCATAACTTGTACGTGTTTCACATCTCTTTTGAGTGACTATTTTTTTTTCATTTGAATATTTTTAAGTGGGTTTTTTTTTTTCATTTCTTTGAATTGGAAGCAGGGCGGTGGAGATTGAAGAAAGCAAAGGAGTGTTTGTTTTTGTTCAGATCTGCCGCACAGTGAGTGGTTCATTATATTTTACTAGTTTTTTTCTTGGTTTCACCACTTCAAATTTCAACCAAAAGTTAAAAACCAGCTACAAAGAACCAAAAAGAAGCTCGATTTCACGTTTTGCTTTTATGGTAATTTAAATTCGTTAGGACCCTTTTTGACTCAAATGCAATATTCAAAGCCTGCCAGCTCTTTTTTTAATGCAAAACTGTACAGACTCACCTCAACTTTAATCGACAATGATCTAGGAATCTGCTTTTCCTTTCCCTTACATTCTGTTATATATTTTTTTTTTTGGGGTTATTTGACTTATTTCAAATTTGTATTTTGATTCTACTGTTATTTTATTATTTGCACATGTTTTTTTTTTTTTTTCGGTTTTATACTTCTTCAGCTTAAACCCACAAATGTGTTGTGACGTGAACTCCTGAATCTGGCAAAAACAACTCGTTTTTAGCTTGTTATCAGAGAGCAGGTGAAGAAAAATGGAAGCTTTATACATTTTTACTTGGATTTTGCTTCTGGGTTTGATCGTCTCTCCAGTAAGTTCAGAGCCATTTGAAGATAAGCAGGCTCTGCTTGATTTTGCTAACAACATGCCACACTCTCGTTCACTAAATTGGAATGAGAGCTCTCCAGCGTGTGATAACTGGACTGGAGTGAAATGTAGCAAAGATGGGTCCCGTATTGTTGCTGTTAGATTGCCTGGTGTTGGATTTAGCGGTCAAATTCCACCAAAGACCATCAGTCGTTTATCAGCTTTGAAGATTTTGAGTCTTAGATCGAATATTATTAGTGGCCCTTTCCCTTCCGATTTTGTTGACTTGAGAAGCTTGTGTTATCTTTATCTACAGTTCAATAATTTCTCTGGCCCGATGCCTGATTTTTCTGTTTGGAAAAACCTCACCATTGTTAATTTGTCTAACAATGGGTTTAATGGAACCATTCCTCTTTCAGTGTCCAACTTGACTCAACTTCAAGCTTTATATCTTGCAAACAATTCGTTATCTGGTGAAATCCCTGATCTTAGATTACCCAGCTTGCAGCAGCTGGATTTGTCTAACAACAATCTCATTGGTTCTATCCCAAAATCACTTAAAAAGTTCCCGATTTCGGTCTTTGTTGGGAACAACATTACTTTTGACAGAAGTTCATCTCCTAGAGCTTCACCTGATCTTGCACCCTCCAGTGAATCTAATTTGAGGCCTAAGAATGGCAGAAGAATTGGTGAAACTGCTTTGTTAGTAATTATAATCGCAGCTGCTGTTCTAGGGCTTTTGGCATTTGTGTTTTTGATAATTGCATGTTGTGTAAGAAGAAAGAGGGAGGATCGATTTGTGGGGACATTACAAAAGAGAGAAATGTCACCGGAGAAATTGGTTTCCAGGAATCAAGATGCAAGCAATAGGCTATTTTTCTTTGACGGTTGTAATTATGCTTTTGACTTGGAGGATTTGTTGAGGGCTTCTGCTGAAGTTTTGGGGAAGGGAACCTTTGGCATGTCTTATAAAGCAATTCTGGAGGATGCAACAACAGTGGTGGTGAAGAGATTGAAGGAGGTTAATGTCGGGAAACGAGATTTCGAGCAGCAGATGGACATTGTTGGAAGTATTAGACATGAAAATGTGGTTGAGCTAAAGGCCTATTACTACTCCAAAGATGAGAAGCTGATGGTGTATGATTATTACAGTCAGGGAAGTGTCTCTTTTATGCTACATGGTATGCCCCTCTGCTGAATCTCTCTTATTTCTATATGATGTATAGAATGTTGTGGATGATTTTGAATTAAGTATGAAGTAACACCTAATCGTATAATAACACATCATCTAAATATTCATTTGGGTACTAAAAAATAGTTGCACATAACATTGGTTCTGATGGAAAAGTATGCAATGGTTGCTTAGTCATTTAACTTCATAATCTTTAACCTTATGGTTTGGATTTCAAAAATGGTCAGACACCGTTGAGTTTATTCATGCTCTAAGGTATCTGTGATTTTTTAGGTAAGCAAGGAGAAGGTAAGATCCCTCTAGATTGGGATACTCGAATGAGAATAGCTATAGGTACAGCAAGAGGCATTGCCCGGATCCACTCCGAAAATGGTGGTAAGCTAGTACATGGCAACATCAAGTCTTCAAACATCTTTCTCAACCCCCGACAGTATGGTTGTGTGTGTGATCTTGGTCTGACGACTATTACAAATTCACTCACCCCAGTTATTTCCCGTGCTGCTGGTTATCGAGCCCCTGAAGTGACAGATACTCGTAAAGCAGCACAACCTTCTGATGTGTATAGCTTTGGTGTAGTCTTACTAGAGCTCCTCACAGGAAAATCTCCCATATACACTACTGGTGGAGATGAGCTTGTCCATTTGGTGAGGTGGGTTCATTCAGTGGTTAGAGAGGAGTGGACAGCAGAAGTGTTTGACATAGAGCTGTTGAAGTATCCTAACATAGAGGAAGAGATGGTCGAGATGTTACAGATAGCATTAGCTTGTGTGGTAAGGATGCCAGATCAAAGACCGAAAATGCCAGAAGTTGTCAAAATGATAGAAAATGTGAGGTGGATTGATGCCAAGAATCGGCCATCTTCTGAAAACAAACCTGAAAGTTCAACACCACCTCTACCAGTTGTTGGTGAGAACTGACTCTAAATCTGGAGTGAGTGAGTGAATCACTAGAGTTAGACTATCTTTATTCTTCTTTCAGTTTTTGCCAATTCTGCTGGTATATTTTCATTGATGGTGTATTCTCATTTCATTTCATCTTGTTTTGCCCATTTTAATGGACAAATTCTTATAGATCTTTTAGTGACATGATCCAAGGTAGAGTTGGTTCAAGTTAAGGGTAGATATAAGCTCATATTAACATAAATTTTAGCATTGGTCACATATTAAATTTGTGAACATCAAGAATAATAAATATAATAAAATGAATAGAATGGATTTGCTTTGAACTGGCTCAATTTGAGTCCATAGCTTGATTCGAACAAGCTAATCTTGAATTGGAACATCAATTCAATAGCTTAGATCAAGACCGATTCATTTGCAGATCTACACATCTGGTGACTTTATTTACCACTATATTGATATTATTTATACTATCCTTGGAATCTAAGGCCCCATAACAGGGCCACTAACTTTACTGGGTCATTATTCCATCTAAAATCCAAAATTTTTTCAGTTGGAATAATTTCATCTTTTGGAAAATTCAGATTCCCATATAATAGTGTTAGATAATATTCAAAATTAAAATTTACATTTTTTTATATTAATTAACAGTACAAATAATTGCAAATTACAGTTAATGTATATTTGATCATTATTGTTGGTTATAAAAGCACAATCCATAGATTATGGTTAATTTATAGGTGAATTTGAGTTAAATCAGTTCGAATTCGAATCTCTTAAGTTTAAGGACTGTTTGTTACAAGTTCAAGGGTTCATTGGTGATTGTTCACCTAAACTATTCTTATCTGACCATTTTTGTCTTTTCAACTGTTTTTCTACTAATATTCTTTTTTTTTTCATTTTTAGCAATTATCCTATTGTTTACTATTCATAATAACTCAAATAAATATGTTATTAATACCTTACAATATATAATACATATTATTAATATAATTTGATATATTTTTTCAAAGAAAATAATGATATGATAAATGTGTATATGAAAAATTTTAAATTTTTAAAAGTGTTTATGATATTTTTCAAAATGATTTTTTATTATTTTATAAAAATTATAGCATACGATAAGATATGAAATCAATACGCAATAAGATAAATTAGATTTTTGATACATAATATAATACGCTATTCAATTACCATGCAAACAAATATTAATTTGGAAGAGTAAATAATTGAACAATAAAATTACATATATATTTTTTTATATAAAATTTGAATATATAGATATTATATCATCATATATTAAATAATTTTAAATTAAAAATAAATTAATATTTAATCATCTATATAAAAAAATTAATATAACAAAATATATATATAAAAAATATTTCTTTCCTTCCATAATAATAATAATAATAATTAATATTAATAAGATAAAATAATAAGAAATTTCATAATTTACAAAAATAATGGATCAATATTTGAAAAAAGCAAACACATGGATTTGGGAATCCAATAATGAGAAATGTCACGTGTCCCCTCACGCCCTGCAAAAAATGGTCAGCCACGTCATCATAGATGACCACTCTGTATCTTAATCATCTTTTCTCCTTCTAAATTAGTAAACAAGTGATGTTTTAATTGGCAATAAACACTAATTAGTAAAATTATCAATTGTTGATGTGGGGCCCAATAATAGAGATAGATGGCCAATTACAAAACAGCACAAGGGCGTGATTTGAATGATTTAATTTATTTACTATTTATATAGAAAATTTTAATTATTTCTATTTTAGTGTAAGACTCTCCGTTCCGTTCTCTTCTCCAAAAATCAGATAATAATAACAAGGAGGATCTCTGTCAGGTACGCTCTCTTCATCGTTTCTTCGATTTTTATCTTTTTTTCTGGTTTTTTAATTTTTTTTCTGTATTCTGTATCGTAGCCAAGGCTGATCTAGGTTTTATTTTTTTATTTTTTGAAATATAAAACAATAATAACAATAACAGAGAGAAAAAGGTTATGGCGTCGAAGCGGATCTTGAAGGAGCTGAAGGATCTCCAGAAAGATCCTCCTACCTCTTGCAGCGCTGGTTCGTTCTCGAACTTTCTCTTTTGGTTTATGCTTTTGTTGATCTCGTCGTTTTTTTATTCTGATTTTTTAAAATCATTTTTGTCTGATCTTGTGATGTTTGGTGTATCTCTGGATTTAATGAGCTGCTTTAAGAGATTTGTCTAACTTTGTGTGTATATCACAAATTTTTGGGAAAAAAAAGGAGTTCTAAGATATTATGTGTTGCAGGTTAAGCAGAATTTTTTATATGCTGAAAATTTTTCTGTGAGAGTTCGATTTTTTACTCCTTTTTATTTTTTTTTTGTGGTCTTTGTGTTTTGTAAGCTTGTGTTATGCGTCTAGAGATTATTAGAATTGTGAATTCTGACTCCTAGCTACACGAGCGATGAAATTGAGCTTCAGATAGATTTTTTATGTTATACTTTTGGTGTAAACTGCAATATTTGTTTTGCTGCTAGATGATAAAGATATATTGAGGATGCAGACTGAAATTGAATGGTTTTATTTTCCTAACCATGGCATGTTGAAAACAAATGAAATTACGCAAGCCAACATCATTTTTTGTGCAGTTTTACTATATGATACAAAGCTATTTACCATCATGATTCCTTTCTTGACAGCATGTTTAGAGGAAAGCAAAAAATTAAAAATTTCATCTTTCATCTTCCTTTTGTGCAATAGCTTATGCAATCTGATTTTCTTCTTCTTCTTCATTTTCACGTATATCTGTAGGCCCAGTTGCTGAAGACATGTTCCATTGGCAAGCAACCATTATGGGCCCTCCTGATAGTCCATACGCTGGGGGAGTGTTTCTAGTCACAATTCATTTTCCTCCAGACTATCCATTTAAGCCACCTAAGGTAACTATTAAACTTTGACTGTTGGAAATCACAACTTACTTTTGAAGGGTTAAGCTGTCTATTTTTTGTTTTCATAACTTTTTAACCTGTTTTAGTATCAACTTGCAGATGTTTATTCCAATCTATACATCATAGTTTTTAGATCTCAACATATTGTTCGCATGAAAATTTGAAGGGTTGATAGTTGATATCAATAACATAGTTTTGCTTGCTTTTTGGCTAGAAAGGGGGTACTTTGATGTGTAATCCTATGGTTGCTCAGTAGGCGTGACATACAAGATACCCTATTGAAGTTAGGTGGTTTTTATTTAGAAATTTAGAGCATCACCTCATGTTATAATTTGAGTATTAACGTTCTTGTTTTCATTTTAGTTTCTAAAGGTGGTTCTCATTAGATGGTTAGTTGGTTTGTCTTACTGTGGTTGCTGATTAGTTGTTAACCAAACGGAATATACACGTATATAATCTTGTTTTGAAAACTAGATTTACTTCTAATCTAATCTTCTTTGGAGTTAGAACCAAGTGATTAATTGTCGGAGGCTCCCATTTACCATTTATTGTATAGCCTGGTCTGGCATTACATTATAATGATTTTTTCTTTATCAGCGTATGATTTAAAATTAGAAACTAGTTTGCGGTCGAAAGATGGTTAATGCATTTCAAGAGACCTGGATTCTCTGTCAATCAGAAGTCATTGACTTTTCTTTCTTACTATAATTTTTTTTCTCATGGGTAATTGCACTGGAACTTCACTGTTATGTATTACTCACTATCTGAAGTTTCACTACTTTTATCAAAAAGACCAAATGCAATTCAAGGTCAAGGAAAAATACCTTTAACTTTGGGTTCAACTACAATATACCATAGCCATTCTTTAGGTTTGGGCTTCACTTGTCATCACATGTATGCTTTCAAACAGACATCCAACAGCCAAAATATCAGTCTCTTCCCTTTGTTTTCATGAAACATGTTCACTTTGTAACTGAAGCATTCCTCAACTAAAATAGTCATCTCCAAACGTGTACCCCTTTTTGAGATGGTACCCCAGGTTTCCTCAATGGGTGAGAGCAAATGAAAATTTCAGTTCTTCAACTCACATATCTTGACTTTTGTTTATTTGGAAAATTTTGCAGGTTGCATTCAGGACAAAGGTCTTTCATCCTAATATCAACAGCAATGGTAGCATTTGCCTTGATATATTAAAGGAGCAATGGAGCCCTGCCCTTACCATATCCAAGGTAATTAACTCCTTTTTTCTGTTGAAGTTTATGTTATGTTTGCCTACAAACAAAAGATTTAGTTTCAAAACTATTTCTTTGAAATTACATGTGATTAATGGACCTGAAGTTTAGTTTTGGCAATTTTGGTAAATGACTTATTTGTTTAATTAAAGGTATTGCTCTCAATTTGCTCGCTGTTAACGGACCCAAATCCTGATGACCCATTGGTGCCGGAGATTGCCCACATGTACAAGACTGACAGGAGCAAGTATGAGACAACTGCTAGGAGCTGGACCCAGAAGTATGCAATGGGCTAGTTTGATGCAGGTGTGTGTAATGTGAGGGCTTCTTTCCTTGAGGCTTCAGTCTTTAAACTATTATGATGTATGAATGGAGAAGTTTGACATGTCTCCCTCTTTAACGTGGGACCGTAAGGGAGAGTTATGAATTCAGTCCCCCAGAAAACACGTTTACTGCTTTGAATTGTTTGTATTGAAATTATCTTTCATACTTTGATGTGTGCTATTGTCAAAATCCTTCTCCCTTAATGAATAATACCATATTTATTGACTTTCCTTACTAATTTAGCCATACAAATTGATGTGTACAGATGTGATTGGGTGTTTTTTTGAATTAAAGAGAAAGCAAATAAGTAGAGCATCCAATCATATTTATACATATAACTTTGTATGAATTAGTAAGAAACTTTGGTAAGTGTACTATTATTCAATTTCTAAACTACCAGTTAAATCTGTGTACCTATGTAGGACTGGAGTCAAAGTGAGCTTGTCCGGGTTTGATACAAGTTTTGCTTGCATAAAATTGAACTAAACATATATGAACTTGAGCCGAAACCCAAGTTAAAATATATTTTAAACTGATCATGAACTCAATTCGAGTCTAACATATACGAGCTTGAGTTTAAACTGAGATTAAAAAATATTTGAAAACTAATCACAAGCCCAAACTTAAGTTAAATTATGTTAAAAGAAATTTTTAAATGGCACCATGCAAGGGAACTAAATTGAAGCGAATTAGTTTGACAAGTTCAAGCCAAGTTTGGCTCTTTTATATAAACTTGAGTTTTATGTGAGTCGAATATGAACTCCTTATCCATGAAACAAGCAGAAAATGAATGAGTTATTCTTCAGATTTGGTGAGCTTGAGCTATGCCTCTCAAAAAGAAACTTTATCCTATTTAAATTTGGTTAAGTTTGAATTTAATCATAAGATCATATATTTGCTCCAGTAGCTGAAGGGGCTTTTGATCTCCTTTTTCAGTCTCATCCCATGACCATACATAATCCTTTGTACAAATTCACCGTTCAAAAGAGAGATGGGTTGGTGTTCTTTTTGCCTTGTTATTTGTATAATTAACTAGTTTAAGCATTTTTTAGAAGACATTCTAAATGTGAGAATACTTAATATTCCCAACAATAGCTTTAAGGTTCAGTATAAAACTAGCAGCCTCTATTGCAGCTTTAAGGAAGCTGTTAAATTTAGAGATGGCTTTGATACCAAGATAGGGTTATCCTGCCGGCCAAGGTGTTTCTACTGTGAATAAAACTATGTATACACAATTAAGTATATAGATAATATGTCATCATATAATTCAATGATTTTAAAATAAAAATAAAATAAAATTTAATCATATAATAACGTATCATTTATGTATCTAATTATTGATGTGGTTTAATGTTGGGTTTTGTATAAACAAGATCAAATATGGTTTAAACTATGAATCGATGTGGTTTCTTTGGTTGAACCGTAATATAAAGCAATTAGATTAGTCTGTGTCCCTGTCAAATTAGTCTTACTAGTCAGTCCCACCTGTTTCTCATAACCTTGCTGATAGCAGTGATTCAAATCAAATATTTTAAATTTAATAAAATTATATATACACACTTTAAATAACTCCAATTTTTCTCCTGTAAAAACTTCGTTTTAAAAACAACTCTAGAATGATTTGAGATGTGTCAAACATTTTCCACTGGGCCTGAAAATTATGTAGCCCATTGTTTCTGGTCCATGAATAGTTACAGTCAAAGATCTTTTGAGAGAACTTGCAACACATTTTCAAAAGCCTTAGAATCACAAACAAATTAGCCAAAACTCGAGATGAAATTGAACTCAGAGCGAGATCAATGTCAATACTAGAATTCATCTCATTAATAATTCTTTTTCTTCTTATCCAATGACTCTTTTTCTCTAGTATTGTTATTTACCTTTTCTAATATCTTCACTATCTGCGAGATCATTGTTTATCAATTCAAATAATTCAAAATCAAACTTGAGTTTAGGGATAGATACAAATCGAATTAAACTTAAAAACCTCTAAGTTTAAGTTCGGTTCGAACAAAAAATAGCTTAGCTCGAGTTCAATTCAAATAAAAATAATTTTGTTCGAGTTTGACTCAAATTTATAGTTTAAATCTATAACTCAAATATGTGATTTAAATTCTTAGTTCAAATTTGTGATTCATTAACAAAAAAATATCATTTAACAATTATTTAACATAATTCAAATCAAACTACAAACTAAGTTCAAACCAATTCAAATTATTTATCTAGCTTACAAGTCAAATGAGTCGAACTTTCTTTAATTCAAATTTTATTCGGTTTTAAAAAAAATTAATTCTCTTAATTCGAACTCGATTTAAATTTGAACTAACTAAATTTAAATTAAATTGAATCAAGCTAAGCCAACTTTTAAGCTTGAACCAGTTTGATTCGGATCCAATACTATTCGAGCTAACCATTGTTCAAGTCCAATTCAGATCAAATACACCCTTAGATCATGGCCTGTTTTTGAAACTCAACGAGTTAGAAACCATAGTATATTTCCCATGAAAAAAAATAAAGCTTAGCTGTATGATAATATTAATTTTCTTGTGGTACGGGGAACAGAATGTCCCATTTCATGTCTTTTAATGTTTAACAACGTTGCATTTGGAGTATTTAATGAGTAATTAAGATTAATAATTGTATCTTTACACACAGATATTTATAATTAAAAATTGCACGTGTTGGAAAGGAAAGGAGTAAACCCCAGAAAATCTGGTTTTATGATTAAGAAAATTTAATCTTCCATTAATTGATATTGAGCCTAATCATCCACTCTCACTGATGGCCACTCGCCACATGCATGCATTACAGTTGCTGAGATGGACATGTCTCCTGTTGTTCAAATCAATTCCATCTCACTTAAGATTCAATCATTTATCATTTGCCTCGAATGATTCTCGGTTGTGATGAATTCGACCCAAACTAAGTATGAAAAGAAAATTTCAAATTTTTGTCACTTTACGACCCTATTTATACAAATTAACTATACTTTTTACATTCTAAATATTTATGCTATAAAATTTAGACACTTCTTAATTAAAAATTGTGAATTGTTGATTGTTAATGTTTAGACTCGAGTTCAAGCCACTCAATTTGGTTTTCAGATTGAGTTTGAGTTTGAGAAAAGCCAACTCGATGAGTTCTAAATTTTATAGTTTCATTTGAATAATGGTGGGCAGGCAGAGTAAGAACTGAAGGAACCTAACCCATTAAATTTCTGATCAAACATAAATTCTGAACGAGATTTTTGGTCTCCTTAATGACCTAACTAAACCCCCTCAATTTCAGCTCCTTTGATTTACTTTTCAACTACATTCCACCATTTATTTTGCACGCAAACAAAGCAACCATTTCCAGCAACTTACAGCCAATACCACGAACATAGCCACCTACACCGGTCGGTTCGTAACACTCGAAAACCGTGAACGGCGCCTGTTGAAGACTGTTTGGACGGTGGCGTTCAGTGGGACCCACGCGTTCTCCCCGGTTACCCACAAGTTCAAAAAATTCATACAAAAATTAAATATATAATCATAATTATAAAATTTCAGGTTTCATCAGCATTGACCACACAAGAATAATTTATTAATTATTCAAAAGGCCAAAGGACTATGTCCCACCCAAGGATTATAAAACAACATTCTCTCCTATTAATTTAAAAAAAAGACACAATCACTTATTTATCTATTAAAATTTATTGTTAAAGTAAAAGATAAAAATATTATTTAGATAAAATTATTAAAAAATAAAAAAAATTTCATATTTCTCCCTAAATTTAAAATTCTAGTCATTTTCTCCTATTAAAAATTTGAAAAGTGATCATTCGAATTGTTTTTATCCAATGATTTGACCAAATGTTAGACGAAAATGCATTCTGTCGCTTGATGTCTGGTGGGTGATGAAAATGCAGTGAAAGTTGGCTATCGATCAGAACCAAGGTGGTCAATGAAAAAGGGAAAAGAAAACGCTAGGAGAAAATAATTACTTTTCAGATTTTGGATTAAAAAATTATTCATTTTTAAATTTAAGAGAAAAATATGATAAATTTTTAATTTTTTAATTAAATGATATTTGTATCTTTAATTCTAATAATAAATTTTAATAAATAAATAAATATTTGGATAGAGAGAATTAGTCCTTCCACTAAACCTTGGGTGGGGAGGAGACTTTTGGCCTATTTGAAATTAATTATTTAAAAACAAGATGATTGAGCAATAATAAAAAAGCCAGACCGTCCCGGTGAAAGTGCGAGTTGACTCATAGAAGCAAACGGTTACAAAAAAGTAATGACAACAATGATGGGATTTCCCTAATTTGTGGGCTCCAAGTTTGCGTCTTCTTCTTGGGGGAGGAGGAGACGAAAATGTTAAATTAAAGCTAAAACCCACATGACTTCCCTAATTATTATTTAATTATACCTTAATTTAACATTAAATTCGACCAAGATCTCTTTACGATTTTGTCCCTTCTCATGTTATTATACCTTTGTTCTCATACGGCTCCAGCAAACTTATGCCAATTCTTGTCTTAATTTGAAAACCCACTTTCTTTTCTAGTTTCTCCATTCTCTATTTTACTTTAATTATTGTAATTGTTGCTTAAGGACGCATAAAAACTTTTAACATGATTTGATCCATAGTTTAATTGCCCACGTTCGTAAAAATGTTATTAATGGTATACTTAGAAAAATAATCGTGTCCTAGTGTTAGAAGTTGTTACTGATTCCGACACAATAGTGGTGTAATTGTAATTTTATTATAATTGCTTAAATTGTCAAACTATTTTTTTCCTATCTAGTTGAAAGTTATTTTTTTAATCTAATCAGACTTTAAATAATTACACAAAATAGAAAAAATTGAATTCAGTAATCAATCATATAATAATTATATTAGATAAATAAAAAATTTAATTATATTAATTTTATAAGAATATGTCATTTTTATATTAATTTTATTTGATTAGCCTAAAGCTCTTAAATCAAGTTGTCATAATCAGAACCCACAACCCAATAATTAGATATGGATTTGAGTCCCGATTTAATAAAAAATGAGATTCTTTAATAAAAATTAAAAAAATAAGAATAAAAAAAAATCTTTATAATTGAGAATAAGCTAAAAACAAAAGCACGTCTCTTACCCTTGGTTCCCATTTTTACTTTTTTATATTAATAATTTTACTTAAAAAATTAATATATCTTTATAGTTTTAAATTATTTATATTTTTTAAATTTATTTATATTTATATTATGTATATTTAAAAAATTAATATATGATATTTTTAAATAATGAGTTAATTTTAATTATAATTAATTTTATTATTAAATATATTTATCTTATGTTTAGAGGATATAGAGAGGAGATTTTTATCCACAATGACAACGAGGGAAGAAGAATCTTTGTTATCCCTATAATAAGAATAGAAATCGATATATTTAAGATGACGAAAATGAGGAAAGAGATTGTCTCCCCACTACGGATGGCAATTTGGACCCGATTTTAGGGACTCTGACTCTCTCTGACCCTAACGGGGAGGGGAATCCCCGATAAAAACAGGGAAAGGGACGGGGACGGGGACGGGGATGAAAAAAATCCCCGTAATCGGGGACGGGGATACATATGTCCCCGCCCCCCCCCCCCCCCCCTCCCCGCCCCTTCCCCTAAATCTAATATATTAATATTTTTTTTGAACTATTAAATTCTATAAACTTTTACATTAAATTTATTAAAATCATAATTTTAATTTTACTAATTTTTGAATTATCAATTATCAGTTTTTACTAATTTCTGAACTATTAATCTAATATATTAAAAAAACCTCAGAATCTCATTATCATAAAATACAAATGCACCAAATTAATTAAATTTAATGTTATTACAAAATTACCCTAAATCACATATATATTTACTAAAAACTATAACCTTAATAATTTTTATTACAAAATTACCACCCATCTTTTAACCCTAAATCTAAATCTCCTTTTCCTTCAATTTTTCACTTCACAACCGCACACTCCCTCTCCCAGCCAAAACTTCTATTTTTCACTCCACAGCTGCACTGTGCACTCCCTCTCCCAGCCAAAGGCATCTTTGTCTTGTAGTTGAAGGTAAGCTTCTTCCTTCCATGGTTGCACTGGCAGCTGTGGACTTTTGATATAAATATATTTCCTTCAACATTTTTTTATGTGCATTATATCCACTTGTAATGGATTTTGTTTGGCTTAAAGCTTCTTTGGCAATGGTTTTGGCTTAATCCACAGTTGTAATGCATTAAATCCATTTTTTGATGTGCATTAAAGCTTCTTTGGCTTTGGTTTTTTGTCTGCTGGATTTTGTTTTTATTTTATCTAATTATGCTTACAATTCTAATTCTCCATTCCACTACTAATTCTCAGATTCCTTGCCTCTGTGGTTGAGATCTCTGCATCAACAAGCAGGTTGGGATTACGGATTGAAACATTTGTTTTTTTAATTTTAGAAGGAATATTGATAAAATGATTATTAGAATTATTAATAATGCACCATTGAAGAGTGTATATCCATAAAATATTGAGAAATTAAAATTTATTGGCTTGGGTATGGGGAGGGGATTTTTCCCCTTGGGGACAGAGAGGTGATGCGGAGGAGATTTTTCCCCACGGGGATGGGAAGGGGATTTTTTCCCGCGGGGACGGGGAGGGGATGGGAAGGAGATTTTCCTTCGTAAGAAGGGGACCGGGATTATTTGTTATCCCCGTAACGGAGACGGGCCGGGGACGGGGACGGGGATTGATATCCCCTCCCCGCCCCTCCCCGTTGTCATCCCTACTCCCCACTCCTTTCTGTTACCATCCTTAATCTCGACTCTATCTTTGTGTATATAACTCAAACATTCTAATAGTACCAACTTAAAATTTTAGTCAAACTGATTCAAATTGAGTTATCGAAAAAATTGTTAATAAATTTATATTTCGTGACAATTTTTCATTTTTTAAAGTATTTTTTATTTCTTTTTAATGATTTTTTTCTTTGCCAACTTGTTGGCATAATTTTCAACATTTTCTGATAAATTTTTTTACCTAAATTATTTAGACTCTAACTGAATTAAAACTGATTTTTATTTAAATATGGGTCAACTCGAACCTACCCAACAAAAAAATCATTACAAAAGGAAAAATATATAATTAATATATATTCATAATAATTAATTATTCTCATATACAAGTGAAGAAATGCCATTAGAGGAAGCCAACAAAGCTGGACGGCTCTTCTTTGTCTGACAGATCGTTCAACGAGTTTCCAAACAAACTCTTTTGGGCTTCCGGCCCAAGTCCTTAGAAGTTAAATTACCCCGGTACCCTTCGCTTGATTTATTAATTAATAATCCTAGTGGGATTTTAGGTGTATTATGATAAGTATAGCCGGTCTGGCTCTCATCGGAATCCAAAGTAACGCCGTTAGTGTTTGCTCATTACAAGAACAGTGGCCATGCCGGTCTTTTTTTATATAATAAAACATGACAGGAGTGTGGATGGCTGAAGCAAATAAAACGGTGGTATCAATTTGTAGCAAAGTCAAAGATAATAACTTCGTGAAACTATGGATCACGTGATGTAATTAAGAACGAGATGCTTATAAATATCATTTTCTTATTATACAAATAAAAAATAATATATGAAAAAATTTAAATTAATATAATATAATAAATAGATTATATGATGTATTATAATATATATTATTAATATAAATTAATATATTTTAAAAAAATAATGATATAATAAGAATATATATAAAAAAATTTTAAAAATTTAAGAGTATTTGTTATATTTTTTAAAATGATGATGTATTAATTAATTTTTTTTTTATTTTTTTAAAATTATATAATATGATATTATACGTAATTCGACTATCATAAACATAAAACAATGAAACACAAAACTAGAATCACTGTTTTGAAAATTAGACCAAACTGACTAGTTCAACTGATTGAATTAAGAATCAGCTTTAAGTTCAATACAATTAATATTAAAAAACGGTTTATTCACTATCTAAGTCAACTTGGTCAAAATCAACAGAACCGGGTTTCACTAAAATTTAGGGTATTTTCAGAAAATTTAATTATTTTTGAATAATTAGATTATTTTAGATTAAATTGGATGAATTTTAAAAGTTTGTAAGAAAAAATAAGTTCAAAAATAAAATGAAAAAGAAGAAAAAATTATTTTATATCCTTTAAAATGTCTTCTGTAGACAATAATTTACAAAATTATATTTTTTTTATATCATAAGATTAAAATATTTTTTATTTTAATTATTTTATTAAAATTAAATAAATAATTATTACTCTTTAAAAATAGTATATTCTAATTCTCGTAGTTGTGAATATCCTAATTGATTTTATTTTTTATAAATTTTTAAATAAAATATATTTATTATAATTTAATAATAAATTAAACTCACTTTTTCTTAGTCAAATTGGTCAAATTATAAATTAGAATCCATTTTGTGATGGAAGGAAACTCTGACTGTTTCTTTTCATCACACCGAACGGCCGCAATTTAGTCTTACCAATTCATTGGTTATAGAAGGACACGTGTTAATATTCGATTGGACAAAATAAGCAGGTGAAAACAGCGGGCATGGTGAAAAACATTTGGTTAAAAATGGCTCCAAGTCCTATGTTGCTTGCCATGCTTCCCATGTTAGCCCCAGCTGACAGCTGTAAAACATTAAAAGATGAGTAAATAACAATTTACTACCCAAGGTTTGGCCGAAAATTTTGCAAAAAACAAACTTTATGAATTGTAAAGAATCTGACACAATATTAGAAAATTAAATTATCATAATATTCTTAACTAGTTCAATTTTAAAAATTATCTTATCAAAAAAATTAACAAAAATAAAATTACAATACATGATTTAATTACCATGCAAACAAATATTAATTTGGAAGAGTAAATAATTGAATAATAAAATTATATATATATATTTTATATATAATTTAAATACATATATATTATATTATTATATTTTAAATAATTTTAAATTAATAATGAATCATATAATTATATATCATCGGTATATATAAATTAATATAAATATATATATATATATAATATTACTTATAATTGAGCAGGATAAAATCCCCTCCCCTCCGTGATAATAATGATAATTAATATTAACAAAGGTAAAATAATAAGAAATTTTCATAGTTTGCAAAAATAATGGGTTAATAGTGGAAAAAGCGAACACATGGTTACGGGAATCAAATAATGAGAAACGTCACGTGTCCCCTCACACCTTGCAGAAAATGGTCAGCCACGTCAGCATAGATGACCACTCTGTATCTTAACTTAATCATCTTTTCTCCTTCTAAATTAGTAAGCAAGTGATGTTTTAATTGGCAATAAACACTAATAAGTAAAATTATCAATTGTTGGATGTGGGGCCCAATAATAGAGATAGATGGCCAATTACAAAACAGCACAAGCGCGTGATTGAATTATTTAATTTATTACAATTTATATAGAAAATTTTAATTATTTCTATTTTAGTGTAAGACTCTCCGTTCCGTTCTCTTCTCCAAAAATCAGATAATAATAACAAGGAGGATCTCTGTCAGGTACGCTCTCTTCATCGTTTCTTCGATTTTTATTTTTTTTTTCTGGTTTTAAAATTTTTTTTCTGTATTCTGTATCGTAGCCAAGGCTGATCTAGGTTTTATTTTTTGAATTTTTTGAAATATAAAACAACAATAACAATAGCAGAGAGAAAAAGGTTATGGCGCGGAATCGGATCTTGAAGGAACTGATGGATCTCCAGAATGATCCTCCTACCGGTTGCAGCGCTGGTTCGTTCTCGAACTTTCTCTTTTGGTTTATGCTTTTGTTGATCTCGTCGTTTTTTTATTCTGATTTTTTAAAATCATTTTTGTCTGATCTTGTGATGTTTGGTGTATCTCTAGATTTTATGAGCTGTTTTAAGATATTTGTCTAACTTTGTGTGTATATCAGAAATTTTTGGGAAAAAAATGGAGTTCTAAGATATTATGTGTTGCAGGTTAAGCAGAATTTTTTATATGCTGAAAATTTTTCTGTGAGAGTTCGATTTTTTACTCCTTTTTTTTTTTTTTTTTTTGTGGTCTTTGTGTTTTGTAAGCTTTTGGTGTTATACTTTTGGTGTAAACTGCAGTATTTGTTATACTGCTAGATGATAAAGATATATTGAGGATGCAGACTGAAATTGAATGGTTTTATTTTCCTAACCATGGCATGTTGAAAACAAATGAAATTACGCAAGCCAACATCATTTTTTGTGCAGTTTTACTATATGATACAAAGCTATTTACCATCATGATTCCTTTCTTGACAGCATGTTTAGAGGAAAGCAAAAAATTAAAAATTTCATCTTTCATCTTCCTTTTGTGCAATAGCTTACGCAATCTGATTTTCTTCTTCTTCATTTTCACGTATATCTGTAGGCCAAGTTGATGAAGACATGCTCCATTGGCGAGCAATCATTATGGGCCCTCCTAATAGTCCATACGCTGGGGGAGTGTTTCGAGCCACAATTCATTTTCCTCGAGACTATCCACTTGGGCCACCTAAGGTAACTATTAAACTTTGACTGTTGGAAATCACAACTTACTTTTGAAGGGTTAAGCTGTCTATTTTTTGTTTTCATAACTTTTTAACCTGTTTTAGTATCAACTTGCAGACGTTTATTCCAATCTATACATCATAGTTTTTAGATCTCAACATATTGTTAGCATGAAAATTTGAAGGGTTGATAGTTGATATCAATAACATAGTTTTGCTTGCTTTGTGGCTAGAAAGGGAGTATTTTGATGTGTAATCCTATGGTAGCTCAGTAAGCATGACATACAAGATACCCTATTGAAGTTAGGTGGCTTTTGTTTAGAAATTTAGAGCATCACCTCATGTTATAATTTGAGTATTAACGTTCTTGTTTTCATTTTAGTTTCTAAAGGTGGTTCTCATTGGATGGGTAGTTGGTTTGTCTTGCTGTGGTTGCTGATTAGTTGTTAACCAAACGGAATATACATGTATATAATCTTGTTTTGAAAACTAGATTTACTTCTAATCTAATCTTCTTTGGAGTTAGAACCAAGTGATTAATTGTGTGAGGCCCCCATTTATTGTATAGCCTGGTCTGGCATTACATTATAATGATTTTTTCTTTGTCAGCATATGATTTAAAATTTGAAACTAGTTTGCGGTCGAAAGATGGTTAATGCATTTCAAGAGACCTGGATTCTCTGTCAATCAGAAGTCGTTGACTTTTCTTTCTTAGTATAATTTTTTTTTCTCATGGGTAATTGCACTGGAACTTCACTGTTATGTATTACTCACTTTCTGAAGTTTCAGTACTTTTATCAAAAAGACCAAATGCAATTCAAGGTCAAGGTAAAATACCTTTAACTTTGGGTTCAACCACAATATACCATAGCCATTCTTTAGGTTTGGGCTTCACTTGTCATCATATGTATGCTTTCAAACAGACATCCAACAGCCAAAATATCAGTCTCTTCCCTTTGTTTTCATGAAACATGTTCACTTTGTAACTGAAGCATTCCTCAACTAAAATAGTCATCTCCAAACGTGTACCCCTTTTTGAGATGGTACCCCAGGTTTCCTCAATGGGTGAGAGCAAATGAAAATTTCAGTTCTTCAACTCACATATCTTGACTTTTGTTTATTTGGAAAATTTTGCAGGTTGCATTCAGGACAAAGGTCTTTCATCCTAATATCAACAGCAATGGTTCGATTTTCCTCGATATATTAAGGAAGCAATGGAGCCCCGCCTTTACCATGTCCAGTGTAATTAACTCCTTTTTTCTATAAAAGTTTATGTTATGTTTGCCTACAAACAAAAGATTTAGTTTCAAAACTATTTCTTTCAAATTACATATGATTAACAGACCTGAAGTTTAGTTTTGGCGATTTTGGTAAATGACTTATTTCTTTAATTAAAGGTATTGCTCTCGATTTACTCGCTGTTAACGGAACCAAATCCTGATAACCCATTGGTGCCGGAGATTGCCGACACGTACAGGACTGACAGGAGCAAGTATGAGACAACTGCTAGGAGCTGGACCCAGAAGTATGCAATGGGCTAATTTGATGCAGGTGTGTGTAATGTGAGGGCTTCTTTCCTTGAGGCTTCAGTCTTTAAACTACTACTATGATGTATGAATGGAGAAGTTTGACATGTCTCCCTCTTTAACGTGGGACCATAAGGGAGAGTTATGAATTCAGTCGTCCAGAAAACACGTTTACTGCTTTTAATTGTTTGTATTGAAATTATCTTTCATACTTTGATGTGTGCTATTGTCAAAATCCTTCTCCCCTGATGAATAATGCTATATTTATTGACTTTTCTTACTAATTTATCCATAGAAATTGACGTGTACAGATGTGAGTAGGTGTTTTTTTGAATTAAAGAGAAAACAAATAAGTAGAGCATCCAATCAAATTTATACATATAACTTTGTATGAATTAGTAAGAAAATTTAGTAAGTGTACTATTATTCAATTTCTAAACTATCAGTTAAATCTGTGTACCTATGTAGGACTAGAGTCAAAGTGAGTGTGTCTGGGTTTGATACGAGCTTTGTTTGAATAAACTTGAACTCAACATATATGAACTTGAGCCGAAACCTGAGTTAAAATATATTGAAAAACTGATCATGAACTCGAATTCGAGTCTAACATATATGACTTTGAGTTCAAATTGAGATTAAAAAATGTTTGAAAACTAATCACAAACCTAAACTTAAGTTAAATTATGTTAAAAGAAATTTTTAAATGACACCGCACAAACTATAAGGGAACTAAATTGAAGTGAATTAGTTTGGCAAGTTCAAGCCAAGTTTGGCTCTTTTATATAAACCTGAGTTTGATGTGAGCCGAATACAAACTCCCGATCCATGAAGCAAGCTGAAAATGAATAAGTTATTCTTCAGGTTTGGTAAGCTTGAGTTATGCCTCTCAAAAAGAAACTTTATCCTGTTTAAACTTGGTTCGGTTTGAATTTAACTATAAGTTCATGTGTTCACTCCTGTAGCTGAAGGGGCTTTTGATGTCCTTGTTCAGTCTCATCCCATGACCATGCATAATCCTTTGTACAAATTCACCGTTCAAAAGGGAGATGGGCCGGTGTTCTTTTTGCCTTGTTATTTGTATAATTAACTAGTTAAGCATTTTTTAATAAGACACTCTAAATGTGAGAATAGTTAATATTCCCGAGAATAGTTAATATTCCCAGCAATAGCTTTGAGGTTCAGCATAAAACTAGCAACCTCTATCGAAGCTTTAAGGAAGCTGCTAAATTTAGAGATGGCTTTGATACCAAGATAGGGGTATCCTGCTGGCCAAGGTATTTATACTATGAATAAAACTATATATGCACAATTCAGTATATAAATAATGTATCATTATATAATTCAGTTATTTTAAAATAACAATATAATAAAATTCAATCACATAATAACACATTATCTATGTATTTAATTATTGATGTGGTTTAATATTGGGTTTTGTATAAACAAGATCAGATGTGGTTTAAATTGTGAATCGATGTGGTTTCTTCGGTTGAACCGTGATACAAAGCAATTAGATTAGTCTGTGTCCCTGTCAAATGAGTCTTACTAGTCATTCCCATCTGTTTCTCATAACCTTGCTGATAGCACCAACTCAATCTGACAAAATCACTCTTGATTCAAATCAAATATTTTAATTTTAATAAAATTATATGTACTCATTTTGAATAACTCCAATTTTTCTCCTACAAAGACTTCGTTTTAGAAACAACTCTAGAATGATTCAAGATGTGTCAAACATTTCCACTGGGCCTAAAAATTATGTAGCCCATTGTTTCCAGTCCATGAATAGTCACAGTCAAAGATCTTTTGAGAGAACTTGCAACACATTTTCAAAAGCCTTAGAATCAAAACAAATTACCCAAACTCGAGATCAGGTTGAACTCAGATCGAGATCAATGTCAGTACTAGAATTCGTCTCATTAACAATTCTTTTCCTTCTTATCCAATGACTCTTTTTCTCTAGTATTGTTATTTACCTTCTCTAATATCTTCATTTTCTATGAGATTATTGTTTATCAGTTCAAATAAACCAAACTTAAACTCGAGTTTAAGGGTGGATATGAATTGAATTGAACTTAAATACCTCTAAGTTTAAGTTCAGTTCGAATAAAAAACAGCTCAATTTGAGTTCGATTCAAATAAAAATGATTTTGTTCGAGTTTGATTCAAATTTATAGTTTAAATCTATAATTCAAATATATGACTTAAATTCTTACTTCAAATTTGTGACTCATTGACAAAACAATATCGTTTAACAATTATTTAACATAATTCAAATCAAATCACAAACTAAGTTCAAACCAAATCGAATTATTTATCTAGCTCGTAAGTCAAATGAATCGAACTCTCTTTAATTTAAATTTTATTCGGTTTTAAAAAGAATTGAATCTTTTTAACTCGGACTCGATTTAAATTTGAACTAATAAATTTAAACTAAATTGAATCAAGCTAAGCCAACTCTTAAGCTTGAACCAATTTGATTCGGATCCAATACTATTCGAGCTAACCATTGTTCAAGTCCAATTCCGATCGAATACACCCTTAGATCATGGCCTGTTTTTGAAACTCAAAAGAGTCAGAAACCGTACTATATTTCCCATAAAACAAATAAAGCTTAGCTGTATGATAATATTAATTTTCTTGTGGTACGGGGAACAGTATGTCCCATTTCATGTCTTTTAATGTTTAACAACGTTGCATTTGGAGTATTTTAGTGAGTAATTAAGATTAATAATTGTATCTTTACACAGAGATATTTATAATTAAAAATTGCACGTGTGATCCCGAATTCGTGCGTGCGAGTTGGAAAGGAAAGGAAAGGAGTAAGCCCCAGAAAATCTGGTTTTATGATTAAGAAAATTTTAATCTTCCATTAATTGATATTGAATCTAATCATCCACTCTCACTGATGGCCACTCGCCACATGCATGCATTACAGTTGCTGAGATGGACATGTCTCCTGTTGTTCAAATCAATTCTATCTCACTTAATATTCAATCACTTATCATTTGCCTTGAATGATTCTCGGTTGTGATGGATTCGACCCAAACTGAGTAGGAAAAGAAAAATTCAAATTTTTGCCACTTTACGACCCTGTTTATACAAATTAACTATACTTTTTGCATTTTAAACATTTATACTATAAAATTTGAACACTTCTTAAATTCTAAATATTAAAAATTGTGAATTGTGAATTGTGAATTGTTGATTGTTAATGTTTAGATTTTTTTTAGTTAGATTTACGGTTTAAAAGGTTTTCAATCGAAAAAATAAAAAATGAATTCAAATTCTAAATTATGTATCTGTAAAAGAACAGATTGATAAAATCGTTAAGAGGTTATTGATCTCACCAACTCTACTTTTACTTAAAGTTGAAGATAACAGTAGTTTAGGGATTATTTAAAAAGTGGGGTAAATTTATATAAGCAAACTCATTTAATGGTAAAAATGTCAATTTCTTATTTAAAAAAAAAGTTCA
The DNA here is from genome assembly GCF_011075055.1 of Mangifera indica. Taxonomy (NCBI): domain Eukaryota; kingdom Viridiplantae; phylum Streptophyta; class Magnoliopsida; order Sapindales; family Anacardiaceae; genus Mangifera; species Mangifera indica. Next base: position 901,038 of record NC_058156.1, read on the forward strand.
TCCACAAACTCAATTTGAATTCAAAATGATAAATTCAAACTCCATTCATTTTGAATTTAGGGTATAAATCGAACTGAGTTGCTTGCAAATAGTTTGAGATTTAGCCTACGTCAAGTCAGACTCGAGTTCAAGCCACTCAATTCGGTTTTCATATTGAGTTTGAGGATAGCCAACTTGATGAGTTCTAAATTTTATAGTTTCATTTGAATAAAATATCAATAGCCTTTTACAAATTTAAATATTGCACTAACATTTCTAATTTTTTTTTTTTTAAATTTTGAATATAAGGATAGTTGAATTTGTAAATTATAAGGTTTTAAATAATAATTTAAAAAAACAATTCAAATGTAATTTTTTAGTCTAACTTAAATTAATTAATCATGTCTCGAATTTAAACTATGATCTCATCAACTCAATAAATTTGAACACTACTTTAAAGTGATTGAGCCAATCACCTTATGCTAAAATGGGTAAACAATAATGCTGAAACGTAGAGCTTAGTCGTCAAAGAAAAAGAGAAAAATTGTCGACAAAATAATTTCGATGAGACGACGATCTAAATTAAAAATTATATGTGAAAAATAATGGTGGGCAGGCAGAGTAAGAATTGAAGGAACCTAACCCATTAAATTTCTGATCAAACATAAATTCTAAACGAGATTTTTGGTCTCCTTAATGGCCTAACTAAACCCCCTCAATTTCAGGTCCTTTGATTTACTTTTCAACTACATTCCACCATTTATTTTGCACACAAACAAAGCAACCATTTCCAGCAACTTACAGCCAATACCACGAACACAGCCACCTACACCGGTCGGTTCGTAACACTCGAAAACCGTGAACGGCGCCTGTTGAAGACTGTTTGGACGGTGGCGGTTCAGTGGGACCCACCCGTTCTCCCCGGTGACCCACAAGTTCAAAAAATTCATACAAAAATTAAATATATAAAATTAATAAAATTAATAATTATAAAATTTCAGGTTTCATCAGCATTGACCACACAAGAATAATTTATTAATTATTCAAAAGGCCAAGGGACTTTGTCCCACCCAAGGTTTAGTAAAATAACAAATTCTCACCTTTTAATTTTAAAAAACTTAATTAGTTGTTTATTTATTAAAATTTATTGATAGAGTCAAAGGTAAAAATATTTAAAAACTAAAAATTTATCATATTTTCTATCTAAGTTTAAAATTTTAATAATTTTCTCATACCTAAAATTTGAAAAGTGATAATTTTTTTCTAGAGTTTTTTCTACTTTTATGGCAACCACCTCCGATGATTGGCCTTCCCAAACTCCTCTTCTCCGGTCAAAGCATGCAAATATTTGGTCAAAATCATTGGATAAAGATGATTCGAATAATCTTTGTTTGACAAAAATGCATTCCGTCACTTGATGTCTAGTGGGTGATGAAAATGCAGTGAAAGTTGGTTATCGGTCAAAGCCAAGGTGGTCATTAAAGAAGGGAAAAGAAAACGCTAGGAAAAAATAATTATTTTTCAGATTTTAGATAGAATGAAATTTTTAAATTTTTAAATCTAAGAGAAAATTATAATGAATTTTTAATTTTTAATTAAATAATATTTTTATCTTTAATCTTAAAGATAAAATTTAATAGATAAATAAATATTTGGGGTTTGAGAATTCGTCTACTAAACCTTGGGTGGGGAGGAGACTTTTGGCCTATTTGAAATTAATTATTTAAAAACAAGATGATTGAGCAATAATAAAAAAGGAAGCCCGTCTAGGTGAGAGTGCGAGTTGACTCATAGAAGCAAATGGTTACAAAAAAGTAATGACAACAATGATGGGATTTCCCTAATTTGTGGGCTCCAAGTTTGCGTCTTCTTCTTGGAGGAGGAGGAGACGAAAATGTTAAATTAAAGCTAAACCCACATGACTTCCCTAATCATTATTTAATTATACCTTAATTTAACATTAAATTCGACCAAGATCTCTTTACGATTTTGTCCCTTCTCATGTTATTATACCTTTGTTCTCATACGGCTCCAGCAAACTTATGCCAATTCTTGTCTTAATTTGAAAACCCACTTTCTTTTCTAGTTTCTCGATTCTCTATTTTACTTTAATTATTGTAATAGTTGCTTAAGGAAGTATGAAAACTTTTAACATGATTCGATCTATAGTTTAATTGTTCACGTCTGTAAAAATGTTATTAATGGTATACTTAAAAAAATAATCGTGTCCTAGTGTTAGAAATTGTTACTGATTCCGACATAATAATGGTGTAATTGTAATTTTATTATAATTACTTAAATTGTCGAACCATTTTTTTTCTTATCTTATTGAGAGTTATTTTTTTAATTTAATCATACTTTAAATAACCACACAAAATAGGAAAATTTGAATTCAATAATCAATTGTATAATAATTATTTTAGATAAATAAAAAATTTAATTTTATTAATTTTATAGGAATATGTTATTTTTATATTAATTTTATTTGATTAGCCTAAAGCTCTTAAATCAAGCTGTCATAATCAGAACCCACCACCCAATAATTAGATATGGATTTGAGTCCCGATTTAATAAAAAATGAGATTCTTTAATAAAAATTAAAAAAAAATTCTCTATAATTGAGAATAAGCTAAAAACAAAAACATGTCTCTTACCCTTTGTCCCCATTTGTATTCTTTTATATTAATATTTTTTACTTAAAAAATTAATATATATTTACAGTTTTAAATTATTTATATTTTTTAAATTTATTTTTATTTTTATTGTATACAATTTTTCATTTTTAAAGTATTTTTATTTCTTTTTAATGATTTTTTTCTTTGACAACTTGTCGACATAATTTTCAACATTTTCTGATAGATTTTTTAGCCCAAACTATTTAGATTCTAACTGAATTCAAACTGATTTTTATTTGAATATGGGTCAACCTAAACCTACCCAAGAAAAAATCATTACAAAAGGAAAAATATATACTTAATATATATTCATAATAATCAATTATTCTCCTATACAAGTGAAGAAATTCCATTAGAGGAAGCCAACAAAGCTGGACGGCTCTTCTTTGTCTGACAGATTGTTCAACGAGTTTCCAAACAAACTCTTTTGGGCTTCCGGCCCAAGTCCCTAGAAGTTAAATTACCCCGGTACCCTTCGCTTGATTTATTAATTAATAATCCTAGTGGGATTTTAGGTGTATTATGATACCTATGGCCGTTCTGGCTCTCATCCGAATCCAAAGTAACGCCGTTAGTATTTGCTTATTACAAGAACAGTGGCCATAGTGGTCTTTTTATATAATAAAACATGACAGGAGTGTGGGTGGTATCAATTTGTAGCAAAGTCAAAGATAATAACTTCGTGAAACTATGGATCACGTGATGTAATTAAGAACGAGATGCTTATAAATATCATTTTCTTATTATACAAATAAAAAATAATATATAAAAAATATTAAATTAATATAATATAATAAATATATTATATTATACATTATAATATATATTATTAATACAAATCAATACACTTCAAAAAAAATAATGATATAATATAAAATACATATAAAAAAACTTAAAATTTTAAGAATATTTGTTATATTTTTTAAAATAATGATGTATTAATTAAATTTTTTGACTATTTTTTAAAAATTATATAATATGATATTATACGTGATTCGACTATTATAAACATAAAAGAGTGAAACACAAAAAGAGAATCACTGTTTTGAAAATTAGACCGAACCAACTAATTCAATTGATTGAATTAGGAACCGGCTTTAAGTTCAGTGTAGTTAATATTAAAAAATGGTTTATTCGTTGTCTAGGTCAACTTGGTCAAAACCGACATAATCGAGTTTGACTAAAATTTAGGGTATTTTTTAAAAATTTAATTATTTTTGAATAATTTAATTATTTTAGATTAGATTAGATAAATTTTTAAAGGTTTGTAAAGAAAAATAAGTTCAAAAATAAAATAAAAAAGAATAAACGATTATTTTATATATTTTAAAATGTTGCCTATAGATAATAATTTATAAAATTATGTTTTTTTTCATACTATAAGATTGAAATATTTTTTATTTTAATTATTTTATTAAAATTAAATAAATAATTATTATTATTTAAAAATAATATATTCTAATCTTTATAGGTATAAATATCCTAATTAATTTTATTTTTTATAAAATTTTAAATAAAATTTATTTAGTCTAATTTAATGATTAGTTAAACTCGTTAATTTTTAGCCAAACTATAAATTAGTAAAACAAAAAGATTTGATTATCCGTTCGGTTTTAAAAACATTGTTACGGAAGAGAACTGACTTTTTCTTTTCATCACACCGAACGGCTGCTATTTAGTCTTACTAATTAATTGAAGGACACGTGTTAATATTCGATTGGACAAAATAAGAAGGTGAAAACAGCGAGCATGGTAAAAAACATTTGGTTAAAAATGGCTCCAAGTCCGAGGTTGCTTGCCATGCTTCCCATGTTAGCCCCAGCTGACAGCTGTAAAATATTTAAAAGATGTGTAAATTCCAATTTAGTACCCAAGGTTTGGCCCAATATTTTGCAAAATCAAACTTTATGAATTATAAAGAATCTGACACAATATTAGAAAATTAAAGTGTCATAATATTCTTAACTAATTCAATTTTTAAAATTATCTTATCAAAAAAATTAACAAAAATAAAAAAAATTAGATTTCCCATTTATATAAAGCCCTCTTCTTTTTATTCACTTGCTTCCTTCTATTCACTCTCTTCTTTCTTAATTCCCTAATTGACATTTATCACGTTTTTTTTTCCGACAATCCACCCCACAGACTTAATCCCTCAATTATCCTCTCTCCCATACTACCATTTTTATCCCTCCTATTACACATGTTGTCAACCCCCATTGCCCTTTCTCTTATTGTGATATGAGTTTTTTAATACGGGTCAAAGCTCATAACTACAGTAAAATTATTACAATGATAAAAGAGTGACATTAGTAATTAATGAAATTTTCATCCACCAATAAATATTTATCCAAAAAAAATGGCAATTAAGATTCCTAATGAATTCCAAAGTTATATTGTAAGTTTTCAAATATGTGAAAATGGTCATTTGGTGAGATCATTGTTAGGAGAAAATTAATATATTACCCTTATGATGTTTGGTTTTGGGTGTAAAGTGTTATTCTACTATCAAGAGATGAAAAATCGTTCTTGGGCCAAACTTTGTGGTTGGGTGAAATAGTAAAATTTTCGCCAGGCCAGCATGAAGTGTACTGTAACGGACCTTTTGAACTGGTGGAAAATGACTATACGCCCTTGGAAATTTAATAATTGTTAATTAGTTGGTAATTAACCAGGATTAAGTACCAGAGATTAAGATTAAAGTTCTTTAGTCAAAGGTAGACTGAACCAAGTGTCCGGCCTCACGTGACCTGAATCCCGACTTTCGAGAGGAAATCTTTTGCCTAGTCAGCTCTACTCCACATTTACCATTGGATCTCCTTTTTATAGGGCCCAGTTCTGCCACGTGTAAAATCAAACATATTTCCTGTTTACGCGGCGCTTCGTAAAAAAAAATCTCCTCAACTGACCGGAATCTCTTCATCTCCGGTGGCATAAATAATTTTTTATTAAAAATTAAAAAATTAAAAATTTTATAATTAAATGCCACTTGAACCGGTTTAACTGATTTACGAGTATTTGGGATCCTATAAAATAGCCAATTTTGGTTTCCACCTCCACTGTGCTTCTTCTACTCAAGCTTTCTCTCTTCTTGTTCTTCTGTTCTCTGAAAACAGATTCAAAAAGTCACTGTAAAGGCACTGTCCGTTAAAAATCGGTGGTGATTCGGAAGATTTATTCGTTTTCCTTTTTCCTGGTAAAGCTCTTTACAACTGAAGTTCCTTTTCCTTTTGGTTCATGGTCTTTCTCCTTCCACCATATCCCTATTCTTCTTTAGGCTTATGTTCTCTGGGCTTTTTCCATTTTCTCCTTTTTAGAGTGTAACTTTCATTGAAATTTCTCCTTCTTTAATGACTTCTCTCCGTTTTAAGCTTCTCTTTAAAGTGTGCTCTCTTCATCAGCTTTCTCTTTAGCCCTCTTTATTCTCCTCGTGTCTTGCCTCAAAGGAATCCGTCACTCCCTTTTTCCACTATTTTGCGCCTCCTCATCCAGCCGCTCACTTCACTTTCAATGCGAATCTGAAAAATTAATCATCCATGGATCGTAGTATTATCCCTTCAATCATATACTCTGAACATTTTAACCACACCAAACTTCTGGCTCCTTGCTCAACAAAATCTCCAGAAATGAAGCCCCGACTTGTGAGGATTTCAGTCACTGATGGTGACGCAACGGACTCCTCTAGTGACGAGGAATGTGAGCTTCACACGCGACCTCGGGTCAAGAAGTTTATCAACGAGATTACCATAGAGTCTTGTTCCAACGAAAACGACGCCGTTTGGAGGGGCAAATCAAGGATTGCAAGGAAAAAATCATCTGTGAAAGTTGGAGTTCGGGCGAACCTTAAGCCGGCCATGAAGCAACCGGTTGGTAAGAAGTTTAGAGGTGTACGACAGAGACCCTGGGGAAAATGGGCGGCTGAGATTAGGGATCCTCTGCGACGTGTACGGCTGTGGTTAGGTACTTATGATACTGCTGAAGAGGCAGCCATGGTTTATGACAACGCGGCCATTCAACTGCGTGGACCTGACGCCCTCACCAACTTCACTACACCTCCTCAGAAACTTCCGCCGCAAACTAAGAAGGCTGTTAGCTCCGGCTATAACTCCGGTGAAGAGTCTCACAACAACATTACCAAACTCGACTCTCCTGTCTCTGTCCTCCGCTGTCCCTCGCCTTCTAACGAAGAAGCCGAGTCAGAAAGAAGCAAAGAAACGCGAGATGTCGCGAGTGAAGCAACAAATATCCGAGAAGAATCGCCTGCGTCGGAAAGTTTCTCGGAATTCACAGATTATTCGACGTTCGATACATTGTTCAGTAACAATGTTTTCGATTTTAACACCTCCGTACCTGATTTATTTGACGAGGACAGTGTAAAAGCTGGTTTTTACCAGTTTGATTTCGATAAGATGTTTTTAGATTCTGACCCGGATTTCGGGTTCCGACTTCCGAGTTGGCGAGCTGATGACCATTTTCAAGATATTGGTGACTTATTCTCTTCCGATCCTCTTATCGCTGCTATTTGAAGTTCTGTGTAAAACCGAATCTGTTCATTGCGAATGCCGGTTTTTCGGCAAGTTTTGTCATCGGCGGGAACTGAAAAAGTCGGATGTGTTTGTTATTTATTTATTTATTTTTGTTTTCAATTTTGTTTTGTATTTTGTTATTTTATAATAATATATATTAACTCCGTCAAAGTAACGGTGACGGATGAGTTTGGCTAAATGTTGGGCCCTTTCTTTTAATCTTTTGCACTTTTGACCACATTATGTGGAGCACGTGACCGGAGGCATGCTAACTAAATGCAAAAAACACACGTACGGCAGCTAACACTGGCTGCTTCGCCTTCTAATGATAAAAAAAAAGCCCAAAAGTTTATTCCAATGAGTGATTTAGCCTATTATTAAATTTACAAAAATTTAAACATTACCTATCAGCCACTTTTTGTTAAGAGTAAAATTTTAGGGTTTATTTTTCAAAATCTAACTTTTTGGACATTCAAATGGCTTCTAACAATAGTTTTTAGCCCATCGGACTCTCTCTTCTGACATGTTCTCTTTGTGATCAAAATTCCTCTAAAGTGGCTTGGTTTCGTCATGCACAAAGATGAAAAACTAATTTGTCTTTGTGCACAATGACTCTTCGTCTTTGATTTGTTGTCATGAACCAACGACAAAGAACAAGTTGAAGCGAATCGACGAGAGCCAATAGGAATTTGGGATTGATCAATGACATCGATGACAACTGATGAAAAGATCAACGATGAGAACCAACTCCTTTGTCTTCAACGACAAAACCAAACCACACCGAGAGGATTCCAATAGGATAGAGTGTGTTGGGAGAGAGAGTTCGGTAAGCTGAAGAAGACAACTAGAAGTTGTTTCAATGATCGAAAAAGTTGGGTATTGAAAAATGAACCATAAAGAGAAAATATAATTTTTTAAAAAATAAGATAGAGAGAAATATGAGTTTTTAAAATTAAAAGGGGTGAGATAAAATTTTATTTACTGATAAAATAACGATTTTACTCTTATCATTAATAAAAAATCTTAATAGAAAATAATTAATGAATAAGTATTTAGATTTGTAAAACCTTATAAATATGGGTTTGAGAATTCACAAACCCTTGGGTGAAAATAACTCTTTTGACCCAAAAAAACAAAAAACTTGCTTTTGCTTTCTTGAACATATTCGCATTACACTGTTGGAATCAAAACTCTTTACAGCACAATAAATTGATGTTGGTGAGTGAGATTTCAATGTGGTGCATTCATAAGTGAGATATTCGAGCGAAGTTTGAACCTGTGTTGACTCATGCTTAGTGAATTTATAAAAACCCATTTGAACTTCAACTTGTTTAAACTAGTTAGTGATTTCAGTGGAGGGTAATGGTATTGATGATTGGATATATAGTATCATTAGCCAATTTGTTCGAGTTAGTAAGTGATTTCATTGGAGGGTAATAGAATTAATGATTTGATATATAATATCATTAGCGTAAGGGGATTTAAACCTAATTACAAAATTAAACTTCAATTGAATTAACTTAATTTAGATCCAACATTAATAATAAAAAAAAGTCAATTTTATAGCGTAGCTATCAAAAAAAAGCTTACAAGAAGCATTGATTCCATTGAACTTTATAACACGCTTTTCTATCCTCTACACAAGGAGGAACAAACTTCAGCTACAATCAAGAGTGGAAAAGCGAAGACACAACAGTAAGTAATTACAAACTTCTTGTTTTTTCATCTTTGATATAAAAGTTATTATTTAAAATAAATATAAAAATTTTGAGTAATATTATATATATATTTTTTATATATATACACATATAAATGTATAAACATATAATTAGATATTATTTTATTATTAATTCAAAATCACTCAGTCATATTATGACACATTCATATTTGTGCATATTTGAGTACAAAAAATATGTAGACATAGTTTTATTAAAATTTTTTAAAAAATTTCGTATATTAAAATTTTAATTTTTTTTATTATGTATCGAGTATTGTATCATATCTTATAATACAATTTTTAAAATATAAAATGATAAAAAATTGAATTGACACATTTTTATTTTAGAAAATATTATAAATACCTTTAAAATTTTAAAATTTTTCATATACATTTCGATTATATTATCATTTTCTCTAAAAATGATGAAAGAGAAGTTAATTTTATAGTGTAGCTATCAGAAAAAAGCTTACAAGAAGCATTGATTCCATTGAAGCTTTTCTATCCTCTACACAAATTCAGCTACAATCAAGATTGGTAAAGCGAAGACACAATAGTAAGTAATTACAAACTTCTTGTTTTTTTATCTGTGACATAAAGGTTATTATTTGAAATACATATAAAAAATTTGAGTAATATATATATACACATATAAATGCATGATTTATGATTATATATTATTTTATTATTAATTTAAAATCACTCAGTCATATTATGACACATTCATATCTGTGCATATTTGTATACAAAAAATATATACACATAGTTTTATTAAAAATTTTTAAAAAATTTCATATATCAAAAATTTAATTTTCTATATTATGTATCGAGTATTGTATCGTATCATATAATACAGTTTTTAAAATATAAAATAATAAAAAATCGAATTGATAGATTTTCATTTTAAAAAATATTATAAATACCTTTAAAAATTTAAGATTTCTCATATACACTCCGATTATATCATCATTTTTTTAAAAATGATGAAAGAGAAGTTAATTTTATAACGTAGCTATCAGAAAAAAGTTTACAAGACGCATTGATTCCATTGAAGCTTTTCTATCCTCTACACAAGGAGGAACAAGTTTCAGTTACAATCTAGACTGGTAAAACGAAGACACAACAGTAAATAATTGCAGAGTTCTTGTTTTTTCATCTTTAATATAAAGGTTATTATTTGAAATACATATAAAAATTTTGAATAATATTATATATATATATTTTTCAATAAAACTATGTATACCCATTTTTAGTACATAATTTATATACACAGATGAGATATTATCATGTGATTGGATGTTTATTTATCATATGATGACACATGTTTTAAAATTTTATAATTACATGATATATATCACTGTGTATATGTATTGTGTACAAAAAATAAGTACACATAGCATTGCTCATATATTTTTTATACACAAATATATACATATATAAATATATGATCATATGATTGAATATTATTTTATTATTAATTCAAAATCACTCAGTCATATTATGACACATTCATATTTGTACATATTTGTATACAAAAAATATGTACACATAATTTTATTAAAATTTTAAAAAAATTTGTATATAAAAAATCTAATTTTCTATATTATGTATCAAATATTGTAACGTATCATATAATACAGTTTTTAAAATATAAAATAATAAAAATTGAATTGACATATCTTCATTTTAGAAAATATTATAAATACCTTTAAAAATTTAAGATTTTTTATATACACTCCGATTATATTATCATTTTCTTTAAAAATGATGAATGAAAAGTCAATTTTATAGCGTCGCTATCAGAAAAAAGCTTACAAGAAGCATTGATTCCATTGAACTTTATAGCACGCTTTTCTATCCTCTACACAAGGAGGAACAAGTTTCAGCTATAATCAAGACTGGTAAAGCAAAGACACAACAGTAAGTAATTACAGACTTCTTGTTTTTTCATCTCTGATATAAAGGTTATTATTTAAAATACATATAAAAAATTTGAGTAATATTATATGTATATATTTTTAATACACAAATATATACACATATAAATATATGATCATATAATTAGATATTATTTTATTATTAATTCAAAATTATTCAGACATATTATGACACATTCATATTTGTATACAAAAAATATGTACACATAGTTTTATTAAAATTTTTTTAAAAAAATTCGTATATCAAAAATTAATTTTCCATATTGTTTATCGAGTATTGTATCGTATCATATAATACAGTTTTTAAAATATAAAATAATAAAAAATTGAATTGACATATTTTCATTTTAGAAAATATCATAAGTACTTTTAAAAATTTAAAATTTTTCATATACACTCCGATTATATCATCATTTTCTTTAAAAATGATGAAAGAGAAGTCAATTTTATAGCGTAGCTATCAGAAAAAAGCTTACAAAAGCATTGATTCTATTGAAGCTTTTCTATCCTCTACACAAGAAAGAACAAGTTTCAGCTACAATCAAGACTGGTAAAGCAAAGACACAACAGTAAGTAATTACAGACTTCTTGTTTTTTCATCTCTGATATTTATTATTTGAAATACATATAAAAATTTTGAGTAATATTATATGTATATATTTTTTATACACAAATATATACACATATAAATATATGATTATATGATTAAAAATTATATTATTATTAATTCAAAATCACTCAGTCATATTATGACATATTCATATATGTGCATATTTGTATACAAAAAATATGTACACAATTTTATTAAAAATTGTTAAAAAATTTCGTACATCAAAAAACTATTTTTCTATATTATGTATCAAATATTGTATCGTATCATATAATACAATTTTTAAAATAAAAAATAATAAAAAATCGAATTGACGCACTTTCATTTTAGAAAATATTATAAATACCTTTAATAATTTAAGATTTTTCATAAACACTCTTATTATATCATCATTTTTTTTTTAAAAGTATATCAATCTATATCAGTAATATATATTGTATTATATAATATGTTTATTATATCATATTAATTAGATACATTTTATAATATATATCATATTTTATATCATAATATACTAATAATTATATAGGAGATTCGTTTAAATAAAAAACTCACAAAAATAATTATTGAAAGGGAAAAAAAAAATTGTACCGGTGAAGAGGAATTTGTTAATTATTTTTTAAAATTTCTTTGAATTGAAATTAACTTGATTAGTCTACACGTAAACAAGTGTGTATTTTGAAGATTAAAAAGGCTATTATTTTCTTCATTAATATTAAGCTTAGCATGCTTTAAATGGTTGTAATCAAAAGATTTATTTTTGCAATAACAAAAACGTGACAAAATATGAAATGTCCTAGATAGGGCTAGACTCAAACAAAGCCCTTTCAAGTTTGAGTTCGAATTTAATTTGAATGAGTTCGAAATGAGTTAGCCCTATACGAGCTACTCGTCAAATTTTTTAATTAAAAATTTTGATACAAAACGACGTTATTTTAACTAATATGTATTAAAATGATGTCATTTTAATAACGAAAAATGAGTTTAACAGAATTTGAATAGAGTTCGAGTTTGACTTCTACGAGCTCAAAGTCGAACTCAAACTCGAGCTTAACTATATGTAAATCGAGTCGAGTTCGAGTTCGGTTTGATTCAAATCTAACCCTAGTCCTAGATCCATTCATCAAAATATCTATATTTTGAACTCGATTCGTCTCAAATCTAACCATAGTCCTGGATCCACTCATCAAAATATCTATATTTGGAATTCAAATATCAGATATGAATCTTGCTATACATGATAAGAGAGAAAACTTTAAATACCAAAATGACATTACAATCTACAAACTAAAAGAAAGTAGATGATGTGTAATTAGGTGATTGTATATTATTTTAATTTTAATTTAATATCACTTAATTATATTATGATATATTATGCGTATACTTATATTTTATTGCTCATGTAAATGTTTTGTTTTGTAAATACAACAATGATGGAGACGAAGAGGACATGGAAGATCTTGAAGAAGAACAACAACATCGTGATGAAAATCGTGAGGTAAATTTTTTAAAGAGAAAATTTTAGGATGAATGTTGGTGAAACAACATGGGGCTTAAATAGAAGAGGGAGGTTGAGTATTGTGGACTATGGCCACGACAAGGTTACCATGTCACCTCAATATGAATGCAACAAAAGATGAGAGACGTTGGGTGTAATTGAGAGTGTGAGAATGACAATGTAAGGTGGCTTGTCAGAATATAGGATGTTGTGGGTTAATAGTGATAGTAGTAGTGGCAGTGGTCAATGGGTCATCTAGACAAAAGAGGGTGAAAACATAAAGGATAAGATGTAAAGATGTTGCCAAGGCTTTTCTAGTGAAGATGAGGGATTTGCCTTTGGGTCCCATCTCATGTGCGCTTGTTTGTTGGTGAAGCCTCTACAAGTTCAACTTGTTAATTAATAATTTTACTAAATTCTCATTTCTATAATTTCATAATCTACTCTTTTTCTTGTATTGCGGTTATTGGTATCAAAATGTGTTCCAAGAAGGCAAAATTAGAGAAATAGAGACGGCGCTCTGCCTAGCTGATTATAAAATTATCCCAAGTATGGTTCAGAGATATTTTTTAGAATAACGAATACCCTTATTTGAGTTGGGTACCTTTTTAGTACTTAATCGAGAGATACTTTCTTAATTTAGTGTAGTTTGAATTAAACACATTAAAGAAAATATTACCACAACTATAAATTAGTTATAATATTATTTGGCATATGTTATTATTATGTTTGATAATGAAAATATTACCACAAACAAGGGTATCGAAGAACCCTTGTTTGAGTTGGAGCACCCTTTTAATGTTTAATCAAGAGTTGTTTTCTCGATTTAGTACAGTTTGAATCAAACACATTAAAAAAAATATTACCACAAAGATAAAATAGCTAAAATAATATTGGGTATATGTTATTATTATATTTGATAATGATTAATAGTTATAAATAATTGTTGTTTTTGGGTGGAGATAATAAAAAAATATTAAAATATTATTTCACTTAAATAATATTCGGTATAATTATTTAAAAATATTTTTTATGTTACTTGTTATATTAATTAAAAATAAAAATATTTTTATTCTAAAAATTTATACGAATAATATTATAATAAAATCAAGATTCTTTTGATAATCGTAAAGATCGTAATCAGAATATTTTTTATATTATTATTGATAATCAAAGATTATTAAAATATTTTATTATCAAATAAATCAAACAAAATAATTTATATAATAAAGGATAAGTTATCGAAATAATATTTCACATGGATGAACCAAATACCGCCTATACATAAATTGATTTTGATGTCACCAGATCATCCTGGACGCACAGCTACCTCAGAAGGGCTGTCAAGGGACTACTACCTTTGAGAAATGAAAGAAATGGATGGTTCAACTTCCAAGAGTTCGATCAATGCTGGTCCCATGGTTAGCTGGATCAAGAGCGGCCAGATTTTGGCTATATTTGTACCCTTCACGGCACTAATTTTCCATGGCTCATACCAGGTAAGCTTCATAAAGAAGCCACCTTATTACCTGAACCAAAAGCCAAGAACTTATTAAATAAAATTTGTCACTTTAGTATTTACAGTACACTGTCTTTATACCTGACATCAACCATCCCAGCCTTGGTAATCACCATAATAAACTTACCCTTCAAACCCCAGCATGTCCTTTTCTTTGTCTTGTGACCCATTTCCTCTGTAACTTTTTTTCATTTTTTCATTCCTCTGAGCATAATTTTTTCTGGTTCTTGCTGATGAACATTGTGCTGTAGCTACACCAGTGTATTAAAGGCTAATAGACGTGTCCCTTTCTCTGCTGCATTTTGTCAATAAATCTTCAGGCTTTCTATTCATGGAGTTAATGAACCCACCAAGCTATCCAGCAACTGGGATCTTTCAAATCTTCTGGACACAATACAATTTAAATTTGTGGCCCCCCAAGTCATATGAATTCTATGAGTTTTTAAATAAAAATCCCACCAACCCATCATCCCAACTCTTCAATTTAACTTGTTTTTGAGCTATCTTTTGTACAATGGTACTGATATTAATTAACCCAGATAAAAATTTCTGAGTTTTTTAGAGCTTGCTGGGTATGGAAGCCTGCTTTTGGTCTTCGAAATCACAGAAAAGAAGCCACAGTTTCTACAGGCACAAAGCTCCAGAAATTGATGATTCATCCAACTAAAGAACAAACAATTCCAGCAGACCTTTGATATTCTCCGGCTACAGTGAAATTAAATCTTACCCGTACACGTAATGTCAGGTTAACGGTATCCCACCACCTCGTTCACTGCAAGTGTCCCACTAGTCACTCTGGTCCCCGGGTCCCCCACAACTCCCAGCTCAGCAATCACTATTTACCGCTGTGATTCGTGGTCCCGACTCTTGTATGCTGATGTGGACTCTTTTCTTTTGCTGGACACCTGTATCCACATTCTGGTCCATGAAGAAACAGGCTTTCCCGGCCTAAGAGCTAAAATTTTCTCCTTAAGAGTGTGCACGTGTGAAATATGTAAGTTATGGAGTATTTAATTAAATATTTGAATATTGTATTATTATATAATAAAATATATTTAATTATATGATGATATATTATTTAATTATTTAATTAAATATTTAAAATTGAGAATATATAATTTTATTAATGTGTTAAGACGTAATGTTAATTAATTATACCTTGAATATTTAATAATATACATATTTTGTCATCAAATAATGTGATGTGTATATATTTTTGAGAATATAATTAAATATATAGATGATATATTATAATATAATTAAATATTATTTTATCATTAATTTAAATTCATATAATCAAATGATGATAAATCATATATATACTTAATTATATATTCAAAAGTATGTACATATAATTTTATTGTTTGTCATCTGGGTTTATAGATAGACATTAATACATGTACTAATAGTGGAGAGTTTTAATTATCTCTAGATTTGGATTCAAGGAGACTCAAGTCATCTAAGATCATACTCAATTTACGATACATTTGTTGAATAAACTGACAAAGAAGAAGAAAAAGGATTGCTAAAGATGAAGAAGAAAAAAATCCTCAAATAAGGCTATATTCAAGTCAAGCAGAGGTCGAATATAGGTTTGCTCAAGCTTAATTTGGGTCTATAATGAGCAATTCGAGTTGGTTGAATATGTTGTCGAATTGTTATTTATGAAATAAATAATATTATCAATTGACAACCAAGGGGAATTCAAATTGAATTTGAGTCAATTTGTCAAACTAAATCTCTAACTTAAATTCGTTTCGCATCAAGCTAAATACTACATTTTATCGAGCTTACTCAATTCGGATCTAATCATATCATTTTTGAGGAAGAATAAAAATTATAATTGATGATAAAAAATCATCGAAGAACATGACTCCACTTACAATTTTTTGACAAGTCTGGAACTATCACTATCCTTGCTTAAGCTCCAATAATTATCTAGGTTGGGTTCATGACTAGAGATGACAATTTTGGCCTAAATTTGGAAACTCTGACCCTAACAGGGAAAAGGTTCCCTGATAAAAACTAGAAAAGAGAGTAGAACAAAAAAATCTCTACAATCAAGGATGAAGATACATGTGTCCCCTTCCCATTTTACCTGCTTTCGTTTTCGTCCCCGTCCGCATCCCCATCCCTATCTCTTTATATTAATATATTTACTTAAAATATTAACATATCTTTATAGTTTTAAATTATTTATATTTTTCAAATTTATTTAAGTTTTGTTGTGTATATTAAAGAAGTTAATATATGATATTTACGATATTTAAAACAATGAATTAGTTTTAATTTTACTTAATTTTGTTATTTAATATATTTATATTGTGTTTAAAGGGTATGAGGAGGAGATTTTTCCAAATTGATAGAAGAAGAATTTTTTCTCGTGGAGATAAGGAAGGGACAGAAAATCTTTGTCTTCCCCATAACGAGGATGGGGAAGTGGATTGAGATCGCCTTCCTACCCCTCCCTTTCCCGTTGTCATCCCTATTCATGACAATTTATTGTTATGAGTTCATCATGATTTTTGTTTGCAGAATTTAATAATGAACTTTCAAAACATAAAGTAAAATGCGTATGTTAATTGAATGGTTTAAAACATGGTAGTCGAATCATGTATCATATCATATATCAAAAATTTAATTTTCTATATCAAATATCAATTGTCGTATAATAAAACTTTTCACTTTAAAAAATAGTGTAAACATTGTTAAAAATTTAAGATTTTTTATATATACCCATATTATATCAATTTTTAAAAAAGTATATTAATCTGTATCGATAATACGTATTATATTATATGATACGTATTATATTATATGATATATTTATTGTAGGCCAAAGAACTATTTCCCACCAAAAGTATGTGCATTTTCTAAGTTTCTCCTGTTAACTTTGAAAATTTCATTTACCCACTCATAGTCTATTAAAATTAACTAAGTCCGTTAGTTATATTATTTCCCCCCCTAAACCCTAAAACTAATAGTTTCACCACAACCTAAGTTTTAAAAAACAGCATTTTCCCCCTAGGGTTTCCAATTTTCAGATTCAATTTTTTGGTGTTGCTTTTTCCTCTCCGGTACGGTCTCCTTTTGGGGCTCTCCTATGAGTGCTCGTCGACGAAGACGACGAGCACTACCAGGAGAGCCGCCTAAAGGAGACTATATTGGAAAGGAAGAGGCGTTGCCTGGAGGTCACCGGAGAGGAAGAAACGGTGTTGAAAAATTGAATCTGAAAAATTGAAAACCCTAGGGGGGAAAATGCTTTTTAAAACTTGGGTTGGGGAAAATTGTTAATTTTTAGGATTTAGGGAGGAAATTAAATCAAATTTAAGTTTATTTTTTATAATACAGACAAAATAACGATTTTACCCTTAAAACTATTAGTTTTAATCGTCTATAGGTGGGTAAATGAGATTTTCAAAGTTAACGAGGGAAATATTGGAAAAACCACATACCTTGGGTGGGAAATAGTCATTTGCCCTTTATAATATCATATTAATTTGATATATTTTATAATATGTATTTTTTTTAGCAATACTATGTATATTTATTTTTAGTGTATAATTCATATACACAATGATGTGTCATCATGTAATTAGGTTATTTTAAAACATGTATCATCATATGATAAATAAATATTCAATCACATAATAACATCTTATCTGTGTATATAAATTATATACAAAAAATAAATATATATAATTTTATTATATTTTTTATCTATATTATATCATAAAATACGTATTATATATTACGGAGTATTAATAACTATGGATTAAAGAATTCGAAGTGATGCAAGAGTCAAGGGAGTCACGTGAAATGTGTATGGAAAATAAGGAGAAAAAGATGTTGCGTTTCATTTTGAGGGCCCCAGCTCTTGGCTGGTCGATGAACTTGAGACTATACGGGGAAGTAACAAGGATCATATCATAAATGCCCATTCATGTGCTGTGGGTGGCAAAGCAGGCAAGTGGCCCCATTCCTGCTTTGCCAAATCCAGCTGCCGACAGCTTTGTGACTCTAGACTTTGTTCATCCCTAATCTTACAGTCAATTTATGTAAGATTTATGGGTCATTATCTCATGATCTTAGATGTAGGAATTAATACCACAGCCCACACACGCACTTCCTGTGCTGTCGGTTTTCACTTATTACGTACAATTTCCCATGCTTTGAATTTGATTGAATCCCCAATTCTAATTTGTTAAGATATTTTCATCAACTCATTCCTCTTGTAAAGATATATTATTTAAATTAAAAAGAAAAAACTCTTGATTTTTATTTATATAATTAATTTATTTAATTAAACTCAATTTTATTTTTAAATTATGTTAATTTCAATCGCTATAATGATTGTCTTTCTTCACTATTAATGTATATATTACGAATCATATCGATGAGTGCTTACATGACACGATGTGAATTGAGTAAAATGTGCCAAATGACATAAATTTTTGTATATATAAAAAGTAATTTTTTAAAACTCGAATTTAATGGTTATATGAATAGAAAAGTCTAAAATGTGGTTATTTTTTAAAGTCCACTCTTGTAGTTAGATTCGAACCGAATTAAATTTAAGTTTGTTTAAGTTTGACTTTGAGTTTTCTTAAGTGGAGTCAAACATGAGCTCAAATTTGGCTCATTTGTGAATAATCAAATTTGAGTTCTGCTTGAGTTTGAGGTCGAATCAGGTTTTAAATTCAATTCAATATTAAAATGACATCGTTTTAATGAGTATTGATTGAAACGATATTGTTTTAATTGATTTCTATTAAATGTTTTAAACTTGTGAGCTTTATGAGCCAAAAACCTCTAAAGTTTAAATTTGAAAATATTAAATTCTCAAACTCAAACTCTTAAGCTTCTTTCGAACCCGTTCAAACTTCAGCTCGAATCCAATCTGATGCTCTCCTCTCCTGAAAGTGGGCTTTTGCCTAGGTATCGTCCAGTCCTTATGGGTTAACAAGATGCTACAATTTTGCCAACGACTTGGGCTCATGTAGAGCAACAAGTTGGATTGAGGCCCAATTTAAAATGCAGAAGAATCCCACATAACCGGCGAAGCTGAAGTGTAGGTTACGTCAGATTCAGACACGCGGTACGTTTGAACAAAAACGTGGCGTACCAGAGCTGTATTTGATTCGGATCGAATAAAGTTGAGCTTAAAATCAATTTAAATATGAGCATTTAACTTGAAATTGATTTAAAACTTGAATTTGGGTTTAAAAATATTAAATTTTAAATTTAATTTGAGTTAATTTAAATTTAAATATTCAAATAAACTCGTTTGTAAAAACGAGCTCAATGTTTCACCAGGAGTTGGATCTCGTCCAATCTGAGCTGCAATCCAATCTACTGTGCATAACAGGGCCAAGCCAGCCATTAAAGCCGCCGTTTCATAACAGCGGGAGAAACTTCATTTTCCCCCAAAATTTTCCTGATTACCATATAGTCCCTCAAACCTTAGATAATTAATTTATTTTGTTTTACTGCCTTTCTCAACAAATAGCAAAACCCTAATCTGATAATCAACCCAAGCTCTAAAATTAGCCATGGAGAAAACAAGCGATAAGCCGGAGTGCGCACAACAGGCGCTGGATCTTCTCAATTGCGTTACACAATCTTCATTCGACCAAGACAAATGTCTTCATCTTCTGCAAGCTTTAAGAGAGTGTGCCGTCAACAAGGTATATTGTTATTTATTATATACATTTTGAGTTTAATTTGGTTGGATTCATTGGTTTGTGGTTTCAGTTAAGTTGAAATTTCAGAAATCTTTCATGTTTAAGTTGAATTTGAATTAAATGTTATTATTAGCATAAGACATTTTGTTTCATGGTAGGTGCAATGGGTAAAGCTCAAATTAATATGAGGTTTTGAGTGTTCAATATGCCTGGTAAACTCACTTTTCCTGTTAAGAACCAGTTTTTGAGATTTTGAATATGCTTCTTTTGTAATCAGTTTTGTAAAATCTCTAGCTCAGCCAGAAGACAGTAAGGAAATAAAGCAATGTAATTTCGGAGTTCTTGCTTTATGTTTTGAACGATGCAACATTATTAACTTTTGTTAATAACGTATACATACAGATTGATACGAATTAATGTGTTAGGGAACTGCACCAACTAAACAGTCTTACTCCAATATTCAACACAAAACAAGGAATTATATTTAGTATGCTCAATCCCCACACTCCAAAACAATTATTCTCTCAACAGAAATGAAAACAATAGAAAGATATTCTGGCAATAGAGGTGCCAGTCCCCCCAGGTTGAAAGTCCCTTAAAGATTTTTACTCAATTCTTCCTTCATCTTTTCATCTTCTTCTCTTCTCTTTTTATAGTCTTTTCCAGCCTTGGTTTCTCTTAATTTTCCTTGATATTTGCCTGCTTTTATGCTGAGATTCCAGTTGCCGTTAGCTTATTGTACTACAATGTTTCGCCTGTAAATGCAATATTCCCTGATATACTTCTGACTTTTCTCATTTATTTTCATTCAGAAAGTGAAGAAATTCTCATTAGCTGACCCAGGTCAGCAGGAATCAGGCCCGGCTGGCAAGAAAGCTTGAGGAAATTTTGTATTGTTAGGATTTTCAACTGTGGTTTATTTTGGTAATGTTGATGAAACAATTTTTCATAATTTTCCCCCTCTGATTTTCAACTGAGGGAATGCCATTAATATATTGATGAATACCCAAATTATTAAAATCTGCATATCAATGAAGAATTTTTGAAGTTGACAAGGAACTTTATTTCTTACATTTGAATGCTCATTTTGTGATAGACTAGTGTTAAATGGAATAATAGAAATGGCACCATCTCTCGTTAGTTGTAGCTGAAGTGATATTTGCCTAAATAAGATGCATAATTCTTCAATGCAGTTGTGTTTGAGTTGGAAGCTGCCTGACAAGACCAATTCTATTCGTTTATAATGTTGCAGGGGTGGCATGGTAGCAAAATGTAGCTGATTGTATATCTTTTCATTAGTTGGTTGTTGTTAGGGGTGGATTGAATCTATAGCTTGGTTTGAACTAGTCAAACAGGAGTTGGAGCTCCTGTTTGGCAGCTTGGCTCAGATCAACTTGTTTGTTCATCTAGCTGGTGAAATTGTTCACTTTATAAACAACTTTCCAATGATGCTGTGCATCAGCTCAAATGAACTCAAATTTGAGCTCAAGCTGGGTATAATGACCTTGATCCAAGCTTGAGCCAGCCTCAGCCTCGGCTCAATTTAGATCAAATCCACCCTTAGTTGTGGTGATGAGTGGTGGCTTTTGCTGAATGGTATATGTTAATGTTACAATAGGTTCTGAATCCTTTCTGGAAGTGGAATGTGAAAGCTCATTGTGGTCGAAACTGCATATCATGTTTTGTTATTTGCTTGATTCCATGGTTACTGGTTAACTGTTAGTTGCTTTCTGTGTTTGCCATTTTCATTATCGCAGTCTAGATCAACGCGATAGTGCCTCCTTACACAGGAAGAACCTTGTCAATGGCTGCAAGCCCAACAACAATTCGTCAAAGCCAACAAAAACCAGGTACAAACAAATCCCAATATCTTAGACGAATCAAGCAGAAACATCATCCGACACAAATTACTCGTAATCATCTCTCGCTCTCATGAGTTAAACGAACACCTTCATATCCAAATCCGAATCTTCCAAAAAAATTTACGAGCTTTTAATACAAGTCAGCAGCGTGAATGAGATAAGTGAGCACCAGCGCCACCAACATCAGCACATAAGCGATCCCTTGGTCAATCGATGTCCCTGAAACCGTTACAAATCAAACCCAATTCACAAATTTGCAATCACTTTTTTACATTTCTTCGCATGCCCACGTCTTTGAAAACAAATGTTACAAATCTTATAAGTGCAAATTCAATAAAATTATGTGAATTCAGTTTTAAGTATTCAGTATCAAATGATGTATTATTATATAATGATATATAATTATGTAATTTTGAATTAAAGACGAAGTAACATACAATCACATAATGACACATTACCTGAGTTTTTAATTAAGTATTTAAAACTAAGTGTACATAATTTTAGTCTATATGTTCATCTATATTCTAACATGGGTATTATTCATCTTAGCATTTAGAATGTTCAAGCATTTAAGTAACTAGGGATAAATTTGAACTAAACTAATTTGGACTCAACTTTGTGTTCAGTTTGAATGAGTAGATTTGAATTAGAACTCTTTTTTTAGTTTAAAGGTTTGTCAATGATTCATCTATCTAATGTTACTATTCTCTTTTTTGGTATTATTGTTAATCTCTTAAACATTACCATATATCAGTTCGAACAAATTAAATCTTGAGTTTTAGCTGGAGATTCTAGTTTTGAGCTAAATACTTGATTCAAATCCAAATTGAAATTAGAAATCTCCATGACTTTGTTATCCAAACAACGGTCATAAATATTCAAATTTCAAAAACTCAATTATAAAGAAAGCCATTACTGAAATTTCTTAACCCGATTTGAGAAAAAAGAATGTGAGGCACAATCGATTAACCATGGGATCTGCAAAGAGAAATTAAAACCTACGCTCGTCTGCATTAAAAGAACTAACCGTCACTGGTGGGGGCAGGAGCGGGCCCAGAAGCCTGAACATAAGTAGCAGGCAAGAAAATAGCAGAAACGAGAGCAGCAGCAGCAACAGCCACGACTTCTCCAAATGAAACCCTAGAAACCGCCATTTCTCTCTTTATTCAAATTTCAAAAACTCGGATCTCTCAGCGACGCCCTCTTCCAAAACTCTGGTAATAAAAAAAAGGACTAGGGAATCAGGAAAGCCGCGCAGCGAACAAAAAATAGTAAAAGAAAGAAGCCTCTCTATCTAAAGAGAACCTAAACAGAGTGGGAACAGTGATGAAGCTATGGCGTTGAAAAGGCGGGCTCAGGTGAGTTTTATAGAATATGTGTTGCCTGGAAGTTAAAAAAACCGGTGAAGCCGGTAACCAGGAGAGGGGTGAGAATGTGGGGTCAGGCCGCATGTAGCGGTTGCGGATTGAAATCATAAAAGGCTGAAAAAGCCATGTGAGCTTACTGGTTTTGGATTCCAACCAGTCTGTGAGCTCAGTTGGCGCCATATGCAGTGATTCTGATTCGACCGGCCCTCTTCTGCCTTTCTTTTTTTTTTTTTAATTACTATTTTATTTCTCTCCTTTCTCCTTCTCTTTCTTCTGTTTCCAGTAATTTTCAAAACGTGTAACGCCCATGGATATTACTATCTGTATATGCATGATGATACCATATAATATAAATAAAAAATTTATTATAAAATATATCAAGTTAATATGATACAATATAATATATATTATTAATATATTTAAAAAAATATAATATAAAAAAAATATATAAAATATTTTAAAAATATTTAAAATATCTTTGAAAATGATAATATATTAATTAATTTTTAAGTTTTAACAATAACATTAAAATTTAATCAGGAAAAATGTCAAGGGAAAGTCTAATTATATTGATATATTTTTCAATTATTATCTAAGTTCCCTATTTTCATTGGATATTATATGCATCTTTATGTTGTCATGGTTGAACTTGTAAGGTGTGTGTAGATTTTTATTAATTGATAACAACGTGGTTCCAATGTTTATAGGTATAGGGCAAGGGCATGGAGTCGTAACCGAGCTAGTTCAGTTTGAATTAGCATTCGATCTGATTTCAGTAAAATTGAATTAGAGTTTTAATTTGATAGTTTGGTTTGCACTCCCTTCGACATATTATTAATTATTTGAACAATATTATTTATTTTATTGATAATACTATTTATATATTTGTGATACTATTCATCTCACTGATAGTATTTGATATCTTCAACTAATTCAAATGAGTTTGAACTCAAATTGACTATTTATAATATAAAGTATATTCAAAACTAATTATATTCAAACTCTTTAACTTGAATCTAGCCGTAGATAGGGTTGGATTCAATTGAGTTGTTTAAACTCAGATTAAATGAGCAAAGTTTAAGGTGATGATTGCACTCGTTTTCATAAAACAAATCAAGTTTAAAATAATTTAAGCATTCGAGTTTGAGTTTGTTTAGATCGAATTTAAAGTAAAATTATTTTCAAATCAAATTATAACCTCAATTTCTCAATCATGAACTAACTTTTTTGAATTCAAATCATTCTAAAATTGAGTTTTATATTGACTCAATTTGAATCATATTAATTCCCATTTGTGGGTACTATCTTAATATTTTTTTTAGAAACAAGAATATTGGGATCCAATAAGATGGATTAAAGGATGGGTCAGAATGGTACCTAGCTCTCTGGATTGGGGTAGAATTCATCTCATTATTGTGCTTTAATGTCCCCATTTTCAGTCCAGCCAGTACTAATAAGTAGTACTTGGGATAATGAATAATAAAGCTCCTCATAAAGTAGCTGTCTTGTTATCATTTGCATAAACCCTAATCAGGTGCAAAATTTATGCCCACGAATCACTAGTTTGATTTTCAATGATATGTGATGTGACATACAATGTCTTGATTATGTTATTGAAATTCTAGGGTGAATTCAGATCGAATCAGTTTAGAGTTAGTTTGGCATTATATTTGAATAAGTTGATCTTTGATTGAAGAAAGATTAAATTATTGAACTTAACTCAAGATTAATGTCAGTATTGGAGTTCACTTCGTTGATAATTTATTTTCATCTTTTCTATGATTGATCCCTTTCTTTGATGTTATTATAATTTGAGCTTAAACTAATGGATTTGAGTCAAGCTCAAATAGATTATGGTTCAAACTTGGCTCGATCGGAATCCTCCCCTAACGATTTGTCTCATTTTATAATGTTCATGTTCATGCCCTGGATATCACACTTGAAAACTACCGCACAGCCTTTGATTAAATTCTTCTATTACCCTTCATGTCGTGAACTATGTATGTATATGTAAAAGATCATATTTAAACATGCTATAAATTCATAGGCCAAACGACTTATTCCCATCCAATGTTTAATGTATTCCTAAATTTCTATTCGTAAAGTTTCAAAAATCTAAATATTTATTAGTTATCCAATTTCAGTTTAAATTACTTGTTAGGATTAAAGGTAAAATATTATTTAATAGTAATATTAAAAAAATATAAAAATTTATATTATTTTCTCTCTTAATTTGAAAAATTTATAATTTCCTCTATGATTAAATTTTAAAAAATTACATCTTCCCTCATGTTTCAAATTTCTCTAACTTTATTTTGGTAAACGATGGCCTCTCTCTCCCCCTTCCAACTATGTCTCTCCTTCCGATATGAATTCTTCATTTGGTCAACAAAGGATTGAAACGACAAATTTAGGCTAAACTTTTCATGGACCCCTCTCTCTCTCTTTCTCTCCCTCTCGGCTTTATCTCTCCCTCCAATACTTTCTCTTGATAGACAAATCCTTCATTTAGACGACAAAAGATTCAAACGATGGATCCAGATGAAACTCTTCATTTAAACTCAGATGATGGATCCAGACGCTTGTCTGAATCCTTGGGTGGGAATAAGTCTTTTGGCCAAATTCATATATATGTGTATATATATGTACACACACACACAGAGGTACGAATAGGTAGACTTTTTTGTATACATATGTACATTTCGGTGCCAAACCAGAGGCACTCAAACAGCCGAGAAATTTGCAGTGATTTGAACAGTGTTAATCATACCGGTCAGGCCAAAGGAAGGCTCCCATGGCGAACTTCCTCTTCTGGGTGACGTCTCCCATAAAGGACAGCCCATATTCGTTCAAAAGACAGTCTAGTTTCCACTCAGGCATCGTTTCATAATCGCTCTTCTTGTACCTTGGATACTGCAGTGGCATCTGAAAGCTGCAGCAATTCGATGAGTTTTTGCTGCTGTTGCCTGCGCCTGCCCCTACGTGGCTTTGATTTTGCTGTCCATTGCCCCTCAGCCCGTGTATGTTGTAGGCGCCGTTGTGAGAACAAGCTCCGCTCATGCTTATTAACGACGTTGCTTAATTTCTCCACTATCTTTGAAGAAATTAAATTGCAGAACTTAGCCTTTTATAGACATGTCTCGGATAAATGGGCAAAACAAAGAAATGTGTAGAAGATTTTGATAGATACTTATTAGTCTTATCATGGTACCGATGTTTGCTACGTGGCTATTAAATATATACATACATATACTGGTGTTTGCTACGTGGCTATTTTATATATGTATATACATGTATGTATGCATGTATACCCAGTTTGAATCTATGGTTCAATTTGAATAATCTTATTTCAAGATAAAGTTTTGGTTTGGCAGCTTGATTTAATATCAGTTTAGTTTATTTATTTATTCGACGATATTGTTTATTTCATAGACTATATTACTCATTTTTCTTTTAATATTATTCACTCTAATAATAACCTTAAAAAATATTGAATATCAGTTTAAACGAGGTTTAAGTTCAAATTGGATAATATAAATTCGATTTAAGTTTAAATCAATTTTAAGTTTAACTCAATAAAAATAATAGAAACCATTTTTTGAGCTAGATTCGAGCTATACTAAACTTAAATAAAACTTAATTTGAATTAACTCAAATCCACAAAAAAACTATTTGAGATTAACAAAATGATATTCAAATTAGATTTGCAAACAACTTAGATTTGGATTGATATAAACCATATTCAATTCGAGTATC
The DNA here is from genome assembly GCF_011075055.1 of Mangifera indica. Classification (NCBI taxonomy): domain Eukaryota; kingdom Viridiplantae; phylum Streptophyta; class Magnoliopsida; order Sapindales; family Anacardiaceae; genus Mangifera; species Mangifera indica. The sequence goes on from NC_058156.1 coordinate 928,168, forward strand.
TTGAAAAACTCAAACTCAACTGTTTTTCTCGTATAAATAACTCAATTATTAATTGAAATTCAATTTAAGATCAGTTTATCTATTTATTCGATGATATTGTTTATTTCATGGACTATATTACTCACTTTTCGTTTGATATTATTCACTCCAATAATAACCCTTGAAAAATACTGAATATCAGTTTGAACAAGGTTTAAGTTCAAATTGGGTAATATAAATTCAATTTAAATTCAAATCAATTTTAAGCTTAACTTAATAAAAATATAAACGATCTTTTAAGTTAGATTCGATCTATATTAAACTTAAATAAAACCCAATTTGAATTAACTTAAATCCACAAAAAACTTATTTGAGATTAACAAACTGATATTCAAATTAATTTTACAAACAACTTAGATTTGGATTGATATAAACCACATTCAATTCGAATATCTCGAAAAACTCAAAGTCAACTGTTTTTCTCATAAAAATAAACTCAATTATTGACCCAAATTCAATCCATTCTATCCAGACTAGAAATCAAAGTCAAGTAAATAAGCACCACCTAACTTCATCTCGTATATGATTGAAGACAATTTCTATTAGATTTTTTTTTTCTACTTTATAATAAATAATAATAAAGTATTTCATTATGTTATATAAAATTTAACTAATAATTTCCATTCATGTTAAGCCTCTAGTACTTTTCAGACTGATGCCTGATCCATTCTGAAATATAAAGGGCCCCCGACAACTTGTAATTGTATGCATCATTTTACACGAAATAATTCAATATAAAAGGTAACATACTTTGTTATAGTGTTAGATCTGAATCGAATTGATTCAAATTTGAAAACAAATTCGATTTAATTTAAATTCGTTTAATTTGAAATTAAACAAATTTTGAGTTAAAAGATTTAAATTACTTTAAAATCAAACTAAATTCAAGTTAAAGAGAGTTTAATTTAATTTAGTTTGCTAACTAAGTATAAGACTTGATTCGATTTGAATTTGATTCATAATTCGATTCAAACTATATTAAATAATTGTTAAGTCATGTCATTTTTATCAATGAATCATGAATTTGAAATATGAATATAAACCACAAATTCTACTCATAAATTTAAACTAAATTCAAATCAAATCATTTTCATTCAAACTGAACTTAAATCTGTTTAATGTTGACTTGATAAGCTCAAACTAAATAATTTTTTATTCAAACCAAATTTAAACCAAAGAGTATTCGTGCTTAGCTCAATTTATATTCACCCCTATTTTTATTATTCACAAACAACTTTCTCACCGATACCAAAACAATGAAAAAGTAAGAAACTTGCTTGTCTATGGCACATGGGAGTTCTAGTTATTTCTCGAACAAAGCCAACAGTCCAAGGCAGAACCTCCATTCAGAGAGGTCAAAGACGATAGACTTCCTTATATAGACAAAACAGTGTATTATTAACCAAATAATTTCCTATCTGTGGTGGTTTATGCAAATAATTTACATTTTCCAATCTTGCATTTATAATGGGTATTAATCTAGTTATAAAACTATATATATCCCCTTATTATATATAATTTATATACACAGATGATGTATCATCATATGATTGAATAATTTTAAATTAAAGATAAAATAACATCCAATCATATAATGATATATAATCTATATACACAAATTATGTATTAAAATTAAATACACATAACATTGCTCTTACTCAAGAGTTTGCGAAACTGTAACAACTGTGGGAGATGCTGTACAAAAAGATTACGTATGTGATTAGAAGCCAAAAGATGTTTCCATGATAAATTTCAGTACTTTCTTTCATTGGTCTGAAAAAGGTTTCACAAATGTATTTGATTTCGAACAAGTATAAAGATGTTTCCATGTAATCACTCTCTTGGAAAGCAACCGCTGATTGCAGCGTGATGGTTTTTCCAATACAAGTTATACTACATGCACTAACAATAGGTGTAAACGTGAATATAAACACAAATGTGTTATTATGTGATAGGTGTTATCTTATCATTAATTCAAAACCGTCATATCACATGATAACACATCAATGTTTGTACCTATATTTGCATCTATTTCTAGTGCACGAAGTATTATTATACAAGTTTATATCATCCTCTGTAATTTTAAATCATTGTACTTAAGCCAATTATACTTGTATTGTACTTTCTCTACCTTGCTTAGGATTTCCCTCATCTCCATGAAAAATTAGGCATCTGTTCTTCGATGGACAGTAATTTCCCTTAGGTTGTCCGGAACTGCTTTCACAGTTGAAGGTACATCTACAAGCATGCTTGGAGGAGCAAAATACATGTGCAGAGACATCATGCAAATAATAATGCCCAAGAAAAGCTGCAGCATTCCCAAAAAAAGAAAAAAAAGATCACCAGTTATCAAAACAAATTGCTAATGACAAAGAGGGAAGACTTGCAGAATGGCGAAAAGACCGGGCATGAAGACCTGCCTGTAATGTAGGCATAAAATTGAAAAGGTATATAGATGAAAGCATTGTTAGCAGCATTGCCATTGAGGTGGAATAAACCTGAAAGATACATAGATCAATGTCAAATGAAACAAGAAATTCTTGAGTGCATGGACATTTAGAAGTGAAGATCTAATGTTAAACAAACAAAAGTCTCCTCCGCAGGTGAAGTCATTTGCGAGGCTGGCTAAAGGACAGAGCTATGAAATTTTCCTTGAGGAAAAAGCCTAACTTCTTTAGTTTGAATATATAATCAAAGCTCAATTCTGAGTTTCAACTCACCATAGCAATCACCCAACACTGAAATTTTCATGTCCAGGCAATTCATATGCTGATGAAAATCATGGATATTCCAAAAGAAAGTTAACATTACCTTTACAATATTGTCAGCATACTTCATCAACCATGACACCAACAATCCGGTGGATCCAAGGTTCAAAACAACCATCCAAGTTATAATACTATATCCATTAAAAAGGCGTTGCCACCAAGGTCCCTTTTCAAACCCTCCTCTGAAGTCATCCATTAGAAGCCGGAACATATTAAAAATAGAACCAAACCTGAAAGAAGCAACAATGCCCATACATCACCATTGTAATGAACTAAATTTTGACAGAGAAGATATATAATATAATCAACATAAATTTAAGCACCTATCCCAAAATAAAGATAAGAGTAATACTACAAATACCAACATTCTCTTACTAACATGTAAAAAAAATCTAATGTGTCATTATATGATTGGGTAATCTAATTATTTGTTTTATCTATCTCTATTCAAAACCATTTAACCACATAATGACACATCAATTTATCTGTATATGTTAATAAGAGAATGTTTATGTATGAAGTATTATTCTAAAGATATTCATGCATCCCACATGTCCCACAGGAGTTTTGAGAAGCTGCTAAAAGAGTCAGCTAATAATTATTCATCAATTCTATACAAGATCTTAAAAAGAGAAGGCAAATAGATTTTCACTAGCAAAAAATTGCTAAATAACAAAAGCACAACAGGCCTACAATCTTTGTGATTATAACAATGAAAAACAACTAGGCGGGATTTGACAATATCCAATCATAATGAATCAGGATAGTAAATAATTGATAATATACAGAAAAATCAAGACAGTGTGGAGATACCTACGTATACAATTGTACATTCTGCCAATACAAGCTATCATTATTCTTCTTCATCAGAAACTCTGTATAAACACCTGCTAATGCTGATAGGCAAGCAGACAGGATACCCAACATATACCCTTGGATTGGTGCTGAAAATAAAGAATCGCATGAAGCTTCTCCACAACCTTTAACCTATTATATAGCAAAGTACACCTAATCATAAAGCCATATGAAAGCAATAGCAACAATATCAAAGTTCTTTGGTTAAGTCCATATAGTAACAGTAGAAGGAGAAAGATGAATCAGAAATTCTTCGTAGTGTTTCACTCAGTTAATTTTTAACCACAACTACAAGACAAAAGCAATGTACTGGAATAGAATAGACATAGGCATCAACAAAAAGGCAACACAGAATATAGAACTGTTTAAAAATATCACCTGGCTTGTGGTTGTTCCAACAGCTAATAGCACAATAGCCATCCATTGGAGATTAGAGAGTTTTCTCCTCAAGAATACCCTAAATTAAAAAAAAAAAAAAAATCTTATCACTTTAACAACAATGACTCTTAATTAATTTCAATCTAAATAGCAGTGAAAAAGTCTGAAATCAAAAGAATTAATATTAAAAAAAGAGCATGGAGCCATTAAAGAAGGCTTTAATATTTTTAAGACATTGAAAAGTCAAAGTATCAACCTGAATAATATGCCAGTCGTGACAATCTTCAGATTACCCATGATCTGATAAGTGGAAGTGTCAACATAAGTCAGTGTAGCAAACTGAACATTATTGTGAATCAGATATATGATAGATGGAATGGGAAACAAGCGGACACTTTTCCAGTCTGTTGTCATCCTTGGAGAAGATGTCTGGATCTCTCTCCAAAGAAGAAAACTAGAAACCACCAACTGCAGGAAAATGGTAAAAGAATAAATATTAAATTTGTCAGCAACTATTAAACATAAAAACACATAAGACTTCAGAATGTCAATCATTTTGGTGGGGGTCAATCTATAAGGAAAATTGACAAATTTCAACATGCCAGGCAAAGTCATTGAGTGAGAAATACCTTGAAAACTTCAGCAAGAAATGGAACAGTAGCATAATCATACTTATACCCTCCATGACTTTGAGAGAGAGTTGTCAAAATTCCCTACACAGTACATAAGACAGGTGAATTTCCAAATTTCCAACGGTTAAAAATTACAAGTTTAGATCTAAAAATCAATGCTGCCAACTTCAACCAAACTATTATTCCTCCATATCATCAACCATCCTTGAAGGAAATCTAGACAAAGAACTATGATTTTTCCTTTCGAGGAAAAAAAAAAAAAAGGCCCCAACAATGCATGCTGGGCACAATCTTAGTACTGATTTCTCTGAAAAGCTTATCTGTAGAGAGGAATATTAAAGAATGGAAGAGAAAAATTATGACACAATAAAGTAAAAGAAATACTTCAGGTTTACAATTATACATATGTAATAGATTGCTAAATTTTTTGCAATGTGTGCCAATTTTTTTAAATGTTTTCCCATTGCCGGGAGCGAGTTTTCATCTCATAACATGACAAATAAGAAAGAATTATTTCTATCCCGTTCCCCCTCTTACTCTCCAATTTTCCCCTTCTCCAGAGTTTATTTCTTATATATATCTGTTAAAGAAGTTAAAAAACACAAAAGGCTCAGACCCAAACTCACACAAAGCAAATGTACAACAAACAGTATACAAGTTTCCTTTCCCACCTTAATTACTCAATAATATCAGCCACACTTTCAGGAAACAAAGTTCAACCCACAACTCCTTCAATCAACAACACAATTCAGGTAACTCTTGCACAAGCTAATTCACCACAAAACAATAAATAAAAACTAATTCCAAATGATCAAATCAATAAGCTGAGAAAACAAATAAATAAAAGCTGTATCATAATTAGTGACAGCAACATTAAAGACTGAGACTTAACAGCGACATTGACAAATAAGATTTGCTTTCAGATCAAGCAAACACATTCAGTATCCATATCTAGTAATCCTCGGATTTTAAACTTGAAAGAAAAGGAAAAAACTGGCGGAAATGAAAGAGATCCAATGCGTATGTTAAAAAACAAAACGTGAAAAGATTGATGTAGAAGAAAGCAGTTTTTAGAATCGAACCTGAGAACTAGTAAGAATAGTGAGAAGAGTCGCGACGAAGTACCACTGCATCGTTTTTCACCACAGTCAACAATCAGGCTTCCATTTGATAGCACTCGCTTAGCCTTCGGAGTCACTGACGGTGTGTTGCTGGTGCGGGTTTTATTTTATTTTTCTGTAACTTTGGAATAATGGTCCTGGAAGACGGGTGGGCCATTTCAGCTTGGCTTAAACATAATATCGGCTCAATCTAGGTATATTAATTAAGATTTGATTCAATTCGGGGCAAGGTCGAATACGACCATTGAGATCAACTGCTTTTTTTTTTTTTTTTTTAAACGAGGATTCTGTCCATATTTTTTGGACCGATGAAATCAAAATATAATAATTGAACTTATAATTATTATACTAGATAAATTAAAATTTTATAAATATGATAAAAATTTAAACCCAAATCTTACTCTTGTAAGTTATAATGTTTCATTAGTTTTGATTGATAAGATTTATGAAAAAAATTAACTTATGATCCAATCTAAATAAGCTCGAACTTGATTAGTTTTATAAAAACGAATCAAATTTTTAATTTAAACTCAATTTAGTTTGCAACATAGATACAATCCAACCCTAGTTGTTTGTTAATAAAATTTATCATTACTAATTGATGTACGTTATTTAGAGTCTTACATAAAATATGCTATAATAATGAAATTGAGGATCCATTATGGAATCCCGCTATCCGTTATGCTAATAAATAATTAGATATGGAGATATCCATTATGTCATTATTTTGAAAAATATTATAGACATCATTAGAAATTTAAAATTTTTCATATACACTTTTATAATATCATCATTTTCTTTAAAAAATGTATTAATTTGTATCGATAATATATATCGTATTATATAATATATATATTATATCATATTAATTCGAAATACTTTATAATATGTATTATTTTATATATGTATTGTATTATATTGTAAAATGTTAAAAATTATGTTTCTCTTACCCTCTTTTAACAATTTTGAAAGAAAAAAGTTATTTAAAATTCAAATTCATAATAATTTGAGATTAATAAGATATGAAATTATTCTTTTTTGTAGATAAATGATTAAGATAATGTTAATCATCAATTGTACTATCTAAGCCGAGAGATGTCTATTCGTAAGCCGAGGATCAGGTTATCACTTATGTAGATGATCCATTTTCAGATAGATATTCCATGGGAAGAATCTTGTTATAACAAAAAACTAGTAACTTGAATTTGGTTTGTAGGCTGACATGCATAATTAACATGACAGGCTGATCAGTTAAATCGCATTTGTTTGACACGTCACACAGTATAGCGTTAACCTTGATACCAAACAGACCCCACACAGATTCCGTTTCTGGCATCACGTAACACCGTTCGTGAGCATCAAACAGTTGCATGCCCAGGTAATCTCGATGCCGCCACGTGTCTCAACTAGGTCTGTTGCCCAGCTTAATAAGAAACAGAACAAGCAGGCCACATTTAGTATTGTAATTGTATAAAAAATGTCATATACGAATTTAATTTAAAAGTGTTCCACTTGTACATAAGCCGGCAAAGTTGCCATCTCAGAATGTATCTAAAGAAACGACGTCGTTTTTCTTTTGAATTAGAGGTTACGCCAAAGAAACCGGACTGGTTCAACGGCCATGGCTGAGACCAATTCCAGTTTCTTATTGTATTCTTCTTCGATTGACAAAAGCTGGCAAAAAAACAAAAGAATGGTTGAACATCTTCACAACACAACGCACTCATTCAAAGTTAGTTACAGAGAATCTAACACCAGATGTCCTTGTGCTTTCTGTCCAACTTAATTTCCTTGTTCCAAATTCCAGTTCTTGATTTATCATTAACAGGTTAGTGTTTTTTTATTTGTCAATCTTGTTGATTCATTGTTTCTTGTTCTTTGATACGAAATAGAGACAGGGTTGTTCCTCTTCATCGATCAGATTTGTTAAATTAAAAAAAAATTAACTTCTCTGTTGTTCTGTTATATCTGGATGAAAAAATATGTTGCATGATGTTATGAAGCTGTGAATTTTGTTAAATGAAACAAATATTGATGATATACCAAATTTTTTTAGATCTTTTATCGAAGGAAAATCGATTGAAGGAAAGTTCTTACGCCAGTTGAAGTACAAGAAGAACTATCTGGAGGTAAGGTGCAGAAGATTGAAGACTGAGGCTTTTGCTGCAGCTGTTGAGGTTTTCTGGGTATCCCTGTTGAGAATTAATCTTTCCAGGGCTTCTTATGGAACAATTCAGGCAGGTTGGAGAGGTTATAGGAAGCTTGAATGCTCTAATGGTGTTGAAAGAGGACATCCGAATCAATAAACGGCAGTGCTGTTTACTTCTAGACATGTTCAATTTAGCCTTCTCTACCATTGCAGAGGGCATCAAGCTTTTCCTGAAATCAGAAGAGAAAAACACCAAGTGGAGAGCTCTTGAACAGCCCTTGAGAGAGCTTCATAAGGTGATTAAAGAAGGAGAACTCTATGTCAGACAATGCTTGGATGACAAAGACTGGTGGGGCAAAGCCATTACTCTTCATCAGAACAGAGATTGCGTTGAATTTCATATTCACAATTTGCTGTGCTACTTCCCCGCTGTGATTGAGGCCATTGAAGCAGCCGGTGAAATTTCAGGGCTTGACCCAGATGAAATGCAAAGAAGGAGAGTGGCACTTGCAAGAAAATATGACAGGGAATGGAATGACCCGAAACTTTTCCATTTGAAATTCGGGAAGGAATATTTGATCCCTCGAGAAATTTGCAGTCGTTTTGAAAGTTCCTGGAAAGAAGATAGATGGCTTCTTATTGAAGAACTCAAGCAGAAGAGAAGATTGGGATCTGTTGTTTTAACAAAGAATGAGCAGCGGCTTGTAGACATGCTACTCAAGAAACTAGATGAACCAGAGGATTGTAAAGGGCAACTCTTTCCTACTTCAACTTTGTTAGGAGGGAAGGATTACCAAGTAAGAAGGCGGATAGGTGGAGGAGGCCAGTATAAGGAAATTATATGGTTGGGGAATGGTTTTGCCATAAGGCAATTTTATGGTGAGATTGATGAATCATTAAATTCTGAAATTGCTAATCTTCTCTCAATATCCCACCCCAACATTGTGCAGTATCTTTGTGGGTTTTATGATGAAGAGAAGAAAGAAATTGTTCTTGTTATGGAGTTGCTTAGCAAGGATCTATGCTTGTACATGAGGGAAACTTTTGGCTCAAAGAGGCGAAGTTCATTTTCCCTTCCTATTGTGGTTGATCTTATGCTTCAGATTGCAAGAGGTATGGAGTTTCTTCATTCACAAAGGATTTATCATGGTGAATTAAATCCTTCAAAAATTTTCCTCAAACCAAGGATTTCAACGGAAGGCTATTTTCATGTAAAAGTTTCTGGTTTTGGTTTGCCTTCTGTTAAAAGTTATGCATCTCAACGCTCAGTCCCACCGCCACTGTCAAACCAACATGTAGCAGACCCTTGTATTTGGTTCGCCCCTGAAGTTCTAGCTGAGCAAGAGGAGGGAGGTACCTTGATTTATAAGTATTCAGAGAAGGCAGATGTTTATAGTTTTGGAATGCTTTGTTTTGAGCTTTTAACCGGGAAAGTTCCTTTTGAAGATGGACATCTTCAAGGAGACAAAATGGTAAGAAATATAAGAGCAGGAGAAAGGCCACTTTTCCCATCAGGTTATCCAAAATATATTGTCAACCTAACCAAAAAATGTTGGCATCCAACTCCTTCTCAGCGCCCAAGTTTCTCATCGATTTGTCGAATTTTACGTTACATCAAGAAGTCCCTTGTGATGAACCCAGAACATGCTCAGTCTGAGTTTCAATCCCCACTTGCAGATTATTATGACATAGAGGCAGGATTTTTGAGGAAGTTTGTGTTGGAGAGGAGTTATGATGAGATATCTATCACACAAATCCCATTTCAATTGTTTTCTTATAGGATATCAGAAAAAGAGAAGGCTATTTTGAACAATAAAGATACGCATTTAGAATTAGGTAGTGATGCAGTCTCAATCTGCAAAGATCGTTGTGCTTCTGTAGATGCAATTATGTTAGCAAATGAAATGGCTTCTGATGTGAAGTCAGTCTGCTTTGATATGAGATCTGTTTACACAGAGATTCCGGGCAAAAATGTTTCTCAATTTGATACGAGGTCAGTTCATTCTGAGGCTCCAAGGAAGAAAATTTCTAGTTCTGAATTTAGGCCATTTTCTCCTGAGTTTCCATCCAAGAATGCTTCAAGATGGATTGCAAGCAGGGCTCTGGCAAATAACTTTCCTAGTCCTGATACCAAGTCAGTTGATTCCAAGACAACAGAAAAGACCGTTTCGGGTCCTGAAACGAAGTCAGGTACTTTCAACGCTCAGGACAAGAAAATTTCGAGTTCTGATACAAAGTCAGCTTGTTCCAGGAAGATGGAAAATCAAGTTAAAGTGGTCAAGAAAGCCACATATATAAAAGTAAAAAAATCTGCAGGTGGATTCTCTTGTTAAATTCGGAAGAGTTGCTTTCCCAGTACATTCTTGAAAGCTGTTGAACCAAGTTCTGTTAATTTGATGGTGCAGGCACAGGGGTACCAAAAGCACAACCAGCAAGACCGAATGTGAAAGCACAAACACAAAAAGAATCACCAGCAGAAACGCAGTCACCAAAACCATCACCGATGCAATCACCCAGATCAACAACGTCAACAACAACACCACGATCAACAACATCATTGACAAAAAAGTGGTCACCAAGGTCACCATTTATAGCAGGAGGGTGTAGTTTTAAGATAGGCCAAGAGATCAAGAGTCCTTTAAGCACCAGAACATGGAGATCATTGGCTAATTCCTCCAAGTCTTCCACAGCATAGTCCTTGGCCTTGCATGTAAATTTTGTAAACAATGTAGAAATTCGCTGCATACCAGGTATGGCCTTCTGTTCTACACCTCCTAAATACTTGGTCGTTCGAGAATTAGAGAGGTAGAAGCAATGTAACTTTGTCATCGGTATGCATACTTGTAATTTTACCCCATTTTTTCTATGATAGTCTCTATTGTTTACATTGAGCCACCGAGAACAGCAACAATTACCTTTATTGAGCACTTCAACAATCTGACAAAATTGAATTATGATATAGAACAGTATATAAGATCTACACATCTATTGAAAGCAAAATTATCATATACACAAGATATACAATTCACTTTAGTAGCTATAACTTCAATTCTCGGATGCAACCTATGCAGGAATTCTCGGAATGATTCGAGGAACCAAGATGCTTCTGCCTTGTCTTGTGAGCATACAGCATGGTCACAAAAAATGCATAGAAGTCTGTCTCTGATTGTTATCATGAAGAACTGAGAATAATTCACATATCCACACCATAATCTTGCTTCCCATCAACATATTTGATGCTGCTTGCAGAAATCCCTTGATTTCCATCCGGTTGCTTACATCGTGTATTAATCTTTCGATTGCTTTTCTATATCCCAATGCATCGGGTAAAGCCTCTTGCCATCACAGACAGCACTATCATACTCCCGGTTTTGAAGCCTACATATAGTCCTTGCCCAGTCCACTAGTCCTGCATATAAATTGGGCATCCAACTTCATTATTAGTGACTCTTGTGAGTTCTGCCTATTCTTTAACCACAATACTTGAGGCTGAAATAGCTAAATGCTTCATAGAGAGCTTTCAGCTGACTTGCTTTCTATCAGAGAGATAAGTAGCCAAAAAACTGAAAAAGGGAATCTCTTGGTTCTTTGAGTTTATCTGGTGCACTTCTCAGTTTTAGCTCAAGAATCGCAATCCAAGAGAAAACATAAACAAATAATTCTTAGATAGGCGTCACAGGCTTAACATCGCTTAAACCATCTGCAACACTTTTATACACCCACTTGAATTGGCAGCAACTACCATGTCTGATTTAGCTCTCCAGCAGACACTTGAAACAAACAGCCCATTGTCATCATCAGTCTCTTTTCCCGAAATAGGATCAATGGAGCCAAACTTGTAGGAAGCAACCGGCATAGGTAGAGATCTATAGTAAGCATAAACCTGAGGCAGGACAAACATGACTTCAAACAGTTAGAGAAGTTTAGTTATTCAATAAAAATGTTGGTAAGGGATCAACCTGTAAGAAACTTTGGACTTGAATAACAATAACGTATTGCAGCAGAAAAACAAACTGACAATATATAATTTTATAATCTACCTCATTTGTTTCAGAACCGCAAGCTATGTAGCCATCAGCAGTAGACAACCCCACAAAGTTCTGAAGGAGATGCAAAATCAACCCAAACAAAAGAAATACAAATCAGACATAATTAAGATACAGTAACACAAATATGTATAATCCAGTATGCAGATAACCACCTTCTCATTGGTATGCCCACTATAGGTTAAGCTGCAGGAATTTGTGGATAGGCCACAATGACTTGTTTTTGTAAGATCCCAAAGCTTCAAGGTATTATCAGTGGATGCTGTAACAAGAGTGCCAGAGTCCAAGAATTTCACATAACTAACCGCTTTCTCATGGCCAGCTAATACACACCAGGGAGCTTTAGTATTCCGAATATCATAGCAATAGGTTCTGTAATCTGCAGAACCGAAGGCCAGCAAATGAGTGGAGTGGGTGGAGAACTGAACACAGCAGACATTTGCAGCATTCCTGATGGTAGCTAGACAGTTTTTCTGTCAAAATAAAAAGAATTAAGATATTGAAGGAATAAGATATTAAACAATCAAGAAGCTATGCAGTAGCAAAAGGTAAATGCCTCGAGGGATTAAGTGCTAAATCCATTGATTGCCATGGCTGCAAATCATGTGAATGACCGAACCAAACACAGTTACTAGCTGTCCTACATATGTATGCTAATTTAAAAAGTTAATATAAAAGACTAGGTATTCGCTATTTTAGAGGGATAACATAAATATAAAACCTCTAGAATAATGTCTCACCAAAAGAAAAAGAGATGATCAATAAATTGGTTTTTCTGTTTTAACATACAAATGTCGTGCTCTAATACAAATAAAAGAAAATGAATAATGTTTTCTACCTCCCCAACAATTTTTTTAAAATCACTGAATAAAATATTGCAAAGAGAACACCAATCATTTCATCTTTCAAATTTTGGATATACAAGGCATCAACTTTTTTTCTTTAAAGGCATTTAAAGGATGGTGAAAAAGAAAAAGAAAACATGCCTCGTTAATGCTCCACAGCTTAACAGAATAATCATCACTTCCACTGGCCAACTTTGTTGGATGTACTCTGGAGAAGTCAACAGACCAAGCTCGCTTTACATGCTCAATGAAATGTGAAACCGTTTGACCAGTGCTTGCATCCCATATCTGGAAACCATCCAACCAAATAAAAAGTCATCAGAAATTCAGGGAATTTATATTACATTGAGAGCAGGATTCAGAAGATGAAAGTCATGAATTGTAAGGTAAAATTGACCAAGTGTAACACAAGCATGTCTGCATACAACAATAATGGATATTATACAAAACAATGAATATGGTAATGAAAATCATTTAAAATAACATTATATCAATGAAAGATGATAAAAATCAAGAAACACCAACCAATTACAGTGTACCAGAAGAAAATTATAATTTGTTGATGAGCTTCTGAAGACTACAACAGTTAATTGCTTGCAGTGCAATAATTTAGTAGTTACTGTATCTTAAACTCATACAGGATGGGAAGGCTCAAGAAATAAAAATAGGGTTGATCTCAGAACTACTGGAGAAAAAAGAATTTTTAATTTGAACAGACTATATTTTGCAGGAGGAACAAAATATGAATTTGTCAGTATGTAAAATTTTGTGAGAAAGGCTTTGCATCCATGCCACAAATACAGAGCTTACTGTTGAGTAGGTTGGCCATTAACATCCAGAAACAAGTCCTCTTTTAGCATAAAACTTTCTAGTCTATAGGATATACAAACCTTGACCACACCATCATGGTCAGCTGAAGCCAGAAAGTTCTTAATATAATTGTTCCAGCAAATGCAGCTAAGCCTTGATCTGTTTGACATCTCCAATGCTGGATAATGAATATCGACTGCGTCATTGAGGAGTGCATTAAACTCAAATACCTTTATTTTCTTTGATATCCCAGCAGCAGCAAAATGGTCTTCATCCCGGTCAAAACTAAGCGAGCAAATCACATTTGCAGAGTTGTTCAAGTCACCAGTTCTCAGTGTACCACGCACTTCAAACTTACCGTAGCGAGCAAACTTGCACAAACCATCAAAGAAGGACCCTAGAACATCAGTGGGATTTTGCACTCCCTCCTTTTGGGCTAAATACTGATTCTCACGCTGTTTCAGTAAATCCTTATCCTGGCGTGTTGTAGCATCAGTGTCGGGGAACTGGATTTTAGATCTCATTGAGAAATAAGCCCTTTCAAGCTGACTGAGATTCCTCATCAAACTCATTTCATTTGCATCAAGAACAGGGGACAAATGCACCTCTGAACCTGAGGGTTGTGTGATGAGGTACTTATTTTCACTTGCATTAATGGAGTTCTTTTGCAGGCAAGATTGAACCAAGGAATTTTTCAGACACAGCCTTCTATAAACCTCAGAGATATCTGCTTCTAAGCATCTAATGTCTTCCTGTAACTTAGAAGCATGATTTTTCTTTTGTTCTTCCAACGAAATCAGGAAATGAAATAATAGTTCTGATTCAGAATCATCTTGATCAATGGACAATGACAGTTCCTCTGCACACAACTCCTGCAATCCATTAATTACTGCAGATTGTAGGATTTCCCTGTTACACACCAACAATCATATTCTTAGAACTCAAATAAGATTAAAAGCTAAAACTATGTCCAAGAGGAAAAAAGAAACTTGCCCAAATCCCTATTCATAATAATTGAGCAATGTTCAAAATATAATGCTATCAACAAAGAAAGCACATAAGTTCAGTTGGGAACAAGGACAATGAAGCAATAACAGATAAAACATAAGAAAACTCACAGATACCTCATTCTCATTAAGGATCAATTGCATATCAAGTTCCTTTCTTGAATTGTCTGTCCTACCTATCTAATACAATGGACATAGATAAAGCAAAAGTGCATGTCTGTGAGGGAGAGAAAGGGGAAGAGATCAATAAATATTAAGCCCAACCAAGGCATAAAACCTGATCTCAAGTACCAGCACATCACCAAGTACCATGGATCTATAATTGACTTCAATGCAGGTAATTTCAATAGACACACCAATATCAGTGTTAGAATCCTAGAAAAAGATTCATTAAGTTTCAAAATGCATTCAGTCAATCAGCAAGTCAATGAACATATAATAGTACATTAAATTTTCAAAAATTAAAGTTAATTATACGAATGAGCGTGCAAATTTCAGAGAATTTGCACCAAATAAATATGCAAGTAAAACCCTGTGGAGTAAGAAATTAAATTATTTTATTGTCGGACTGGGGAATCAACAGACATATTCAGAGATTTTCCTCTGGACCTAGCCTTGATAAATGCTTATTCTGATCACATGCCTATTATCATATCCTTGGATATTTGATATATCTTCTCCACTTGAGATCAATATCCTATATGTTCAAGCAAGTAATTTACAATTTTCAATCAGTAGCATGAAATCCTTCAGCACATGCATTGGGTTTGAAACTGGGATCAACTACCAGATACTACAATCTTCATAGTCGGGAAAATAGCCAGACGCAATATCCAAATAGGGGGCCGACAGTAATTTGAAACGACAACTTATTGATTGAAAATCAAAGATCACAATGCTCAGCCTACTCTTTAGGAACAATTTAATGTTATAACTCTAACAATACAATATTTACTGTTGTCGAACTGGATAGGAATTTGGCATTTCATGTTTTTTCAACTCTCCACGTCTGCTTAAAGACCATAAACAATTACAGGATAAAAGGGGTGCAATACCTGGTTGTTGGGCGTGAAAGAGGTTCAGGATGAAGTAACCATAGGCAAAATCCAGCTTCCTTGGGATTTTCAGATAGAAAAGTAGGAGGTAGGATCCTATGGCGTAAATCTGACATTGCTGCAGCATGTGCCATTTCAGAATCAAAACGACCAAGTAACTGAAAAGAAAAACCATATTAATCGATCCCTTGAATAAACCAAGAAAACAGACAGACTAAAGTGACCATTATGGAACACATACAATATGCCAGACTAAGCCAGATAAAAAGAAAAACTCAGAAAATGTTTTAAGATGCCAAATTTGGTGACCATTACTGAAAACACACGGAATATTAATTACTTCCAAGTGAAAATATTGGAAACTTAATTTTAGAATTCATGCAAGCTATGGTGTTGCAAAGAACAAAATTGATCTGTCCTCTTACCTCAAAAAAAAGAACACCAAGACTGTAGATGTTCGAAGAAATAGAGCAGACCCCTTCATTAAGCTCCTCAGGACTTGCATACCATTTCTCTTCCAATTGCTCACTTACAGAAGTCAAATGTTGTTGCACTGTATCAGAGATAAGGGTGCTGCTGTACTTAACATCATTTGAAGAATGCTGTATGCTGGTTGTATTTATGTCACTGTCATTAGTTGTTTCAACTTTGATGCCAGATCTTGAAGAGAATGGAGGCCACCTTCTGACAAAACCCATGTTGTTAAATTTTTGCTTCTTTGCAGATATAACTCCAGGAGGAGACCCTTCTTCCTCTGCTGGCCTTCTCCTGTGTGGATAGTTCTCCGAGTTAGGAACATCTTGATCTGTAACACCCTGTAAAGTTTCTTTTTGACTAATTGGTCCAAGGTACTTAACCTGATTTGATCGCAACAACTTGAAAGATGATGGTCGCAAGTCAAGCAATGTAATAGCTTGAGTGTGAGAATAATCCACCAGATCCACAATCTGCCTAAATATATGCGAACACTCAAAACTTTTCACTTTATGACCCCTAGCTTTCAGCCATTCCCTCAAACTCACCCCATGATCAGAACTACCAGGCCTGGCTCCACTGAGCCTACCAGAAGAAGGCACACCGACTTTGGCACCCAAGCTCAAAGAAGAATTAGAAGTAACCATGGTGCCATCAACAATTTTTGGTAAAACATTAGAGGCCCCTGTAATGGGTCCAGCAGCCATCAAGGAATCATTAGAATGCATTGTAGTACCAAAAGCTGCCTCGGTATTTTTCAGATCTCTTGGCTGTTTAAATGCATCACAAGGTGAACCTCGACATACCATCCCCTTACCCTTCAGAGTAGTTTTAGCAAAGAACTCAGAAAACCCTGACTTGGATAAAATCTTTGTTCGCATATGTCCATGAGATAACATATTGCTTGAAACCCCATTATTTTCAGAATTTGTCAACCGTTCCATGACAATATTGTGATCATCATTTAGTGGTTTCTGAGCCAAGAAACCATGAATAGAAGTGTCTCCCATATCTTCCCATCCACTCAATATAGTCTGACCCTTTTCCTTATCACCGTGTGAGCTCCCACTTCCTGATCCAACCGCCAGCTGATGAAGATACTGCCTGGTCTTCATTCTTTCCCTATAGTTTGATGTCCCCACAATGGCTAAATTTGAACTATTGTATTTTTGCACAGTGAGCTCTTCAACCATGACACCTGCATCATCCACATCTTGAAGGCCAGTACATGGGTGTTCTGATGCATCCACGGAACTCACAATCCTATTTATGTTCTTGCCTTCTAACATATCTGCAAGTATTTGAAATGAGCCATCGGGAGAATTGATTTTTGGTATGGCCATTTCTTGAGATTCAAACTTGTTGCAGCTTTCAGGTTTCAGTGAATACTCATTCTCTTTATTCTGGGGGTGAGAACCCTCAGCTGCATCAGCCAAAGTCACTTCATCACCCAGTCCATCGTCCATGTCATCCATACAAGCTTCATTAATTCATACGTTTGACCATCACTGTAAAACAGACTTGTTTCAGTTAGAAACTTCAAGCATATTATATATATATATATATATATATATATATATATATATAAAAGAAATCCTATATGCATTGTCACCAAGCAAATGTTAACAAAAACCATTTTACTTTCTATAATTCAAAAAAGGATAAATGAATATTCAATAAACTGCCATGTATCAACAGTAAGAATAAAACCAGCAATTTCTAATACAGACAATCAGCAGTAAACTCTTCCATTATCTTGGTTTTTAAAAAACACATAAGCAGCACAATTTATTCTCAAATATTTGCTAAGAAAAACATACACAAACACAACGTGTTATCAAGATTCCCGAATTTTGATGCTCACTCAAAACAGAAAGTATCAGAACAATCAAAAAGACAGAACTTTCAACTTCTGATTGTTAAGAAACCTAATAATGCTCTATTTGCCATCCAACAAAATGCAAAAAAGTCAAGTAAAATCAAAGTTCTCTTATGAACCCAGAAAGTAAAACCCAAAACGCTCCACTCAAAACAGAAATTCAGCCCACCTGAGACAAGACTATGCACCCAATTGATAACAAAACAATTAATAGTACTTGATAGAATCGCCAAATTTAATTTATCCTCATTTTCTCAAGAACCTAAGAACTAGTGAATTAACAAAAACTCAATGCAAAATCAATCAAAGGGTACCATTTCAAGCCAAAACCAAGAACTGGGCTGGAACAAACAGGTCCCCATTCACTCTAATTGAAATTTCGAGAGCGAAAACTGGAAAAAATGTCTTACATAACACAAGCCCTAAAACCCCCTTGAATAAGAAAGTGAGCAGATGAGAGACATAGTATTTACCTGAAATGGAAAATACCAAAAAATGAATATAATATATATGATGAGATTAATTTGAAATTTTTATCGTTTTCTGTGTGTGAATTTAAATACCTTTTGGCCGGATAACCTGATCCATGACCATGAAACTCAGAAAATGTGTAGCAATGATATTAATAAATAACGAGTAAATTTAACTTGTCCCACCAAGGGTTTGGCCTAAGGTCTTTACTCCCCTTATTGGTACAAATCATATTTTTTTAACCCAAAATCGTACTCTATGTAAAAAAAAAAAAAAACTAATGCTTTATAGGTAAAATAATAATTTTACTATTCAACAATTTCGAAAAAAATCCTTCGTATATCTCACTTTAATGTTTTATACATGATAGTCAGACAATTTTTACAAGTTAAAAAACATGTAATTCAATCTCTATAATAATATTGAAAACCTTAATTACCATGATTGTCGATGAAAAATTTAAAAATTGGTGATGAAGTTATAACTTACAATTTAAGTTGACGAAAACCCTAACATGCGATTCGAAGCTGGAAAATCTTCAATTTAATTGATAGTTGATGAAGGAGATGTTAGAAACCCTAGTTACAACAGTTGTTGATGAAAAAATTTAAAATTGGTGATGAAGTTGTAACTTGCAATTTAAGTTGACGAAAACCCTAGCATGCAATTTGAAGTTGAAAATTCTCAATTTAATTGATAGTTGATGAAGGAGATAAGGTTGGTCATGATTATGCACAAGTGATATTTTGAAATTAAACGTTGTTGTAGAGTTACTAAAAAGGAGCAACCTTGATGAAGTTCAATAAACTGATAGTGAAGCTCAAAGCGGGACATTGGTATTAACATAATATAGTAAAATGAGCATTGAGTGATGGAGCTCTTGAAGGCAACGAGACTCGACATCCAGGCCAACAATGATTTGGTGATGGAGAGCATGAACAAAAGGGCGGATATTATAGGTTTCAAACATAGATAATGTGAATGTAACCAACTCAGAGAAGACAAGAGGTCAGAGATGGCGAAATTAGTACCGAGAGTAGATGTTGAAGTTAAATCAGTGTCAAAAATGCGTCACCAAAAGTGAGAATGACAATTAGGGTTTGATAAACATCTTGGAAGAAAAAAGGCAAGAACGAAAAGAAAGAAAAAGAAGAGGGTTTTAATAAAATTTTATATCTAAAGATAATTATTATAATCTTTAATTTAGGTGGATACGCAAATTTTAAAAAATACCATCAAAATGAAAAAAATGTTTTCGGTGAGACTTTAGATGAAATAAAAAATTTATTCATAAATAATTAGTTGTATTTGGTAATTTTATAATGTCATTTAAGTGATGAGAATGAAGGGTTGACTTAAGGGTTTTCATAATTATCTGATAATCGAATCGAATTGATTTTAAATTAAAAATAAATTATTTAAAAAATCAGTTCAGATACTAGTTTAACAATATAGAAAAAAAAATTTTTGATTCGATTATTAATTCATTTATTTTTAAAATTAGTAAATCGAACCAAATTAATTTAAAATTTTTGAATAAAAATTAATAAAATATTAAATATATCTTAAAAAAAGTTGAAAATATAATTAAATATAATAATTTTTTAAAATTTGATTTAAAACTAGTTAACTGAAAAATTAATTTAATTTAAAATTAATTAATTTTTAAATTAATTTGATTTTAGTTTATAATTTTTTTCAATCCGAAAAGTCGGTTTGAATTTAATTAACCGCTTTTAAGCACTCTTAAATTGACCTGCTAACGTATGATGAGGTATTTTGTTGTGAAATGTATTAATAATGACATAAACATTTTATCTGTGTATTAACTATTAAATAATTTTCATGGAAGAATTGATTTTTAATTAGGATTATAAATAAAAATCACGCGGTGATCAACGGTCCACCGCAGATGGCGGCACAAGCAGGAGTGATCATGGTCGTCATCACGTGGCCATCACTAGGACCAGAGATTTAGATTGATTAGTCAACATTGCAAAACAAAAGCATTTGCATAATCTGCTTAACCACCCAGACCTAGCGGTCCAAGCCCACACCCCATGTGCGGCCCAATTTTTTCGTCCTTAATCACTAGAACAAGCAGAGCTAAATTGAAAAATAGTTTAAATGATAATAGAGTGATCTGTATAAAAAATAAGTTTACATAATATGATTAATTAAATAGTGAGTTTTTTAAACTGTTAAAACGTATTTTCGATTGTAAGTATTTTGGATTACATGTCAGTTGAGCAGTCAAAACTAATCCCAAAAGACACACAAAAAGTTTACCCCCATCGCCCCCATAGTGTTTGCCCAGCTATTCGTGTTTCATTGCTTAAGGGGCATCTCGTCAATTTTACTTGAAATAAGCTCTGGATGAAGTTAAATATGGGGGACACCTCGTGGGTTCGCTGGTTTGCCCGTGAGGTAAAGGGGGAAGACTTAACATTTTCTGCACCCAAGTGCGCATGGGTACGAACCCCACAGCCGGCAAGCTTCTGGGGGTCGGGCTCTTTTCCTTGTGGGCTGTACAATTTCCATTAATTTTCAATACTAAATTTTACACCTAAGCCTTGGGGTGAAAATACTAACAAGGAACTAGACTGCCACAACGCAAAGCCGCGTCCCCAAGAAAGTGTGGCTACAATTTCATTGTCCTCATAAAAGCAAAGCGAATTCATTAACCATGTTCACAATGGAACCTCAAACTTTTTCAAGGCCAAATTCAAATGGGGAAGTGAAGTAGAATATTTGGTCTTAGCGTTAAGATTCAAACTGAGTTAACTCTGATCAAACTGAATTTAATTTGAAATTAATTTATTTATTTATTTTGTAACATTATTTATCCGATTGATGTATTATTTATTCTTCTAATAATATTGTCATAATTTTTTTATAACATTATGTACTATAATTTTGATCAAAACTTGAACTTAATTACTTAACACCTGGTTATTTACTAATTAACTTTTCAAAATGACCACTAAATCATTTAAGCCCATGATAGTTGAATCACGTATTGTATTATATATCGAAATTTTTAATTTTTAATATTATATATCGTATATTGTATCGTATTACAAGATACCTCTTTTATAAGAATAATAAAAAATTAATAATTGATATATTATTATTTTTAAAAATATCAAAAATGTTATTTAAATTTTAAAATTATTCATATATATCGTTATTATAAGATTATTTTATCTAAAAATATTTATCAATTTATAATAATAATATATTAAATTATGAGATATATTTATTATATTATATTAATTTAATATATATTAAAATATATAATTTTTTATTTATATGAAACCACATCATAAAATACAAATAACATAAGAGAGTAGAGTAGTGACCGCGACCAAGACAACTTAGTTAAAATCAACGGTTGTGTTATGTATTAATTAACTGACGGTCTACGGCCGCTGTAAATAAGTTCTTTGTTACCAAACAAGACAAAAGACAAGGGCGGGAAAATCCCACGTGGCATGACTTTATGAGCAGCGAATAATTTTTACACGTAATCCATTGTCACGCTTGTTCATGAGATGAAGAGAAGATTGCGTTGCAATTCAGTGGTTTTCGCGTAATTAATTACAAAATCAAGGGCAGTGTTAGAGAAGAAGCGCCAAAATTTCCATAATCTGTCTTGGACGAAAAAGGTAATTAAAAAAAAAAAATGAATGTTCTGAGTTCTTTCTGGTTTGTTTTTGTCTTCTTCCATCAGCAATAAATCTTATTTTTATAAATTATTCGGATCGGCTGAGTCAATATTCCGCTGTCCTTCTCAGGTATTTTCATTATCGAGAATGTAATTTTCGCGTGATTGTTTGGTTGATAAGAAAATAAAATAATGTAATTCATCTCATTTTCTTGTTATAAAGAATAGGAGGATCGATCTTCAAATTGTGGTGGCGGATTGCAGGTGTCTCAGTCTGCAATATGTGGAGCTGGTTCGTCGTCGTCTTCTTCTTCTTTTTCCTGAAGTTGACATTTCAAGATTTCAAGTAAAATATCCATCTGAATTTGCATTCAACATATATGGTCAAATTTCTCTTATAGCATATGCATGATGTAAATAGATTTTGTCTAAGAAGCACAAAGACTCACAATCGAATACATTTCCGTGTTTTGAAAATGTTTTCATTTCTAAAACTCCTCAAAATTTATATAATACATTTCAGAGATATTTGAAATTTGTGAAAAATTTTGAAACATGTTTCTTTTAAAAAAATCGTAAAATCGATTAAACATATATATTTTATATTTCAAACCCCGAAGTGACTCTAAATCTCATGTTAAATTCATTTCTTTCCCACTCTCTGATGTGTTATTCATCTTCTTTCCTACATGTTATATACATTAGTGTGTATTATTATTTTCTTCTTAAATATCTATACATGTTTATATAAAAACAATTTATAATAGGTTTTATGATCCATTTCATAATATTATTTCTCTTCATTATTTTTTATTATTTATTTTTATATTATACAAATTTATGTATTTTTATTATAAAAAATTTGATATTTATAAAAAAAAAAAAACTCCTATGTTTTTTATATTTATAAATTTCTGTATGTTTCTGTTTTTTATATTTTTTAGAAAATATATTTCTATATTTCCCTTTTCCGTGCTACATAGGATATTATGCATGCATGCATGTAAATTGTGACTCTCAAATGGGATTCATGGGAAGATTACGTGTTTCTTCATTGATGGTCAATCAGAAATCCTCGAAATAATGCTAAAAACATCAAGGGCCAGCTTGATCAATGGACAAATTCCAGGAATTTATACGCGTTCAAGTTTCAGGATTCATTTAAGTAAACTTAAAACTAGAAAAAAAAAAAAAAAGACCTTAATCTTTCTTTAGTAATATTTTATTTCATTATATTTTCAGGTCTTTGGCCTGTCATGTGTTTGCCAATATTCATGTAGAATGCCTTTGTCTTTTTTCAGGTTCACGAATTGGGATTATTGAGGTTTACTGGTTCCAAGTCCAGGGAGAGTCATCCCGATCCTGAAAAATCGAGCAAATGGCTGGCAGTGAAAGAGGTGCAGTTTTTCTTCTTAACAATTACCCGGATTTCTGAGAAGGCTGTAACTGGGTTTCCCTTTTGGCCCCGGTGAATAAACGTTTTACAATCAATTAAACAAAAGAACTTACTAATAATTTTACGATAATAATATAGAATTCTATGACATTTCCCTCTTACAAAACACATTATGAATAATTTAGGGTGGATTAGCATAACTTGAACAATTGCCAATTTGTGCCCAATTTAAATCGAGAATGATCAGTTCGAGATTCAGTTTGGTTTGTTTGATCAACAATTAGTTTGTCGTAGAAACTATCTATAAAAAAGAAAAAAAAGTCATTAGAGACAAAAAAGAATTGTAAAAAAAAAAACAGAGAAAGTTGTATCATTAGAAATATGAATCTTTTAAAGATTTGATTAAATCGAATTGGCTTAAGACAATCTCAAATTGAGGTTACTTCTATTTGAACTCAATTCATTCAAACTGAATATTAATTCGAATTTGAACAACTCAATCCTGTCCTCCTCTGGCTGATCATGTGGCCTTGCCAAACATCATCACATTGGATAGATGCCATGCTGCTAAGTAGAAAAAATTAAACAGTTCTTCTCATTGTCCTGTTTAATTCAGATTTTCTGAGCAAAAAAAATTTGCTGGCCGTTTCCATCACAGCATGCTTGAATTTGACTTGTGTTTATCTATATGACTCATGAGCATTTTGTCCTGAAATTCCGCCTTATTTAATGTTAAAGTAACAGATTCAGGATTTCCTGTTTTTCTTTCTGCAGGAATTAAAGTTCAAGTCGAAAAGATATTGCAGCTTCTTAATAGCAAAGAACAAGAGAAAGATGATGGAAGCACATCAGATTCAGAAACGGATTCAAAACTTGTCGGTCTCATTGAGGGCATCCACAATCATTATCAATCGCTCTATACAAGGAATAGAAGCAGGAAAGAAAGACAAGCTTCAGCTTCATCAACCTCCAGCTCAGACTCTGACTATCACTCCTCCGAGGACTTTGAGAGTAATAATGGCATGTTGAGAAATGGGCAGCAGGAGATGTCTGCAACTGAAGAAAATGAAGCTTCAGACTCTGAAAATCTGGAACCTTTGAGAAAAACACAAGCATCAGAGGAGGGTCAAATATCTGGCATAAAGCTTGAGCTTGAAGCCTTGCGTGCCCAGAAAATAGATTTGGAATCGCAATGTGCAAAGAAGACATCTGAAGCTAAGCAGTTGGAAAAGGAAAATGAAGGACTGCAGAAGAAATTGAAGGACAATGAGAATGACTTAGTATCTAAAATAGAGGACTTGAAAGCACAGGTAAGCCGTCTGCAAATGGAGGTCGATTCTTCACGTGCTTCAGAAAAAAAATCAACAGGGCTCGTCAATGGCTTAAGGGATCAAGTAAATTTAATGCAAAGGGATTTGATAACTTTAACTAGACAGAAATCTGAGTTGGAATTGCTCCTGCAGGAGAAAAACAAAGAAATTTCTGAATACCAGATTCAGATTAAGAATCTAAAAGATGAACAAAACCATGTGACTGCAGTTGGGCAGAGGATGCTGAAAGAGAAAGAAAGCTATCTCGTCCGGGTGAAGGACCTGGTTCTAGAATTGGAATCTTTAAGCTCCCAGAAAAACAAATTAGAAGAGCAGCTAGATACCAAACTTCATGACACTAAACTGTTAAGAGAGGAAAAGAAGAGTTTGCAAGGAAGACTTTCAGAGCTCACTGATCAGCTTTCCGCCCTTCAAAGAAGTTATGAAGGTAGAGAGAAGGAGGCTTCTACTCAAATTCTGGCTTTAAATGCACAAGTTCAGAATCTGCAGCAGGAGTTACATGATTTACAGTCACAAAGAAGTCAGCAGGAACAACACAACAAAAAATTGACAACCAAGCTTGCAAATCAGGAGAGTATCCTGAAGGAACAAGAGGAAACTATCAACAGACTGACTGATGAATCCAGAGAAGTGAATCGTCGGATGTCCGGGTCCAAGATTAATCTTCAAGTTGCAGAAAGGAGAATGTCAGAGTTGGCAGAAGAATTTCGGAAGACATTTGAAGATAACATCCGGGTATTGAACAGAAGAATCCTGGTTGCGGAACAACTACATAATGAAAACAAAGAGAGTTATAAGAAGACAAAAGAGAGGCTGGAGGAAGAATATAGCATGATGGAGAAAAAGATTGCAACTCATGAAATTGAATTGAGAAAGCTGAGAGATGTCTTCCAACCAGGAAGCAAATCATTGCCAGAATTGAACTCAGCAGCTGGGAATTTTGAGGGGAATGGGGACTTACTGAGCCGCATTTCCGAAATTTCCACTGATCTTGTTTTTGCAAAGAATTGGGTCACTGATACATTACATGAGAAGAATAAATTGCAGAAAGAAGTGAAATGTCTAGCTGAAAAGCTAGATGACAAGGAGGAACAAGAATCTCTTTTGAAGGATAAGGTATTGAAGTTAGAAGCCAATCTGGAAACGCAAGGTGGGGAGAAGATGAATTTGTTAAAAACTGTGAGCCAACTTGAGAGACTGTTAGAAGAACTAAAGGGCAAAATAGAAGCTAAAGAAGAAAGGTTGTCGAGTCTTGCAGAGGAGAAGAGGGAGGCGATAAGGCAGCTCTGTGCTGCTATTGATTCTATCCGCTGCGACTACAATCATCTCAGGCATGAAATCTCCAAGAAGACTCTTCAAACCAAAAAATAAAAAAAAAATTCTTATAAAAATATTGAATAGATCACTTCTTTATTCATTTAACAGGGAGCATTTTGTTATAGTCAATGTTTTGGAACCGGTTCGGTGCAGTCCAACCAACGATCAAACTTATTAACTGTTTAGAAATAATATTTAAAATAATTTTGTATAAATTATTTTTAAATATATAATATTAAATATTTTAATATTAATGTCAATTTAGTTTAATAATATATATTTAAAAAATATTTTTTTTATATTGATTATATTAAACTTAATTTTTTACCTGATTAAAAATAAAAACTTAATATTGATTATATTTTTAAATAAAAAATTAAAAATAAAAGTGAATTTAGTTTCATTTCATACAAATATTATTTCAGTATCAATAATGAGGGCTAAGGTTCGATATGTCGGCACACAAAGAAAAGTTGAATGATAAATTAAAGTTAGATTCGAATCGAATTTAAATATGAGTTTACTCAAATTTAATTAAAATATTATCAACAGGATAAATAACCCTAGTAGTGAAATAAATAGTATAGTCAATAGGATAAATATTATTATCGATTGGATAAATAATATTATTGAAAAAGAATTCAAAATAAATTTGAATTAAATTCAAACTAAACTATAAAATTAAAACTTCAACTTGATTTTGATTCGGATTAAACTGAATACTAATTTAAATTGATGTATATGGATTCGAACCTATTCCTATTATAAACCAATAAATTTGAGCCAATTCAACGGCGATTCATCCTAATTCAATGCCCATACTAAGTTTTATATCATGCGCCGAACGGTGTGAGTAAGTACAGATTTTTCCACGCACATTGATGAGTCGTAAATTCATAAAATTGAATGGATAAAAAAGCATGTGAAAAGTCAACTCAATAAATACAGTGTTATTTAATTAAGAATATTAATTATTTAATGATATATATTTAATATTTATTTATTTATATATTTAAAATAAATATATATAATTTTTTTATAATTTATAATTAAATATTATTTTATTTTTAATAGATAATTACAACTATAAAATAGCTTTCCATTGCAGCTACATGCAGTAGGATTTGTTTTCAAGATATCAAAATTTTGGCAAATTTGTCTGGCTAAGGCCTAGGGTACACTCCATATAGGTATAGCTGAAAGGAATTTATGATGTAATTTAATGAGATGCCCCATCATTTATGGTTTAAAAATCAAATTGGATTGACGGACTGATGGAATTGACATGATCAAAATCTGGAATTACATTAAATTAACTTGAGGTTAAATCTACGTTTGAATTCGAGCCAAATCAAGCTCAATTCGTAGTCAATTTGAGCTCAGTTTAGTTCATATATAGATAGTTTGAGTTCGATTCGAACTCTACTCTAGCTCAGTTCAGCTCGAATTTGATTCGATTCGGTTCAACTCATTTTTCATTATCAAAACAATATTATTTTTAATATATATTAATCAAAACGATATCGTTTGTATAAAAAATTTTTAAAAAAATCTATCGAGTCAGCTTGAGCCAAGCAAAGCCTGGCTCGTTTCAGGTTCGAGTTGGCTCGGCTTGATTCCAACCCTAGTTAAATCATACAAATTTTAATGGGTTGCTTTCAACTTTCAAATTAATTCGATCTAATCATTATGCGAACACCAACATATTGTTTAGATTTGTTTTAATATTTATTTAATATATTTTAAATTCAATTTTGTTTGATTATATATCAACATAATTTTTATTTATTTTATTATAACGTTAGACTAGTTTGAGAGTGGAAAAAGTTATAATTTCTATGGCGCAAATCAAAATCAAAATCAAAATTTGTAATTTCAAAGCCTTTTGAGGCTTCAGCCAAAACCAAACTCTAGTGGCTCGACTTTAGTTGAGTTTAGCAATGATTTGTTTGACTTGTTGGAGTTAGGGTTGGATTTGAGTCAAGTGAGCTTGACTCGGTTCATATAGTTGAGTTCAAACTCATGAATAAGTTTAAATTCGATTCGAATTCATCTCAGCTCATTTTTTGTTATTAAAACGATGTCGTTTTAATATATATTGGTCAAAACGATATCGTTTTGTATTAAAATTTTTAATTATAAAATCTGACGAATAGCTCGAGTTGGTTAGGGCTAACTCGTTTTGGGCTCATCCGAACCGAGCTGACTCGATTCGAATCCAACCCTAATTGGAGTCCTATGCACCACATTCACCAAACTAAAATTCTATTTAATTAAATATTATTATAATATTTATTTAAACAAACTACTTATATGATCGTCAACACCGAACCAACCATTTCAACGGGTCTAAAAACATTGCCTCATGTGAATTATATTGTGCACCAACGAAGAAATTTCATATGGAATCTTTAATTTTCTTGTACCGTTTAAACAAAAGCAATATCATGTGTATTTAAAATGAATATCAAATTGTTTATCAATAACAATGCGTGATTGAATGTTACTATATTTTTAACTCGAAATCACCCAATTATACAATAACACATTATTGTTGATAACAAATTTGATACTGAATTTAAGCGTATATAATTTTATCATAGGCCAAAAGACTTATTCCCACTCAAGGTATAGTGAACTTTCAAATTTCCACTCACCAACTTTCAAAAACTCAAACACCCACTCCTAGTTTGGAAAACTAACATCTACCCTCCAAAATTAAGATAAAATTAGGGCAAAATCATTATTTAACAATAATATTCAACATTTATATCATTTTACCCCTTTAATTTGAAAAACTAACAATTTTACCCAGAATTAAGTTTTGAAAAGTGACATTTTACCCCCTACCTAGGGTTTCCAATTTCGCCAGCGAATTTCTGGCCAACGATGGTCGATCTCTCTCCCTCCCAATGTCGCCTCTCCCTCCGGTGTTTAATATTAGACCGACGACGTCTGGATTTGACAAAATCTAGATAAAATCCAAACAAAGATTCAAAACTCTTCATCTGGACGACAACAACGGTCCAAAAGAGATTGATCTCCTCATCTGGACCGTCATTATAGTTCAAACGAAGTCGACTTTATGTAGCGACAAAGATTCAGACGAAGAGTTTCGACTCATCATTTGGATTTCATCGAATCCAGACATCATCAATCTAATATTGAACACTAGAGGGAGTGACGACACCGAGAGAGAGAGAGAGAGAGAGAGAGAGAGAGATCAATCATCGTTGGCCGAAAATTTGTCAGTGAAATTGGAAACCCTAGGTGGGGGGAAAATGTCACTTTTCAAAACTTAATTTTGGGTGAAATTATTAGTTTTTTAAATTAAGGGGGTAAAATGATATAAATGTTAAATATTATTGTTAAATGATGATTTTGTCCTTAATCTTATCTTAATTTTGAAGGGTAGGTATTAGTTTTCCAAACTATAGGTGAGAGTGTTAATTTTGAAGAGTAGGTGTTAGTTTTCCAAAAAGCATGTATACATAACATTACTTGACATAAAAGTAGGATGTAAAAAATATGATACTCAACAAAAATAGTAATATATATAAAATAATAAAACTATGGGTACTTAATTTTGAGTATCTAATTAGATATTCAAATGATGAGTTATCATCTGATTTGGTGATTTTGAATTAAGAATAAAGTAATAAATTACATAATGACATATCATCTGAATACTCAAAACTAGATATAAATAGTACTATTCTATATAAATTGAGCAAAGTTATATATACACAATTGAATATTCAGATAATATGTTATCATAAAATTAATATTATTTTATCATCAATTCAAAATCATTTAATCATATAATAACATATATTTTATATCCCTAACAAAAATACTCTCATTTTCAATTAATATAATAAATAATATAAAAAAATATTTTAGAATAATTATACTCAATGACATTTAAGTAAAATAATATATTAGTATCTATAACCAAACATATTAATTATTTATACTAACCAAATTTGATCAAATATAGTAATAATTTATATTCAGTAATCTTTTAAGTAATTTATTTTTAGGAGACGTTTGGTTTGGATGATTTTATTACCAAAATAAATAAATTACCTTGAGAATTAATGAGTCTAAATTATTAGTATATTTGATAAAATTTAAAAAAAATGTATATATAAATTATTATTATGTTTAGTTATAGGTAATAAAAGAAATTTAGTATATAATTTTACTTAAATGCGCTTAGGTTTAATTATTCTAAAATATTTTTATGTTATTTATTATATTAATTAAAAATAAAATTATTTTCATTTTAAAAAAATTAATAAATAAAAATATAGTTATAACAAAATCAAGAGTACTTTGGTAATTTTTTAATACCTAAGGTGAAGATGATAATCAAATTATCTCTTATATTATCTGTCACATCATCATTGATAATAAAATAGTACTAAAATATTTTATTACTTATAAACCAAATAAAGTAATATAAGGAATAAAAAATAGATTATCAAATTAGTATTTTTATAAGTCTTTAACCAAATATTCTCTTAGAGGGCGTTTGGTTTGGGTAATATTTTATTACAAATATAGAAAGATTCCCTTGAAGATAAATTACTTAGAAAATTACTGAGTATAAATGATTACTATGTTTGATAAAATTTGGTAGATATAAATAATTATTGTATTTGGTTAAATGTAATAAAAGATTACTAGTAAATTATTTTACTTAAATACCCTTAAATATAATTATTTTAAAATATTTTTTTATATTATTTGTCATATTAATTAAAAATAAATTTATTTTTATCTCAAAAAATTAATAAATAATAATATAATTATAATAAAATCAAGATTACCTTGGTAATCTTTAACTACCTAAGGTGAATATGGTAATCAGATTACCACCCATATTACCTCCCACATCAGCATCGGTAATAGAAGATTATTATAATCGTTTATTACTGACAAACCAAACAAGAAAATAAAAGATAGATTATCAAAGTAATCTTCAAAAACTAAAATCAAACAACCTCTTAGGGGGTGTTTGGTTTGAATAATGTTTTATTATCAAAATAGAAAGATTCCCTTGAAAATAGATTATTTAGAAGATTACTGGGTATAAATGATTACTATGTTTGATAAAATTTGGTATATATAAATAATTATTATGTTTGGTTAAAGGTAATAGAAGATTACTAGTAAATTATTTTACTTAAATGCCCTTAAATATAATTATTTTTAAATATTTTTTATATTATTTGTCATATTAATTAAAAATAAATTTATTTTTATCTCAAAAAATTAATAAATTATAATATAATTATAATAAACTCAAAATTACCTCAATAATCTTTAAATAGCTAAGGTGAATGTAGTAATCAAATTACCACTTATATTACATGTCACGTCAGTATTGGTAATATAATATTACTGTAATCTTTTATTACTGACAAACCAAATAAAAGAATAAAAGATAGATTATCGAGATAATCTTAAAAACCCCCAACCAAACACCCCCTTAAAGTAATCTTTTAGTTTGAGTAATAAAATATTTCTCAAACTAAACCGTTTTCTTATTATTATTATTATTATTATTATTTTCTATGGGTAAGTGTGCCTAATTGTTAATGGCAACAAATTCAAAGCACAAGAAAAACAAACGCGGGAGCCACGTTCTTGTGGGCCTTGTTCCCACAGATCATGGCCCAAATTTAACATCGCGCGCGCTTTTTCCAACCAGACGCTAAGCAAATGGCGAAATATTGACCAGGAAGACGAAAAATTGAACAGCAGTGGCGATAATGTAATTAACTGAAAACTCGGAGGTCAAATTACTTTAAAAAAAAAAGCTCCAAAGATTCCGGCCCCTTAAAATTGAAGCTACAAATGCTGCTGTACAAGTCGCTTTGAGATTGCAATTTGCTCCGAATCCAAACAAAAGCGCTTGTGCGTTTAAACCGTTTTTTGAATTTAATAATAATTTCTACTTTCACAGCCTCTCTCTGTCTCTCTTTCTTTGCGTTTCTTCTCAGATTCTCGATTCGGTTTCAGCTCTCTGATTGTAGGTAAGCTTTGGTTAAGAACTGATTTACTGATTATTGCTGTGTTCGTTAACTGCTGGTGAGTGTTTTTTACAGTTAACGTTGGTTGTAGTGTTCAATCATATTCTGGATTGTTTCGACGTATTTTGATTTTTTTTTTTTTAATTTTTGAAAGGTTTGATTCATTACTGAAGTTTTTTTCTTGAATTTCAGATGATTTCGATTGAATTTAGAAATAAATTGTGACAGAAACATTGTTTCTAGATTTGATTTCTAGCTCTTCCCAAAGTTTTGACCGGCTGTTCTTTGTACAGTTTTCAATTTAAGGTTGGTTAAATTTGTATTAATTTGTTCAGAATTGAATTATGTCCTTGCAGATTGGTTCAAATCGAGGAACCTTCTTAAAAAGACTGAAAGAGAAGGTAATTTGGTTCAGGTAAACATTTACATAATTACTATAATTTTTTCGTTAAATGGTAAAAGATAAGAAAGATGAACACAATTGCATGTTTCTGCAATTCCAAGGGAAAAACAAACAAAAAGAAACAGCTCATTTTACCAGATGTTATAGCTGTCTTTTTTTATGGCTTCTGGGAAATTTCCCAGAGATGATGAATGATGACGTGGCGCCAGATTAGAATGGATGCTACTCGTTAATATACTGACATGGAGGATATCTAAGTTTTTTTTTTTGTTTATATTTTATTATAAATTGTTTTATAGTTCATCTCGAAATTTGTTTTAAAAGCTGTATTTACTTTTATTTTCATCATTTATTTAATTTTTTAGGCATAAGATGGTTTCATATAAAATCATCTGTGTGTCACAGAATATGATTAGAATACATGCATCTTTGAGTTGTGGGGCCTGTTCTCAAATCAAAACCAAACATTTCATTCAATTGACGCGTACTCACTGACAATTTGCTATTGTAGGGCTGTATCCATCATTGTATCATTTGAGGTCCTGAGTCTAATATGGTAGTTTTGGTTATTAAAGGAAGGTGAAATCTGTAGTATTAATGAAGACATTAAGTAAAAAAATTTATTTCATGGTAAAGTTATTTATTGGTGCCGTCTACTGGTGTAAAGTCCTATGCAAATGAGTAAATGCTTCTAGGACCTTAAGTTTTTGCTATTAATGACCGTGAAGAATTGGGGTTGGGATCATTACTTTTAGGCTAACAGCAATACTTTCAGCTTCGGTTTCATGGACTTTGGAATTGATTGAACCTTGGCTACACAGAAGTCAGAAAGTTTAGGCAAAAGGCCATATGGAGATATTGGGTCTCTAGAGCCATATCTGTAGAAAATTCCTTTTAGTGCAAGAATAGATGAAGTAGATTCATGAGTTTCTTCAGTGCTGATGAGAATTTGGAGCAATGTTTTGTGGGAAGATTTTCTGTATCCATAAAGAGCAGCCTCCATCCATCAGTGATTGTAATATATAGTAAGCGATAATTGTTTGCTTCCGGTGTGACAGAATTTTTGTCAAACCTTGCATTTTCACAGGCATTCTTGGAACCTTTTTTTTTTTTTTTTTTGGAATGGTAGCAATTGGCATGCCTAAGGGGTTATCTGAGCAAAAATGATATTTCCAATGGTTTGCTTTCCTTTTGAGTCACACTTTTATATACTCTTAAATCCACCAATAAGTGTCTATCTTGCTACGGTTTGTCAATTTTTTCCTGTATAAGTTATACTTGGTGACCTGGTCTTTATCTTATTCTAACTGTTAGCATATACTCTGGGTTACAAACGCTTGGCAAGCAGGTTCAGTTTTCATCATGTCAAATGGATTTTGCTTGACAGCGTCTGGAATTTAACAGGATACTTAAATTCTGAGGTTCCCAGCTCAAGATGGAAACTGACTTGTCTTGAAACACACTTACTGAGGATACAAATTTATTAATCAGAAGAGGATATGGGAAAGCATCGTTGGAGAAATTCCATAAAGTCCTTCTTTGGGAGTCATATCGATCCAGAAAAAGATGAACAGCTGAAAGGAACTAAAATAGGTAATAGAAGATAATTTTGATTCTTCTATCTGAATAGATAAATTGGATTTTTTACAAACACATGTTATTAGGTTAAATTAAACTGCTGATCACTTTAAGTGGTTTTCTTTTGCATATTAGGCTATCACTCTTCCCCTTGTAACATTAATGATTATTTTATCCAGGACTGACTTTCTTGTTTCTTGCAGAAATTGAAGACAAAGTTAAAAAGATCTTGAAACTTATCCAAAGTGAGGATCATGAAGAAAAAGATGGGATAAAAGAACCACTTGTTGAGCTAATTGAAGATTTCCATGGAAAATACCAATCGCTTTATGCACAATATGATAATCTTAGAGGAGAGCTGAGGAACAAAATACACGGGAAAAAAGAAAAGGAGGCTGATTCGTCGTCAAGCTCAGACACGGACTCAGATTGTTCTTCAAAAGGCAAATACAACAAAAATGGAGAACTTGAAAGTAAATTCCAGAAAACAACAGACAGCATAAAGCAAGAACTTGAAGCAGCAAATTTAGAACTTTCTGATCTGAAGATGAAGTTGCTGACTATCAGTGAAGAAAAGAAAGCTTTAGATTTGGAAAATCAAACTGCTTTGAGCAAGATACAAGAAGCAGAAGAAGTCATCAGAAATTTGAAGCTTGAAACTGAAAGCTTCAGCAAAGAAAAGTTGAAACTTTCAGTTGAGAATGGAGAATTGTATGAAAAACTGGAGACTGCTGGGAAGATAGAAGGTGTGCGGAATCTAGAAATTTCTGACATGAAGAGGCAGTTGACTGCTACCATTGAAGAAAAAGAAGCTTTAAATTCAGAATATCAAACTGCTTTGAGCAAGATACAGGAAGAGGAGGAAATTGTTAGAAATTTGCAGTTAGAAGTTGAAAGCTTAAACTCTGAAAAGTTGAAACTTTCAGCTGATAATGCAGAGATGAATCAGAAGCTAGAAACTGCAGATAAGAGAGAAGCTGAGCTACATAAAAGATTGGAAGATATTTCTAGAGATAAACATAACTTGATCATGGAGAAAGAGGCTACTTTTGCAAGGATTGAAGAGGGAGTGAAGATCACTGAAGACTTGAGAGCTGTGGCTGATCGGCTGAATGATGAAAAACAAATTCTCGGAAACGAGGTAGAAACTCTTAGAGGGACAACTTCTAATTTGAAGCAGCAACTGGAATCTGCAGAACAGGAAGTCTCAGATTTACGTCAGTCACTGAAATCTACCGAGGAAGAGAATAAATCTTTAACCTTGAAAGTCTCAGAGATTTCTAACGAGATCCAGCGAGCACAGAATGTAATAGAAAATCTCATGGCAGAATCAAGTCAGTTCAAGGAGAAAGTTGTTGAGAAAGAGAGGGAACTATCAAGTCTTGCAGAGATGCACGAGGTCCATGGAAATAAATCATCAGCTCGAATAAAGGAGTTAGAGGCTCAAGTAATAGGCATGGAACTAGAGCTAGAAGCATTGCGATCTCAGAATAGAGATATGGAAGTGCAGATTGAGAGCAAAACAACAGAAGTGAAACAATTAGGAGATGAAAATGCACGACTGCAAGCCCAAATATTGGAGTTAGAGACTGTGTCAAAAGAGAAAGAAGATGAACTCTCTTCTCTGAAGCAGAAACTTGATGCCATTGAGAGTGAATCAATGTCTAGAATAGAGAATTTGACAGCAGAGATCAACAATTTGCTAGTTGACATGGGTTCTTTACGCTCTAAGAAAGCCGAGTTGGAAGAACAGATAGTTTTCAAAAGTGAAGAAACATCAACTCAGGCCAAACAAATTTCAGAATACATGACTCAGGTGGAGAATCTGAAAGAGGAGATAGTGAGCAAAACTGAGGTTGAACGAAGAATTCTGGAAGAGAAGGAAAGTTTGATGGCCCAAATGGAGCGCCTGGAATTGGAGGTGACTTCTCTAAGCAATCAGATAACTGACATGGAAGAGCTTCAAGAGCAGATGAGGATCAAAATTGAAGAGAGTGATCGTTTGAGAGAGGAGAAGGCTGCACTACAGGAAAAAATATTTGAATTGGAGAGAGCATCGGGAGAGAGAGATGTTGAGTTATCTGCTCTTCAGGAGAAACATACAAATGTAGAAAATGAAGCTTCTGAACAAATAACAGCCTTAGCAGCACAGGTTAACAATCTACAACAGAACTTAGATTCCTTGCAGGCCCAGAAGACTGAATTGGAATCACAGCTTGAGAGAGAGAAACAAGAATCTTCAGAAAGCCTTATCCAACTGGAAAATCAGAAGAATGAGTTGCTGAATCAGATTACAGATCAACAGAAGCAGCTCAAAGAACAAGAAGTTTCATTCCAGGAATGCACGGCAAATCTTGAAGTTGCAGAAAGGAAAATCAAGGAAATGACAGAAGAACTCAGTAGGCTTGTTGAGTCTAATGATCAGAGGGTGGCTGATTTGGAAGAAACAGTCGAAGACCTGAAAAGAGATCTAGAAGTAAAAGGAGATGAACTGAGTACGTTGGTCGAAAACGTCCGCCAAATCGAAGTCAAGCTTCGCCTATCAAACCAGAAGCTTCGAGTCACAGAACAATTACTTTCTGAGAAGGAAGAGAGCTTCAGAAAAGCAGAAGCAAAGTTCCTGGAAGAACAGAGAATGCTGGAAGAAAGAATTGCTACATTGTCTGAAACTATGGCTGCCAACAAGGAGGCCCATCACATGATGATCACAGATATCTCAGAAAAGGTAAAAAATACTTTGACTGAGCTAGAAACTGTTATACACAGGTTCGAAGAGGCCCACAAAAGCTACGAGCATTCTATAGAGGAAAAATCACAGGAGATTCGGATTGCAAAGAGTTGGGTCGTGGAGACGAATAAAGAAAGGGTGCAACTGAAGCTAGAAGTAAGCAGACTAGCCGGGCAACTGCAAAATAAGACAGAACAAGAATTGACATTGAGGGACCAGGTTGAGAGGCTAGAAGTTAAGGCAAGTGAGGAAGAAGCAGAGAAGCTGAACCTGATAAAAGCCATGAAACAACTCGAGAAAAAAGTGGACGTTTTAGAGATGACGATAAAGAAGAAGGACAACGACATCTTGGGTCTGGCTGAGGAGAAGAGAGAGGCAATAAGGCAACTGTGCTTGTGCATCGAATATCATCAGAGCCGATGTGATTATCTCATGGAAGTACTCTCAAAGATGACTGTTAGAGACCGGAGAGCAAGATAGAAGTCATAGATATCTGTAATTCTTGTAAGCTTAATTATTCATTGTGGTTTTTTGTTAGGTGCTCGGTTCAGGCGAGCTCTCACTCGGCCTCTGCCTCGTCGCGGAATGGTTCCTGACGTGAAGAAGCTCTCAAGGAGGTTACAATTCAATAATTATAGAGTATATTTTGGTGGAAAGATGAGTCTGCTGTTTTTCATTAATCTCTCCTTTTTATACAGTTTTTGAGAAAGCTGAAAATAACTAATTAACACGTCTCCTACGAAACTGGGAAAATGCTGAAAGCTGAAAATAACTAAACAACACGTCTCCTACGAAACTGGGAAAATGCTGAAAATGGCCATAGATCATGGCTGCAACAGAAAGCAATAACATAACAGAAATTGAAAAGGGTCATAACTGCAGAATAAGGGTGCTGAATTCTTGGCCACGTAACATTCCACCCCCCTTGAAAAGGGTCTTGTCCGCAAGGCCGTTAAGGAACGTGATTCATGTTTGCGTCATCACTGATCTCTGGCAAGGACTCCACCACGACATGATTCTTGAGCTGCTTCTTGATTAATGAAATGTGCACAACCGGGTGAACTTTACTCCCTTCAGGTAAGAGTAATTTGTAGGCCACTGGCCCGATACGCTCAATGATCTTGTAAGGGCCATAGTATTTTGCAGATAATTTATGCCGTCGATCCCCAGTCAAGGAATGCTGTCGGTACGGTTGTAGTTTAAGGTAGACCCAATCTCCTACTTCAAAGTGGCGTTCCTTCCTTCCTTGATCATATGTTGCCTTCATCCTTTCTTTGGTTTTAGTAAGTTGTTGGTGTAGCTGGCGTAAGACTTGATCCCTCTGTCGTAGCTCTTGGTCCACTTCGACGTCTTTGGCTGTTCCGAGTTCGTAGAAAGTCAAGACTGGTGGGGGTCGACCATAAACCACCTCAAACGGTGTAAACCCAGTGGAAGAATGCCAACTAGTATTGTAGCAAAACTCTGCCCAGGGTAGCCATCGGGTCCATTGTTTTGGGTGATTTCCTGTAAAACAGCGTAAGTACATTTCAAGGGTTCGGTTTGTTACCTCCGTTTGTCCGTCCGTCTGTGGGTGATATGATGAAGAGAAACGAAACTCTGTCCCTTGTAGCCGGAACAATTCTTTCCAGAATGAACTAGTGAATAAGGGGTCCCGATCGCTTACAATGGACTGTGGTACGCCGTATAATTTGAGGATATTCTCATAATATGCTTGGGCAGCATTATTTGCAGTGACTGGTGTTGCCATTGCAATGAAGTGTGCCATCTTAGACAATCGATCCACCACTACCATAACTATTGTTTTACCTCTAGAATTTGGAAGGCCGGTGATGAAATCCATGGAAACCTCAGTCCACACAATAGTGGGTGTTGGCAATGGTTGGAGAAGCCCGGATGGTGCGCCTTGTTCTCTCTTATTCCTTTGGCAAATATCACATGCTTTAATGGTTTCCAATACCTGTTTCTTCATTCCTTGCCAATAGAATTGGGATCGTATGCGTTGAAGGGTTTTGTGGAGCCCTTCGTGAGTGGCAGAATGGAAACCTTGAATGACGTCCATTATTAACGGAGAAGAGGGTAGCAAGTAAATCCGTTCTTTGTAAAAAAGTATTCCATCCTTGCATGCCCATGGTCCAAGCAATTCCCCTTCTTGGAACAATTTATGCAATCTTTGCATCTCTACGTGGCTTTTGTTTTCTTCTTGAATGGTTTCTAGCCAGATAGGGACTAACACTGATATTGCCATCATTTGTGTTGGTTCTTCTCTTCTGGAGAGAGCATCTGCTACCGAGTTCTCTTTCCCTTGCTTGTATTCAATGGAAAAGTCATAGCCCATGAGTTTACTAAGCCACCTTTGTTGAGCTGGAGTGGTGATTCTTTGGCTCCATAAATATTTTAGACTTTTGTGGTCGGTACGAACCACAAATGTCCTTCCTAGAAGGTAGGGTCGCCATTTCTGTACTGCAAGCACTAGTGCCAACATTTCTTTATCATAGGTGGATAAAGTTGCATTCCTCCCTTTTAG
The DNA here is from genome assembly GCF_011075055.1 of Mangifera indica. NCBI lineage: Eukaryota > Viridiplantae > Streptophyta > Magnoliopsida > Sapindales > Anacardiaceae > Mangifera > Mangifera indica. The sequence goes on from NC_058156.1 coordinate 967,682, forward strand.
AGCTTGGCTAAAGAAGGCTATTGGTTTTTTTTCTTGAGTAAGCACTGCACCTACACCAAAATTAGAGGCATCACATTCAATAATAAAGGTTTTAGTGAAGTCAGGTAAAACCAATACCGATCCGTGTGTCATCACCCTTTTGATTTCCAAAAATGCACTTTCGGCTTTAGAAGACCACTGGAAGTTATTCTTTTTCAGCATATCAGTTAATGGTGCTGCAATTTTTCCGTAATCCTTGATAAATTTTCGATAGTACCCCGTCAACCCCAAGAACCCCCGTAGTGCAGTAACTGAATTCGGCTTAGGCCAGTCTTTTATAGTCGCAATTTTGCTTGGTTCCATTCTTACTTCTCCTTCCTTGATAATGTGTCCCAAATACTGTACTTCTGTGGTTCCAAAACAACATTTTTCCTCTTTGACATAAAGTTGTTGGTCAGCTAAAATTGAGAATACTATTTGCAAATGTTGCAAATGTGATTCCCAAGTGGAGCTATATATCAAGATATCATCAAAAAAAACTAGGATAAATTTTCGCAAATAAGGTCGAAAAATGTCATTCATTAATGCCTGAAAAGTGGAAGGCGCATTAGAGAGTCCAAAAGGCATTACCAAAAATTCATAGTGCCCATCATGTGTGCGGAATGCCGTCTTTTCCACATCTGCAGGATGCATCAGTATCTGATGGTACCCAGCTCGCAAGTCTAGCTTGGAAAAATATTTGGCTCCATATAGTTCATCCAGTAGTTCGTCAATCACCGGTATGGGAAACTTATCCTTAATAGTAGCCAAATTGAGGGCTCTATAATCCACACAAAATCGCCATGACCCATCCTTCTTTTTGACCAGTAGTACCGGGGATGAGTATGGACTGGTGCTAGGTCTGATTATCCCACTTTCTAGCATTTCTTCCACCAACTTTTCTATTTCTTTCTTTTGGCAATATGGGTACCTGTAGGGCCTCACAGAGATAGGACCACTTCCTGGCTTTAAATTGATTTGATGACTGCGAGTCCGATTTGGGGGAAGGCCTTTTGGCTTCTGAAAAATTTGATAATATTGCTCAAAAATCTGGGTCAAACCTGAGTGCTGGCACTTGGTTCCAGAGATCAATATTGTCCCTTCCTTTGTTTCCTCTCCATCTCCATCTTTTTGTCCTGTAATCAGCTGCATCAAGGTCCCACGCCCCCCATTGGCCCGAAGTTCCTTCTCCATGTGGCGTCGGTTGATCGCCCGAGCTGTCGGGGTTCGTTCACCTGTGAGAATCACTGCTCGCCCTTGCCACTGAAATTCCACCGTCATCCTTGTGAAATCCCAGATAATTGGTCCAAGAGTTGTCAGCCACTGTGCTCCCAGCACGGCATCACACCCCTCCAAGGCGATCACGAAAAATTCCACCTGGAATAAATTCCCTTGGATTTCGATTGGGGTATTTGGGAGGCGACCCATGCAAGGAAGTTTCTCACCGTTGGCTACCATCACACTCAGTCGTGCCCCTTCATCTGTTTTCAGCCCAAGTCGTGTCACCCATGCTCGATTGAGGAAATTGTGGGAGCTTCCAGTGTCCAATAGAACCACCAACGAACGCCCTTTAATCTTGGCCGGAACCCGCATGATTTGTGGTGCAATAGTCCCAGTGATGGCATGAAGGGAGATTTCGGCTACCTCTAGTTTGGTTTCAGATTCCTCCCCCACGTCAATATCTTCCTCGTCCTCTAGTTCGCAATCAATGAGAAATAGTCGTTTACAGCGGTGCCCTGGGGTATAGGTTTCATCACAATTGTAGCATAGATTTCGACGCCGACGATCCTGGATTTCCTCAGCGGAAAGTCGTTTAATTGGTGGATTGGTAACGTGTTGTATCTGACTTGACTTTTGTTTTTGTTTTTGGAGGTTTTGAGTGGTTTGGTTGTAGGTAATGTGTTTGGATTCTATGTTTGTGGGTTTTTTTTGATTCTGGTATTTGGATTCATAGAGGCGTGCAAGACCAGCAGCGTGTGGGAGAGTTTGTGGATTTGCAGCCCGCACATCAGCTCGGATGGTCTCTCGAAGGCCGCTGACGAAGCAGCTGATCTGTTGTTGTTCTGTTAGCGAACCAGCTCTTACAAGAAGCCGATCAAATTGAGTGTGGTATTCGCGAACTGACCCCATCTGTGTGAGCTTGGTGAGCTCTCCGTAGAAATCATCCAGAAGTGTTGGTCCGTAACGCTCATTTATCGCTTGCTTGAACTCCTCCCAAGTAACCCATACTCGAATTCCTCTGAAGGATTGAAACCAGAGATGTACTCCTCCTTCTAAGTGATATGCGGCTAATGGAACTTTCTCATTTGGAGGAGTCTTGTGGAAGGCAAAGAATTGCTCCGCCCGATCGATCCAAGTGATGGGGTCTTCAGTGCCATCATATCGTGGAAAATCCAAACGAACTACCCGTGGTACGATCGTTCCTTGTGCTTGCTGAAAATTGGAATGTTGTTGTGATGTCCCAATTTCAGTTCTTCTTGAACTCAGCTCATCCATTTGTGTTTGCAATTGAATAAACATCTCATGCATCTCACGCTGCATTTGCATCATTTGTTGCTGGGTTGCTTGAAGGTTTTCCTCCATTGGCTGTTTCGATGGATTGCGGTGGGTGGCGCCATTGTCGGATCCCTGCTCTGATACCATGTTGTTAGGTGCTCGGTTCAGGCGAGCTCTCACTCGGCCTCTGCCTCGTCGCGGAATGGTTCCTGACGTGAAGAAGCTCTCAAGGAGGTTACAATTCAATAATTATAGAGTATATTTTGGTGGAAAGATGAGTCTGCTGTTTTTCATTAATCTCTCCTTTTTATACAGTTTTTGAGAAAGCTGAAAATAACTAATTAACACGTCTCCTACGAAACTGGGAAAATGCTGAAAGCTGAAAATAACTAAACAACACGTCTCCTACGAAACTGGGAAAATGCTGAAAATGGCCATAGATCATGGCTGCAACAGAAAGCAATAACATAACAGAAATTGAAAAGGGTCATAACTGCAGAATAAGGGTGCTGAATTCTTGGCCACGTAACATTTTTTCTACCGTGAGCAATATTTTTTCGAAAGAGGAACGGTCCATAAAAACATAGGTTTTCCTCTGTGCGTGAGATGATGATTAAACGTTGTTAGTGGTTGGGCTGGGCTTGTTTCATTCAATTTGGTTGCAAATTTTCCTTTGTTTGCCTATCTAGCATTGTGTTTTGCATACCAATAAAACTATGTACATATTTAGATACATAAATAATATATTATTATATAATTAAATAATTTTAAATTAAAGATAAAATTATATTTAATCATATTATGACGTATCATCTTTGTAATTAAATTACATACATATAGCATTACTCTTTTAATGTTTATACATATTGTTTACTACACAAATGAGTAAATATATGGATATATTATCATGTGCTTTAATAATTTTAAATTAATGATAAAATAACACTCAATCACATGAGAACACACTTATATGTGAAACTATTTGTGTATTAAAAATATGTACACATAACATTACGCTATTATTTAATCATACTTTCAGCCTTCTAATGTTTCTGTTTCGTATGATAGTGTTACTCTATTTATAATTCAGTATACAAAGTAATACTTATTATTAGTACATAATATTATTGAATAAAACACGAAAAATTTTTGTAACCAATGGGCTGCTTCCATGTCATCACCACATATCTTAAGTACCTTTGCACAAATATTACATTATAATATCAATAAAACTATGTGCACAAATAATAATGTGTTACAATATAATTTAATATTATTTTATATTTAATTTTCACCTATCGATAATGTCACGAGCAGGCTCTAACATCTAGCTGAATTGCAGTCTCTGGGCTAAAAGCCCAAGACCCTATCTGAATAGTACCCGGAAACATTCTGGTTTCACATATTATGGTTTCCAATTTTTTTTTTTTTCAGCTTTTTTATTTCGTAAAAATGTTTTCTAAAGAAACATGAAAGCTTTGCAGGATACATAATAATTTGAAAAACTCACAACAAAAAAATTGTTCCCTATCTTTCAAATCATTTCATTTCATAATTTATCATAAAGAAAAACATAGATACAAACACTGATGTGTCATCACATAATTGAATATGATCTCTAATTCAAAATTATAATCACGTGATGTGACAAGCCAACGTTTCTATCTGTGTTTATATTTATTGTTAATGCGTAAAGTATTATTGTAATATAAATCATTCATCGGTCCTAACAAAAACACAGAATCACAAACCAAAATTTAAGCATACACAAAAGTCCATAGAGAGAAAAGTGTTATGGAAACAAATATGTTTAAAAAGTAAAAGATTCTACCAACAAACAGTCACAAATAGACATGGTAAATAATTTAACTTCGAAATCCCATCAAAACTACTAGGATGCGTCCGTGCAGCATTTCCTTATAATACTTTATTAGCATAGGATGTATGAATAAATACTAAAAACTAAGTTGTGTTTTGAACCTGATAAATAGGTATAACCGGGTACAAATACGAACACTGACCAAAGATGGGATTTTAGACATTTCCCTACATCCAAATTAGAAAATACCTGATAGTTCACTTGTAAGATTCCAGTTTATTGAATTCCAGTTTCTTGCAGAATGAACAGAGAAGATTTCAAAAATCTTAAAGCAGATCTTTGCTTCAGTCAGATATCCTCATCTCGACTCCAAGAATGTCCTTCACTATTTCGTATGTCACGAATGCAATGGCTATGGAAGGAACCACCTGAAGGGAATGCAGAAGAGCATTATACATGTTGACACATCAAATCTATAGATGAAATAATTTGCAATAGAACACTGATAAATGAACTAATGCCATGCAAATTTCCAATTAATCAAAGATTTCAGAAAATATTAGGTGGTTTCTCAAACTGATGAAAAGAGTTGAATAATACATCTAATAAAGTTGATAACAAAGTCTACGCTATTATACTGACCTTCACTGAATTAGGAACTAAACCCTTGTATAATGCTCCAATCCCCTCGTGGCGAACTGTTTTCCTAAAAGCATCAACCATACCCGTATATTCAAGGGCCACCTTGCTCTTTCCATCGCCCGTCACAACAGAAGCAGCATCTTTCCAGCCCACCATCTGCATTCTTCTTCGGATGACATCCAAAGGATAAGCAACTGTCTGGCCAAAAGTCCCAGCAACAGCTCCACATGCAAGTCTGGTTGTCACAGCCAACTCATTGTTTTCTTCAACTAGTCCAAATGCTTTAGATTTGATCAGCCAATCTTTGAGAGATTCATACACAGCAAAATTGAGACCCACATATGGTATCTGTAAGCATCATAGAATATTATAAGATCCCTACATAAAGACACGAGAATGACATGGATTTTTATAAATTATTTAGAATTCTTAAAATGAGAACAGTGTAAAAATAAATTTCCATTTATTTTAAAAAGACAGTTAGAGTCTACTCCATTTTAATAGCAACTTATCATAAAAGCAGAAGTCCACATACATGAACCATGTAAATGTAGACTTCTGCAATGCAAATGCACAAAACATATGAATGTTACAAAATTTGAGTAAATATTGCAGCATGTCCTCCGATAAAAACAAAACATTTACTTACAACTCCAATGACAGAAGGAAGCCATCCTTTGTACAAAGCCCGGGACCTTCTTCTCTGAGGACTGTTGACAGTGCATGGAAGATTCCTCTATACTGGCGAGGAGACTTGTCTGTCTGCCCAACAAATGGACAAAGTTAAACCGTCAAAATATGCATATGAGGGCTAAAAATTTTGCATACCAGAAAAAGAAGATCAAGGATCAAACTAATAAACTCACTTTCCAAAAGGTAATTCCAAAAAATACCTGAACAGTTAGCCGACCTCGCACCATGTCCATTGGGTAAGTGGCTGACATGGCAATAATTCCAGCACATGCACCAGCTCCAAGGCGTAGTATAGGAGTGAGCTCAGCCTCTTCTGCAAGAGAACCAAAAAAAAGGAGAAAATCTCATCATCATCCATCTTTCTTTGTTTCTCTCTTTCTCCTCATATAATCTCATTCTTTGTTGATCATAAGTAAAACTACTTGCATTAACGGGGAATTCCAAGACAGCAAACAGAAACAAAAAAATTTCAATGCAAAATATATAAAACCATTACATGAAAAAAATCCATAAGAAAAGCCCATAAATGTAATGCATCTAAATAATATCCATTCCCAACAAATAATTTTGTGACTCAAAATCTTATATGTCTAAGTTCAGCTTAAACAGTTTGAGATTATTCTACACTAGCACATGCACAAGCAACCTACTGATGCGCAAACAAATCATTTACACCAAACCCCTATACATTATGTCAATACATATGCACCAGATATAACATCACAAAACAATTAAACTTTAAAATTGAAGTATAGGAATTGGTTAAAAACACCGTCCAAGTTCAGAAGACCAATTTAGAGAAATGAGAGAGGAAGAAGAATGAAAAGAAAGAAATAGAGAAACTAGGATTCATACCATTTCCAGATTGCCGGCGGTAAAACCATAAAATGGCCCTGTTTATGCAAGGTAAGTTGAGAATGTTAATTTATTAAGTCAAATGAATAAAAGATACAAATTTCTAACACCTACATGACAGTTTCTAGTAAAAGATAAAAAATTATTTGTGTCCTAAAAACTAAACCAAATGCCACTATAAATCAATGATAACAAGCTAATCCAGAGAAAAAAAAGAACCAGAACATACTTAGATGCTTCCTCATAACTAAAGAACTTTACTGCTGAGTTAGGAACAATGCGAGCACAATTAGTGCCATTGCCTTTAAACAACCCTCTAAAACCCTCAGTTCTCCATATATATTTCAAACCCTGAATTGTTCCATTGTATTTTATACTATGAGGATTTTGAACCTGCATATTTCAGAACCAAATTCTGTTAATATAACAAATATACGATAATATAACTTAATTGACAACTTATAATGATAAACTACCTGGAGCAAAATCTTTAATCTCTCCAAGGGAGCAACAGCAGTTCGCGACCTACAACAGATAGTCGATTAAGATACAATTCGACAAACAAATTGCTAATTATAATATAGAAAAATTTAGTACAAGTGTGCATTTTATAAGCATTAAATTTTATGAAGGCAATGCACAGTGATTACCACGGGTCTAGGATTAAGAATTTTAAATATAAATAAATAAATATGAAAAATTAATTTATATCTAGTAAATGCTACAGTTAAATAATTTACATAATAAAGCCATAAGCGAAAACAAGGATAATTGCATAAAAACTGAATTTATAAATTCGCATAACGAATAAACTCAACAACACTGTAATGAATGAATAAACTTCATAACAAAAACAAGGAAAACAAAAAATAGATCAAAGGAGACTCACACTCCTCCGGCAACGCCACCGGCAAGAAGAGACTTGGAGATAGAAAGAAGCGCATGGCTTGGCGCTTTCACTCCTTCACTGGCGAGCTTTGCCTCTTCAGCAAGATTCACGATCGTCGAAACCGCGGCCTCACTCCTCTTCACATCCTCTCTGGACGCCATCCAAATTTCGAGAAAAAAAAATCAAAACAAAAACCTACGCTCTTCGGTCAAACTCACGGCGTTGACCGTGGCCGGCAATCGTTGTAATTGATTTTAAAAAAAGAAATCAGAACCTTGTGGTTTTCAGAGAGACACGAGTGAAAGTGAGAGCGGAGGCGCTGTGCAATGAGAGGAAACATTTCACATAGGTTTTTGTATATTTATATAAAATAATTTAATTTTTTTGCTTCAATTTAAAAAAGAAAAATAAAAGGGAGGAAAACAGAATTCAGTTATATCATCGCCACGCTGCGTTTTCGAGGGTAATTAGGATACGTCAAAGGGAACTGAAAAACAAATTTCTTTTTTTTTTTTGTAAATTTTATTTTAATTTTAAGTTCATGTTTAATTATTCACTGTTTTAATTTTTATTAATATGTTTTAAAGTTTTTGTAATATTATTTTAAATTTTATTTAATCTACTTTTAGAATTAATTATATATTATTTATTTTTTATTGAATTAAATTTAATTAAATATTATTCTAATATTTAGGGTTTAGGGTTTAGGAGTCTAATGTTCAATCAAAATCCTAAGTAGTAAATATGTGTATTTTTCATGTTCTCATATTCTTCACATATTAAATATGTTTAAAATAATTTTTGAATCCAAAATATATTAAATACGTATTTTATACTCTTTTCATATTAAATACCAATTATACACCGTATTTTATATTTACAATATTTTTGAATTTAGGGCTAAACTTAAAATACAAAATTATCCCTTTTATTTTCAATTATTTACAAATATATCACTGTCATTTAAAAAAAAGTATAATATTTCTTTTTTAATTACCAGTTTTAATTTTACGTTTTTCTCCTTTATAGTTTGTACAAAAATTTATTTTGATATGAAGTTCAAAATCCAAATTGTTAAATTTATTTGTGTTTTCTAACTGGCTGATACATTATTTATTACATAAAAAAATTTGATTATGTATTATGTTATATTAAATTTAATAATTAATTAAATTTTTTACATTTGAATTGTTATATTGATTTTCAATAAGAAATTTAAGAAAAATACTAAAATTATTATGATATTACTATATTTTTAAAAACACATTCCGTATATTTCTCATATGCAAATTTTAAAGACATTTTTTTATAAACATATTTTTTATTATTCACCGTATTACATTTGTATAATTCGAGAACCGTTTTATATTTCATTTTTGTACTTACTAACTAGTATCAAAATAACTTTACCATAATCAAAATTTGATTGAGTTAATCATATAGTTGTCTTATTTATTTACCGTAAAGCCGTAAATCAAAATAACTTTTCTTTAAAGCATTGATTAAATGTTGAATCAGCGACCGTAAGATGAAATCGAAAATTAACAATTTAGTTGTTGAGTAATATAAATTTATTTTTGAGTATATAAATAAATACATATATGATATATTATTATAAAATTAAATAATATTTTATTTTTAATTTAAAACTAATTAATTAATTAATAATATATATATCAAATGTATATCTATTTATGTTCTCAAAATAGATACGTATAATTTTATTGTTAATTGTTTTCAGTTTTTTTGTTATAATAAAATTTTAATTATTATATAATACAATGTAATAATATAATTATCATTAATTTTTATATCTTTATTTTATTTTGATTTTCATACTATTTGATAAAATAATCATGATAGTTGATTCGTGTGTTAAAAATATAATTTTTTATATTGTGCATCGAGTATCATATCGTATAATGCAACTTTTAAAAAATAATAATTGATACATCATAATTTTGAAAAATATTATAAACATCTTTAAAAATTTTAAATTTTTAATATACATCCCCACTACATCGTCATTTTCTCGAAAAAAATATATCAATTTATATTGATAAAATGTATCATATCAAACGATATATTTACTGTATTATATTAATTTAATACACCTTATAATATGTTTCATATTAATTTAACATATGCAATTTTCAATAGGCCAAATGATCATTTCCCACCCGAGGTTTGATGCAAATCCAATTTCCTATCCGCTAACTATTAAAAATCTAAACACCTATCTGTCCGTTAAATTATACTGTTACTGTCAAAGGTAAAATTGTTATTTATTAAAATATTTGAAAAACTAAAAATTCATTACATTTTCACCCCCTAAGTTTAGGAACTAACAAAGTTTCCCCATCTAAAGTTTGAAAAACTTATATTTTCCTCCTAAGGTTTTTTCAATGTGTTGTCGATGATCGGAGACAATGACGTTCTCTCTCCCTCCTAGTTTTTTTGTCAATCTCATTTCATTCCTAGCCAACCTCGACCGGCAAAAGCTGGAAAAGACAGCTTTTCTTCGTCTCCAACGAAGATGAATCACGTTTTCATCTAGAGACAAAGAATGGTCTTCCTCAATCGATTTTCTCAGTCCGTGACAACCGAAATTAGAGTGGGAGTGAGAGAGAAGTCAGGAGGGAGGGAGAACACTGTTATTGGTATCTTCAACCATCGACAGTGGTGGTTGGAAAAACCTTAAGGGAAAATATTGATTTTTCAAACCTTAAGTGGGAAAAAATTTGTTAGATTTTTAAACTTTGGGGGGGGGGGGGGGGAGGGGCCACGGGGAGAATGTAATAAATTTTTAGTTTTTAAAAATATTTTAATAAATAACCATTTTATTCCTTACAATAACAATAAAATTTAACAGATAAGTAAATATTTAAATTTCTGATTGTAAATAAACAAAAAGTTGGGTTTGCATCAAACCTTGGGTAGGACATAGTTATTTGGCCTCTCTGATATTACAAAATGTGATGCTCAAGTCAAGTGGCAAAGTTACTTGCTACTTAGGGGGTGTTTGGTTTGAGTAATGTTTGATTACTAAAATAGAAAGATTACCTTGAAGATAGATTACTTAGAAGATTACTGAGTATAAATGATTACTATGTTTGATAAAATTTGATAGGTATAAATAATTATTGTATTTGGTTAAAAGTAATAAAATATTACTAGTAAATTATTTTACTTAAATGCTCTTGAATATAATTATTTTTAAATATTTTATTTGTCATATTAATTAAAAATAAATTTATTTTGATCTCAAAAAATTAATACATAATAATTTTTCTATAATAAACTTAAGATTACCCCATTAATCTTTAAATATCTAAGGTGAAGGTGGTAATCAGATTACCACCTATGTTACCTGTCACGTCAGCATTGGTAATAAAATATTACTGTAATCTTTTATTACTGACAAACCAAACAAGGGAATAAAAGATAGATTATCAAGGTAATTTTAAAAACCGTCAACCAAACGTACCCTTATGGTGTTTGAGTTTTACTTGTCAAATAGTTTTGTTTGTTTAGGATTGAGGGAGGTGAAGGTAGTTTCATAGTTGTTAATATTCAACTATATATAATATATATATCTTATAACATAATATGATTTAGGTAAGAAATGATATAATAAAAGTACGATACGATACGATACGATATATATTATTGATAGAAATCAATATATTTTTTTAAAATAATGATGTGTTAATTAAATTTTATTGTTATTTTATTTTTTAAAAATTATATCATATACTATTATACGATGTTCATTATATGATATCAAAAATTAAGTTTTTAATATAAATTCAATTACCATGAATAATTTGTTGGGTTATATCCAAGTAAGATTTTGTTAGAATGAATTAAACACAAGTGAGTTAACAATAGATTCTATCTTCTCTGATGCATTTTTATCTTTGAAAATAATTCTTCACCTTCTCAGACTTTTATTTTAATCACTATTTTCTTTATTTTTGATATATTTTTTTATGGCCAAATAGCTAATTTCCACCCAATGTTTGATACAAATTTATTATTCACCTATTAATTATAAAAAATTTAAATATTTTTTCATATGTTAAATTTTACTGTTATTGTTAAGGGTAAAATTATATTTATTAAAATATTTAAAAGTTTAAAAATTTATCACATTTTCACTCCCTTATGTTTAAAAATTAATATTTCTTCTCACCTAATGTTTAAAAAACTTACATTTCCCTCTAAGATTAGCCTAGCACATTGCTAGTAGCCTAAGACTATGGCAATGGTGACATTTTATCTCCCTCTCGACTTTTCTATCAATCTGGTTTTGTTCTCGACTACCCTCAACAGATGAAAGTTAGAGATAAAAACGTTTCTTTGTCTTTTGACAACAACGAAAACGATGTGTCATCATTTAAAGACGGAGAATGATTTTCATCAGTTGGTTTTCTAAGTTGGTGACAATTGAAAATAGAGCAGGATTGAGAGAGAAGCCAGGAGAGAGAGAGAACATCATTGTTGCCATCTCCAATTATCAACAATGGTGGCTAGAAAAACTTTGAGGGGAAATGTTAATTTTTCAAATTTTAGGTGAAAAAAATTTTGTTAAATTTTTAAATTTAAAAGAAAAATCTAATAAATTTTTAATTTTTAAATTTTTTTAACAAAAAAAAATTTTATCCCTCACAATAACAATAAAATTTAATAAATAAATATTTAAACTTTTAATAATTAGTAAATAAAAAATTAAATTTATATCAAACATAGGAAAATAGTCAATTGGCCTATTTTCTCATTGCTTTTCCTGTAAACTCCCCATCAAATCGACTTCAAATTCAGATTTAATTCGATTGGAATATATTTTTAGCAGGTTGGGCATAAAATGTTTGAGATGAGATACGCATTTCCACCGTTCAAAAATCTGATCCGTAAGGTCACCCATGTCTTGTCACTGTTGCTTAGATGGAAGCGAAATTTGTGGGCGGTTCTACAATAAGTATGAGGTCCACACATATAAATATATTTAAATTACGTCTTTGACTAAATCCAACAACACGTGTATTGACACTTGGCGCAACGCTTGTACTCCAAATTCAATATTTGAATATTTTTAAATTTAATATTTTATTTAATTTAATTTTTTAAAAATCGATTTAATTTGATTAATTTACTTGGAAAAATAGATAAAGTAATAATTAAATTATAAAACTAATTTTTTTATATTTTTAAATTAATATTTGAATTAATTTTTTTAATAATTTAATTTTTAATTTAAAAATAAAATTTATTTAACTATCGAATAATTTTGACCACCCTGATGATGACGTGGTGTTACTTAGACTTGACGATTGATTTCTGTCCACAAACATGACCATCTTCTTTGCTTCTCATTTGCCTTCATTTTGACGATTCTAATTATTCAGAATATCATTAATTTAGCTTTACATTTCGCATAATAACTGGGATGGAAACCTTGTGGCAATGATGTGGGCAAGGTATCAAAATAAATTGACCATTAATTTGCTGATAATTTATGAATAGGTAATGCGATTATTTATTTTTTATTCTTAATTTAAAATTATTTAATCAAATATTATTACCTTAATTTATATAAATAATTATTTTATTTATTTGTATATATAAATATTAGGAAAACCGTTAAACAAAAATGTATTTAAAAGTTTTGAATATTTACTAAGAAATTTTTTTACTTCAATAACACCTCATACATTGATAACAGATACAAACAAAAACATATCATTATATAATTAAACTTTGCTTAAATCCAAAATAGTCAGTTTGAGATTATGTTTGATTCGTGTGAATCACCAGAGAAAAAGAATTATTTGAATCCAAAAAAAACTAGAGAAGAAGAAGAACAAGTAAGGCAAGCTTCGATTTGAACTGGGTTGAGTTCAAACTGAAATTTCTTTAATACAAATTTAACTCATTTGAATTGAATAGCGATCTAAGCTTGAACAGATGTGATCAAATATACCTCTAAAAACTTTCTCTTACAAATGGGTAAGATTAATTAGAAATTATGACAGTTGATTGTAATTGTATGGGTTTCATTTAAAAATTTGACGGGCCTTGTTGGGCCTCGGCCCAACAAAAGCCCATTCTTCAAATTTGAACGTGCACTTGTTCTGCTTAAGCCCACTACCTGCCCAAAAATTATGATTTTGTAAAAAATGGAGATTGGATTCGGTTTGATCTGATCTGACCTTAGAGTTGGTGTGAACTCAATTCAAATTTATAATTTAGCTTCGTATAAGTTTAAATTCATTCAAATTTGTAGACAATGTCACTAAAGACTTTCAAATGACACCTATCGATCCCCATAAAATATTTACACCCCTGTAAAAACCTTTTATTTTTTAACAAAACTTATAAAATACCTTTTAAACTTAGTACTTTATATTTATTGTTGAACAACCCTAAATTTTGCCATTGAACCGGGATTAATGTTTTTAATCAGGGTTAGATTCGAGTCGAATTCAACTCGAACGAGCCCAAAATGAACCATATGATAACGAGTTCGAGCTCGAACTCGAACTTTATTTGATATGAAAATCGAGCTAGAGCCCAAACCCGAATACTCACCTAAGTAGCTCGACGGAGCTCGCAAGCCAAGTTTCTGTATACTGTATTGAAAGAATCAGCTTTAAATTCTTCCAGGGAAGGTCTTCTTCTAGCTTCTGATCCTGCTGAATTTCTTCTGCCGACTCATGCTCTAGTAAATATAAACTGATATAGTGGGCTTTAGCTAGCCTTATCTCTTATTCTTTTTCACTTATTTGGCTGATAAATCAGCTAAATCTAAATGCTGTGGAATTTGGAGATTGGTTGATGAAAGTCAAAGACCTTTTAGAGAGTGTACAAGGCTTTAATGGAGAGGTGCAGTGTGGGGCTGTGTATTCAGTGAGGAATAGTTGTATTACACTTTTTAAATTATTTTAATTTAATTAAAGAAAATTTAAATTTAAATAAATAATTATTTCTTCATAACTTTTTAGTATATTTTTTATCAAAAAGTCAAAGTCAAAGTCTTTCATTTTAGCTTGTGTGTTCTGCTTTCAAGTTTCAAGTTCAACTTTTCAGTGTCTCACCATCTCACGCATGCTGCACATCTTCTGGCTGTTTGTAAACTTTTTATCATTCAACTTTCAGAAAAACGCATCACTCAGGGCTTCAATCGTCAACTTCAGCACCCAATCAACTCTTTATACCTTTCAAGATGAAACACTTCCTCTGTTCCACTTCCTCAACGCTTCCTATCTTTTTCAGGGACAAACTCATGAGCTCGATTCGCGAGCTCAACTTGTTATTGGGCTTGTTGAGCTTAGGTGAGCCAAGCTTGCAAGCGGCTCCCGAGTAGCTCGGTTTATATATGAGCTCGAATCAAGTAACAATTTTTAGAGTTCGTCTTCTGCTAGCCGAGCTGAGTTCAAGCTCAACTCAGCTCGAATTCAACCATATTTTTAATAATGTGGCAATACTTGTATAACCATGCAAAAATGAATATAAATGCTCTTTTACGGTCATATTAATGATATCGTTAAATGAGATACATTAACAGGAGTAGATGATAAATAAAAAATTGGGTTTTTCAAATTTAAAGGATAATAAATTATTGTTTCATTCAAGTTTGAGTGGAAAATAGTAACAAGCTTTGGGTGGACGATAGTCCAGTTCTATCTTATTCAAAATAAATTTGAGTTAGATTATATACAAGTTCTAAACATTTAGGGGGCGTTTGGTTGAAAAAAATTAAATATTACTCTGCTAATATATCTTTTATTATTTCTATTATTTTGTTTGATTTATAAAAAATAAAAAATTTTGATAATTTTTTATTACTAATAGTGATATGACAGATAATATAAGGACTAATCTGATTATCATATTTACTTTAGCTATTAAAAGATTACCAAAGAAATCTTCATTTTATTATAACTATATCCTTATTTATTAATTTTTTTAAAGTAAAAATAATTTGATTTTCAATTAATATAACAAATAATATAAAAAATGTTTTAAAATAATTATATGTAAAAGTATTTAAGTAAAATAATATAGTAGTGTTATTTTATTATCTCTCACTAAACAAAATAATTATTCATATCTATTTGTTTTTACAAATTTTATTAAATATAGTAATAATTTATACTTAGTAAATTTTAAGGTAATATATTTTTGAGATAATTTTTCAATTTCAGTAATAAAACGTTCTTCAAACCAACGCCCTCTTAGAATGTGTGTGGTTTGTGTATTAAAAAATTACTTTTGGTATTCTATTTTTTTATTTATGATAATGCTTTATTTGGTATGTCAGTAACAAATAATTTTAGTAATCTTTTACTACCAATGATGATGTGACAGATTAGATAATTTGAACAATAAACAATGACATGTCACTATAGAGTAATGTTATATGTATAAATAATGATATATTACTATATGATTAGATAATTTAAACAATAAAATTATGCTAACAAACTTTTGATACATAAATGATGTGTTATTATGTAATTTGATAATTTTAAATTAAAAATAAAATAATATTTAATCACATAATGACATAAAATTTACGTATCTAAATTATATATAAAAAGTATATACACATAATACTGTTTAAATTTTAAATTAAAATTAAAATAATATATAATCATATAATAATATATTATTAGTTATATATATAATTTTTCGGTAACGACCAATTCAAGGTTATCTTAACTTGAATAATTCTGTATTCAATTAATTAACAATTCCGACCAATTACTCAACCATTCAAAATGTCAACTCCATAGGGAAATATGATTAGAATCACAATAAAGACTTCAAGGTAATTATCCTTGTCAATCAAGAAATTTCAAGCCTTTCTGGAAGCCGGCCCCAGCCTACATCACACCTTTGTTTATAAATTTAGGCCGGAAGACTATGCCTACCCAACTTTTGGTGAATATATATATATATATACATACAATATTTAAAAAATTTAAATACTTATTAAAAGTTTAGTCTATTATCGTATATTTAAAATTTTTTTATTAGAATTAAAAATAAAATTATTATTTTATTAATAATATTAAAATAATTAAAATTATATTTTATTTTCTTTCATTGGATTGAAAAATAATGATTTCTCTCAATAATTAAGATTTAAAAAATTTATTTTCCTTTTAGGGGTTGATATCTCAAAATTTGATTACTTCCTCCGACAAATGATGACTCTCCTCTTCGATGTTTCTCTCTCGAAGGATAAAACCTTTGTCTGGAGGACGCTTTATTATCCAGATGAGATGACAAATATTGTCTTTCGTCACTATTAATCATCCTTAGAAGAAGAGAGAGACGATGATAATGATGTGGTTGGGTCTAGGTCGGAAATCGGTGGTTGGAGAGATGAATAAAAAAACTTAAGAATTTTGGGGAGAAGTTACTTTTTAAAGTTAAGGTTACGGTGAAATATTAATTTTCAAAACTTAAGGGAAAAATAAGATAAAAATTATATATTTTTGAATAATATTATTAAAACAATGGTTTTAATAATCAAAGTTGAGGTTAGACTTGAGTCAAGTTTGAATAGGAGAGTCAATTTATTTATGAAATAAAGTTAAAGAAAGTTTAACTCAATTCAGTGTGTGAGTGGGATAATGACTTGATTCAGTTCAAATTTGACACATAGTTTGATCAAGTCATGTCAAAGAATACTCAAAACGTTGTTGTTTTCCTTATTATTAGATAAAACAACGTTACTTTATCAATAAGCCAAAAACTCAACCCACAAATTTGAGCCATAAACTTGAGTTAAGCTTCAAAATTTGAACTTAAGGATAAGTTGAACTTGAACTATTCTAAATTTAGCTCAATAAACTTGAATCAAGTTATTTTTTATTCAAGTTAAACTCAAGTTAAGAATTGTTTAGACTTAATTCAGTTCATATCAACCCTCGATTAAAATTTCAATTTTTTTTTCTACTATGATTTTTTTTATTTTTAATAATTTTTCTTTCTGAAAGATTTTTTTTAACATCATTATTTATCATCTGAGCTCAATCGAATATAACTCAAACTGAATGATTCAAATTCAAACCAAAGCCCTTCTTGGAGCCCGAGTATTATACGTGATGATGTAAGACAACATACGCACAGACGTAAGTTTATGTGCATTGACTACTGGTAAATCTGACGCGCTGAAATGAAATCTTAAAAAAGTATTTGACACGGCCTTTCTGCTTTGTTGAATCGCTGCTACAGCTTTATTTCAACAGTTCCAATCAACCAAATTCCAATCAGGGTGTGTTTATTTCTTCAATCCTCTACATGGGTCTTGCCTTTCGTCAACACCAAACACATCACTGCTTTTTCAAAAACCAACTACAAATACAATACAATGCAAAGCCATATTTACAGTATTTCTTGTTCAGATCATAGAAAGTCCAATATGTTCCCGTCTAACCTACTTTATGTTAACTATTCAACTCGCTTTCCTTTCTATTTTGCAGGAAAATTGTTGAGAATTGTGTTGGTTATACTACCCTCTGAACGATTCCTGTCATGGGAAACTAAAGAATCTTAGTTTTGTAATTGGATTTTCTCTTTCTCTCTTCATTCTTTTTCTCTTTATTTTCTTATCGTTTTCTCGGGAAAAAAAGACGAGTCCTTGTTTGTCTTCTTGTTTATTATAAGTCAAGGTCCATGTTCTTCAATTGGATTTGTAATCATGTCATATTCCTGGTTTTGGTTTTCAAGCAGGAAATTGCGGGAATTTCATTCAAACCTCGAAGCTCACAAACAAAAAGAAACTCAACATAGAATATTATGCATGTCAAAACTTTTTTCTATACACTTTTTTAACCTTTGTTTTGAGCCGTTTTCCCTCTCAGTTTTGAATTTTTCTGTTTTGATCTTGAAGTAGAGTGGTCATTGTTGCGTTGTTGTCAACGTGTTGTGAATTTGATCCGTTTTAAGAGTTTGGGTCGTCGTTTTTGATGCATTAAGAATGGCCGAAGCATCCAA
This sequence comes from Mangifera indica, assembly GCF_011075055.1. Taxonomy (NCBI): domain Eukaryota; kingdom Viridiplantae; phylum Streptophyta; class Magnoliopsida; order Sapindales; family Anacardiaceae; genus Mangifera; species Mangifera indica. The sequence goes on from NC_058156.1 coordinate 986,104, forward strand.
AATTCGTTTAGTTCGTTGCCCAAAGTGTGGGAATGTGCTTCCAGAGCTCCCTGGCTACTCTGTATATGCATGTGGAGGTTGTGATGCTGTTCTTATAGGTAAGCGTGTCTCTGGTTTTTATCATTATTGTTTATACATCCTCATTTTCTTTGCTTGGCTGAGAAATCGTAGGGGAATTGAAGAGAATTTACTATGTTTTTTAAAGCTTTCTCTTCGACGCTTTGTTCTGTTCTGCTTTGACCGATCTCTCCAATTTGTTGTGAAGTTTTGCTTTTGTTTATTATTCTTTCTCTGGTTTCTAACAAAGCAAACCAGCCAATCGGGCTATTGTGTGAGCTTACGTTAATGCGTTGATGATGCAGCTAAGAAGAAAGCGTTTGCAAGTGAGATATTGTGGGAGAAATCTAATAAGGAAAAGAATGTGGAGAGTGATGCGAATCTTGCAACTGTATCACAAAAAGTGAGTGGAAGTTTGGGCAGTTTGTCTGAGACTGACAAGGAGTGTGATGGGATTGAGCTTAAGCTTGGTAGGCGAAAAGATAAAGTTTTGGCAGAAGGAAATGTTAATTTGGTTAGTGTTTCTTCTTCTTCAAGAATGAAAGATATAGAGGTTTTAATTGATAATGAGGAAATTGATTCTAGAGAAGATCATGAGGGTTTGAGGCTTGATAATAGTAATTCTGGGATAGAAATTGAGACTGCTGGTGAACGTAGTCAGTCTCCGAAGTACCCGATTAACGTTTTGGTTGGTGGAGATGATCAGGATTTTAACTTGAATAGGTCTAATTCTGTTCATTCAAGTGTTGTGAAAGGGGTTGAGGAAGTTTCAGCCAAATCCAAAAATTCTGCAGAGATCATAAATTCAAGGGTGGTTGTGGACCAAGCAAGTGTACAAAAAGTGGGGGCTTTGGGTGTTGATGAAGATCCAGGAGAAGTTTTAGTTCAATCAAAATATTTTACTGACGAAGGACCTTCAAACCACAAGCCTAATTCAGCCTATAGGTATGGTGAACCAATGAAGAACTTTGGGTACCAGGATAGGCCTAAAATAGTTGAAAGCTTAAAACTGAACCGACCTGGGATTCTTAGGAAGTTGGACGAGTTGAAGGAACAAATCAGTAGATTGGAGGATAAACCGAGGGAAGCAGTACTTGATGACAAGAGAATGACTCCACCTGAGTCTTCTAGGAAGCGTGCTGCTCATAATGTCTCAACTCAATCATTTACCAGGGGTAACCATGTCCCAAATCTACCTAATTTCAGGCATAACTGTGGACCTGCTACCTTTATGAATGATCGTAATTTTGATTTGCATAATGTCTATCCTCCTCTGAGGCATGCCCCAACTATGATCCCAGGGTCTAACTATGAGAATCCTTTTCAGTCACAAATGCTCAGGAGGCCGCCTGATCAAACATCCCTCCTATACCCACAACAACTACCTCCTGACTATATTTCAGGACGGTACATGAATAACAATCACGATCTCCACCTATCCCATTCACAGGAACCATATTTTCATCAGCCTGCATGCTCATGTGTGCACTACTGCAACAAAAATCGGCAGGCTCCTCCAAAAGCCCCTGGCTCTAGTTTCAGCAATAGAAGGGTTGTAAAGGACCAAAGGAGATCCAATTCCTACCATCATATCAGATCTGTTGCACATGGTCCAAGGAATTATGATCCTCTAGGTGGCAATCCTCTTTCATTGCACTCTCAAGATCCTCAGTCACACACAAGATGGCCAGTTGACAATGATGCAGATGTTGAAGATTTTTATCAGAGTCTTCCAAAAAGAGTGGTGGCAGCCCATGGCAATATACGGCTTTCTCATCCCATAGCAGGTGGTGCTCCATTTTTAACATGCTGTAATTGCTTAGAGCTGCTAAAATTGCCGAGGAAAGTCATGATAATGGCAAAAAATATGCAGAAAATAAAATGCGGTAATTGCGCAACTATCTACTCAATTGAAATAAAGAACAAGAGTCTCATAGTTTCTGTTGCTACCAAAACTGAGTGGATATCTAGGAAAGCTGATGATGGTTCGTTTGGCCTTGTTAATAGAAACATAGTCGACTCAAATGTTGGTGGCATGAACTCCTGCTCCATTGATTTTGATAATTCTGGTTCAAATTTCTACTTTGCCGATACCAAGCAGAATCTCCAATTAGAAGGGCCAATGTTGAAATTGGGTGAATCTGAGAACCTGCAATGCTGTTCATCTTCGCCTTTAGTTTCTACTGAGGACCCAAAGAGCCGGGATAGTGTTGTTGCCTACAGAGATGCTTCCAATTCTTCTGATCTGCCTTCCAAAGATGGCATCTCCCCAACAATTGTGGGTTCAAGTTTCAATGAGCATCTTGATGAATCCTGTTCTATCTGTGCAGTGAGAAATTCTGGGAAGGGAAACAGGAGTAAACGGTTAGATGAAGAGAAAGATATCCTTAAGGATGTTTCCTGTCAACATTCTGGTGAGAAAGATGCATCAATGGAAACTGAGGTGGAAGTATCTTTTAACGAATATTTGTCTCATGACTCTGAAGTAAGCAGAGAAGAAGAGAAACCCAGAAACAGAAAGGGGCAAAAAGCCTTCTTGGTAGGTCTTATCAAGAAAAGCTTTAGAGATTTCTCAAGGTCTAATCAAAACAGGGTGAATGCAAGACCTAATGTTTCAGTTAATGGGCGGTGTATACCAAATCGTTTGGTTAAAAAGGCTGAAAAACTTGCTGGTCCAATTGAACCTGGAGATTACTGGTGAGTTTATTGGCTCACATAATGTTTTTTATTCCTTCAATACATATCTCAGTGTGCTTAATTTTCTTAGTACATAGATCTGTGTGTAAGGGAATACACAGTGCAATTAGGGAACTCAGAAAATAATTATAAAGAAAGAATTACTTCTTTCCTAAAAATTGAAGCACATGTATTTTCAAAGTTGGCCATCTAAATAAGGCATAATCAGAGGACTTATGATCATTCTGATTTAATGGGTTTATAACGTTGTTAAAGAATGTGTGTCATATCTCTTAGTTTTCTTTTGATTAAATTATATGGTTTTTCTTACAATTCCTATCTGCATTCCTTAGGTACGATTTTCAAGCTGGGTTCTGGGGTGTGATGGGCCAACCTTGCTTGGGCATAGTTTTTGTGAGATTAGTTGAATTCTTGATTTATATATTTCTTAGTAACAATGTCATGTCCATTTATGCTTAAGTGTTGCTGCTGTTCTGCAGCCATTTATCAAAGAATTCGATTATCGCATGCCAAAAGATTGTGCTGCTGGAAACACGGGTGTATATGTAAATGGTAGAGAGCTTCATCAGACAGATCTGGACCTGCTTGCTGGCAGAGGACTGCCAACTATGAGAGATAAAAACTACATTGTTGAGTTTTCTGGGAGAATTGTGGACAAGGACTCTGGTAAAGAATTAGATAACCTTGGCAGACTCGCTCCAACGTAAGTGCTGTGATCATTTATAAGTTTTTATAATATGCCCTCGAAACTCTAATAGGATGTACGCAACAAATTCTTACAAGTAAAGAATCTGTGAAAAACATATAAACAGTTTAGGTTCCTAGTTTTCAGAGAATCATATATTAGTATATTAGATAAATCCAATTAGCTAGGTGACGTACAATTCAGTAATTATAATTTCATTTTGATTCTGTTCTAGTGGCTGCATAATTTCATGGAGAGCTTTATGTTAGTGGTAAAATTTACTTCTCAAAACCATCAAACTTATTTTCTAACTAATGAGTTGTCAACTGTTGGCACTTTTGAACAGAGTTGAGAAGGTAAAGCGAGGATTCGGCATGCGTGTTCCCAAAATGACATTGTAATTCAGATATACCCAGTTTTTGTAGATTCTGTTTCTCGTAACCTTGTAAACAATGGGCAATTCCCCTGCCCATTTTCAGTATGTGCTATGTCCATATCTTATGCGACATGTATTTGTATTCGAAATAGCTCAGTATTAGTCTATGTGCTTGTTTTATGCTGTGTGCTAGTCTAATTTTGATAACCGACAATGGCAGACTTGAATTCTCTGAGAGGAAGTAAGAACTGTGGTTTGATAATTTAGTGACAAGGAAGCATGGTTGGTGGCTAGATAAAATAAGAGCTAGATAAAGGGACAAACACAGTCTACCATATTGCATTTAACAAGATATACACATAAGAAAGGATTTGAAAATAAGCTATAAGAAATAGAACAAGAGAGTGATTGTTTAAGTAGGTCAAGATTCTGATTTCTCATTACTAGTATTTGATTGGATCTATGGTTCCTTTTTGGTGGGAAGAGAAAGCGTCAATTTCATAAGTGATTGATTCTTTGTTGTGCTATCTCAGTTCTCCCGAAGGGAAGTTTTGTAGATTATGTCATTATCAGCCAACCACGCAGGAATTGACAGAAAAATTCACAAATCATAATCCTGGCTCAAATTAGAACTGTGTTTGCAAAGACACGCCCCAGTTTGGCAGCATCGTGACAAGGGCAGCTAGTGTGGAGCACGTACGAGATTGGGCGGTTCAACGTAGTATTTTATCAAGGTGTGACAATTGAGATATTATATTTAGGGTTAGATTCGATAGAGTTGACTCAAATTCGAAAATTGTTTTGACTTAGTTTGATTTAATTTGAATTTGAGTCGAGTTCGAGTTAAAACATTCGACTCATTTTTAATATTGAGCCGAATTTGAGATAGTTTGATCCAACTCGTAGTTTAGATAAATGATTTGATTCAATTCAAATTAGTTTTATGATTTGAATTATATTAAGTAATTATTAAAATGACATCATTTTATTTACTATTACATATAATGATGTTATTTTATTATTAAGTTACAAATTTAAACTATAAATTTAAATTGAATTCAAACTAAACTCGAATTAAATCAATTTTATTCAAATCGAATTAGAATCACTAGTAATTTTGACTTGATAATTTCAAATTAAATTCAAATAAAATTGTTTTTTATTTAAGTCAAATTTAAGTTTGAAAGTATTTGTATTCGATTTAATTTGTATTAACCTCTAACCTTATTAATCTCTTTGAGTCAAAATTACTAGTCCATCTCTTATACCACTAATCTATACGAAAGTATGCTCTGTACTTGCCTTGTGGTAGGAGAAACTAATAAACTTTAAGCTAATGATGATCTAAGTGTGAACTGGCCCTGCTTGATATTGATATCGAGGTGTAGCACGGATAGATTTGCAGTGACAAAACTCTAGGCTCTTGACAAATGGTATGCATGACAATTGATCAAAAAAACAAAGAGAAAAAAGTATACTTAGCTTAATATACATTACCAGTGATTAGGCTAAACAAATCGGGTGGATTACCGGCTTAAAAACTAGTACAAGTGTTAGATTTTTGGATTCGTATACATGGGTAATAATTTTTTGTGGGTAGGTCAGGTGTGCTCATGGGTACCCACAGGCACTTGTTATTCTTTTTACTCATCTTCTTTTCTCCTTTAACATTAAATTTACAATACGTCTAATATAAATTTTATATATTTTTTCTCCTATTAATATAAAATAAACTTAAATCTATCTAAAATTATACAATTTGTTGTGTTAAGAACAAATTTAAAAAATATAATACTAAACACTTTATTATAAATATTTATTTCATATTCAATATTAAAATTTTTTAAATTTATAAAAAATATTTTTATAATTTAAATTAAAATTTCGTTCCATAATTAATATTAATCCCCCGACCTGTACTTATTAATGTGAGTCAAATATATAATTTTACTTAAATTCTTTAAATTAGTATTGAATACTAGGTTCTGCAGGTAACCCGTAATTCTATATATAATTTAAAGAATTTAAGTAAAATAATTCATAAGATCAGATACAGATTTTAAAAATGATTACTTATTTAATATTCTGATTGAATCAGCCCACAACTCCCTGATTGAATCAGTCCTTCTACCAGGTCTACCAGTAATATTAATTTAATTTCTATTAATTATTATATCATGTGATGTCCTACCCAATCATTCGGATTAGTACATTAATTTTACATGATAAATAAATAAATCTAGATTAATTTTTATTGGTTCCCAATCTGAAGCAGAAGAAGTGTGCCATTATGATTAGCCAATAATCTTGATCAATTTTAAAAGGCCAAAGCACTTATTCTCACCAAAGTATCCCCTTGTCCCGTATTTCATTCTTTAATTTTAAAAATTTTAAATACTTACTTATAAATAGTTAAAATTAATAATTTTAGAAATCAAATTATTATTTTATTTGTAATATTAAAAATAAACTAAAAATTTAATCTCTTTTTCTCTCCTAAAATTTTAAAACTAAAAGTTTCCTCTTAATCTAAGTTTTAAAAAATGACAATTCTCTCTTAGGATTTAGTTTTCAAATATTCGACATTAAATTTGACACTATCATTAGTGATAAATATCTCCTGATACCTCATCTCCCTCTAATGGCTAATTTGGAAGCTTAAACAACGTCAATTGATGTCGAAATGAAGTTAACTTTGTCTTCTTAGATAAGATGTTTCATCGAAAAAGATGAAGATAAGATCCGACGATGTTTCATCAATTCTTATGAAACATCGTCTCCTGTTGAGTTTAAGATTGTTGATTTGAGAGGAAAATGGTGAGGGAGTGATTATTAGAGGATAAGAAAAGAAATGCTATCCGAGAAGCGTTGAAGATGAGTTTGAATTTTGAAAACCAACCCTTAGGAAAAAATATTATTTTTTAAAGTTTGACTTATAGAGAAAATTATTAGTTTTTAAGATTTAGAAAAAAAAATTTTAAAGAATTAAGAGCTCAATTAACTTTAACTATTTATGAGTAGGGAAATAAAATTTTTAAATTACAAATATAGAAACTTAGAATAAGAGGATGCTTTTAAGTGGGAAATGGGCGTTTGGCCATTTTAGAAACAAGAAAACCCCAAGTATTACTGATCACTTTTAGCCTTGGCTCCTCCCAATGATTTATCAAAATGATTAAACCACCAGAAATGACACCTGTCGGCATACGAAGCGCTAGACCAGATTTAACAGTCCCCCTTTGGGCAAGAAACCGACAGTCACTCATATTGAAAAGCTTCAATGTCTGTCCCTGTGATCTACTTTTATGATATATTCTACAGTTGTGCATGCAAGTAGCATGATTTAATGCAGTACCCAGATTCTGTAAGTTATAGTCTGAGCCCATTTTGGTTTCAAAAGAGCTACTTTTTTGTGGGATAGATTGATTTAGAGGAGAAAAAATGAATTTGAATGGGAAGCTATGTTTGTCTCTTAACAAATACAACCAGCTGCTTTTAAAATTAGCGGTTGCCATTCTCTTGATGGGTCTAGCATTTAGGTTTTTATTTTTTAGCTCCCACGAGTTTTTTTCGCCTGATCTGGAGACCGCGCCCGCTGTTGCAAAAAGTGATGTGACTGAAGCAACACCAACTGATAATTTTACCATTGATGTTTCAGCATATGAAGATCAGAATCTGGAGCCTGGAAAAGGTAACTATTTTGGCTTCTTTCAATTGGGATTTTGTTTTTATTTCTATATAGCCTGCATGATGATAATGATCTGTCTCTTTTGTTTTTCAATGCTTCAGAGCCCTATGATGAGAATGAGATGCCTCAAGAAGGTAAGGAATTAATCAAATTTGATTGTTGGATTGAGTTATTGATACTTTACATTTTCTTTTTTTTTTCTCTGTTTTAGTGTAGTATTGCAATACTTCAGATCATTAACTCAGCTAGGAGTGTAACTAGTATGATGATATCTGCAAACCAATCTTATTTCGTGATTGTAATTTTGATATTTGTGTTGGGTCTACCCAATTTTTTTGTTTTTTGTTTTAAACGTGATACTAATGAAGATTGGTGGTTGTGCAAATTTTTATGTAATGCCATTTTTGTATTGATTTATTGCCTATTAGTCTTATTTAGTCTCCCTTCTACTTGGTTTTAGTATCTCTAATTTTTGTTTAGTCCGACTTACAAGCTTGCTGGAGGTTTTTGATTTGATGGAAGGGATTTGTGGTTGTTACCAGATCAGGAAGAAGAAAAGTGTGATATTTTTACTGGGGATTGGATCCCGGACCAATCAGGACCTGTTTATACCAATGAAACCTGTGCCTTCATTGAGGGTCACCAGAATTGTATGAGAAATGGGAGGCCTGATTCAGGGTATTTATACTGGCGTTGGAAGCCACAAAATTGCCAGTTGCCTCCATTTAATGCAGAAAAATTTCTCAACTTGATGAGGAATAAAACATGGGCTTTGATTGGTGATTCAATATCTCGTAATCATGTGCAGTCATTGCTGTGTATGCTCTCAATGGTACGCAGATTGTTGTAGCAAATTTGAATGTTTACTTTGGATGGTTGAATAAAAGCCAAGATTGGTCTTTTTCCCTCCATGCTTTTACTTTATGATGAAATGTTTTTCATTATCTCAAATGAGCTATCAAATTTGTGATGCCTAAATGTTTTATTTCTCCAATCCAATATAGAGCATGTTTATATGATTGTGATTGGAATGACCTATTTTGATGGGGTATCCCTAATGTTATTTTCATGAAAGTTATTTTATGGAGTTATCTATTAATGTTATTAGTATTTAGGTGACTCTGCTCTTTCAATATCTTTTTACCACATAAGCTATCATAAACAGCCATTATGTGTTTCCATTTTTGACCAGTTGCTATCGATTTTACCTTATACTTTGATGATGTATGATTCATCTTCAGTAGTTACAAATTCAAATTGATCTTTTGAATGAGCATAACCAAAAAGTTCATAATACAGTAAGCACTCTGTAGTTGATATGGTGCTATCTAGCCAGAGTTTGGGCATGTGCCATTGTTAGCTCAGGTGTGTCACCATGTTCTTTTCTGCATATTTGCCATAATATCTTATTGCAAAAGCTTGTTAGTTTCCAGTTTGTTCTGCTATGTGATAGAAAAAGAAGTATGATACTGGTTCATTGCTTAATTGTTCAAGTTTTAATGAACATGATAAATTGTTTTGTCAAAATGGAAGATCCATGATTCAATATGTTTTGCGGAGTATTGAATGTTACTGATTTGTTTGCTTGAGTTAGTTGGTAGAATTCAAATAACCAAATACTCATATTTAAAAGGTTTTTCACTTGGATGAATGATACCTTGAAAAACAAATCTAATAAATATTGGAATAAATTAAAATGGCATTCATTAGGTAACTTGTCAATTAATGTAGTTTTTGGGACCTTGTTATATTCCCTGGTGAATTGTGATACTTGAATAAATGCCTGTTGTTGTTGATATGGGTTAATTATGCTCTGTCTTTCCAGTGTTTGATAGTATTTTGATTACATGCTGAGAAACTTGTGCCAAGTTCATTACTTTACCTAAAATGAAAAGCCTTACTGGGTTCAACTCTTGTTGTCGTCAGGTTGAAAAAGCTGTTGAAGTTTATCAGGATGAAGAAAACAAATCTAAAACATGGCAGTTCCGCTCTTATAACTTCACCTTGTCAGTTGTCTGGTCCCCCTTCCTTGTTAAAGCTGCAATTTTTGAAGACATTAATGGTGTTTCAACATCTGAGGTCGAGCTTCATCTAGACAAGCTTGACAAAAAATGGACTGAGCAGTATTTTAACATTGACTACATGATAATTTCAACTGGGAAATGGTTTCTCAAGTCTGCAATCTACTATGAGAATGACACGGTAGTGGGCTGCCATTACTGCCCGAAACGGAACCTGACAGAGCTGGGATTCGATTACGCCTATAACAAAACCCTCCATCAGGTTATGGATTTCATAGCAACTTCCACGCACAAAGGGTTGATTTTTTTCAGGACAAGCACACCAGATCACTTTGAAAATGGAGAATGGCATAATGGGGGTACTTGTAAGAAAACAACACCGGCTAAACAAGGCAAGATTGAAATAAAGGACTTGCACAGGATTCTACGGAACCTGGAATTAGCAGCATTCCAGGATACAGCTGCAAAAGCAGTTGAAAATGGGGTAAATTTCAAACTTCTTGACTTTACTAATCTTTTGTTACTGAGGCCTGATGGGCATCCAGGTCCATACCGAAATTTTCATCCATTTGCGAAGGACAAAAACGCTGCTGTTCAGAATGATTGCTTGCATTGGTGCTTGCCTGGACCATTAGATGCTTGGAATGATGTAATTATGGAGATGATGCTTAATACATAAGAGCGTTAATGATGTTGGTGATGAAGAACAGATGGAGAATGAGTTCCTTCTCTTATTATTACTTCAGCATTTTTTTGATTTGTTAATGTATTCTCCATCTGTTCTTCTGTACTGAAATTAGTTAAAATTCTGGTGGAATCAAGAAAAGAGATCAGTTTATGAGTAGATAGAGCTGATTTTGATTTGTTAATGTATTCTCCAAAGTATTTCTGGGAAACTTAATGCCTGTTGAATTGAACAATATATTATTTGCTTATCAGCTTCACTTAGGTATAGTGTAGTTTTTCAGCCGCCTTGAACTATGATAGCCGAACCAAAAAAGGGTCAGTTTGAATTCAACTCACATTCATTTAGTGTAGTTTTTCATTCGTCGTGAACTCTTGAACTATGATAACCGAACCATAATGAGGGTAAATTTAAGTTCAGCTTAAATTCAAAATGGTTAACTTGAGCGTAAGCTAGTGATAAATTCATCAAAGAAATCGTGAAAAAGTAAGACAAAAAAAATCATCTAAAAAGAAATTGAAGAATAAAAAAAGTTATCAGGGGAGATTAAAAATAGTAAAAGAAGATAAAAAATCACTGCAAAAAATAAATTTGTCAACAATTTTCTGACGATTTGATTGAATCAAGCTAGGGTTATTTTTACTTAAGTTTGGCTCATATTAGCTGAACATCAAACCCAATTGACTTCATTCAAATATGTCCCTAGTTAAATTGTAATTTGGTTTTACCATGATATAATGTATTATCATGTTTTTAAATAATGAAAGTTTAATTATTCCTAAGCCCATTTATGGTAAAATAAAAAATAAAAAAATGACACGATGACTGGATTCTAGAACAATGGCAAATTGGTTTACCTTAACAGCCCCAAGCCGCTCTTAAATATATAAAGAATTAATTTTAAAATTGGCCGACGAACTATGTCCCGCCCAAGATTTAGTAAAAAGACAAATATATATTTACAGTAGTTGAAAAACTTAAATGTTCATCCAAAATTTAGTCTATTATCACACACCTAAGAATTTTTTATTAGGGTTAAAGGTAAAATCATAATTTTATTAATAATATAAAAATAATTAAAATTATATCTCATTTCCCGTTTCGGTTTGAAAAATTAACAATTTCTCCGTAGGATTAAAGATTGAAAAATTCACTTTTCCCCCCTAGATTTAATATTTCGAAATCCATCCACTTCCTCTGGCAAATGGCTGCCCTCTCTTGAAATTTAGCCAAAACCTTCGTTTGGATGATGAAAATATTATTTATTGAAGGATAACACTTTATTGTCTAGATCTGAATAACGAACATCATCCTTTGAAAGACAATGCTTTGTCATTCTTAGGTTTAGGGTGAAGTTTCCGAGGGCCAAGTTTAGGTTGGAAACCGACGGTTGCTAGTGGCTGGAGAAGTGAAGAAAAAACCCTACGAATTTGAGGGGAAAAATCACTTTTTAAAGTTGAGGTCTGGTTTAAAATATTAATTTTCAAAACTTTAGAGGATAATGAGATAAAATTATATATTTTTTAATAATATTATTAAAATAATAGTTTTACCTTTATATTTAATGGTAATTTTAATAAAAGTTTAAGAGTAAGTGGATGTTTGAATTTTTAAATTGTCATTGATATATTTTTGAGTTTGGGCTAAAACTTGGGTGGAAAATAGTTATTTGGCCTTTAAAATTGAACTCCTGATCGTTGCAGGTTCCTGCTCCCCGCTATAAATAAGGCAAGTCCGCTTCTCAGTTAAAGAAACCTGCCAAAATCTGAAGCCATGGCTACAGTTGATACTGCTCCCATGGCCATAAACGCCGTCCCTAAGAAAGCAAGAAACGACGGTAGAAAAGCTTTAAAACAGAAAAATTCATCTACAAATGAAGCTAACATCTTGCACATGTTGAAATAAACTGTCCAGCTGTTAATAAATTAGCTGGATCACGTCATAGGCTCTGTAATATTTAATTTACTTGTTTCAGTCGATGATTGTCCTGATCTTTAAGAGTTTCTTTATTATCTCTTTGTACGTTTTACTTAGTGTCTGATTTTATATTGCTTTCTGTTATGTATCAGCTTATAAAAAAATAACTTTAATGGCCATGAATAAAGTATGTAAAAAAAGTATTTCCTCATCTTCTTTTGATGATTTAGCTGACAGCACAAACCCTCTCCCAATCTCAGGTGTAATCCAACAGAGACTGGCCCTTCAAAAGAGAACCATGAGAGCCTTTCTCAGCCTCGCTCTGAGCCCAAGAAAGCAGCGGCCAAGTGAAGAGCAAAGAAGACAACAAAAAATGAAGACTCGTTTGTGAAAAATTTGCGAGAAATGCTTGAGAAAATGAAAATGGAAAAGGAGAAGACCGAGGAAATGTTGAAGGTGAAAGATAAGATGCTGAAGATGAAGGAGGAGGAGCTTGATGGGAAGGAAAAAGCGCAGGAGAAGCTTCATAAGGAGTTGAAGAAATTGCACAAAATGAAGGAGTTCAAGCCCAACATGGTAAGTTTCTTAGTGATTGTATTAGGGTTTGACTATTTTAAAGAGGATTGCTCTTGCCTTTAGAGCTTGGAATTGTCATGTAATTGAATCTGTCTTCACTGGTTCTTTCAGGGTTTTCAAAGGTTTAATTCTGAAAATTTTTCTTCAGGTTTTTCCTATTATAAAGAAGGATCAAGACAAGAAGGACAGGAAGAAGGGCGGATGTCCCGAAAAGAAAAGACCATCTCCACCCTACATTCTCTGGTGCAAAGATCAGTGGAATGAGGTGAAGAAAGAGAACCCAGAGGCGGATTTCAAGGAGATCTCAAACATTTTGGGTGCAAAATGGAAGAATGTTCGTGCTGAGGAGAAGAAGTCTTATGAGGAAAAATATCAGGCTGACAAGGATGCCTATCTGCAGGCAATGGCCAAGGATAATAGTGAAAGTGAAGCAATGAAGCTTTTAGAAGATGATCACAAACAGAAAACAGCTATGGAGCTGCTTGATCAATATCTTCTGTTCAAACATGATGCAGAAAAGGAGAACAAGAAGACAAAGTAAATTTCCACCCCTCCCTCATAGTCTCCTCTCAGTCTGCATTTCTAATATTTTTGAATTGTTTTTATGAAGGAAAGAGAAGAATCCAATGAAACCAAAGCAACCCATGACAGCATTTTTCCTCTTTGCAAATGAGAGGAGGGCAATTCTTCTAGCTGAGCCCAAGAATATTTTGGAGGTGGCTAAGATATCTGGTGAAGAATGGAAGAACATGACCGAAAAAGAAAAAGAGCCTTATGAAGAAGTGTTCACTTTGTAGCCACATAAAAACAATTTTTTGGTTCTACCTTAACAAATCTCTCTAATTTAGCTTGATTTTGTGTTCTTTTGAAACTGATAGTTGGCAAAGAAGAACAAGGAGAAATATGCTCAAGAAATGGAGGCATACAAACGAATGAAGGATGAAGAAGTTAACAATCTCAAAAAGGAGGAGGAGGAGCTGATGAAACTTCATAAACATGAAGCCTTGCAACTGCTAAAGAAGAAAGAGAAGACTGAAAACATAATCAAGGTTTGTTATTGGGTTATTACCATAAATGGTCTATTATTCTCGTTTCTGTATTTTCATTGATGCTAACTGATTACTATACCCATAAAGTCAGAAAACTAAAGAGAAGCGTCAAAAGAAGAAGCTGAACACTGATCCTAACAAGCCTGCTTCCTCATTCCTTTTGTTCAGGTGAATGTTCAGTAGTCAGTTTTTTCAAGTTACTGAAAACTATCTATGAACCCAGTTGCGATTTGTGTTGATGCAGCAAAGAAGCAAGGCAAGCTTTGTTGCAGCAGCGGGCTGGGACTAACTGCTCTACCCTTAGTGCTCTGATGCCAGTGAAATGGAAGGTAAAATTCTATATTTGGGTTCCTATATAAAGATCGTCATGTTGAGAAAGTATACTGATGTTGACATATTTCTGGGTAACCGGAACTCAACGAGGAAGAAAAGCAACAGTGGAATGCCAAGACAGCTGAAGCAAAGCTGGATTTAAATCGAGTTTATTTGATTTAAGTTTAAACTTAATTTGAATGAGTCTAACAAAAACAAAATTGAGCTTGAACTTTTTACATAAATATAAACGTGCTGAAACCTGGGACCGAACTGTATAATCAGGCGGCTCACAAGCTCGTGAGCCGATTGAGCCGTCCAAGTTAGGGATGATAATTTGAGCCTGATTTTAGGGGTTTTGACTCTTACTGACTTTAACGGAGAGAAAATTCTCTGATAGAAACGGAAAAAGGGACGGGGACGAGGATGAAAAAAATCTCTACAATCGGAGACAGGCCAGAGATGAGTACACATGTGTCCCCTCCCCGCCCTGACCTTTCCTCTCCCCGCTCCCATCCTCGTCCATTTATATTAATATATTTATTTAAAATACTAATATATTTTTATAATTTTAAATTATTTATGTTTTTCAAATTTATTTAAGTTTTTATTGTGCATATTAAAGTAATTATTATATTATATTTATGATATTTGAAATAATATGTTAATTTTAATTTTGTTATTTAATGTATTTATATTGTATTTAGAATGTATAAATAAAATATTTTTTTTTGTAAGTACGGGAAGAAGATTTTTCTCCGCAAGAACAGGAAGAGAATGAAGAGTAAATTTTTCTTTGCGAGGAGGGAACGAAGAATCATTTTCATCTCCGTAACGAAGATGGGCTAGAGACGGAGATTAATATCCCCTACAGGGATGGGAACGGGGATTGAGATCCCCTCCTCGCCCCTCCCTGTTGCCATCCCTGGTCCAAGTGTGCTTCTTCGTTTTTCAGTTGAGCTGCCCAAATGTCTCTTCGCATTTCTTCTTCAGTCTTCACTTTGAAGTTTGAAGTTTGAAAACTTGTGAAAATTGAATGTTGAGCAGCCAAGTGTAATTAAAACTTGAAAGTGAACGGTGTCGTTTCACTTTGAATTTTGAAAATTGAATTAAAGTCAAAAGTTTTTTCCTTCGCTTTTGCTTCTTCGCGCACGCGTATTCAGAGTGACTCTTCAGTTTTCTTCTTTAATCTTCTGGCCTTCTCTTCTTCTTTGGCTTTCCCAATCTCATCCGTCTCCATTCTCGTGCGTCCACTCTGTGTTTCAGACTCAGGCACTCAACGACGTCAGTTCCAATCAATGATGACGTTCAGCAGTTCAACGTGTTCTAGTTGCATAGCATCTTTGTGTTCGACGTTCGAGCACCTCTGTATGTCCGACATTCGCGTTCGACGACAACGACGAGTTTTGCGACGACAAAAGAAGGGCTTTTAATGTTTGTTGTTTGTTATTTGAATTTGTTAATTGTTTGCTGGAAAACCAAATTTTGTAATTATGGTTTCTGACTCGGGGGTTTTTGCTTCTTTACCTTGGTGTGTTCATTTGATTCCAACAAATGAAGTAATACCAGAAAGAAATCGAGTAATACTTGGTTAGAGATACCTTTTCTTTGTTAATTTGTTTCTAACAAATAGACGCAGTGTTTCTTTGGGCCGAGCTCGCGAGCACTCGAGCTCCAGCAGTTGTTTTCCTGGCCCATTGAGTTTGGATTCAAACTTACATTTATCAATTCATTAACCGAATCAAATTTAAATTTGAATTTAATTTAATTGAAATCTAACCCGACAAAAAAGTTTGTTGTTGACAAAGCACGGCAATGAGAGCTATTGGAGCTATCTTCACTTTCAATCATGCGTACTTTGACCTTTTGATGGCAGAGACTTATCACTATCCAAAGTCTAACTTTGTATTTGATTGCAATTTTAACGGTTAACTTTGTAATGAAATTTGGGCCACCAAAAATTCCATAATGTCAGAATTTGCACCACCTTTCCATATGGGTAATTTGGGATGTGATTAAACTGATTAATGAATCAAATAAAAAATTAGTAACATGGAAGGAATCAAAATATCCCAAATCAATGAAAATTATAGTAACCTGTTGATCTAGTTTATTGACAGAATTAATTTCTTAAAAACTGTGAATCCGTTTCCATATTTTGTTGATCTTGCTGACAATAATTTATACCAGGCCAACGGACTATTTTTCACTCAAATTTTAATACAAAGATAAATACATATTTGTAAGATTTTAAAAATTTAAATATTTATTTATAGACTAATTACTATTAAAAATTTTTGTTAGGATTAAAAGTAAAATTGTTATTTTACTAATAATATTAAAAAATATTTAATTTTATCTTATTTTCTCTCAAATTTTAAAAACTCACATTTCACCTCCGAACATTAACTTCAAAAAATAACTCTCCCCCCACCCAAATCCCAAGAGTTTGTTGCAAACTCTAGTGAGAATGACAATGATGATGGCGACCAATCAGTTTTGGTGTCATATAGATTGAAACAATGACAAATTAATTTTTAGTGTAATATAGATTGAAACAAAAAGATGAATATAAGTGTAAAAAATGAGTGTGAGATACGAATAGGTGTGTGCAGATACGAGCGGGTGTATGTGTGTATGTGCGGATGGAAACAGATATATATGGATGTGTACAGATACATACGGATGCAAGTGCACGAAAAATACATATGTAATACGAAAATATTATAATATAATATATATATATAAAACACAAGTGCGTGGCAGCACTCATGGCTTTATATATATGTAGAATATTATATAATATATTTATTTGTAATGAGTGCGGGAAGTGCGTGTGGGTGCGCGCACTTCCTTGCACTCTTTTTTATTTTATATATATATATTGTACATCCACACGTGTTTAATGTACATTTACATTCTTTGCACGTTTGCATGTATCCATATCTATTTATTTATATTCGTTTTTGTATCCATCCTTTATATTTATATTTATTTTTTGTTTTAATCTATATTATATAAAAAATTAATCTATTTTTAAAATAAATTTTTAAATTTTTAGAATATAAATTATTAAATATAAAGTATGTTTTAGAAGAAAAAACTATCATAAAAAAATTATACTGAATCTAGTATAATTAACGAAAAAAAGGTATTATTAAAAATAAAATAAAATTTATTTAAAAAAATAAAATAATTTAAGGTTTGTATAAATTTTTGTACCAGTTTTAATTAATATACCATGAGAAAATTTGCATACGAATTCAACCGGGTTCTAGCTAGAATTGAACATTAACTTTAATCCGGGCTCGAGAAGCCCCAGGCCGATAAGGTAATTTAACAGCACAGATTGTTACAGGCAAAACCAAAATCTTTTCTCAAGTGATATACTCACCGATCCCTTCCCTCTGGTTTTCCAAAGCCAGTCCAGATGAACCGCATTCAAAGTGGGCGAGCGGCTAGCGAAGCTGTTTTGACTGCGATGATGGCTCCAAGAAGTTCTTTATTAAGTCTCTCCTTGTTATGAACAAAAAAACAAAATACATATACGTCCTAAGAAAATGGCACATCCTCCTCAAGCGGAACGCTTCCCCGAGTCCGCCCCAGACGCAGACGCCGGTGTCCTTTTTGTTCTCGAGTCAAAAGGTCAACTCTCTGACAATTTCTAAAAAAAATACTCTTATCGTTTTAATATTTTGATTAAAATAAGTGTTTGTTTTTCAAATTTTATTAATAGGGAAGTGGTGGCATGCGGGGTTTCATCTGACGACGGCGATAGTGGGACCGACGATATTAACGTTACCGTACGTGTTCAGAGGGCTTGGATGGGGTCTGGGGTTTACGTGTTTAACGGTGATGGGGTTGGTGACATTTTACTCTTACTATCTGATGTCGAAGGTGCTAGACCACTGTGAGAAAGGTGGTCGTCGCCACATCAGATTCCGCGAACTGGCTGCCGACGTTTTGGGTATCTCCCTCCTTCGACTTCATCGTTATCGTTGTTAAACCATACTATTGCGGCGGTTTTTACGAGGACGATCTAGGAGGGTATTTTTGGAATTTAGCAAGCTCATAGATTCAAAGTTGACTTTTATTATGAGATGCTTATGCTTTTGACACTTGTCAAGAACCCAATGGACCGCATACGCAATGTAATTCAGCTGGCAGCTTTGCCTTGTGTGTTGTATTGCAGGCTCAGGATGGATGTTTTATTTTGTGATTCTGATTCAAACAGCCATCAATACTGGAGTTGGAATAGGAGCAATCTTGCTTGCATCGGAGTGCCTCCAGGTATTGCTAATTTCTGCATCTGTAACACTAACAATTGGGATAAAGACGAATACAAATTTTAAACGTGGGATCCAAACTGAGTTTATTCAAACTTAAAAATAAGTTTCATTTGAATAAATCAGTCAATGAGCTTAACTCACTTGAGTTTGAGAGTTAAATATTTTAGAATTTGAGTTTTAGGGCTATTAGCTTATTAAACTCGTGAGTTTAGAAAGTTTCGATACGACTAGACAAAAACGATGTCGTTTTAATCAATACGCATTAAAACGATGTTGTTTTAATCATTTTTTGCTCGGCTATGGCATCAAGTTTATCAAGCTAAGCTCAAAACTCGGTTCGAGCTCAAATTAGAGCTAAATTCAAATTTGACTCCTCTTAAGCAAGCTGATGGAAGTTCAATTTCAAACTCAGCTTGACTCGAATGTTGTCCTACAAACTTTGATACATCATTGTATAGTTGATTGTTAATGCATGTATTAGTAATGTGAACAAGTGAAGGTGTTTGATAGAAGAAGTGGGGCAAATGTAGTTATATTTCTTAAAGATAATGACACATTTTTGTATTGTCAATTCTTTCAACTACCTCTGGGAGGTCTCATTAAGTTCTCCGTTTGTTTTGATTCGATGATTTGTGGCCTTTGCTTTATGAAATTGCATGTAAGAATGCACATTGAACACGCAAGAATTTAGTAACAATATTGTGAATTGTTCTTTTGGTGCTATTTTCATTTTTGTTTCTTTGTTAATTTTGCCATTGTGGCTGTGAATAGATAATGTATTCAAATCTTTCCCCCAATGGGTCTTTGAAACTGTACGAGTTCGTAGCAATGGTGACATTTGTTATGATACTGCTCTCTCAGCTTCCCACTTTCCACTCACTCAGACACATCAACCTCGCTTCTCTTCTTCTAAGCTTGGGCTACACTTTCCTTGTAGTTGGTGCTTGTATTAATGCAGGTATAGAAATCATTGGCAGTATTTCATTCCCTATTGTATGTGTTAACATCATGGTGTATCTATCTGTAAAGACTCTATTAATATAACACTTAATCAGGTGATTACATATCATTATTGATACCTAGATTGATTCTCATTATAAGTGTATATACTATTCTTACTTTCAATATTCTTGTTGCAGGTGCATGGAAGAAGAATCTATAACTTAAATCCCAAGTGGGTTGGTTTGGCTGAGGATGTACTGTCACTAAATTTTGCTTGTCTTGCAGGTCTCTCCAAAAATGCTCCATCAAAGGACTATTCCCTGGAATCTTCAAAATCATCTAGGCTTTTTAGTGCCTTCACTTCCATCTCCATAATAGCTGCCATTTTTGGAAATGGTATACTACCTGAAATACAGGTAAACTTCACTGAATATCTATTTTTGGACTTCTGTGGGGCTGTCATTGGTTCTCTATTGAATGCCTAGCAGCAAAATATTTGGGACATATTGATCATACTGCACAGAAGAGGCATGCAAGGCATGTTTGCTAATTGTTGTATGCTTCTTGATTTTAACTTTGGCATTCTATCAATACAGGCAACTCTGGCTCCACCTGCCACTGGGAAGATGGTAAAAGGCCTTCTAATGTGCTACAGTGTCATTTTTGTTACTTTCTATTCGGCAGCAGCTTCTGGTTATTGGGCATTTGGGAACAAAGCTGAATCAAACATTCTCAAGAGCCTACTGCCTGATAATGGACCTTCCTTCGCTCCTGCACTGGTTGTTGGTCTCGCAGTTCTGTTTGTTCTTCTTCAACTGTTTGCCATTGGCTTGGTAAGCTCACAAATAAACTCTGCAGTCAAACTTTAGAGAGGCTGAATAGCATGAATTCCATTTTCTGGTTCAACTGGGGTAATCCTTGTACAACGTGACAGGTTTATTCTCAAGTAGCTTTTGAGATCATGGAGAAGAAATCAGCTGACGTAAAACAAGGGATGTTTTCAAAAAGAAACCTTATCCCTAGGATCATTCTTCGGACGCTATACGTGATATTTTGTGGATTTATGGCAGCAATGCTTCCATTCTTTGGAGACATTAATGGAGTTGTAGGAGCAATTGGATTTATCCCCCTAGACTTCATCCTGCCAATGCTTCTTTACAACATGAGCTTGAAACCTCCCAAATCCTCCCTCATCTATTGGATCAACATTACTATCATGGTTGTTTTTACAGGTGCAGGATTGATGGGTACATTCTCCTCTGTAAGGAAGTTGATTCTCGACGCTAACAAGTTTAAGCTCTTTAGTAGTGATGTGGTGGCCTGAACATATATGAATGAAAATCTCTGAAGATGTACTGGGTAAATTGAGTTGCCCTTCTTCTCAGAGAAAATTTGCCTCTGGTGTGAATTAGTTGTATCATAATATGCATATTTAGACTGTCTATATTTTCAAGAATATAATTTATAGGCAGTCTAACCATGCATATTTTAAAGGTTCCAAATGATATTTTCTACTCCTCTTCTGAGAATCCACCATGCTTGATGTTAGGCCTTGACTCTTACCAAGAGCTCAAATATATACATAAATATGCAAAAAGATCCACAAGTAGACAGAAAAAATCATACCAATCATCTGAGGAAGAGCCTTGAGTTTAGCATGCTCTACTGGTGACCAAGGTCCCTTCTTGACCTTGTTGCAGCAACAAAGGTTTAGTGAAATTGAAGTGACAGCAGGCAGGAAAATATCCCAAATCAAGCAATCTCAAAGAATGTTTTTCAATGTTGTTCTTGATTTAGTTATTGACACCAACTAATATCTCATGAAATGTGAACTTGATGTCTCTTTATCTTTATTTTGTTTGCCCATTTATAGGACTCTCCACGGGTACCATTTCAAGCTGTCACAGAGGGTAATTGCCTAATCTCACTTTATAAAATTCTAAGCAACACCAATGGCATATTATTAAGGATGGCAAGAGGTTGGATGAGGGAAGAGTAATCTACTCCTCGTCCCTGTCCTATTAGGAAAACCTTTTCATATTTTTGATATCCCTTACCCTCTTCATTAATAAAAAGTTTTTTAAAGGTAATTCAATATTTAAGTATTTATGGGAATAGGTAGGGGAGGAGATGAAACATGGAGGGGTCAAATCGGAGATATATTTATCTTTATCTTCGATTACAAAAATTTTAATCATCTTTGTCCTTACCTTTGTCTTGTTCCCATTTTCATTGAAAAATCTTCTCCTCATTTGGGACGAGATGTGCTGAATTCCGGTTTGAAGTCTGAATTGTTATCCTTCTACATTAACCAATTTGGTCCTCATAGCTCAAACCAAAATCTTTGTGAAGTCTATTATGTTTCTTTTAGTTTCTCATACTTACCATCTTCCCTCTGTTTTTCCAAAGCCAATTCTGCTAAGATGGTATTAGTCTATGAGCTCAAATCCAGTAACCAAAGATAAAAGAATATGAGCCACGTTCAAAGCGGGTGAGCAACTAGCGGCTGCCTAAGCTTTTTCTAGATGCGCTTCGACAGCTCCAAGAAGTTCCTTGGCCTTGTTATGAATTTAAAAAAAACAAAACATATGGCACATCCTCCTCATGCAAAACCCTTCCCCAGTCCGACAGAGAAGCAGACACAGGTGCCATTTTTGTTCTCGAGTCAAAAGGTCAACTCTCAAAGAATTACTTAAAAAGATTCTTAATCGTTTTTACATTCAACATCTTTCGTTTGAAAATGTTTTTTCTTGATAGGGGAATGGTGACTCGCGGAGTTTCATCTGACAGCAATGATAGTTGGACCGACAATATTGACATTACCGTTTGTGTTCAAGGCCTTGGATGGGGCCCGGGTTAGGTGTTTAACGGCGATGGAGTTTTTGAAGTTTTATGCTTACTATCTGACTGATTAACAGATTTTCATTGTCATTATCATGACATATCGTCAGTCTCTAACATGTCGTTTTTCCAATGTCTTCTATAGAGCAAAATTTTTCTTAATGTGACAATCTTAATTATAGTTTACTTCTAAAGCTCTTCATGGAAGATATATAAGAAGGTAGAACTCAAACAGTTATGTCTTCAAAATATATTGAATAGAATATAAGAGAGTGGTATATAAGTATTGTGGATTGGACATTAACACAAGTCAATTGATTTTGTATAATATGCGTTTCAATCTTCACACTTGTAAACCTAATATATATATTTTCGACATAGTATCAGAGCACGAACCAAACGACGGGCTTAACAGCCTAAATGTTTCTAGATACAAGTGACAATGCACCTAACCAAAAATCGGCTAAGCCAAAAGGCAAGTTTAACAACCTAAGTGTTTGCACTTAAGCGGGGGTGTTGGAGACTCAAATAAAGAATATAAAAAAAGAGTCTCACATCTAATAAACTTAAGTAAAATGACTGGTATATAAGTGTGTAAATTAGACCTTAACACAAGCCAATTGGTTTTGTGTAATATGAGTTTCAATCTTCACACTTGTAAGCCCAATATATATTTCCGATATGGTATCAGAGCATGAGCCAAACGACGGGTTTAACAGCTTAGGTGTTCCTGGATACAAGTGACAACGCACCCAACCAAAAATGGGTTGAGCTGAGAGACAGATTTAACAGTTTAAGTAGTTGCACTTAAGTAGGGGTGTTGGATACTCAAATAAAAAAAAAAAAAGAGTCTCACATCTAATGAATAGAACATAAGAGAGTGGTATATAAGTGTGGTGGATTGGATCTTAACACAAGCTAATTGGTTTTGTGTAATATGAGTTTCAATCTTCACACTTATAAGCCCAATATATATATTTCCGACACAATGCATGTGTAGAATTTAACTTAGGAAGAGCAGAAAAATTGTATTGTAGAAGTGTGAAGTTTTGACACACTTTTAATTTATGGAGTAAATAAGTTCCTCGATCTCAAGTGGTGTTCTCTCTCTCTCTCTCTCTCTCATGCACCATTTTTCATTGTGAGTCTACTCACATTATGATGTTAATCGAGAATATATAACTTGCATTACAAGCTGATGACTCACAATGACAAATTTGAACGTGTGATTCTCAACCAAATAAATAATCAAATACGTCACCTCAATAATAAGATTAGGGGCATTGATCCCTCTAAATAGTTAATCACACTCAAACGACTATCAATTATTGATGTCAATATAAGCAATGACTTGGTGCCATGGAGGTAAGGGATCTTGAATCTTCTTCAAGGTGTATAACATTTCGATCTTGTTGTCATCCATTAAGGGCTCTCCCAA
This sequence comes from Mangifera indica, assembly GCF_011075055.1. Classification (NCBI taxonomy): domain Eukaryota; kingdom Viridiplantae; phylum Streptophyta; class Magnoliopsida; order Sapindales; family Anacardiaceae; genus Mangifera; species Mangifera indica. Next base: position 1,009,677 of record NC_058156.1, read on the forward strand.
TAAAAACGACAATAAGCTACTTTTGAGCCCCAAAGTTTTACTCAGAATGCCACATACACTAAACTTACAATTGTTCATCAAGGAAAATAGTGGGTAATGAGTAAGATATCTCTTTTGCTATATAGAGATATTATCTATTCAATACCATGTATATTGACGTTCTAATCGGTTTATTCAAATTTAGAATAACTAACTCTAGTCTAAATTCAATACTATCAATTGCTAAACAATGATATTGTAAAAAATAGAGATAATTTATCAAAAATAAGAATAATCATAAAAAAAAAAACAAAAATTAGCTTTGGTGCAATTACATTAATAAAACTTTAAACTCAAACTAAATTATCAAATTTAATTCGTTCAATCTAAATATAGATTTGAGTATAGGTTTATTCCGTCGGAATACATCCATCAGGCCATAAGAGAGAGAATATATAGAAATAAAATTAAAACGTGACCATTTTGCGTACGCAGAAGAAGAAAGCAAATTTAATATTTAATAGATAAAAACACCTGTTTAATGCGTGTGCTGTACACATGTTGGATCCTTGAAAAACGGCAACGTATTGCCTCAAATTGTGGGGTTATTTTCATTGTTATCAAATTATTTATAAATTTTCATCAAATTAATTAATTAATTATTATCGCTAATAAAGCAATAAAGGACATGCATGAATCACGATAATGTTAGTCCACGTGTAAAATAAGAAATGGTTGCATTGGCACATGTGACTAATTGGTGTGTAAGATGTTGTGATCACCATGTTCCACCCAAATTTCCCCTTAAAGCATTTTCGCCCCTTAAATGTATAATTCACATTTTTTCACCCAACGTAAAAGAATCTTAATACAATATTAGAAAGCTAAATTACCATATTATCCTTCCCTATTTCAATTTTCTAAATTGCCATATCATTAAATTTAACAAAATTTGGACATATTCCTTTAAATATTAAATTTATATTAATACTCTATTCTTTCCTTATCTTTCATCTTTATTTTTTTCTTGTTAGATGATTTAATCGCTAAAACTATTTTCGTTGCCCCTTACACCACAAATCAACTTCGATTCTTGAAGAATTCACATCGTTCTCGCTTTTATTATAACAAAAGACTCTCTTTTTATGTGAATGAAAATTTTATCAATAATTGTGATATATGTATGGATTATTCTTTAATATATATCTTGCTTATTCACAACAAAATATTTTTTAAGTGACGACAAAAAAAATAGTCTTTTTGGAGAGAGATTTTTTTAAGTGACTAAACAAAGAAGCCTTTGAGGCTTTATCTACAACACATCATCACATGAATTGACATAGATAATAAAAACTGACTAATATAGTAGTGATAAAACAACTATATTCATCATAATTGAAGTTGTCATGACATTTGAAGAGGTTGTAAATGACTTTCTCAAAAGTGGAGGAGGAGACGATGAGGTTGTTGTAAATAGTAAAGACGATAAGTTGACTAAGGTAAGATTACAATGAAAAAAAAAAAGATCGTTTAAAATTTCTAATAGGGATAGAGTTATAAATTCCTAAATCTCTAAAAAAATCGGAACTAGCATATTTAAAATGTTTATGTGAGATCTATAAAGGCTTATTCTTTCAATTATTGTCAAAATTTTTGGATGATTAAATTACTATATGATGTTAGTTTTTTTTTTTTTGGACTTGTAATTTATGTTTTTAATAGGTGAAAAAGTTTAAACGCTAAACTTTGGGTGGGAAAATGTTATTCTATGGGCCTTTGAAATGGCCGAGAGCAAATAAATTTACCCATTTAGCCCCAACTAACGCGTATGATTATTCACCAAACATCACAAAATCAAAGACTTTCTCCTTTCCTCTCAAAATCTTTATCCCGGTAGATCCATTCTCTCTTCTATCTCCTTTCATCTTGTAAGCCTACAAATAATGGAAAAGATTCAACTTCAACGTCCCAAATTGGAGAAGCTTCAAGCACAAACTCAAGAAGCCAAGAAGCAGCCACCAGTTTGGGACTGTGGCAGCTCACTCTATGACTCTTTTGAGCTAAACTCCTTGAGGCTTCAACTTGAATCAGCTCTCGTTTCAAGAAGTTTATCAATGTCCTGTTTACCCGATCATAGAGCTCCTCCACCGCCACCACCACCACCACCGCTAGGCAAGAAATCTTCTTCCTCTTCCAAGTTTTCTCGGTCTCTTCAGAAGCTCCTCAAATCGGTGTTTAAGTTTAAGCAAAGTTCTACTGCTATGTTAAAGATCCGGCAACGTTCAGGTGATGATTACGGCGTTTATTATGATAAGACTGGAGCTCTTACAACGATCCCAGAAGCAGCAGAGGATGATTTTGGTGGGTTCTCGCCGGAGATCAATTCTTTGACAAAGAGAACAACTTCCGAGAGACTTACAGTTTCTTCTAATATTACTATTTCTTGTCTTTAGTATAGACAGAATATTACTATGTGTATAGTAATTTGTTCTTACGAGATTGTAAGATTTCATTTTCATGAAATTCAATAATTTTGTGTATATTATAAAATATTAAATTAAGAATGTTATGATTATATAAATATGTGAAATGTTATACATCTAAAATTTATCATAAAGTTATTAAAATGATTTATATTAGAGTAATTGGTCTTTCACTTCTAAACCCTCGCTGAATGATTATATTAGTTTCGAAGTAATGATTTATTCAATATATAATAGGGTAATAAATCTCTTCATCAAATTACTTGATTTTATTAAACTAAAATCATAATTAATGTTTGTCCACGCCAGTGAATTTTCTTACAATTTGTTCTAGGTATGCATAGGAGTTCTGGAATTTGACATTTTCATGGTCTAACATTTTTAAAACAACTGGTTTCTTCAATATTTGGTTTATTATGTCAACGACAGTGAGAGACTGGTGGATCAGATTGACCCAGACACTGCATTAAGAGAAAGTTGATTACAGATGGGTTATTTTCATCAATGTCAAACACAATACCGTCGTCATTTCTGCAATAAACAAACTGTGGCCTTGCCGCCCTGGAAGAACAAATGATGGAGAAATGGTAGTTGAGTTCATATATGACAGCACCTATGGCTAGCTTTCGTTGTTGTTAAAGTATAAAAAAAGGAAGCTCACCGTGAAGCGACTTTATGAAAGTCCAATAACACCATGTTGATAAGCTTAAGCTAGTTGTTGCTGCAGAAGAAATCAAAGCAAATGGTGACCATCTGTGTGCAAAACCCATAAACATACATGATGAAAACCAAATCGAAAGAATGCGGAATATAAACATTAACCTCCCGCCATTGCAAGTGTTGAATTTGTTACCCAATTTGTTTTTGAACGGAAGTGCTTCTAGGTGATCCGTATTTTCACAACAAATAGTATATGTGTATAAAAAATATCCGTTCACATGAGAACCCCTTTCATAAATCTTAAAAATCGTCCCACCATTAAGGATGATAATTAAAGAAGTTGAGTGAAAACATTGAGGGTTACGGACCATTTTCAATTTCATAACAGCTTAAAGTAATTACTAAGAGGGAGAAACTGATAGATATCGTTTTCTATCTTAGACATATGACATAGTAACAGTGTCAATTGGCAAACCCGTTTTCTCCAAGGGATATCCATCCATTATGGACATTGAACTCACATAATTATCTGGCTTAGTTCAGATTAATAGACATATACACAAAAAATAATGCAATAGACACAACACTCTTTGGTTTTTGATTTGCCTTTCCGGGCATGTTTGTTAAACAGCACTTTCATAATTAACCGGTTTTGGTTGCTGTCTTAATCTAAATTTTCCACATAGCATGGAGCCTTGGCCTTCAATTTTACTTTGTAGCAAGCTTTCTCACCGTAAAGGATAAGAACGGTACTCTAAAATTACCTGTGGGGAAAGGAAATCGTAGCCTGATTGAGGGTTCCACCTATCCAATTAGGTGAGTTTCGTAACCAATATATTATTGATAAGGGAAAAGGATTAAGTCCTGTCCAAATTTTAACTTAATTTCAAAGTTACACTTACGTCAGATAAAAAACTTAAACACTTATTCATAAATTAACTATTATTCAAATTTTCAGTTAAGGATAAAGATAAAATCGTTATTTTATCTATAAATCTTAAAACTTTGAAATTTATATCATTTCTTCTCTTAGGTTTTAAAAACTAACACTTCAATCTATTCTTAAAGTTTGAAAAGTTTAGATTTCACCTCTCTAATTTGTTTCCTTCTTCGGCCACCATCATTCCTATTGATAGCTGGTGCTTTCCACCTATCTTTCAGATTCGACTATGAAAGAGGACATAGGACAACCGTCCAGACATAACGATGAAACATCGTCATTTGTCGAGTCTTCCATATCTGGACAACAAAATGTTGTCCTTTGTTGGAGAAGACCTTCACTTCTTTCCAATAGTTGGTCGGTTCCCTAAGCCATTGGAGATGAAACCTGGAAAGGGGGGAAAAAGTGAATTTTTTAAAATTTCATTATGGGGGGTAAATGATATAAATTTTTTAAATTTGAGAGTTTATGGATAAAATAATGATTTTATCTCTAATTCTAACTAAAAATTTAGACAACAGTTAGTCTATGGGTAGGTGTATGAGTTTTTTATCTGTCGTGAGTATAATTTTCAATTTGGACTAAAACTTTGGTGGGAAATTGTACTTTTTCCTATTGATAAAGATTCGAGGAACTGTGGATAAGCCCCTGAACCCAGCTTTATCGCCATAACAGAAAGTGCTTGGCTTTTTTAATGGCATCTCCTTCTTTTAAAACAGGTGGGCAATAGAAAAAGATGCCTAAAGAAACTGGACTTGACTAGGCTTTGAAAAGAAAATCTGCATTTACTGCAGAACAGAGAGTACACTCTAAAACTGATCACACTCAAGAAGTGGGTACGATTGATGCACCATGTCTCTTTGTAAATCGGTTAGTGGGACCAAGGTTCTTATGAATGTTTTCAATTTGGGTTGGGCTTGACTTAGTCAAAAATTTAGATTGACTCACCACTGATAGAACCGATGATGATATCAATGTAACTAAAATTGTAATAGAATCGAGTAAAAACTGAGTAAAGCTCTACTCAATTATTTTATTGAGAGTGAATTACATGTTGGTGGAAGCCAATTAGGGAATCGAGGAAAAGAAAATAATGGCAAAAAGAAAGCAAAATAAAATGATTTTTTATTTACAAATAAATTGGATATATAAAGGTTTTTATTAATTTTATTAATTTAAAACAAAATGATAATTTTAAAACGTGAAATAGTATAAGTGATATAATAATTTAACTTTTTAAAGAAATGACAAAATTCTATACTATTAATGCCGTCTGATTTTGGATATAAAAGTGTAATATATGTTGTTTAGGAGTGAAAAGGAATTTTAAACCAAATGTTGGGTGGAAAATGAACTTAATTATTTAAAAAAAACGTGGTTAAAGAAACGCAGTGAAAACTCTGTTGATATAATTCATACATAGGAAACACGTGTAGGGTAAAGGTTTATAATTATATTTTCAATATAATCGTACGGATATATTTTTTAATATATTATTATATAATTAAATAATTTTAAATTAAAAATAAAATAATATTTAATTACATAATAATATATTATTTATATACCCACGTTACTTATATATGCTTTACTTGTCCATTCTTTATCCTTTTATTGACTAGAAACAGTGAAAAGTCATTTGGTGGATTAATGATAGGGCAAAAATTTTTGCGTTGACTAATAGTGGGCCTTGCCAAGCTGTATTTCATGTTAAGGATGTTAAATGGGTTGGGACGACCTAGTGCAGGCACATCCCTTTCGGTTTGGGCTGTTTTAACTTGACATAAAAAACCCTAAGTCATGTTAAGTCTACCTAAGGTCATCCTCCGACTCATAAGATAAGGTTTGTGAGTCAACCCGATATGATTTGATATTATAATATTTAATTTTTTAAATTTATTTTTTAATTTTTAAAACCTATATAATACAGTTCACAACTGTAACAGACTAAAATAATAAAAAAATTAATTTTATATAATTAAAAAATAAAAAAAATCATCTTTTAGGTCCTATGGAAGCATGACTTAAAGATCTTGAGTTATGCCTTGGGCCTTGAGATTTTGTCAACTCAGGCCAGCACAAAAGTTCACTAACTGACAGACCTTTGACACAACTCAACACAATGGATCGTGCCAAGATACCCACTACCAGCCCATACCACTACCACATGTATTCTGTGAGATAACATGTCAAATGATAGACTTTATGGGTCATGTCGCCTTGCAGCATGGTAAAACCTTTGCAGCCATACCTAAATGAGTCTTTAGTGAATCGGGTATTATTATTATTATTATTATTATTATTATTATTATTATTATTATTATATATTTATTTATTTATAAAATTTTTATTATTTTGTTTGAGCCCTCCTGAGTTGACCCATGGGTTTAGGCCATGACCCCCCACATGCCCGCGATTCATAACTGGTTTGGTCCAGCAGCGTTGTTGTTCATGCACAAAATACAGTAACATCTGCATTTAACTGCAAAACAGATGGTGGACTCTCAAATTGATCACACTCACCAAGTGGGTACGATTGATGTCCCATGTCTTTCTGTAAGTCAGTTAAGGCCAGCTACCTTGTCAGATATTTATATTACGAAGGCCAAAGGATAATTTCTCACCGGCGGTTTAGTGAGAAGATAAACTCCACTATGTTAATTTTATAAAATTTAAATACTTATTTATATAATATTAAAAAAATAAAAAATTTGTCATATTTTTTTTAGGTTTAAAAATCTAATAATTCTTTTCTATTTAAAATTTAAAAAGTTACAATTTCTCTATTAAGGTTTGAAATTTTCTAATAAATATTTTTTGTAGACCATTCTAAGAAGGTCATCGATAGCCTTCTTATCTCTCTCCCCAGTGGTTTCTAGGTGTGGAAACTACCATAAATTCAATTGAAATGGCCAGATAACGTTACACAAATTTGTGTAATATTGCGTAGATCTGTGTATCATCCAACCACTTCAGCATTGGTCAGACGACGCATAGACCACATTGGAAAACCATCGGGGAAGGATGTAGTGGAAAGGCTTGTCAATGACTTTCCCAGAAGGATCATTAAAAAGTGGTTATTGAAAAGAATCAAACCTTGAGAGGAAAAATACAACTTTTCAAATTTTGGATGAAAGAAAATTATTACATTTTTAAATTTTGAGTATAAAATGTGATAATTTTTTAGTTTTTTAAAATATTTTTAACTAAATGATAATTTTATCCTTAACCCTTACAATGAAGTTTAATAAAGAAATAAGTATGAGTATTTAAATCTTAAAAGATTTGTAGTAGGCCAAAGGACCATTCTAAGAGGGTGTTAACTCTCTAAACATATGAGCATGAAATAGCTCTATTTGAATTGATTAATAAATGTTAAAATAACATTTTTTTGACTGGTTTTGGTTTAAATACAGTATCAAGTTACACTCAATTCAAATTCGATTTGATTATAACTGAACTCGAATTGGATAAAAAAGAGCTACTCAAGTTCAACTCTATCAAGCAAAGCTGAATTCAAATTACCCTAAACCCGAACTTGATTGGGTCTAAATTTGTCCCCAGGAATGAGGTGAGCCATTTCATTTGAATGGTATATATATATTGTTATTAGGATAAGGTATCAACTAAATTTTACATTAATTGAAGCTTTCCGTATCAATATATCACTTTTAAGTTTTGATATTGTCGGTGATAAAATTAACTCTAATGTGAAATATATTTAACTGTTATAAAATTTAGTATAAGAAAAAAAAGGGATAAAAAAGTAGTAGACAACGAGATTTTTTTACCTGGGTAAATAATGATATATCATTTTTTTGTTTTTATTTATATTTTAGTAGTTTTTTAAAATTTGAGTTTGTGACATCGTTCACAATTGGATCAAGTTGAAATTTTGTAAAGGTGTTTATGACATAATGCTCTATATTTTGAATGGTGGAGATCTGATTTTGAGGTGTCTAGAGCTAAATTTAGATGTGTAAATAGAAGTTATGTTTTGATGATTTCTTTCCATTAAACTTGTGTTATTTAGTTTTTTGTTATCAAAAATAGTTGTTCTTGACGTACTACTAATTATATACCTCTAATTCTACTAAAGAGAACCTTGTTTATACCTATTATTAGGACTGGATTTGAACTAAACTAGCTCAAGCTCAAGCTCGGCTCGGTCGAGCCCTAAAAGAGTCGGCTCTAGCTAAGCTCTGTTGAGCTTGAGCTCGAACTCAAGTTACTCGTCAGATTTTTTAATTAAAATTTTTGATAAAAAATGACGTCATTTTGATCAATATGTATTAAAACGATGTCGTTTTGATAACAAAAAACGAGTCAAGCTCGAGCTCGGCTCGGTCTAGCCTAAAACGAGTCGGTCTTAGCCAAGCTCATCGAGCTCGAGTTAGAACTCGAGGCAAGTCTATGTTCTTGACGTACTACTAATTATATACCTCTAATTCTACTAAAGAGAATTCTGTTTATACTTATTATTGGGACTGGATTTGAACTAAACTAGCTCGAGCTCAAACTCGGCTCGGTCGAGCCCGAAAAGAGTCGGCTTTAGCCGAGTTCTGTCGAGCTTGAGCTCGAACTCAAGTTACTCGTCAAATTTTTTAATTAAAATTTTTAATAAAAAATGACGTCGTTTTGATCAATATGTATCAAAACGACATTGGTTTGATAACAAAAAATGAGTCAAGCTCGAGCTCAGCTCGGTCTAGCCTGAAACGAGTCAATCTTAGCCAAGCTCGATCGAGCTAAAACTCGAGGCAACTCTATGTGAACCGAGCCGAGTTCGAACTCAGCTCGGCTCGGTTTGAATCTAACTTTACCTGAGCTCAAATTTAATTCGAATCTAACCTTACCTATTATTATTATTGATGATAAAATATTTATCTATATTAGGTCTCATAGTTTTTCCTTCTCATATTGATTTATTTAATTTTACTGTATTTATTTTGCTGATGGGTTTCTAATAAATTTGCACAAAAAATTAAAATGTATTTTTAATTTTAAAATATAGTTTTATTCTATTTAATTATTAGGGTATCAGATTTTATTACTCAACGACACCCATTTGCTCGTACTTGGCACACTACACCCTTACCATCAAACTAGGAGACAAATTTTGGGCAGTTCCTGATCTGATCTCTTTTCCTGCAATTTTTTTTTCTTTTTACACTTTTGCTTACAGCAGTCGTTGTCAATGAAGTGAATCACAAAGGAGCTTTCTCTTTCTTTCTCAGTCCGGGTCCGTGAGTAGGTGTTCTTCATAATGTCTTCGGTTCGGGTAATCAGTCTCAAGCCATTTCTTTCTTTTCTCAATCTATAAATCTTCCGAAATTATAACCCATTTTCTTGGCATCTCAATTATAGTAATAGAATAATATATTATATCATATATTAAAATTTTAATTTTTTATATCATATATCGAATATTATATCATATTATATAATATAATTTTTAAATAATAAAATAATTAATTAACATACCATTATTTTTTAAAATATTTTAAACATTTTTTAAAATTTTTATATAGTTCTTTATTATATCATTATTTTTTTTTAAATATATTGATTTATATCAGTAATATATATTATATCGTAAGATATGCATCGTATTGTATAATAAATCTATTATATCTAATTAATTTGGTATAACATATAATATATATTATTTTTTATCTGTATCATATAATAAGATATGTATCTTATATCGTAAAATGATCTCAAGTCTAAACCTCATCAACATAACAAAATCTGCCATGGAGATGCAGCAATAAACACAACCCCATGTAGCCAACTCCAGAGATGGGTCACTTAATCCCCCTCAGGACTTCCTTGTCACCTTCATTGTTCCCACCGATGGCTCACCCATGAAGCCTCAAAGACAACTTCTTAAAGCTCTACCAAACTCCATTTCCTCAATCTTTCTTCCTCCTGTGAACTTTTAGATTCTTTCCGAGGACATTAAAATGGAACTTGGATCAATCACAGTCTAGTTCGCTCTCTCTCTCTCTCTCTGAGGGCCTTATGAAAGGCACTCAACGTCTTAACTAAGTCAACCGAATTAGTCGCACTAGTTGCCCATCTTTTTGGCAAACTACAGTCAAACCCTAAAGTTTTTTTTACTAACTTAAATTAAATGGTTTTATAAAAAACCAAATTAAATCATAAATTTTTAGTGTTTTAATTAAATTTTATTATTTAAGCCAAATTATGTCTATCTTTACAAAAGATCTATGCAAAATTATCTTTATATCATTTCAATTAACATAATTCATTAATAAAAGTAGATGATAAATGAAAATCTGGACTTTTCTAAAACTTATAAGGTGAGAATGAAAATGAAATTTTCATCAAACTTTGGGTGGGCAATAGTATTTTTGCTATGGAAATACGAGTAAACTTAATTTTATAATAATGTGGAATTTGGACCGTACATTCGTACTGTTACGTATCCAAAGCAAAGCATTTATTGGCAGAAAATTACACAGTGCATGAAGCCATTTACATCTGGTTCTTCCATATCTGCGCCACTTTGGCAAGTGATTTAGCAGACGACCCTTCTTGCCTCAGAACTTCTGCTGCAGCATCCTTGATTTCTCTCATCTTATTTCTTAAGGATTTGCCTTCTTCTCCATTAATTAGCCCCCTCACATACTTGGCTATATCTTCTTTCCCAACTAATCCTTTTTCATTCATTTTGACCCTCATTGCCACCTTCAAATCATCTGAGAGGAGGACGGCATTCATCTTTTGTTCTGCATAAAGTGGCCATGCAATTAAGGGGACGCCATGTACAATGCTCTCTAGGGATGAGTTCCACCCACAATGACTCAAGAATCCTCCTGTTGATTCATGGCTCAGGACTTGAACCTGGGGAGCCCAAGATGTAACCACTAGACCTACCTCTTTGGTCCTACCCAAGAATCCTTCCGGTAAAAAATCAGAAGGGTCATCGATGCTTTGGAGACTAAAATAGCTGGCATTTGCAGCTTTCTCATGTGGGCTCCTTACCACCCAGAGAAATCTTTGTCCACTCATTTCAAGTCCTAGAGCCAATTCATTCAACTGGTCCTTTGTTAAAGTCCCACCACTCCCAAAAGAAACAAACAATACTGACCCAGTTGGCTGTTTGGCTAACCACTTCAAACAACCAGAATTTTCATGTTCGGCCTCACTGATTAATCCATTCTGTATCAAGGGTCCAACGGGATAAACCGGAGGACTAACACCTGATGAATCACTCTCCATCAAGGCCTTAAAAGCCCCTGGTTCCAAATCCATAAAGCTATTGACCATAATCCCAGCGGCCAAATGGTACTTATTAGCTATGCCAGTTATCCACTTGTATGCTTCATTTTTCTTATCTTGAACTGGGTCCACCAGATCACGCCCGTGTATTGGGACGCAACCAGGAAATTGGACAGGTTCAGGCAAGTCCCTAAACTCGCAAGTGAACTTCTTATCAAGCTCAGGGAGGTGAAAGACCATAGACAGTACCATGGCCGTTGAGGGGAAGAAAATGAAGGGCAAAATACCGAATTCTTTAGCCACTTCCAGCGCATCCGTGCCAAAGAGATCGGCAACTAGTGCGACCAATTTGGTTGACTCAGTTAAGACCTTGAGTGTCTCTCGTAAGGCCGAGAGAGAGCGAACTAGACTGAGAGTGATCCGAGTTTCGATTTTAATGTCCTCAGGAAGGTCCTCAAAGCTCGCAGGAGGAAGAAAGATTGAGGAAATAGAGCTGGGTAGAGCTTCAAGAAGTTGTCTTTGGGGCTTAATGGGTGAGCCATCAGTGGGAATAATGAAGGTGACAAAGAAGTCGTGGCTAAGAACAAGTCGCTTAGCTAATTCGACAAGAGGGATTAAGTGACCCATCCCTGGAGTTGGCACTATGGCTACGTGGGGATGTGCTTGTTGCTGCATCTCCATGGCAGATTTTGTTAAGTTCACGAGGTTGAAAGGTGAAGAAAATGGGTTACAATTTGGGAAAATTTATAGATTGAGAAAAGAAAGAAATGGCCGAAGAGGAAGACTTACTTAAGACCGAGAAAGAAAAAGCAAGCTCATTTGTGATTCACGAGCATTACCGAAGGCTGCCATAAGCAAAAGTTGGAAATGGGTTTTTTTTTTTTTTTAATTTTTAAATTTTATACATTCCATAATAATTTTAAAAATAATAATTACACCCCTACAAAACTTAACAAAATACAATATTTCAAGGTCCATTAAAATTTAGATATTTTTCAAAATTTCAATGATAAATTTTTAAAATGGTAAAGTTATATTTATAATTTGATATTTATGTTAAGTGCTAATAATAGTTTTATAATTTTAATAAAAATAAAAAATAATCATTTTCAGAAAAATCAAATACAATTTATTGATGGAAATAAATAAAGGGTGTGAATTTGGTTTTTGAAATTTAAAATGTGGAATTATTATTTCATCAAACCCTGGGTGAGAAATAGTCATCTGGCCATTTTTTCATCCTTTCACACTCAGTAGGGCCGCCTACCTTCCAACAGACAAAAAATGGTAGGTGAGAAATTTGATGAGAAAGATTTTTCTCCATACCTTTCACTAAGAAATGATTGATGGAATGGCTGGTGTCTCTGTTCACACGTTTGAAAGAAGCAATTGAACCACTAAAAAGTGAGGATGAAAGAGAGGCTTTTACACGGTTTGAAACACCTGAGCCTGGATTTTTTTTTGGGTGGGATTAAACCAATTATATTAAATAAAATATAAATTAAAAATTTAATCTTAATTTATTATTAAAAGAGATTTAAACTCATATTCTTTTATGTATAAAATCTTTTTTTTCTACTCAACTTACCCTTTGATGTTCGGACTTAGTTCATACTCCCTTGAATTGTAAAGCTGAAATCCCTTCGGCCCTTTCAATTCTTATACCAAATATAACTTGCTGTAAGCCACAAAAACTGGACACAACAAAATTTTACTTTACTTATTCATTACCTTCTTCTACACTTCATGCCTTTCTACATTCTGTGGGATTATTCTACTTCTCTCTTTAATATTCACACTTGAAGTGGAGCTCTGCTTCCCTGATACATCCTCAACTCACTCATGTTTGTGCTCTATTTCAGCGATTGTCACCCTTACTCACATTGAATCACATTGTTAACTTCTCCCTTTAAAGCTGTAATAAAACAGTATACCTATTATAAGTATACGAATAGATACATACTTGTTATATATCATCAAGTTATATAATAACATATCATGTGTGTACTGAAAAATGTGGATACATAGCACTGTTCCTCTTTGTTAAAACTATTTGCACAGTTTGAATACCCAATTGGAATTTCTTTCCAATCTTTATAAACAAACTGGAAAAGTTACAGATACTATACTACAAGTAACCAGTCCCTATTTCTAAGCCAACCTGAAACAAGCTTCTTATGCTCCTCAATTGTCTCTTCCTCTTATGGTACAAGCCAAGGGTAACAGGTGGGTTCAAGACCCAAGTAAGATGCACACCGAATTGCTGTTGTTTCTTTATTTTTATCATTTTACATCGAATTAATACTAAAAGCTGAATTCTGGGCTGCCAAATGGGAAGTTTGGATCAAGATCTGCTGAGAAATCCAAGTTCAAAATTGGAGAATTGGCAGCTGAGTTATTAGCAGATAATAGCTCAGTGAGGTCAGATTCTGAACGTTGCATATCATGAACATCACCCAAGTTGTTCATCTGGCTTGGAGAATTTAAGAAATAGTCTGAATCGGCAGTCGCCAGAGGTACAAACGATGAACAGAAACCACCCAAGAAATTGGTTTCATCAAGCATCGGAGGAAAAGAGAAAGGACATGCCATGTCTTTATTTTCCAAGCCATTATTACTGATGCTTGGTCCTCTTCTTAAGTTTAAGAGATTATTGCGACTATGACTACTCTGAATTAGTCTTTTTTCATGTTTGTCTAGTGAAGCTGGCTGCGTAACTGAGTTGCCATTAATACAGGTGTGTGTTCCTCTGTATGTTATATCAAAAATGGTGGGGTCTTCATCTGATCTTTGAACTTGCTTTGTAGCCCAACAGTTCTGTGTGTTTTTGTAAGTGCATCTGTAATAGCTTCTGCAAATTATGAAAAGAATAACAGAATTAGATTTCTGGTAAGTAAAAGGCATTTTTTATCATTGAGCTACGGAGACTTGTATTACCTCGGATATTTGGCTCCCAGGATATCCTTTTGGCCATATTTTCTCCAGCCGAAGCCATCTTCATTGGGTCCTTCAAGGCCACTTTCAAAGCCAACTCTGACTTTATCTGTCCACCTTGGCATTGTCTTTCTGCAAAAAAATTTCGGAAACAGACTCTCAACAAGCCAAAATTTTAAAGCCAGACTCTCAATCCCTTAATTCGGATTAAAAATTTACCTCTTTTTTGAGCTATCTTGTTGATCTTGATTATCCTTAAAAAACCCATCAAGAACATCGCTCTGAGGACTTCTATTGATGGATAAAGGAGACTCTGGCAAAGCCGTTTGTGGAGTTGAGCCACTCCCTTTGAGAATCAAAACCGCTTTCTCGTATGAAGTTAATATCTTCTGCACGAGTGCTTCAGTTGTTTCAGTCGAGGCTGTTGAACCCAAATGCAACCTCAACCGTTTAGCCGATTCCATCCCTTCAAGTAGCTCACTCACCAGTGTCCTCTGCTCCCAGCTGGACCCCTTCTCCATTTTTGAATTCAATTTCTCCAAGAAGGATCACAACCCAGTAAATCGTTCTACTTGTAGAATCCAAAACGTCAACGAAATGGCCAGAATGGTGAAGAGTAAGAAGAAGCGACGATCATGAAATAAGCCGGACAGTGAAAGTAGTTGGTTTTGAAGCGCAAAATTAAAGCTTCCTGGTATTTAAAGAATGCTGAGGAATGTAGAAAGTTTGAAGTTTGACCGGAGAAAACGAGTTTTTCAGCAAAGACTAGTCTTTGGTCAGACTGAGAAGTGAAGAGTGAGAGTGCGAGAGTGTGGAGGTTCAAAGCTTGACCGATTCTTCTTCCTTCGTTGTTAAACAATTGAGCTTTTTTTTAATTTTTTTATTTGTATATTCTTCTAAATATTTAAATAATAAGATATTCAAATTATTTTAAATTAAAAAATTATAATTACACTAACCACTCAACCCCAATAGCAAGTTAAAGATGTGAATAGTCTGATATAGTTTAAGAGGATTTTTAAATTAAATTAAAAAATAATTTAAAAAATTATAACTCAAACTAAATTTAAAAAATATAATTTGGTCTGATTTGAATTCAAAATATATATTAATTAATAAAATTAATAAAATTATAAGTTTTTAAAATATAATATAAATATGTAAAATAAATATAAAATATATATATGATATATATAAAAAACTGATAAAATAAATATAAAAAAATTATATATCTAATTATTTATTAAAAAATTATGTCAAATATAGTTATATATTTATTTTAAAAAAATATAATTTACAGTTTAATTTTGTTAGAAAATCATGCAAACTAAAAACTGTTTTTTAAAAATTTGTTAACTCAAACTAAATTATTTTATAAATTAAATTATAATTTTTTAAACAGTTTATTTTAACTTAATAATTTGAATCGAATTATACACATTTTTATTTGGACGCTTAAACGGAACGGAATGGAGTTGGCATTGGTTGCCCACGGTCAAAATCTTTCTTCTCATGGCCAAGACCCTCTCTCATTTTATCTAGATTTGTTCTTTCTTTGTGATCTGATGATTGAGATTTAGAAAAAATTACACAATAATTTTAAAATTAATCACAAAGTTAGAAATAGACCAAGAAATTTCAAATCTTGTAACGCGTTTGCTGGGGAAGACAGACACATCAGCATCGCCTCTAGATATTTCTCAGATTGCCCACGTGGCTAATCACTGATACTGTTGTTTTTACGGTTGCCACCCGAACTTTGATAAAAATATTTTATACCTTTTAAGTTTAAAAAATTTATTTTCTCATCCATTCATTAGCAAAACTTAGTCTTTAATTGTACAAACAAATTATATTTTGATATTAACCATTTTGTAATTTTTATTTTTCTCTCTATCTTTCTGTTTTTTTTCCTTCTTTTCATTTTCTCATTTATTAGCTTCTAGAAAATATTCAAAAAATATCGACTGATTTAAACATATTTAAAGAACTTATGTAAGTAATGAAACATCTTAAAACTAATAATAGCCAAAATAGAGCTCGTAAACAAAATATTTGAGCAAGAACATCAATGGCAAACCCACCTCGTAAAATTTTACAATAGCTCTTTGAATTTTTTTATTTTAATATATGAAAAAAAATCAACATAACACCTTAAATTTTATACTAATTCTTTTTAAATTTCAACATTTTCTTAATTGACATTTTATATTTCACTTTTTTAACTTTGACCCCTTAAGTTTTATTTTTGAATCTACCAAAGTAAAGCAGCAAATAAGCCAATGACACAAGGCTAGTTGGTAGCGATGCAAGGGTGGTGTCAATTGAGAGAAACAATTCAACCGATAATTTTTTTATAAATTTTAGTTTTTATAATTATTAATTAAAGATGTAAAGAAATTATATAAATTTTTAGTGGGGTGAACATCATTTAGCTTCAATAAAGATAAAAGGGTTTTTTTAAAACCAATTTCACAACAAAAATTAACCAATTTTATTGAACAGACAAGTGAAAAAATAAACTTTTTAAACTTAAAAGGTGAACTTGTTAGTTCACCAAAGTTTGGTGGGGAATTGAGAACAGTAATTCAGCCTTGTTTTGGTTAGTTTTGAAAAAAGACCCAGTCAAATAAGTAAGTAATAAGCAGATGTGGAAAAAGCGACTGAATATACTAAGCATTCTAAGACCCACGAAAATAATATTTTTTGTAAATTAGATCCTGTCAGCTGAAGCATAATTTTGCGATGTCACTGGAAATTCATGGACCCATTTTGAGAAATAATTTTGGTCAAAATATAGAATAGTTGAAAGACCCATTCAAACTCTAATATTGTAAGTGAATTACAATTACAATTTCCCTTTTTTAGTTTTTTCCCAGCAAATATAATAACCGCGTTTTTGTGGAAAAAGTGTGAGTTAAATAAATAAATAGGGAAAGCGACTTACTAAATGATTTTGTTTGTTGGATGCATGAGTCTATTTTCCCATTGTGCATGTCAAGTCTTCGTGATGAGAAATAATTCAATTCAAATTAGGGTTAAGGTTAACTCACATTCGAAACAAATCCATAATATTTAACTTGAGTCGGAGCTACTTCACATGGGTTTTGATGTGGTGAATTGTTTAATTGTATTGATTAATAAACATCTTCGACGAAATAATTATTGTTAGGAGATAGATAAAAGAGTCAATTGTAAATCAAACTGTCAAATTCAAACTCTAATTTGAAATTGACTTATTTGATTTGAATAATGAATTTGAACTAAATTAGTTTCGATTAGATTTAACTCAAATTTTGATTTAGATCGAAATTATTATGTTAAGAAGTTTAACTTAAGCATCCCAAATAGCTATAGAGTAATATGCCACCTAACCTAAATTTATGAGTTAAATAAATATTACCAAAAAATATATTGCAATTGATAAACCATTGAGAATCAATTGTACTTGATTTATAGATGATAGGAAACTAAGACATTCGATTTGTGAGAGAAAAACAAAATTAAAACATAGAGAAAAAAGATGTAGAAAGAAAATCCGAGAAAAGAGGCAAGAGGCAAGAGATTTGCTATAGGTGATGACATGTCATCATCAAAACCTTTGTTCTTTTGTCTTCGCTTTGAAGCAAGTAGGTGAAGAAGCCATTTTGATTTTTCCAAAACTCAGCCTGATTGATTTCTTTTTTTTTTTCAAATGAATTTTGGAAACCTTAAGGAAGCGTTTGGTTTAGAGAATGTTTTATTACTAAAATTGAAATATTATCTTAAAGATAGATTACTTAAAAGATTATTAGGTATAAATGATTGTTATATTTGATAAAATTTGATAGGTATAGATTATTATTATATTTGGTTAGAGGTAATAAAATAATACTAATGAATTATTTTATTTAGATGCCCTTTGGTATAATTATTCTTAAATTTTTTTATATTACTTATTAAATTATTATATTAATTGAAAATAAAGTTTTTATTGTCCAAAAAAATTAATAAATAAAAATATAATTATAATAAAATCAAAATTACCTTGATAATCTTTTAATATTTAAGGTAAAGGTAATAATCAAATTGTCACTTATATTACCTATTATATTATCATTAATAATAAAATATTATTGTAATATTTTATTATTAACAAAATAAATAATAAAATATAAATAATAAAAAAATAAATTATCAAGATAATTTTTATTATTCCTCGTATTCCCTCATGGCTAATCAATGATATTGTTGTTTTTGGGGCCAAATAAAATTGCCACCCAAACTTTGATATAAATTTTTCTGTTTTTTAAATTTAAAAAATTCACTTTTTTACGTATTCATTAACAAAACTTACATCTTTAATTGTACAAATAAATTATGTTTTCATATTCACTATTTTGTCATTTTTATTTTCCTCCCTATGTTTCTTTTCTTTTCTTTCTTCTCATTTTCTCATTTATTGGCATCTAAAAAATATTCAAAAAATGCCGACGGATCTAAATGCATTTAGAACTCATGCAAATAATAAAACCTCTTAAAACTAACAAAAGCCGGAATAGAGCTCGTAAACAAAATATCTTAACAAGAACAACAATGGCAAACCCACCTAAAATTTTACAATAACTCTTTGAATTTTTTTTAATTTTAATATATGAAAAAAATTTATAACACCTTAAATTTTATTCTAACTCTTTGTAAATTTTAATATTTTTTTTAATTGACATTTTATATTTCACCTTTTTAACTTTGACCCCTGAGTTTTATCTCTGAATCAACCATAGTAAAGCAGTAGATAAGCCAACGGCATAAGGCTAGTTGGTAGCGATGCAAGGGTGGTGCCAACAAAAGAGAAACAATTCAATCGATAATTTTTTTTTATAAATTTTAGTTTTTATAATTATTAATTAAAGATGTATAGAAATTTTATAAATTTTTACTGGGGCGAACATCATTTAGCTTCAATAAAGATAAAAAGGGTATTTCTTTTGTTTTGTTTTTTTTTTACGAATTTCATAACAAAAATTAACCAATTTTATCAACAAATTGAACAGACAAGTGAAAAAATAAACTTTTTAAACTTCAAAGGTGAAACGGTATTTCACCAAAGTTTGGTGGGGAATGGAAATAGTAATTCAGCCCTGTTTTGGTTAGTTTTGAAATAAGACCCAGTCAAATAAGTAATAAGCACAAGTGGAAAAAGCGACTGAATATACTAACCATTCTAAGACCGACGAAAATAATATTTTTTGTAAATTGGATTCCGTCAGCCGAAGGTGATTTTGTGATGTCACTGGAAATTCATGGACCCATCAAAATATAGAATAGTTGAAAGACCCATTCAAACTCTAATACTGTAAGTGAATTACAATTAGAATTTCCCTTTTTTAGTTTTTTCCCAGCAAATATAATAACCGCGTTTTTGTGGAAAAAGTGTGAGTTCAATAGGGAAAGTGACATACTAAATGATTTTGTTTGTTGAATGTATGAGTCTATTCTCCCATCGGCCATATTGAGTCATCGCGATTAGAAATATATTTGGTTCAAATTAAGGGTAGGGTTGACTCACATTTGAAACAAATTCATAGTACTTAATTTGAGTTGAAGCTCCTTTTAGTTGGTAGATAACATCATCAGATGACTCTCGATATGATGTACTGTTTTGTTAGAATGATTGATAAGCATCATCGATAAAATAAATATTGTTAAAGTTAGATAAAAGAGTCAATTTTAAATTAAACTATCAAATTAAAACTTTAATTTGAAATTGATTTGTTTGATTTGAATGATAAATTTGAACTAAACTAGTTTGGATTAGATCTAACCCTTATTTTGATTCAGATCGAAATTTTCTTGTTAAGAAATTTAACTTAAGCATCCCAAATAGTTATGGAGTAATATGCCACCTAATCTAAATTTATTAGTTAAATAAATATTACCAAAAAATATATTGCAATTGATAAACCATTGAGAATCAATTGTACTTGATTTATGGATGATAAGAGACCGAGACATTTGATTTGTGAGGGAAAAACAAAATTAAAACAGAGAAAAAAAAGATGTCGAAGGAAAATTTGAGGCAAGAGAGATTTCTATGGAAAAAGGCGAATAAAAAGGAGAATCATTTAGAACTATGGAAAGACCCTGATAGAGTAGAAAACATAAAAAACATTAGAAAAATCAATCAAAGTGAAGATGATAATGTGACACATGATGTGATAATTTATTTGACAATGTGACATGATTATTTATGTGTGCATGATAATTTGGAGTCATGTAAGAAGATTTATATATATGAAATAAGAATTCCTAATTAAGTAGAGTTTGGTTTAATCAAATTTTCTTCCGAAGTTTGATGTAAAACAAAAATTTCTAGTCCTTTTTATTTTATTACTAGCGAAAGTAGAGCGATAAGGATGGTCAAACGTGACTACTTCAATAGCATTCAATGCATTTCCCAACATATTTGCATCTGCACAAAGGCCAAAGGGCTATTTTCCACCTAAGTTTTAGCTCAGCCTTAAAATCACATCAACTAAAGATGAAAAACCTAAACACCTATTTATATCTAAATTTTCATTAAAATTATCATTAAATATTAGAGTGGAATAATCATTTAATAATAATATTAAAAAATATATAATTATATCTTATTTTTCCCCTCAAATTTTGAAAATTAATATTTCACTCTCAAACCTTAACTTTGAAAAGTGACTTCCCCCCTCCCCCCAAATACCTAGATTTTTTCTTTACTCCTCCCCCCAGTCAAAGGCCTTTAACTTTGCTGGACAATGAGTATCGTTCAAATCTAAATAACAAAGTGTCATCTAGAATGGACAACTGTTGTCATCTAGAGGTCATCTTTTGGATGATGATGACTTATTTGTCTACTGTAAGGTTGTTGTTCTCCCATAGAAGTGGTTAGATTTCATGTTTGATAACTTAAGGGGAAATGTGAATTTTTTAAAACTTAATTATGAGAAAAATTGTTAGTTTTCCAAACCAATAGCGAAATGAGATATAATTTTAATTATTTTATTATTATTGATAAAATAACGATTTTACTCTTTAACTCTAACAGAAAATTTGTGAATGTGTTCTAATGGACTAAAACTTGGATAGATATTTGAGTTTTTCATATG
Source organism: Mangifera indica (assembly GCF_011075055.1). Taxonomy (NCBI): domain Eukaryota; kingdom Viridiplantae; phylum Streptophyta; class Magnoliopsida; order Sapindales; family Anacardiaceae; genus Mangifera; species Mangifera indica. Next base: position 1,031,042 of record NC_058156.1, read on the forward strand.
TCGTGGGTATATATTTTTCATTTCACCAAAATTTGGGTGGCAAATAGTCTTTTGGCCTTGCATAAATATTATAAAAAGGTTAGGGGACTGGAGGAGACTTGGTCAATGGAGATGCCAACAGGGAAGGGGCGGGGAGAGCATTTCAATCCCCGTCCCTGTTCCTGTATGAGATATCAATCCCCCGTCCCCGACCCATCCTTACTACGGGGATAAAAATTATTCATCGTCCTTTTCCAGTGAAGAAAAACCTTATTCCCATCCCCTTCCTTTTCTGTCCTCGCAGGGAAAAATCTCTTCTTCATGCCCGCAAGAAAAAATTTTCTCTTTATATCCTATAAACACAATATAAATATATTAAATAACAAAATTAAGTAAAATTAAAACTAACTCACTATTTTACATGTCACAAATATAATATATTAGTCACTTTAATATGCACAACAAAAATCTAAATAAATTTGAAAAACCTAAATAATCTAAAACTATAAGGATATTTAATATTTTAAGTAAATGTATTAATATAAAGAGACAGGGACGAGGGCAGGGCGGGGAAGGGGCGAGGCGGGGAGGGGAGACATGCATCATTGTCCTCGGCCCATCCCTGATTGCTAAAATTTTTTTTATCCTTGTCCCTGTCTCCTTTCCCTTTTCTAATAGGAAATCTCTTCCTCGTTAGGGTTAAAGAGGGTATGTGCCTTTAAAGTCAGAATAAAATTGCTATCTCTATTGGTCATCTAATCAGAAGAGGAAGGAGCACCACTGTCATGAGCAAAGACTGCCACAGGTGATGACATGTCATTATTAAGACCTTCGTTCTTTCGTCTTCACTTTGAAGTAAGTAGGTGAAGAAGCCATTTCGATTCTTCCAAAACTCATCCTAATTGATTTCCTCTCTTTTTTTTTTTGAATGAATTTTGGGTATTCTAAGGGGGTGTTTGGTTTAGAAAATGTTTTATTATCAAAATTAAAAAATTATTTTGAAGATAGATTACTTAGAAGATTATTGGATATAAATTATTACTATATTTGATAAAATTTAGTAGGTAAAAAAAATTATTGTGTTTGATTAGAAATAATAAAAGAATACTAATAAATTATTTTACTTAAATGCCCTTGGATATAATTATTCTAAAATATTTTTTATATTACTTATTATATTAATGGAAAATAAGGTTATTTTTATTTTTTAAAAATTAATTAATAAAAATATAATTATAATAAAATTAAAATTACTTTGGTAATCTTTTAATACATAAGGTGAAAGTGGTATTCAAATTACCACTTATATTATCTATCACATCATCATTAATAATAAAATATTATCATAATAATTTATTATTAATAAAATAAATAAGATAATATAAATAATAAAAGATAGAATATCAAAACGATCTTTATTATACACAACCAAACAACCAGTAAAAGTAAATAAGCTAACCAACTAGTTTGGCCGCCAGCAAAATGCCACGTCCCTCTTCTACTTCTTAAGCACGCTGGCTCACTGGCCCATGTGAGACACAAAAGGGGCCACAGCCCAACAAATACAAAACCGGGCTCAAAGTAACAGATATGAGTCCATGAGATATTCTAAGGATCCAACGGGATTTACGGCTGGACGTGATCCAAGCCTACTCGGACTCAAATTGAATTCTCTGAGTTTGAGCAGGGGTATCAATTGAGTCGGTGGAAAGTTATCGAAAAACTTATTTTCTCCAATAACTTTTCTTTTTTTCTAGTAATTTTTCTTTTTAATCTTTGACAATCCTTATCCTTTTTCTTTAATGACTTCTTTGTTGAACTCATGGACAATTGAGCGAACCAAATTCGTTTGGAAAATAAATAGTTAATATATTCAAAATAATTAGGTATCTACAAAATACTATCTTAATTTATCCTTTCATTATATTCGGGATGTGATGTGGTTTCGAAGGAAGGATTAGATATGGACAAATTCAATAAAATTTCATTAATAAACAAAAGAATAACGTATCCTTCGCTATTAGGGAGATGAGACGTCTTTTACGTTACTCAAAATATGTGGAAGTATCAACTTAATTTTATAGAGTCATTCGGTCTAAATACTACATGAAGAAAATAAGTCAGATGACGGAACGAGAAGATCTAAGATGTAGAAGATCATAATATGACAGATTTAGATTCTTATATATCCACTCATATGGTATTTCATCATTTACGTCCAAAAAGTTGTATGCTTTGGAAGAAGCTTGTATAGGATTTTGAGCTAACTCTTGTTCAAGTTTGACTCAAATCCACCTTAACAAACATGTTTGGGATAATTTTGTTTGACTAATTACCCTAGTTAATAAATGTGGGAGTAGAAATAAAATATTACAAAAATTATATAGGTATAATACGATAAATAGTGAAAAATACATTCATAAAAAAAGGTCATAAAATTCGGATAAGAAAAAGATATGAAATATGTATATATAGGCTTAATATGACACATCATTAATAATACGTTTCTAAAAATACGACAGTATCAATAATAATTTAATTATTTTTCATAAATCTTCTAATTAAAATCAATATAATAGTTTCAAAATAAAGTGTCTAATTGACTATTAAACATACTTTAAATTATCATTTTATGAATTTTTTTATCAAATCATTACCAAAATATTATAATTTGTTAATGTTTGAGCTAAACAAATTAAACTTGTATAAGAGATCCACAAAATACCTTTATAGTCCCATTGAAAATGCAAAATACACATTAGGGATTTGGATGACAAAAAATTAAGTTTTTTTTTTTTTGGTTTTATATAGTTATGATACTATGGTAATTAATTGAAAATATAAGGGATATTTTTGTACTTTAAAATTCATAAAAAAGAGAAAAGGTATTAAATGACAAAAATATGTGTTTAATACGAGAAATACATAAAATAAGTGTTTAATATATTTTGGGTTCAAATATTCAGAACAATGTGTTTAAAATGCAAATTAAATGGGAATATGAATAATTCGCATTTCCACTCACTAGGTTAATGATGGAAGGAATTTCAGTAACTGAAATGTTCTGATCTGATCTGATCTATCTTCATAGCAAATTGAGCTTTCTGTTTCAAAATTGTGAAGATTATGTTTCCACTAGCAGTTGACTTGTTGAAAATGAAATAAAAAAGAAAGAAAGTTGGATTTCATGAATGTTAAAAGGGAATTATCTTATCGTTGACCTCTTCAAATAATTATGCACAAGGTTGAGATGCCTAAAATCTAATCACTGAAATTGTGCTTATTCTTCAGAAAAAGATTAAGTTGCCTTGTCAAGTTTCTTGAGGGCCGACCCCTTTTTCCACGAGTAGCCACGAGATAGTCCAAGTTATTGAAGTGTTAAAACTTATTGCTTGATAAAGGTGGATTCGGATTGATTCAAATTTGAGTTTAGGTCAATTCAAGTTTTAGCTTGACTTTAAAAAGTTGAATTCGAGCTTGACAAGCTCCCTTCAAATCATTTGAAGTTTGGCTCGGTTTGGGAGGAGTTTAGCTCGATATTTGTTATAGATAGAGTTGAATTCAAGCTAAGTTTCATTGGATACTATGACTGAGCGAAAATTGATTAAAATAATATCATTTTAATACGTATTAATTAAATAAAACTTTTAATCAACATATCTGAATTAAACTTTTTTCAAGCGCACATATTAGACAATTTCTCAAATGTGGGCAAACATTAATATTGTTTTTATTTAATAAACCTTGGGTAAATGTATAGTCCAATGAATTAATTTTTATGGACATATTGTAATCAATTTCATCAAATATCTCATACATTTTATAAATAAAGTCTGGGTTATGACGTTGGATATGTGGGTATGGTTGTATTTGAGTTAAGTTGAACTTGAACTTGCCTCAAAGTTATTCGAGTTTGAAACAAGCTTTAAACTTGACTTAATACTCTAGTTGAACAAAAATTGACTAAAATGACATCATTTTTATGTGTATTGATCGAAACGTTGTTTTAGTCTATTTGTATTAAAATTTTCCAAGTTCGCAAGCTTGTCAAACTGAACACTCCTAAAACTTGAACTTGAAAATATTTAACTCTAAAAATTCAACTCAAGATCATTTGAGCCAAACTAATTTTTTAGTTCGGACAAACTGTTACAAAAAAAAAAACTTAAATCACCCCACTAGAATTATCATCATTTTGGGAGCATACTGAAAATGAATATTAGTTTCACCAAACTGATAATTGATGTTATTTGAAATTGATTATACATCAATGATGAGACATCAGATTTATTTGAACCTATGATGCGTTTAATTTTAAGTATTCTATAACATGTATGTGAATGAATTACATAATTGTATTTAGATAATTGATTAATAGCATGAATATTGTGTAATTAATCTAACACAACACCTCACAAACTCGAAGTCATCCAAAGCAAACTCATTTTGAGCATCTTCAAATTGAGTTGACAATCGAACTTGATTCGAATTCATCTCTATTGCTAGGTGTGGATCAAAAAAAGAATATATACATTATCATTTTCACTTTTTCTTGGCGTGGATCACCCCTAACTGGATTCCAATACATGATTTAAGCTTTTTTTGTGATTAGATTTTATACTGATTCGGACCGGTTTGGCCAAGTGCCAAGATATGGGGAACCCATCAAATAAAGACATTTCCTCACCTTTTTTCAAACTCATCTGTTTGAGGCCTATAAAATGGCTTCTTAGCCAATAAATCTCTTCAAGAATTAAGAAAGACAAATTAACAATTAGAGAAGAGTTGAATCTTTCAAGGCACTAGTTGTTCATCTCCCTCAAAGGCTTCTACCTTGTCCATGAAAAAGGAAAAAAAAAGTCGTTATTTGTGGCACATGGGGCAAGGCTGGCTAGAAGACCTTGGGGGAGATACAACAGGTGGTGTCTTGCTAGCAAAGAAGTTGCGAGGCAGGCAATCTCCAAGGCATGCAGTTTCATTGCTCACTCTCCTTCAAAGGCTTCTGGCAATAGCTTAAAATTAAGCCAGCCCCAGGTAATTGGGGAGAGTGGACAAAACTTGCCTTGAAAATGATTAGTAACAATGGAATGCCATTGAAGGCACACATTGCTCACTCTTCCTCGAGGGCTTCCGTATTGCCATGTTCAATTCAAAGGCCCTGACAGAGGTTCTTGGGGAGATTCACGTAAGACCCCGAATTCAGCAGGTAACTCAGAATTTTCTACGTGGGTATTTTTTTAAACTAATTTTGGCTTTGGCTCCAGGTTGTCTAGGAAATTAAGATATGAGAAGACAAATAAAGTTATTAGTATCATTATACACAATATGATATTAATGAAAAATTATATATATTATGAAATATACCAAATTAATATAATACAGTAGATGTATCATATAATACAATACGTTTTTTATAATACAATATATATTATTGATACGAATTGATACACTTTTTAGAAAAATGATCATATAGTAAGGGTATCTATGAGAAATTTTAAAATTTTAAGGATATTAGTGATATTTTCCAAAATAATAACATGTCAATTAGAATTTTTTATTAATTTATTTTTAAAAGTTGTATTATACCATATGATATGATACTTTATATATAATACGAAAAATTAGATTTTTGATACACAATTTGACTACTATAATATAAAGTTATAGAACGAATTTGGAGATATTAATTATTTTATCCTCATTTTCAACTATCTATACATATCTAACTACTATTTTATTCAATATATATTTATAATCACATTTATATTTGAATTCCTTTTAAAAATGAAAGTTGTTAGGTGGAATGTTTAGTTGGGGGCTTAATGGGTCAATCAACCATTTTTTGCCAAAAAAATTGTTGGTCAGGTTCTTAGCAGGCCAGCCAATCGCATTTTTTTCAACTTTTTTGGTAAAAAATAAATGGCTAGCCGTTTAAGCACCTGACCAAATATTCGGCCAAGTAACTTTCATATGTTTAAAGGAAATCAAACATTAGCGTGGATATAAATGCATGTTAAATAAAATGATGATTAGATATATATATATATATATATATGGCTGAAAATGCAGCTAAAAATATTAATATCCCGCGTATTTGGGGGACGTAGGGACAGACAGTGAGAGTGAATGCTTCAAAGCCAGCCAGCAAGACATGTTGCATGTGATGAGATGACCCATTTGTCAGCTTCTCTCTCAAACTTTGTAGAAAAATGCATCCATTTCAGGCTATGTTTGCCGTGCTTTTTGATATCCTTAACCAAATAAAGTAGCTTGTGAACTGTGTGAATGAAATGGCTTGTCATATACCATCCATTATGCAAACTGAAAGATGAAATATCTCTTCTTTTGAGCACCACATTGTTTGTTTCTCTCAATGGGATCATTTCTGGCTATTCATCTATTGGCTTGGCCTCGTAATTTTTGCCAGAAGAGTCAAGTTGATAGGTAAGTTTTTCATCTTCAAATAGTTAAGCATATGGGCGATTTTGTATAAATTACAAATTATAATAGAGTATATTATTTTTCACACCTAAGGTTAGGCCTAAAGACACTTTTATATCTCTAGATCACATACACAACACTAATGAAAAAAAAATCCTAAATAGTGCTAGAAAATGATATTACCATTTGACTTATTCAGTTTCATTTTTCAAAATTATCATATAACCTCAAATTAATAGAACTAAAAAAAATTTTTGACATATATAACTTATATATAGACCCATTTATTTTTCGTTGTCTTTTTTTCACTCTCACCCTTTTCTTCCCCTCTTTTTAGTTTTAGGCCATCATCGATTTTCACCCTATTCTGTTTCTTCCTTTGTTCCTATGTTCCATTTCCTTTAACCATCTTCATCTTCTTCCTCAATTCGACATTTTGAGGTTGTCACCATCAACAACTCATATCACTATGGAAAAGAGGGTGGTGGGGATTAGCAATAATGAGATCACTATAGTGGTGGTGGTGAAGAAGTGGCACGTACAGCTAGGGTTGTAAAAAAAAATACAGGGACTAATTTGTAAGTTTTCAAACCTTTGAAGAGGTAAAACATCATTTTTAAAACATGTGAATCAAATATGTAAAAAAAAAAAAATCAAAATTAATGAATGGTGAATTACTAGTTTGCATTCATACCGTTATTTTTTTAGCATTGTTTGATTTTTGATAGAAAAGTATTTTTAATGTCATTTAGGGTGGAAAATGTTTTTAAGTTAAACCTTGGATGGATAAATGTAATTTACTTTTTATAATAAAATAAAATTACTTGTGCAAACAAATTTTGTTAATTTATCTATACGGTAATGACATGTAAACAAGTGAATTGATTGTTTACTTTTTCTCTCACTTTTAATCTAATCAAATCAGACACTAATATATTAGATTGTATGAATAAATTATTAAGATTTGTTCGCATATATAATATTAGTTTTTGTAATATGTATAATTATGTGTTCTAAATTAGGCAGTGTTAGTCAATGTGATTTCCCTTTCTTCTTGTTTGTACCTCTTTTTGTTTGTTTTTAAAGTTATCCCTTTCTTCTTTCACCTCAATGGCACTACAACCGCACCTATCATCTTGTTTAAATTGTGACTTAGGCACGCCATGTTCAAGCTCTGTTAACCAAAACAAACCAGCCACAGCTGCTCTTCAAATAAAAACAAAGAAGGGATAAGTCCTATCAAAGACTAGATCAATCTACCACATCTTGGATTGAAACTTGCAGCCAATATTCAAAACCTTTACATGGGTAAAAGGAGAATATATATGCAAGAACCGGGTTAAGAAAAAGAATAGAAAGCAGATAATTATCACTGGAGCCTAAGATTTAATAAAACTGGTGGAGTATTATAGTTTCCAGGGAAAAAGTCTAAGTTTCAACCTCTTCTACGTTTATGAAACTCTGATTTATCTAGTATAAAAGTTATGAGTCTAGTTACTATGTTTTGGGTTTATTCGTCCAACCAATAAAAACAGGTCCTTAACTATAAAAGAAGAACAATAATAATAATCACGTACAATGTATCAAAGTATGAAACCGCAAGCTTAGTTGACTCCTAAAAAAACTCCTCAAGCTCATATTCAGCTCAGGAAGGGTGTGTTATTTCAGTCTTTCTCATTGATGAAGAGAAAGATAGCATCAAATTCCATACATAAATAGATAACCCATCATATAAAGAGGATCTAAAGGTTGCACTAAAATGACTTCATCAATATAAGAGCCTAATTTTTAGTATTCAATTGACTATTTAGATAATATATCATTTTATATCGGGTATTACTTAATCATTCAATTATATGATAAAATATCATTTTGATACTCAATTGAATATTCAAAACTAAGTGCATATAATTTTATTGTTAATATAATTATTCATCCCAGGACAAGTTCACTCACAGGCAATACCCCAAGAAATAATTACACACAGAAATGTGATATTTGACCTCTTCTCTTGCAACACATTAAGCAACTTCCTGGTTCTTCTCCACAACTCTCACCCCATCGGCAGATCTAAGCAAATTAGCCTGGTAAGAATGCACATTCAAACACCAAAAGAGAAGAAAGTAAGTGTAAATAAATTATTTTCTAGTAAAGAAGAAACCCACTTATAGCAAATAAATGCATTTTGAAGTTCATATTCATCACCTGATCTTCAGTGATCTCCACAGCAAACCCATCAACAATGACCAAAGACAATGTCTTTCGGTAGCTGCCTGGCTCGAGAGTGCGAGCCAAGAGCTCATCGTGCTTCTTACTCAGATATAAATCCAGCTGATTGGCCCCTTGCTTTGTTCTATAAAGACAAAAAGAAGAATGCATAAGACAGATACAGAGATATATCAGTGAATAATATTAATATTATATAAAAATAGTTTACGGTTTCGAGTTTAGGGTTGAAGATACTAACTGATCTGTTTGAAGACGCTGATACTCGGGATCATAATTCATGAAAACAAAGTATAACTCAGTATTTGAGCCTCCCATGGCAGATTCTCTCTCTAGTTATATTTTTTTCTCTTCAAGCTAAGTTGAGAGTTCAAAGTAGAATGCTAAGAGTGACTTAGCTTTCAGCTCCATGTGCTTTCTATATATACATGAACATCAATTATTAACGCAGTGAAAAGTTACCAAGCATCTTGTTCACACTTAAAGTTTCTCCCTAGGGTTTCTAATGTTGACCCGCTGCTGGTACAAAATGTCCATGGAGGAGAATCAATGGGAAATATTGGTGATAAAGAAGTGTCCTACGAAGGGTCCATGAAAGATGAGTGTCAAACTTTAAGTTGACCCACAATGGGTAAATTATTGTTTCTCAAATAAGTTATAAAACTTCTATTCAATGTAGAATAACATAATTATTATTTTAAAATAAAAAATAATTATTTTAGGGTGAACATGGCATCACAAGATTGCGCTCGTCAAGGTATGATCTAATTAAAATCATACTAAAGAATTGTGATTTGGTTAAATCGCACTTCACATAATGTGTTTTGAATTAGATTGCAGTTGATTTGATGTGATTTGGCTAGATTGCACATAGTTTGGTGCAATTCAAGCTAATTACACCCAATTAAGATCACACTTGACTTGTATGATTTAAGCCAAATTTGGGTGGTTCGTCAATGGTTGTTTTTAGGATAAAAATGAAAAATACGAATACTGTTAGGAATAGTACAATAATTTAGGTGTTTGATGTTGTATTAGTACTCTTTTCCATTGGAGGAGTTATGTTTTGGATAAAAAAATTGTAGTTTAAGAATTAAAGGAGTAAAAACTTGATTTAGACAAACATTGTGTGGGAAATTAATGTTTACCCTAGGGTTAGATTCTAACCAAATCGAGCTTGAGTTTAACTTGATTTGTATGAAACCAAGCTAGAGCTCATTGTATTTGTTTTTAATTAGCAATTGTATTTATTTTATCTTTACTTGCTACTAATGTATTTGGCATAACTTTTTTCTCTTGCTGGTTACAAGTATTTTCCCATATGGATGGTTTGTTTTATTATTGGTAATTGAAATTCCACTAACGCAATCAAACTCAACGTGTTATTATGTAATTGAGTAATTTAATTATTTATTGATTTATTTTTATATATTACATAAAATATTTATAAACATAAACTTGCGTAAAAAACTAGTAACCTAAAGAGTGAGTAATACTATATGTACAAATAAATTATACAAATTTATTTATATAATCTGATGTGATAACATTTGATTGAATAATTTTGAAGTGAGAGAAAAAAAATAAACAATTACATCACCTAATCATAAATTGTCACTTTAGTTTGTATTTATAATTTATTAAAATTTGTTTATACATATAATTTTATTCAAATAAATAATATAATTAGGTGCCCAATAACCCTACAGGACAACAAAGCTATATAATTAAAAAATAAATAGTATAATAATTTTTGAAGCAATCTATTATAACACAGAGTATAAGAGTTAATAAAACTGATAAAATATTAAAATTAAAAAAAAAATAACTCAGATTCAAGTATTTATTACTTCTGTAAGATAAAAATATTAACTTATTTGATACAGTAATTATGGATGAAGCTAGTTGAAGATATTGAATTCAAAATTCCTTCAGCCAAAAGGTTTTTTAATAGAATTTCAAGTGGTTTTTGCCATCTCTGGATGAACTGACAAATAAATATCTCTGAAACCATTACAATAAAGTCATTGTTTTACGGTGTCTGAGTGACCATTCATTCGACCATTTGTATTTGGAAAAGGTCGCACTTATGCTTCACAAAGTCATTGGACGGTTTGACCTGTCAACACTCATGTCCCATGATACAGTATTTTTCTTAAAAGGAAGTCTCACTCAACCCATCATATAATTGAAACTATATCATTCATATTAAATACGTAAAATTTTAAATTTAAAAATTAGTTTCATAATTATTATAAATAAATTAAAAATTTAATTTTAAAATATCTTTAAAAAAAACTTGAATAGATGTTTTTCTATACACAGAGTCACCCATTTTGTCACTCAAGTTTCCCTCTAATTTCTGATATTTGGCGGATGAATCATAAATATATCATTAAGAACTGTTGTTGAAGTTTCAGTTTCGGTTGCAGTACTCTTTCTGCAATCATATCGAGCATGGATATGGCCATTTAATATCTATCCATTGTTAGATGCCTGCAATGCCGCCATGGAAGACTCTGGTTCAGATGCTTACACATTTATTGCTTCCAATGTATATATATACACACACTAGGATGGCCTGTATTGTGGTTTGGACTGTTACGTGTAACACATTCAACTAATAAGATGACAAGATTACCTATTGAAACTTATTCGCACGTAGGTTTGGTGAAATTTTAAACTCTTATTTGTTTAACTTTTAAAAATCTAAATAATCACTCTTCTATTAAAAATTATTTATAGAGTTAAAGATAAAATATTATTTAACTAAAAATATTTTAAAAAACTAAAAATTTATCACATTTTTCTTCTTAATTTAAAAAATTAATAATTTTCTTTCAACTAAAGTTTGAAAAAACGACTATTTCTTCTTTAGGGTTTTCACTTTTTTTTAGTTTCTCCTCTAATGATCGAAGCTAGCCTTCTCACCCATCTTCCATTGATGGCCGAAGAAGAAGGATGACAACTTTTATCTTCGTATGACACTTGGATGACGCTCGAAGGGTAATAGATCTCGATCACAAATTGAATATTTGTTTGTTGCGGGATTCATCTCCTTAATATACAAATATAAAATTATATATATCTATTTTTAATATATAAATGAATATATATATAAAATAATATTTAAATGTATAATTACACATCCTGTATTCATTTTAATATTCAAAAGAAACATTGACCTTAGAAATGGATGAGATTAGGATAATGGGCAGCACGTGAAACTGGTGCTGATCCCCCACAAAACTGATACATTCAGAAGAGGTAAAGCCTGTGCCCTTTGGACTCTTTAAGGTGCAGAAAAGTAGAAATTCTCGACTCCACTTGTCAAGCAAAGGAGATCGAGGAAGCAGGGGACCCTTCTTAGAGATCACCATAAAATTAAAGAGAAAGGCATAGATCTGCAAGATAATTGACAGATGTGAAGTCCATGCGTGGAAAAAAAAAAAAAGAGAGAGAGAAGATATTACAAATAATTGCTCGTGTGTTCTGCCGTCCTGTCAGTAACGTGGGGGTCCCTTTTCTCTTCTTGTACCGTTATGGAAAAAAGACTTTATTCTTAAAATGGTTTTTAATCATCAAATTTTACAGGGCCAAAAAGACTTGTTCCAACTCAAGGTTAAATGTATTTTTAAATTCATATTTTTAAATTTTTATAAACTCAAACACTTATTATTAAATAAAATTTTATTAAAAAATTAATTAAAATTAAAAATAAAACTGTTATTTACTAAAAAAATTAAAAAATTAAAATTTTATTACATTTCTTCCTCTCAATTTAAAAATTAATAATTTTTCTTCACCTAAAGTTTAAAAAATGATAATTTCTCCTTTAGAGTTTTGAAACTATTGTCAGAGACAACAAAGTTCAACATCTTCAGTTGTATTAGTTGTCTCTCTCAGCTTATCTCTTCCTGTCAATAAAACCCCATCCACGAATAAATTGACAGGAGAAGATAAACCAAAAGAGAGAGCTAACGTGGTCAGAGAAGACAAACTTCACTGTCTCTAATCACTGTTTCGAAACCATAGAAAAAAATTATCACTTTTTAAACTTTGGATAGAGAAAAAATATTAGTTTTCAAATTGAGAAAAAAAAATATAATAAAACTTTAGTTTTTTAAATTTTTTGTTAAATAACATTTTTACCTTTAATATTAACCAAGTTTTTAAACAGAATTTTATTCATGGATGAGAGTTTTGATTTTTAAAAGTTGAGAGGTGTGAGTTTGAAAGTACACTTAACTCAGGGTGGGAACAAATGTTTTGGCCATTTTATTATTGGGTTGCATGGTATATGTTGGAAAAATTCTCTCATCTAACAGCTCAAATAAAACCAATTGAATAGTTAACCATTAACATATGTTCAAGAAGGTTTCAAAAGGGCAAAAAAAAAAAAACCAGCCACCGCATCAAACAAATATTAAGAAACTCTCCGGATTCGAAAAGTGTAACATATCAAATACTGATATAATCCTACAAATTTTTAATTGAAGTCCAACGTATTTATATGGGATATTGATTAAAATAATTATTTATTTTACATTTTATACATATATAATCACTTTTTTTTTTCTTATTATACAATTATAGCCATTTCTTAAATTGATTTAGCCTTTAAAAGAATAAAATTATGAGATTTGGGATTGACTGGGTGGTTGACCCGATCAACTAATTTTTAAAAATAAATTGCTAGGCCAACCAATTTTTTTTAAAAATAAATTGGTTGGTTGGGTGCTTGGCCGACCAACCAACCACTCAATCAACCTTTCCATTATTAAAGTAATCATAAATTTTCATATTTTTATCTCATTTCATCTCATATTTTAATCGTAATTGGATGAGTGAGTGAATTTTATTAAAGTAAGCATAAAGATATTTTAAATATCTTATGTTTTAAACTATATATGTATAATAGAAAAAACGGTTATATATGTATATAAGAAAAAAAAAGTTATTTTAATCAATACCCCTATTTATGTTGTTTCATTTTACAGTTATTAGTATATAATCCTTTGCTTTTAAGTAAGACAGTTAGTTGTAAGGTTGAATTCAAATTGAACTTGATCAAGTTTGAGTTTGACTCACTCGAATTTGACTTACTCAAGCTCAATAGTTAGTTATAAAGTTATATTCGAATCAAATTTATTCAAGTGAACCTGAGAGTTCAACATTTTTAAGCTCAAGCTGTCGAGATTCAAGAGCGTTCAACTCGTAAAACTCGCAAATATGAAAAATTTAAAATGAATCAACTAAAACAATATTATTTTAACTAATAAACACTAAAATAACATCATTTTAGTAATGAGTCGAGCTCAAAGTTCAAATTTGAGTCAAACTTGAACTCAACTCCTCTCAAACAAGTTGAGTTCAAACAACTTTGAAATAAACTTAACCTCACTGAAATGTGTCAAACTCGAGCTTATATGAGTTTAAACTTGACTCAATTCGAATCTAACCCTAGTGAATTATTAATAAATTAAGAGTAATATTATGTATATCAAATTTTGATTACCCAATTAAGTACCTAAATAATATGTATATGATTAAGAATTACTTCATCGTTAATTCAAAATCACACAATCATATAATAAATATTTCAGCCTTGTCTACAGAAACTTATGTGCATTAATAGTTGCAGAAAAATGCAAACTTGGATGCAAAACATGCATAGAATAAATAATGGATATATGCTTTCATAGGCCACTTTTTTATGTCACAAATTATCTTTAAATACTAAGGAGCTTTGGTTGAGAATTAATAAAAATTAATAATCTATCATTTATTATTTATATTTAATTTATAAAAAATAAAATATTTCAATAATTTTTTATTATCAATAATTATATGATAAATAATATAAAAAATAATCTAATTACCACCCCCATTTTAAATATTAAAATATTATCAAAATAATTTTAATTTTACTATAATTATATTTATATTTATTAATTTTTAAAAAAATAATAATCTCTTTTTTAATTAATATAACAAATAATATAAAAAAACTTTAAAATAATTTAATCCAATGACATTTAAATAAAATAATATACTAATATTATTTTATTACTTCTAATCCAACACACTAATTATTTTATCCTTATCTATTTTTACCAAATTTTATTAAATATAATAATAATAATAATTTTATACTAACCTATTTTTACCAAATTTTGTCAAATATAATAATAATTCATACCTTATAATACTTAAAATAATCTATTTTTAGAAATAAAACATCCCCTTAAAGATAAATGTTGTAGTCACCCAACTTATCACAAATAGCAGAAGATGTACTTCCCCATCTGCAATGGCATCTATATATATGTTTTTTTCATAATACAAATCAAAAGCCTTCCTACAGGCGATTGGCTTGTACATTTCAATCCAATATGCAAAGAGTAATATTATATACATAACTTTATACATAAATAATAACATATCACTATGCTCGCATCCTCTTTCTAGAGTCAAGAGCAAATTCAAAAAACTCAACTTTCCCTTAATCTCTTCCTTTAATTCTAATAGGCAACTATTAGAAGTTGAGAACCAAGACCCTGCTAAAATGTCCATAATTATAACCACTGAAACAGAATCCACAAACTTAAACAAGTCAATCAAACTACGTTACAGAAACAAAATTAGATAAGCATAAATTTTTTTCTTCTTCACTTTTAAATACAGCCCACACAGCATAGTAATTTGCAGTAAAGGGGATCTCTTCATGCTTACACTTTCCAAATTTTGTTTAACAACAGTAACAATAGCAGAGCCTGAAATTATGGGAGGGTAAAGTAACAAAAGCACTCAAAAATATATCACGGATTTAAGAGAAAGTGACGAAAAATCAATTCAGTTCATAGCATGCACCCGAAACAGTAAGCAGTTTGAACATAACATGTATTCATCAAACATGTAAAAATACGTACAATCTGAAATTAATACATATCATACTCAATTATTTATATATAGAAAATCACAGAGATAAATCTACTTTTTTCTTTTATTTTGGAAATCTTAAGACAAGATACCGAACATCGATTTAGAGAAAGAAATATGTCATGAAGTATATGTAAAGAAAGTTTAACGTCAGTAGATGCCAAATACTCTACTCACTTCTGACATAACATGCTTCACTTTCTCCACCCACAGCAATAGGGAACCTCTATCTTACTAACCTGACCGTCAAGATTCAGATTCTGTCAACTGATTCTGTCCGGTCCAGCACAGCCGAACACTCAGAGACATCACCTAGAGACTTGAGGTTCCATTTGATAAAAGCCTCAACAAAAAAGCATGTCTCATCCTTGGTATTTCCATCTGGTACGTCCACCACAAATGATTCAATTACTAAGGTTCCTGGTCTCCCATCAATGACCTCTGGATGCACGGTAACAATGGAAGAGTAGTTCTGCAATTAAAGAAAAAGTTGAAACAGAGTTTATAAATTTTGGATGATCAAGATATTGCACCAGCACAGAGAAGATTGGCAATAAATAAGATTGTTTGATCCAATTCACAAAGTAGAGAAGTAGGCACATGCTGTCAACCCTCACTTTAAATTCAATTAAAGAGATTGAATTAAACAGTTGAACTAAAATCAATCAATAAATTTAGTATAGTCATGCAATAATCCACCAATTGCACAAGTGAATTGCTGGGCTCAATTTGACTATGCTAGTGAGACAAAAGAGGCTAGAATGCACACAAATTGACATTGGCCATAAAGGACACATCACACAGAGGGCAAGAGCAGTGAAAATTCATACCCAACCCGATGAGCTACTGCATAGACTTTACAAATTTAAATTTTAGTAACAAACCCAGAAATCCTGTTTAACCTAAATGGCCTCCAAAGAAAATTCTAAATAATCAATGCAAGAAAAGTTCCTGCTACATATAACAGCACTAAAAAGCATGGGTTAAAGGAGATCATAAAATCCCAGTGAAATGTGATGTTCAAATTTGATGAGTTGTGAAATATAAAAATGTGAAAGATAAAAGCACAAGGCATTTATAGCATATTCATGCAATTAGTAAAAATCAAAATCCGAATGAGGGGCTTTATTTTAATACAAGCCCAAAAAAGGGCCAAGCCACGCCACTAAACAACTAAAAGTTACCAAGCACATTTAAAATATGAGCCAAGCTGTGAAATATTCATTCCAGTTCACAACATACCTGCCATACATGTTTCACAACTACCCAGTAAAATTTCATACATACCATACATGTTCCATAACTCTCCAATCCTATTTATTTTACCTAAATATTAGGTCTAATCAATTATTATCATATATATATATGGTAGCTAATGTCAATCCCCTCTCGTTTAACGGCTTCCTCTTCAAATACAGATGATGGTGGTTGAGCCTTAATCTCGTCATCCTCCTACTTAATCACCTCCCTTTTCACAAATTCTTCTTCAGACAATGACGATGGTAGCAACAGACCAGCCTCTTTCCATTCTTTCATACACCCTTTCATTGCCTTAAATCCATTGGCTAGATTATTCAATTTGAATTCTATAGCTTCGATTTTCTCCTTCACTGCCTCCAAAATCTTTTTCGCATCAACTATACTCTCCGTCCATTCCATTATTTTCCAAGCCTTGCCCAAATATCACTGCTTTGATATCAAATTGATAGGAACTTCTAAAAATCGAACAAATACTTTAATATAATACAACACTAATGTTGGCAACAAGAGGTGTTAGCTCCTCTAAAAAGTCGTAACCTTCCAATTAGTCAAAGGCTACCCTAAACTCAAGCACAATATTTTTCTTTTTCTCCCCTTTTAAATCCTAGCTTCCCTTTTATATATACTACCCCTAATTAGTAAATACACGTATTATTCGTGTTCCCGTATTATTCGCATATTAAACACATTCAAAAGAATTTTTCAACCCAAAATGTATTAAACGTGTATATTACGCCCTTCCTATATTAAATGTGAATTATACCCCATGTTTTACATTTGCCATATTTTTTAATATTTTGTTAAACTTAAAGTACAAAATTGTCCCTTCTATTTTCAATTTTTTACGAAAATACCACTGTCATTTAAAAAAACCCAACAATATTTATTTCTTAATTCTCAGCTTTAATTTTGCATTTTCCTCCCTTATGACCTATACAAAGATTCACTTTAATCTAAAGTCTAAAATTCAAGCTAATTAATTTGTTTATTTTTCCTAACTAACTGGTATATTACTTATTGTACAAAGAATTTTGATTATGTATTATATTATAGTGAGTTTAATAGTTAATTAAATACTTTACATTTGAATTATTATTTTGATTTTCAATAAGAGATTCGTGAAAAGTATTAGAGTTATTATAATATTGTCGTACTTTTAGAAACATATTATTGATGATGTGCGTATTAAACATATATATATACGTTCCGTACTTTTTCAGTATGCAAATTTTAAGGGTTTTTTTTATAAACATATCTTTCATTGTTCATCATATTATACTATATAAATCACATACTTTTTTTTTTCCGTTCCCATATTTACTAACTAGAATACTACCATACCTACCATGTTTCACAACTCAATCTAATTTCATACATATAATACATGTTTCATAACTCTCTAATCCAATTTCATACGTACCATAACTACTCAATCTAATTTAATACATACCATACATGTCTCTTTACTCCTCAATCCCATTTATGTCACCTAAATATTACTTCTAATTAATTATTATTCCATATAAATATAATTCTAATTAAATAATATCCTAATCTTTTAATTCAAATTTCAATTATTATCTTATCATTTATCATTGATAATCAATATTATCCTAATTATTAACATAATCAATATCAGTCCATATTAATTAATTATTATTATCTAATCTGAACACATTTCCACTGAATTTTCACTAATTTCAGATGATTGTACTAAGTTTTGCAAAGAGAAAACACAATGGGTTATTAAACACACACACACAAAATTCTATCATTATACCTTTAGACTTGGACTATTAAGTTGGATTGATGTTAGCTATTCTCTTTTTTCATCGATTACAGAATTTGTTATGCACATCAAACACTACAATACAGTTCATTTAAATATGGGTTTCTTAAGTTTTTTGTTACTATATTTTTCCCCAAAAAAGTCTAATATAATTCTCTAAAAGTGGTGAATATTCAAAAAAGAGTGTTGTTAAGTGGTGAAAATATTCCACCACTTGCCAGATTTTTTAAATTCACTTGTTCTAGTCAATATTTCATATGTCCAATTAGGCAAATTGATTATTTGGGCCTTCTATAAATGGAACCTGCCATTGCATTTGTAATTTTTACCAAACCAAATGAAAGCTTTGCACTACTCCTCTTTCTTACAACTTCATTCCTCTTATACTATATATTATTAATTTCACACCATGTGCTTTAAGTAGGAACCACAATTCAATATGATAGTCCAGGATTTCATAGTGAATTTTCATATTTTAGGTTTTAATCTTCTTCTGGATAACCAAAATCCATTTATGTACAACAAAGAACAATCTTAAGCTCCAAAATACCTTCAAACAACTCTGATAATCAACTCCAATCAGAAATCAGATTATAAACTGATTTAACTCATTATTATAAACCTAATATCAATTCAATAAAGCCTTATTTCACAACAAATGGTATATTTTCAATATTTCGTCACAGAGACAATCCAAAAGGGCACTAACCAACCAAATTTTGGGCCATTAGGGTAAACTATGAAATGTTCCCCTCATATTGCATCATGTAAACTTCCACCAACAAATTTAAAATTAAGTAAACCAAACTTACAAGCAACAGTTAATATTTCAACCCAGAAATATTACTGAGACTACAATGAAACCAACTTATCCAGATCTAACAAAGCTATTCCATGTGCTTCGCACATGCACAAAGGTGTCATTCATGAAAGTAATAACTAACATACCTTAAGCCTGTGATCTCCTCCAACAATCCTCATGCTAAAAATATGCTCTTCATCATCTAGCAGCTCCAACCTTTCAGTGCTAGTTGTAGCTGGAAGTCCTGACTTAACATTCACCTCTCTGACACTTCCAATCTGGAGGTCACCCTCTACAATGCATCGGCTAACAAATGGCTTATACTTCTGCGGTTGATCAAATCTCCTCACCAAAGACCAAACCTGACATTGCAAAAACCCCCAATGGATTTCTCAGACAAAATAAAAAATCTCTCTAGAAAAGATTTATTGTATTGCATGCAATACATTCCTAATACAAGACTATAAACGATGATGTGTCACCATATGAACCAAACACAAAATGCAATCAAAATTCAATACAACATATTTATTAAACTTTTACTTTGCCAAGCCTTTACTTGTTCTTTGCTCTAAATTTGTCAAATGTACAAAGCATTCAACACAGAGCTCTAATCAAACTCATTACATTAATGGAATCCCTAAACCAAAATCAAACGCTAAGAATAGCTAAAATACAAGTTCAATAGACAAATATTACTTGACAGAATAGTTAAATGCAATCGCTAATCATTCTTAAAAAGTAACTGTTAAAACTCCGATCTGCGTACGGATCTCCAATAAATCTCAAAAATTAAAACTAATCGTAGAATATATCCATAATTAAATACTTTGACCTATTTGAGAAACAAGAAGAGAAATAAAATAGCTTACTCGAGGAACAGGAGCTTTGATGTGTTTAACGAGCGAAGAACTACACTGGTGGTCTCCGACCTCGTGTTTGTGGAGTCTCTTGATATGATCCTCCTCCGTCTTACCAAACATGCCACTTCCGTTGCCGTTGACGGTGATATAATCGTCGGTCACCATCACGGGGTCCGAAATTATTGAGTCCAATATCAGCGGGAATATCGTGTTCTGTTACGGATTCTCAAAAGCGTCCGAAACGCACCGCCATTCGGAGCGAAAGATGCAAGGTTTCTCATGTCATCCGCACCTAAGGAAAAAAATATATTAAAATATTGTATATTTATTTATTATTTTCATTTTTTGGAGTATTGTTTATTATTTTATTCGTGCTCGTTTTTTGGTAAATATTCGTGCTTCTTGACTAGTTGCCGGGCTGAAAGGAATTCGTTTTTTGGCACGAAAACTTTCTTTAAACTGTGTCGTATTGTTGAAGCTTGAGACCCTCTGTTCTTCTGTTTGTGCGTGCACGTTAGAAGGAAGAAAAGTACCTCTTATACAGCAAAAATTTATTTAAGCTTCGCTAAAAAACAGGATCTCAGTAACACCCCATATTTTTCAGCATTTACCAATGAACCCGCCATTTTTTGAAAATTGACCTAGCCCATATTCCCTTACTGTTTTCGGTGAACCCTTGCCCGCTTATTGTGGAGAGGAGCCCCCACCCACTGACTAAATAGGAGGCTTCGTATGCATCAACATAATGCCTATAGACAGTGATCACCAATTCTAACATTGCTTAGCAACTATTTTAGCAGTATGTCGTCTGATACTCAAATTTAGGTTTAGAACTTCGTGTTTTCCCCTACTTATTACTGAAAAGTGCAGCACTAACCTATCTAATGTTATTTCTATTGTCAGTGAACAATGTTATGTGTATCCAATTTTAAAAATTCAATTGATCAGCCAAATAATGTGTTATCATCCTTACTTCAAAATCAATTAATCATATAAATAATATATCATCTAAATACTCAATTACGTATTCAAAATTGTGTATATATAATTATATTGGTAGAAAACCAAAAGACTTGTATCCACCCAAGGTATAGTGAAATCTCAAAATCTTACTAACTACGACTTTAAATACCCAAATATCTATTTATAAAACAATTTCTTTTAAACTCTTAGTTAAAATTAAAGGTAAAATTATTATTTACTAAAAAATTAAAATTTTATTACTTTTTCTTTCTCAAGTTTTAAAACTCACAGTTTCCCCCCACCCCAAAATTATAGTTTTTTCCTCTTCCTTTCTTCGGCCCCTAGCAACTTTCTCTTCTTTCTTTGTTGCCAACGAAGGAATACTTACAAACTGAGACTTTGATAATCGACAAATGAAGGAGACAAATCTTTGTCTTCTTCAAATCAATGCCAGACGACAATAATCGACTTCATTTTTTGCTAATTCGGCTTCAAGAAGAGACAAATTGAAAAGTAGAAGCTTCGTTTAAAGTTGATTCTTGTCATCCGATGAGATTCAACTAAGATGAAGATCTATCACCTTAATTATTTTCCATCGTTCGTTGGGCATTGATGTCTCAGTTCGTAGATCATTTTTCATTAGCAGTAAAGAAAGAGGAGAAAGTCATCCGTCGCCAAAGAAAGGAGGAGAAAAAAACCCAAGTTGGAGGAAAATTATCACTTTTCAAAATTTGAAAACTTTCGATAGAGGGCAATCGTGATATTTTTAAATTTAGGGAGGAAAATGTGATAAAATTTAAATTTTTAAAATTTTTTAAGAATGGTTTCACCCTAATCCTAACTAATATTTTTAATAAAAATTAACTCATAAATAAATATTTAAGTTTTTAAAAATTAAAAAATGAAACTTTGGGGTTTTACTAGTGGGAACAAGTCGTTTGGCCCCGGTTGAAACATTACCCTTATAATTAAATTAAAGTAAGGTTTGATAAGGAAGATGGCTGGAGGGGGTCTTATTCATAGTGTAGTCACGTCTTAAAAACGATTGGGTCAATCACCAATCTTTCTTTTTTTAACCATTTTTTAGGCAGACAGGAGCAGGACCACTCACTGCCGTAGCTATATATCTTCATCACTAGGCATTAAGAAGGATAAGCTGTGAAACGTGGCTGAATTGACTCTCACGTTAAAGAAAGACTGGATAAGTTATATTCGTCATTAATTTTATGTTGAAAAGCTGTACCTCTTCCATCTGAAGATAGCATTCAATTTTCCTAGATATGGTGTGGCCACAAGCTCAGATGAAAACCCAGAATACCTGCAAATAAAGACCAAATATTGGTGCCAGATACAACTCACAATTGATTACTTTTTATTACTTTGAGGGGCGTGTAGTTTGAGGATTGTTTTGTTATTAAAATTAAAAAATTATTTTAAAGATAAATTATTTTAAAGAATATTAAGTATAAATTATTTTTATATTTGATAAAATTTGATAAAAATAAGTTGATATAAATAATTATTATATTTGGTTAGAGATAATAAAAAAAATACTAATATATTATTTTATTTAAGTTCTTTTAGGTATAATTATTTTAAAATATTTTTTATATTAATTAAAAATGAAATCATTTTTATATTAAAAAATTAATAAATAAAGATATAATTATAATAAAAATTAATATTACCTTGATAATTTTTTAATACGTAAAGTGTAAGTGGTAATCTTTTTATATTAATTATCATATCACCATTGATAATAGAAGTTTATCAAAAAATTTTATTACTTATAAATCAAACAAAATAATATAAGTAATAAATGATAGATTATCAAAGTAATATTTACTTCTCTCAAAGGGGCGTTTGGTTAGAGTAGATAAATATTACTCTGCTAATATATTTTTTATTATTTACATAACTATGTTTGATTTATGAGCAATAAAATATTTCAGTAATTTTTTGTTATTAATGGTGATGTAACAGATAATATAAAAGATAATCTTATTACCATATTCACCTTAGGGATTAAAATATTATCAAAATAATTTTGATTTTATTATAATTTACTAATTTTTTAGAAATAAAAATAACTTTATTTTCAATTAATATAACCAGTAATAAAAAAAATTTATAATAATTATATATCCTAATATTTAAGTAAAATAATATACTAATATTCTTTTATTACATCTAATTAAATCGAATAATTATTTAATGTTTCAATTTTGATAATAAAATATTATCCAAACCATATATATCTTAAGAGGTCTGTGATTTTGCGTAGATTACCATATAAATATATTACTTGAAAAATTACTAAGTATAAATTATTATCAATAAAACTATAAGTACCCACTTTAAGTATATAAACGGGTACACACATGATATATGTCATCAATTAATTGAATACTTTTGAATTAAAAATAAAATAATACTTAATCATATAATGACACACATGAGTATCTATTTATTTATGAGTACATATAATATTATTCAATTGTTATATCCTTGATGAAAATGAATAAATATAAATAATTATTATATTTTGTTAGATGGAATAAAAGATACTAAAATATTATTTTACTTAAATATTTTAAAAATTATTAAATATAATTATTCTAAAATATTTTTTAAATTAATTTTTATATTAATTGAAGATGAATGTATTTTTGTTCTAAAGAATTAATAAGTAGGAATGCATTTGTAACAAAATCGATAATCTTTTAATAGAGACGGTAAAAATAGTCATCAGATTACTCTTATATTATCTATTACATTGTCACCCAACAAACCAAACAATTGTTGTGCTTGGAAATGTAAGATTTGCCTTGGTTACAAAATAAGGCCAAATAGAACTACTTGCAACATCAGAATTACCATTTACAGTCTGGAATTATTACTCAGGCAATCCGGAATTGAGAAAAAAAAAAATTACTAGGGTTTTAATTAGCAAGAACTTCCCAAATTAGCTCAGGATCATAAGATGGCAATCTTGCTAGCGAACAACTTTCAAATTCTGATTCCTCGGCAGCCATGGTGGTGGGGTGCTCAGTGGAAACAGATGGCTGAGAATTTTCACTCTTCCAAAACCCATCTTCAGAAAGAGATGGTGAAACCAATTCACCATTCCAATTGATTAAAGGCGACATGGTTGAAGAAGATGAACACGAATCAACTACTTTCTCATTTTCTTTATTTGGATTCTTTTTAACTTTTTCCTTTTTCAACTTCTGACAGATTGCTTGAATCTTGGCGTCAACTGAGCTCTTCAACGCATTCAGTCTGGTACAATCTGCAAACCCTAACTTGCTGGGGTTTGGAAAATTCAACCTTGCGTATTCACCTCTAAGTTTATAAGCCGCACGATCATATGCATAAGCAGCAGCTTCAGCCGTTTCATAAGTACCTAGCCACACTCTCATTCTATTTTGAGGAATTCTAATTTCAGCTACCCATTTCCCCCAATGTCTCTGCCTCACTCCTCTGTAAAGCTTCTTTTTCGTTGGAGCTTTGTAAGTAGTGCTCGAAGAGTTCGCACGGTTCTGAAGTGGGTAGTTGTTTAGAGAATTAAACATGAGCCTGTTGGGTTTTTTTCTGTTTTCTTCATAAAATTTCTGGAGAATGTCTCTTTGGCGAAGATAAACTGAAGAGCCTAATGGCTTGGATACAGGGCTGATGATGGTGCGTGTCGGTGGAAAGAGAGAGAAAATTGAGTCGATTGTGCTGGTGCCTCCAGTTAATATCAGCTGTGAGAGTGAAGACCGGATGTCAGCACCTTCACCGAAGGAAAAAGATGAACTATTTTCTTGAATTCCTTGCATTTCTTCCTTCTTTGAGGTGAAAGTGTTTAATGAAAACAGATCAAACAGAGAGATTTAAGAGTAGAAAATAATGTAAAAAAGGAAATCAGGGCGGGGCACTAAAAACTGTCCCTTTTCCTTGTAAAAAGAAATTCCAGGAGGAATGAAAATTTATGGAAAACCGGCAACAAAAGAGACTGAAGAAGAAGAAATCACAAGAACAGTAGAATGGGAGAATCAGAAACTTCACAAGCTTTTGGGAAGTTACCATGGTGCATACTGGTTGGCACTATTTATAGCTGGGATCGAACTTCTAGAGACTCATCCGTAAGGATATGTTAAGTCCAGTTTTTTTATGGAAAAATTTAAAAATTCAAAATTTTTAATCGAAAAAAATGAAAATTTAATATTTTATAATGTTATTATTTCAAATCCCATTCCTAACTTTTCAAGGACTACAATACCCTTTTTGGATTAGTTAAAGTAATATTTTTTAATAAAAATAAATTATTTAAAAAATTATTCAATATAAAATATTATTATATTTGATAAAACTATATATATAAATAATTATTATATTTAATTGAATATAATAAAATAATATTAAAATATTATTTAAAATATATTTTATATTATTTATTATATTAATTAAAAATAATGATATTTTTGTTTTAAAAAATAATAAATAAAGGTAAAAATTTAACAAAATCAAAATTATTTCGATAATCTTTTAATATATAAGATAGATATGATAATCAGATTTATATTACTTATAAGGATATTTTTGTCTTGAAATAAAAATAAGTAGAGATAAAAATATAACAAAATCAAATATTAATTTGGCAATATTTTATAATAATATTATTTATACACATTTTTAATATAAAATTTGAATATATAAATAATATATTATTATAAAATTTAATATTATATTATTATTAATTTAGAATAATTATATTATTTAAAAGATTATAAAAAATCCTTATTATTTATAAATTAATATAAATAATAAAAGCTATATGAACAATCATTCAAGCCACCGCCCCTCGATCTCTTTCATGGATGCTTGTATGGAGGAGGGCGTTTTTGTAACTTCGCAGTGATATTGATCTCCAAACGAGAATCTGGTTTAAAGGTGTGAAAGCTTTGCATAATAAAATTGACTTTGTGTACGTGTGGTCCCCACCAACATAAATACAATGCTAAAAAGCTACTTTTTCTATTAATTGATTCCAGTCAGCCTGAATCCGCCGCCACGCGGCTTTTGGCAAGACTCTGCTCCATCTCTCTCTGCCTTTTGTTTCGTCTCCGGCTCCAGCTACATGGTACAATTCTTTACGTATTTGCAAATCTGATTGGGATGTGTCAGTAATGATAGATTCTATGCACGACTTAATTTAATTTGGATTTAAGATATGATTTGGTTTAAATTATATTAAATAATTATTAAATAATATCATTTTATTAATAAATTATAAATTTAAATTATATATCAAATCATAAATTAAAGTCAAAATTAAATTAAATTTGAATTAAATTATTTTTATTCAAATCAAATTTAAACCACATTTAATATTGGTTCGATAAATTTGAATTAAACTCGAATCGAGTTATTTTTCATTCAAATGAAACTCAAATCAATAAATATTCGAGCTCAATTTGGTCTGTATTCACCTATAGTGTTAGGTGAAACGACTATCCAAATGTATAAATTCGAAACCTTATGATTTATTTGATATACTAACTATAAGATTATTCACTAGATTCAAAATTTTATTTTATCGATATAATCACTTTCGATTTGAAATGACGGTTTGTTTTAGTAAAAATTCCTCGTTTAACCAAAACAAAATTTAATTGAGAACAAACCTATCTTGACGAATCCACAAGTTTGAAAAACTCAATTTAAAAATATTAAAATGATATTATTTTAATTAATTTTTATTAAAATAATGCTAATCGATTTTGGGTCATATATATTTCGAAACTTGGATAGAAATCTTTCCTCAAACAAAATGAAAAGGAGACACCTTGACGATTTAACGAGATAATTTATCATTATTCCATCTCATATTTATATAAAAAAAAATCTATCAAATCGAGATCATATAATTTATGCAATTATCCTGTTATAATATAATTTGTACATAAATAAAACTTGGTTTGTTATTACTTCAAGAAATATAAGTAATGTATTTACATGTAACGGTGCCCCTTCGTCCTATATAAATATAAAGACTGTTTATAGATTAGTGAACTCCGTAATCTATACACAACCCCGTTGTTGAAATAGGGAAGTAGGAAGAAAAATCAAACTACTCAGAAAAATAACAATAGAAATTGCATTTAAAAGATTAAAATTTTGAAAAATAGAATATTTAACAAAAATATTGTCGCAAACAATTTCAATCAAGATATATACATCTAATTTTAATTATTTAATTAAATATTAAAATAATATATTATCACATAATTAAATATTATTTAAAATATCTTTAAATTAGACCTAATTTAAAAATTTTTTTGTTTAAGTTTAATTCAAATAAAAAAAATCTAGTTCAAATTTTATGATGTTTATCAAACCAAAATTAAGTGTGCTCGAGTTCGACTCTAGTAAAAAATAATTTAACTCAATTTGATTTAAATTTATAATTTGAATTTGTTATTTAAATTCGTAGTTCAAATTCACTACTTAAGATAAAATAACGTTATTTTAACTTATAATAAACAATATAATGTCATTTTGTAAATAAGTCGTAAACTCAAATCACTAATTCAAATTATAAATTTGAATCAAACTCGAGTCAAAAATTCAAACTACAGATTTGGATTATAAATTTAAATCAAACTCGAATTGAAAAAAATAAAAAATCTTCTAACTCAATTTAAAACCAAACCAACTCTTCTAACTTTAATTCAATTCAAATTCAGATTAAATAAATTTAAACTAAATTAGTTTTGAAAACTGAACCAATTTGATTGAGATTCAACTATATTCCGCTCACAATTTTTGACCCGGCTAAAAAATCTCAAATACGTGGATACAAAAATATTTATAATGATTTTTATGATATGTGATTGCTTACGAATATCTTTGGAGTTTTACATAGTTGTATCTCTCTTTTTCTTACACTATCAACCATGAACCCGAACTAATTCGATCAGATCCAGTACTAGTTTTGGGTACTTTAATGGACATAAATTTTGATTAAAAAATGGGTGGACAGAAAATCCAAAGCAATAGTCGGTTGAAGAAGAAAGCACGTTTGTGTTTAAAGAGTTATTCGTGAATGTCAAAGAGTCTATGCAAGCTTTATGCGACCTACGACGACGTTTACACTGTTTCCACCACCGCTTTAATTTCAAATTTCCATGGGTGCCAAGTTTGAATTATATCAACCAGGCCCATACTCTTGCACAGTAGTGGGTAAACGACCCTTTTGATTCACCACCGATTGTCACATGTTTCAGCCAAGCAAAAGTCAACATTAAGAAGAAACTTAATTTGATTTGAAGACAAGAAAGTTAAGGATGGCACATGTTGTTATTCTAAGATAGATTCGAATGAATTCTAACTATAACAGTCGAATCATATATTATATCGTATATTAAAAACTTGATTAAAAGATTTGAAGTAACAACCCATTCGATTAACTATCGATACGTGAACCAATCTTTCTTCAACTAACAACGTTAAGAACCAAAATGTAATATCAGTGAATGGGTAAATATATTGCTTCTGTATATTTTGGGAAAGAGATCTAGTTAGACTCTCCTATTAAAAGTCTAATAGACTATAACAACTCATACTTGTCATACAAATTAAAAAACTCAATATAAAGTGTAACAAGTATTTATAATATGATCACACAATACCGAATAAAATTATATATACAAATAATGAATACTAATTTATATATAAACAATAATATATCTTCATATAAGTAAAAGATTTCAAATTAAAGATAAAATAATACTCTATTATATAATTATACACATAATATTATTCATTACAGAAACACAACATCACAACAATCATCCCCATGGTATGAATGAGGTTGGATTAGACCTTTTCCTTCTTCAAAATAGAATGAGAAAACAATTAAGGGTATTAAAACAAAGTCAAAATCAAAATCAAAATGGGACCATCTCCGAGTAAAGGTGCGTTAAGGACATAGAGGCATTAAAAGACAAGGCTCGTGAAAGACACCAATCAAAATCTTCAATGCCCACAAAGCTTTCTGCATGGCACTGGCATGGGCATGTGAACTTACCTAACAATGGCCTCATTAGTCAGTCCTAACAAATATTCTCTCAACAATTTTAAATATAAAATTATATACATATTTATATATACATTAGATAATTTTGAATTAAAAAAAAATATTAAATTTTATAATAACATATATAATACGTATATAATTATATATTTAAAATAAATATACATAATATTACTTTTTCTCTTGTTCCCATGCATATGTATATCCATCTAATCATCTTCTTCCTTCAAACCTTTCGTCCTTTTCCTAATTTTTCTCCACCGATCAACCTGACCCCAACACCACATCTATACAAAATTTTGCTTTTTGTTGTCTCGTGT
The DNA here is from genome assembly GCF_011075055.1 of Mangifera indica. NCBI lineage: Eukaryota > Viridiplantae > Streptophyta > Magnoliopsida > Sapindales > Anacardiaceae > Mangifera > Mangifera indica. The sequence goes on from NC_058156.1 coordinate 1,060,707, forward strand.
CAAACAAAACATGCCATGTTAGGAACGTTTCCTCATTTATCATAATTATTATAAAGCTATATTAGATTTTATAAAACAAAAAAGCTCTTTATTTTCATTTCACACGATCAAGTGGCATAGATTCACATACAAACAGGGAGTACTAAGAGGCAAAATAAGGTGAAATATTATTATGCGATTCGAAGATATGATTATTTATTTTGTCTTTAATTTTATATTACTTAATTATATTATAACATATTAATTTATTTTACATTTGTTGGTATCATTTATACATAAAGTATTATTGAAATCAAAATAATCTCAGTCATTCAAAAAACATTAAATTACTTTTAAAATTATCAAATTTTTTAAGACCAAAAGACTAATTCCCACTCGAGGTTTGTTGAAACCCCAAAGTAGAATTTATTGACTATTGAAAACTTAAACTTCTACCAATAGGCTGTTAAAATTAACAGAATCAATTAGTTTTTATAATAAAATCGTCATTTAATCATAATATTTTAAAAATAATAAAATTTGTGTCATTTATATTCTTACTTGGTTTAAAAAACTAATAATCTCCTTAATATTAAACTTTGAACGTTACATTTTTCTCCCTAAGATTTCATTTTCAACTCATCTTCACTAATGGTGGAAATTTAGTCATGACTTCTCTTTCTTTGTGGTTGACAGTCTCCCTCCCGACATAATCACTCATTGTCAACTTCCCTCTAACACTAGACCAAAGGGAAGCTAACGAAGAGCTATTGTGTCGAGATAGAGACCGTCATTGGCAGAGAAAGAAAAGTCACGGCTAGATTTTGACCGTCGGTGAAGATGGGTTGAAAATGAAATTCTACAAGGGAAAATATAACTTTTTAAAGTTTAATTTAGAAAAAATTATTAATTTTTTAAATCAAAAGAAGAAATGAAATTAGTTTTATTATTTTTAATATATTATAATTAAATAATGATTTTACCCATATAATTAATTGATTATGTTAATTTTAATCATCTATAGGTGAGATTTTAGATTTTCAATAATTAATGGGTATCACCAGGATTTCAACAAATATTGGGTGGGCACAAATATTTTGGCCCTTTTCGAAATATTCGGTGTAAACTTTCTCCTAATATTTCTTTTCATGTTGATTATGCACAAACAAATAAATAGTGCCTACTGCCAATACATATAAATACACGCACATAAAAATGTAATTTAGTGGAAACTAAGGGGTATTTTTGAAAATAAATTCTTAAAAAGTAGTGTTTCGTCGTTGTTATATAGAATTGGCCGTATTGTCATCGTGTCCCTGTCCAGCGACGCCGACTATTCTTAGTGGTCCCGCCTCCTGAAACCGACACGATAACCTCGCTGTTGTTCCAGCCATTGCAAAAGTCAACACGTGTCGCTATTTCATCAATTATTTCCTTGAAACGAAATAGAAATTCCTTATTCTCGTGAACTCTTGCATTTCCAGTAAAGATTTTCTTAAACATTTAGACTTTTTCACAAGGTAAAAACGACACCGCTTTAAGCATCCCCAGTGACTTCACTGTTAATGTAATATCATGTCAGCATGACATCAATTTTAAATTTTAAAAAAGAAAAAAAAACATCAAGCAACCATGAAGGGAAGTGAAAAGATTAAAGTTGAATCCCAAAAAAACTTGAAGAGAAGAGAGATTGAGGATAGCTAATTCGTTGAGTAAAAAAAAATGAGGTGTAATGTGTTGAAATTCCTCTTCGAGTGAACTCACGGATTAGTGTTACTTCAATTTGTAACATTCTAAAAAAATCACGGATGAAACATAATCACTTTTATAAACGACAAAATTGAATTTAGGACTAAACATACAACATGACTGTCGTAACCTACTTATATTAAATAATTGTTTTATATTATTATAGAATACTCTCTTCAAATTCGATAATCATAATTAAATTGTAATTATTGTTCTATTATATTAGGATCACTCGTGAACTCAGAGAAGCTATCCATTGCACTTGTATCCCTAGTTGGTAAATACAGAAACGAGAGAAAAATGGTATGCGAATTATATGGGTATAATACAGTAAATAATAAAAAATACGTTAATAAAAAAAGCCTTTAACATGCATACGAAAAAGTAGGAAACGTGTATATATAGGTACAATACAATATATTGTCAATAATATATTTCTAAAAATACGATAATATCATAATAATTTAGTATTTTTTTCGAATCTCCTATTGAAAATTAATATAATAATTCTAGTATAATGTATTTAATTAACTATTAAATCTAATATAATATAATACAAAATCAAAAATTTTTATACAATAAGTAATATATCAGTTAGTTAGAAAAAGTAAATAAATTAATCAATTGGATTTCAAATTTCAGACTAGAGTAAATCTTTGTACAACTCATAGGAGAGGAAAACGTAAAATTAGAGTTGAAAATTAAGAAAGAAATATTATTGAATTTTTTTTAAATGATAGTAATATTTTTGTAAATAATTAAAAATAAAATAGATAATTTTATACTTTAAATTTAATCAAAAATTCAAAGATATAATAAATATAAAATATGACGTACGAGAATGACATAAAATATATATTTAATATATTTTGAGTTTAAAATTTTTTTAAATATATTTAATACATAAATAATATAAAAATATAAATAATACACATATTTACTAAATATATATAATATCTCTTAGATGTCGTGATACGGACTTCAATAAAGAATTGCTTAATTAAGTGGGCCGTGATAGGAGTTTGATGTCGATTTTGCATTAGAAAAGCAGTGTCATTCCAAATTTGCGTTGAGGCTGAATGGTGACATTTGTGGAGACTGAAAGAAACCCAACGTTGGATATTGAATTGCTGCCAATCATCAACTTTTCACTTTCCTGCAACCAGAAAGCATTAATTTCTTGATTCATAACGCCTGTTCTTTGAAATGTAAGCTTCTGTTCTCTGTTTAAGCGTACGTTTTGTTGGCAATAGTATTCACATCTGCAGGACGTTATTGTGACCCGACAATTATGACGAGCCATTTCTAAAAGGCTGATCGGATAGAACGCAGAAAAAAAAAAGGTTAATGTGCCCCATGGATAGGAATGGAAAGGGAAGGGTATGATCGAATACCCTATTTTTGTAGGAAATTTTAATCTTTATCTCTAATTTGTCTCTTTTATAAAGATGATAACAATTCTCTATCCTCTTTCTACAGAGAAAAACCCGTTTTTCATCCCTTATTTATGAGAAAAAAAAATATATCTTCTCTGTTTTCATATATGTGGAAAAAAATCATCTTTCCATACCCCATAAATATAACATAAATATATTAAACAATAAAATTAACTAAAATTAAAACCAACTCATTTTAAATGTCACAAATAACATATGTTAATCAATAATAAAAATATAAATAATCTAAAATTATAATAATATATTAATATTTTAAGTCAAAATATTAATATAAAAGAACGAAGACGGGGAGAGGACATATGTATCCTTATCCCTAACTGTAAAAATATTTTTTTTCCAATTTTATCAGGGAATTTCTTTCTCATTAGAATCAAAACTCATAAATTCAGACTGAAATTATAATTTCTACCTACAAATATATTGAGTGGTAAAATTTGGCTTGTGGGGATAGATTGAGTGGTAAAATAGGGCTTGTGAGGTTGGTCATGAAATTTAAAATTTCATCCAGTTTAGTAAATTCGATTTATGTCCCAAAAAAATGGAATGATGTAGAAGAAAATTATCCACCTAACCTTCCTCCAAGCAACTTGGATTGATGGTCCCCCCTTATCGAAATCTTGATGCCTTTCGCTTTTTTTTTTCTGTTTTTGCTATGAATTTGGCCTACCTTCGTATTCATTTCAATTTTTAATTTAATATCCATTTTTTATCTCATTTATTATCTCGTTGACAATGGGAGGATTAAACATCACCTTTATTAAGTGATCCAGTTTAGGGTTACAATCGGGCTTGAACAAGATTTAACGAGTTTTCTTAAATTAAACTCAAGTTAGTAGTTTTTGTCTTAAATTTGAGCTCAAATCTACAACTCTTAAACACAAGCTTGAATCCAATAATACTCGATTTAATGTTATTTTAACTCTAATTCCTTTAAATACATTTGTAAAGGAAGGGAAAAAGAAAAATTGACCTAAAAATAATGCTTCTAGAGTCCGATATGATAAACTCGTAATTCCAAAACTCAAATGTAAGTTACCATAGTTATATAGTATATAGTGTATACTGCCTCCTTTCTGGTTGTGTCACATTTTCCATGTATGTAATCTATAAAAATATGATTATATATTATTGACGCATTTATTTATATTTTTATTAACAATTACTTTTGATTTATCTGGTTTAGTAATTATGAGTCAGTTAATAGATTTAAAGTTTATTCTATTTAGTGTGGTTGATTGAATCCCAAAAGTGGTGCTCATGTTCGAGTAAGATTTCTCATTATAAAAAAAAAAATAATTACTACTATCAATTGTCATCATTTATAGCTTGAAACGTAAAAAGAGGAAGAAAACGAATATAAAAGGAAAGAAAAATAAGTGATAATTTTGATAATTAAAAAATACGATAATTTTGATATTTAAAAGGTTTATTTGTTTTTTTTTTTGTTAATTTGAGATTACACGATAATTTTAAAAATTAAAATAGTAGGGATAAAATATTAATTTCTTTTCCTAAGTTTGTTTTGATTAACAAAGTTTGATTTTAGGTGAGAAAAAGTGATTTATGTCAATTACGAGTGAAAAAGTGTTTCTAAATTAAACCTAAGCAAAAAATATAATTTTAAATTAAATATAAAATAATACCTAATCATATAATAATATATTATTATGGTACTAAATCAAATACTCAAAATTGGGTATACAAAACATTCCATAAGGGGACGTTTGGTTTGAGTGATGTTTTATTATCAAAATTGAAAGATTTACTTAAAGATAAATTATCTTGAAAATTACTAGGTATAAATATTAGTAAAAATGAGTAGGTATAAATAATTATTATGTTTAGTTAGAAGTAATAAAATAAAACTAGTATATATTTTACTTAAATACCCTTAGATATAATTATTCTAAAATATTTTTTTTATGTTATTTGTTATATTAATTGAAAATCATATTATTTTTACCTTAAAAAATTAATAAATAAATATATAGTTATAATAAAATCACGATTATCTTGATAATCTTTTAATATTTATGATAGAAGTTGTAATGAAATTATTTTTTTTATTACCTATCACATTACCATTACTAATAGAAAATTATTATAATATTTTATTATTTATATAAATTAAATAAAGTAATGTTAATAATAAAAAATAGATTATCAGAATAATATTTAGTAACTCTTAACCAAACGCCTCTGAAAGAAATTCACGCAAGACATTGTTTCCTTGTTAATCATATACCAAAGCCAACTTTTAGCTCTCTTTTATCCTAGCCTTTCAACGAACTATTTGATTTTAAAATTCACTCGAAGAAGTAGGCATTCCTCCAAGCCTTCATCTATGAAAAGGTATGGCCATGTTTGCATACGGTGAAAGAAATAACAATATTTGTACTTGTCTTATGAGGTATAATGGATAGAAAAATGTTATGTATACATACTTTTAATATATAATTTAGATACATAAATAATATGTTATCATATGATTTAATTTTATTTTATCTTTAATTTAAAATTATCTAATTATATAATAATATATTATTTATATATCTAAATTATATATATATATATATATATATATATAGTTTGATTGTAACAAGGAAAATCCGGTCCGAGCCCGGACTCATTGCAAAAAGCTCACACCAAGGTGAGCCTTTCTCCAAAACAAAAGTTAAGCTTCTAATTTTGCGGGAGAGCCCAAAACCTTGAGCTTTTTAAGTGCTTGCCAATTTTGATACCAAGCCCAACTTTGAATGCTAGTCAAAAGAAATCATATAGCATTTCTGGTGGGCAAACGCTGTAGGAAGATTGAGTCCATGATATTTAGGGGTAGGTTCGATTCAGAGTGAGTCCAACAAAGCCTACCTTGAGTCAGCTCTAAACTAAAATTGTCAATTTCATATCAATAATTTGTGACTTAAAACTTAATTTAAAAATAATTTAATTTTGAATAGAATAGATTTAATTTAAATTGAATTAATCATGGGCCAATTTAAGTTTAAATCGAAGTTATAATGTCTCGAGCTAATGGATACTATCCCTAGAGGAGCACCAATGGGATTAATAATAGTATCAATAGAATTAATAATATTACCGAATAAACAACCAAACCTTTTTCAAACTGAATTATCAAGATAGAACTCTAATTTAAGATCGATTTGTCTAATATGAATTAATTTAAATTGAATCCACTCTTTAACTTTAAATTTGATTTGAGTCTATTCGAACGTAAATGTTCAGATTGACTCAAACTCTCTCATTTTATAAAAACAAACTCAATTTTGACTTGAACTTAATTCGTTGAATTCAAATTTGAACAAATTAGATTGAAACTATTCAGAATCATGTTAGCCCATAAGTTAAACAATAAACTATGTATACCCACTTTGAAGATATAAAAAGGTATATACTTAAGTTATGTTATCATGTGATTTAGTATTTTTAAATTAAAAATAAATTAATATTCAATAATGTGGTGATATATATAAGTGTATACTTATTTATGTAATCAAAGTAGATAGACATAGTATTGCTTTAAGCAATGTTTTTAGAATTGATCAGACTTCAATTCAATGGTAAGGGTAATCTGATTCAATTGGTGGTCAGATTGGTTTATCAGTGATTTGGCTGATTAACTATTTAAAAATAATATTTAAAATAATTTTGTATAATTTATTATTCATTATATAATTTGAAATATTTTTATATTAAAATAAACTTAGTTTGATATATATTGTCAAACTCGATTGATGAGGTTTGGGTTAAATTAATTATAACTTTTTTACAAAAAAATAAAAATCTTTTCTGTGGATCAGATTGAACCCATTTTTTGCCCACGCTAATCGGATGGTTCGAACAATTAATTCTTATTCGAAGCGATTTGACTTTAAAAATGATTTTCAAATAAATCGAAATTGTTTTGATTAACGAGTCTCCATTCAATCGATCGAATCCAATTCGGTTTTCAAAACGATGACTCTAAGTTAAAAATGAGAAAACAAATCTCTTGTTCTGGTTGGTTGGTAGCATTCCCTAGATGTGACTAGATTATATTTTAAAACAATATTATGTGTACATACTATAATTTATATACATAAATAATATATTATTATATGATTAAATATTATTTTATTTTAAATTTAAATTCTCTAATTATATAATAATATATATTTTTAAATTATATAGAAATATATATATATATACACACGCATAGTTCTATTTTGAGTAATGTATGTGTATCTATTTTTGGTAAAAAATTTATATACATAATGATGTGTCATCATATAATTAAGTGATTTTAAAATATGTGTCATTATATGATAAAAAATATCCAATTATATAATAATATTTCACCTGTATATATAAATTATATACAAAAAATAGATATACATAATTTTATTGTTATATTTTATACTTCAAGTTAAAAATGATACAATTTAAAAAACTGTTCGTTGAGGTGACCATTACTTTCCAAAATTTTCTTTTTAAAATTATGAATAAAATAAAACTATCTCAAAAGTCGAAATTCCAGTCCATTCCACCCCTCGCTAAACTCCCAATTATTTGTCTGGCTGGCTGTTTGCAAGCGGGAGGGAAGCGTCCAAAACGATGCGTTTAGCTCTTCGGTATCATCATCCTTCTTCGGAGCGAGTTTTGGTCAGCCTCCCTCGTGGTTTTTAAAACCTAAACCCGGTACCAGATTTTACAGTGAGCCAAGTTCGACGATAAATAACCAAGATCTGCTGAATCACGCCTGTAAATAACGTCGTCGTATTTCAGGTCAGTCGGTCACACTTGTATCCTATTTCAATCTCTAAATTTAGTTGATTTTTTTCTGTTTTAATAAATACAAATTTTAAAATCTGGGCACCTACTGTAGCATAGAGAAGTTGGTTGAGAATATGGAAGCTCGTTACGTTATTTTTTTGGCGGTTTTTCTGATACTACTGCTTGTTAGTGGCTGCTCTGGTGTTGATGTAAAGGTAATTTTTTGAATGATAGTAACTTATTTGATGTGTTTTTATTAAAATCAATATTGTTTTTAAATTTTGATTGATTGTAGACTCTGTTTCTATAGGAAAATGTGGATTCAAATTCTGGTTTAGATCCGAAATCCAAAGGCAAGGGTAGTTCAAATGAGGGAACGAAGGGGTCAGACACAGTTACAAAGTCTGCTGAAGTTGATAAAGTGAAAGAACATCAAGGAGGTCAAGGGGATAAACCAAACGAGAGTGTAAATATTAAGAGAAATGATGATTTGAACAAGGAAAAGGATTCGAAAGGAAATGGAATTATGCAGAAGAGTAATGAAAATAATTTGACCAAGGAAATGGATTCGAAAGAAACTGAAAACATGAAGAAGAGTAATGGTGGTAGTAATGAGGAATCAAGAGCTAAGGAGGCGGATAATGGAAAAGGGAACTTGAGTGATGATACGAAATCTAAAGAGGCTGGGAATTTAGATGAATCTAAGCCATTAACAAAGGAGGAAACTCAGGATGAAAAATGTGATTCATCTAATAAATGCACAGATGATGGTAAAAATTTTGTTGCCTGTTTGAGAGTTCCGGGAAATGGTATGTATTTGGGTACTTTGGATGATGTTTCCTTTTATCATTTAATAGCTAATATTATTTATTTTAGGTATTTTCTTTTGTTTGTTCAGTGTGATGTTGTACAATGTTCCTTGATATGAGCATAGCATTGGATGTTTCCTCAATTGGGTGTTTTTTGTTTCCCCTTTAGCATAACACTGAAAAAACAATATTAAATAGGAGGTATGTTTTCTCAGACAATCCTGAAGTCTGGATTGAGTATGGAGATGTAAGTTTGGCCTTCTTATGATCCTAGTCAGTCTTAGTGTTGCATTCCAAAAATCTTGTAAAAGGGGCTTCAAAGTGATGCATTGCCAAAGCATACTTAAAAAAAATGACTCGCAAGGGTTTGTATTTTTTGTATAGTTAGTGTGTTTGTATATTGATCAACTTATCAAACCCTGTTGACAACCAGCTGATCTGAACTATATGGTCAATTTTATGTCAAGTGAAGATGCATGAAATCCATTTGGTCTTTATTTGTTGCTTCCTCTATTTTCAGTCTTACGTTAGGTGAAAAAAAAAAATCAAGATTTGAGTCCAGTTTGCTTTTGCAGATTCTCCAGCTTTATCACTTTTAATCCAGAGCAAAGTCAAGAGCCCTCTCAGTGTCACAATTTCTGCTCCTGAATATGTTCAGCTTAAGGAAACAAAAGTTCAACTCAAAGAAGGGGAACACAGAGAGGTACTTGTGCAGAAACTCACAGTTATAGAGCTCTTTTTTTAATAGTTCATGGTTTTTCATTGTAACTGTTGTGCTAAACTAAGGTGAATTTCAATATTTCAATAGCCTTTGGTTAAGTTTATACTCTGTACTGAGATATATCTTACTATCTTTTGAAATCATTGAATGAGAAAAGTGGGACCTTCCTTTTATGAAGACCTTTTCCTAGAAAGCACTGCATTTCATTATTTTGACTAATTTCATCCATTTGACTAAATGCACATGTTTAATAAATGTTTGATAGTTTCTCTTCAAATATGCATCCCAATGATCTAACAGTCTTAATCTTAGCATGCTTTTCATTACCTTGAATGTGATATGATATTGATGAATCTCCTGGATTTTGTGATTGTTGATTAATTATTCATGCCAAGAGTGGATTGTGACTTGACTTCTGGATTATGCAGCTCATGTTCTCTGTCAAAAAGAAAGGAACCAACAACATAATCATGTTTAAAGCAAAAAATGGAAACTGCAGCTTAGATTTTGGTGATTTAATTGCACACAATTGGGAAGAGGAATCTGATAATACTCCCAAGTTTACATATTTCAGTTTCATGTCAAGAAAGTCTACCCTCATATTGATATCCTTAGCTGCCCTACTAATACTAGCAGCAGTCTGTATGTGTGCCAGCATTCGGTGGAAGCATTTTCCAATAGCAGCTCTAAATATCAAAGGCTAGATATGGAGCTGCCGGTTTCTAGTGCACGGAAAGTGGGCTCAGATTCCAATGATGGATGGGATAATAATTGGGGTGATGATTGGGATGATGACGAGGCACCCAAGACTCCCACTATGCCAGTTACTCCAAGTGTTTCTTCTAAAGGCCTTGCTTCCAGGCGGTTGAACAAGGAGGGCTGGAAGGACTAGTTATCTTCAGTTCAACAAGCTATATAAAAGATGGGGAAAATAGGATGAGTTGGTTTGCAAATGAATTTAATATCCTATAGATTTTGGTATTATTTGAGGGAAGGGGCTGTTATATGTAGACTGAATCTTTTCCTATAGGAATTTCAAAGGATTATTTAAATAGCCTACTTTTTTTCTTCTCCAGGATGATGCCATTTGGTTCTATACTCTGGTTATTTGTGGGATTTACTTTATTTTCTTTATCTGTGCTTAGGAATTTATGACAATTACAACGATGGATATTGCAAAGCTCATTTTCCATCAGGTTAGCATATTGAAAGTGAGTACTGCATTTTAATTTGCTTTATCTTACTGTTCTATATTCTCTGAATGAGACTGTTGATAGGACCCAAAAGCAAGTATCTGAAGTAAATATCCTTAATGTAAGTAGACTAAATTCTACCATTGAAGAACTCAACTAGTAACAATCATTTAAGAAGCAATCAAGCTAAGCGACTAAACGGATGAGTTTGCATGTGATTTGAAAATTTCATGGCTGTCAGGATTTCAAGGGTTCAGTCACTTCAGTGTAATCTCTAAAAAGTTCTTATCTAAAGCAATTTCTAAGGTAAATGCATCAGTTTAAGCCCATAAAATCAAGAGGATCTAGTTGGGATTGGTCTGGTCATTGGTGTAGTGTCTGCTCGGGCTCAAATTCATGTTCGGTTCAAATGAGCTGAACTTGACCTGAAACTCCAGCTCTACTTGAGTTCTAAGGTTTACTGGCAATTCTTGATTAAAACTATTCTTTTCAGGTGATTTTTAGTCTTTTTTGTTTCTTCTTCAACAATTCATACTTTCCTTCTTTGGCGACCTATCATCTTTTCTAATGTCATTATCCACCATTTGGGTTGACTCAATCGCTATTTTGAATTTAAACTGAGTTTAAATTAACATTTATTTGAGTTCGACTTAACTAAAATCCATTTATAAGTACAACTAGATATATAAATTATACAAATTCCCTATAGACAAAAATGGTAATCTTGTATGTTTGACAATTGACATATACTCATATTTAACTACAATAATACTGTGTGTATAGCTTTATATATAAACAATAATATGTCATTATATGACTGAGTATTATTTTATAATAAAACTTATATATACTCATTTTGAATACACATATATACACATTTATATGTATTATCATGTAATTAAATGATTTTAAATTAAAAATAAAATAACATCTTATTAAATGATGATATGTGTAAGTGTACACATATTTATGTAATCGAAATGGGTACGCATAGTATTACTCATTGTTTTGTCTATAATTTTCAATTCACGTGATGACATATTATTATTTGTATGTATAACATTACTTATTTAAATATATCTTGCATATTTGACATGTAATTACCTTTAATTTTTTAATTTAAGCATGTTACAACTTTATATTGTTCTTCAAGTTGATTTTGTTATACTCGTTATGGATTAGTCATAAAATAGGGCACATTAGGGTGGTTTGAAGAAATTATTGAAACTTTGTTATAATGCTTATTTTATACTTTTCCTCGTTTACATTCTCACCCCTTTAAGTTCAAAATGATGTTTTTCCACCCACTGTCAAAATTTATATAATAGTTTTAATAGTTAAAATGTATTTTCAACAACTTCCAAAATATTTATTATAAAGTTTCATTTCTATCCCTGACTTAAAAATTAATCACTTAAACTCCTACATTTAATTAAAAAATTTAAAACTTAGCCTACACTATTTTAGATGGTTGGAATAGTACTTCCAAGTGTAGTCTCTTTAAAATCGCACTTGGATGGTGTAATTTTGCCAACTATGGCTTGAATTACACGTCCTATGGGCAATTTTGTCAAATCACATAGTTTAATTTTGTTAAAATCACATATAAAATTATTTGATTTAGTTATATCACATAGCGATGGCAACGGGGGTAAGCGGGAAGAGGACCTCAATTCCTGTCTCTGTTACGGAAATAAAAATGGTTTTTTGTCCCCTCTCTACGAAGAAAAATCCCCTCTCAATCTCTTCTCTATCCCCAAGGGGATAAATCCCCTCTTCGTACACACAAAAAAAAAATTCATTCTTATACCCTTTAAATACAATATAAACTAGCTTATTATTTCAAATATCACAAATATAATATATTAACTATTTTAATATGCACAACAAAAACATAAATAATTTAAAATTATAAAAATATGTTAATATTTTAAGTAAATATATTAATATAAAAAGACAGAAATAGGAGTGGGGAGGGGAAGGGATGATGTGAGGAGATGACACATGTATCCATATCTCTGGCTTATCTTTGATTGTGGAGATTTTTTTTATTTCTGTCTTTATCTCTTTCTTTGTTTCTATCAGATAATCTTTTTTTCATTAGGGTTAAAGAGGGTCGAAACCTATAAAATAGGGCAAAATTTGTCATCTCTAATATTAAACTATGTATGATGTAATTTAGGCCCAATCTCACCATCCCAAATATGATTTGACAAAATGATACCACGTCCAATGTGATTCGGTTGCATCGCACCATTCCTAATGTTATTTCGGCCAAAATTGCACTAGGAGTAAATAAGTGCGATCTAAGCCAATTTCACACCTAAATAATTCACCAACAGTAAATATTATGGGTGACTTTTTAAATTTATTTTTTATAATTATTGATTTAATAATTATTAATAAAAAGTGCATTTGACTAAGTTTTTAGGCAAATTATTATTCAACTTTAATATTTTATTATTGTTAGAATCTTAGTGGTTATATCAGGGTAAAATAATATTATGTGTATAATTTTATATATAAACAATGACGTATCATTATATGATTGAATAGTTAAAAATTAAAAATAAAACAATATTCAACAATATTCAATTTTATTAATCACGTTAACAAACTTGACCCTCCAAAACTTGATGACACTAGGTCTTTTTAAAACTTAAAATATATGGTAGAAAAAAATGTCATTATGCCACCCCTAAGGAGTTAATGGTTTCATGGATGAGGTTTTGAAAAAAGTATTACTTTAGTCTAGATAGCGGTGGAATTGAATTGAGTTGGCTTAAACTTGTTAACAAGTTTGACTCGTATGAGTTTAAATAGTATATATTATTTGCAAACCTAAGTTTGAGCTCGAATCTTGGAATTTATGTAGTTTAAACTCAAGTTTGAACCTAAACTATTTGGAGTAGAATGAAGTTGAGTCGCTCAATTCTATTTTAAAACAATGTTGTTTGGTATAACACTAAAATGATGTCGTTTTATAAATAAAAAATAATTAATCAGTAAAACAAACTGGTAAAATTGGTAACGAACCATATCTCAAACTTAACAAAGTTTGACTTGACTCTAGTTTGACAATATAGTGTCAAACTCAATCAAACCAAGCTTGAGTTGTTCAAATTTCAAGCTTTAGCTTGACCAGCCTTCATCAACATTTGCCAAGCTAAAGCCTCCTAAGCAAGCAAACTCGAGTATAACCAAGCTCAAATTCGGCTTAATTTATCTAAACTGACTATTAGATAAATTATTTTTCATAACAGAGTTACATTTTCATCCCTCTGAATTTTTATTAAGGGCACTCATTAAAATATATATATTGGTCCATATCCGATTAAGAGTAATATCCCAAATGTTTTTTTAACCCAAGGGTAAGACTAGATTGGATCCAAGCCAATTCAAGTTTGTGGTCGGTCGTGCTTGGATTGAACCTATACAGTTTAAACTCAAGATCAAGTTAGTATATAATATTACTGAAGAACCGTTGATGTAATGAATAATGTTATTAAATAGATAAATAATATCATCAATTAGATAAACAATGTCGTAATATAGATTAACAATATTGTCAGTTGCATGAACAGTATCATCGGATGAATAAACGAATCAATTTTAAGCTAAGCTGAAACTTTAATTCAAGATCAACTTATTTAAACTGAATCAATTTGTATAAGATCCACTCACAGCCAAGGGCAAAGCCTGGAAAAAATTATTCAGATGACGTTATCAATTAACAGACTGAAAATGAGTCCTTGTAAATTACACTTATGCGCAATTGTCCTTTTCGTGGATGAAGCCCAATCCTCAAGTAGGCCTTGTTCCCTCTCAGCCTGTGTTGAACCTACCAACTTTGCAATTGGGTTGGGTCTGAACAAATGCTGTTTTTTAAAAAAAAAAAAAAAAAACAATTTCGAGTCAATTATTAAATTAAAATTTTAATTTAAGTTTAATTCGTTCAAACTAGAATAGGGCTTCTGCCTCTCACCAATTTTCCTATTTTAATATTTATTATTGTTAAGAAGACAAAAAGCATACCACCTCTTCCATTCCTCTATTAATTTTATAATTATTTCTATTTTAAAATTTCTAATTTTAAACATACAGCCGATAAAACGGTGGTTAGGACTTAGGAGCATGTGCTAAAATTCCATTACGTGTCGCTCATGGATTTCACTAGCTTGACGGAGCACCTGTCTCAGCTGTCTGAACCCGGTTTCTTTCAAGCTTCGAGACGGCATCACGTGGTGGGCCTGAAATAGATTGTCAGATTGCACGTGCACTCACATGACCAAGATTAAATGCCCCTCCTCTGAGTGACACATGTCTACAATTCTCCGGATTTATAGGGCCATACAATCACCGTTGATTGCGATTAGAAGATGCAAAAAGCGTGATCTGGGACCCACAGTTGAACGCGAGTTACGGAGCCTTTGACGGCTCAGATCTGCTGCACGACATTGTTATCGTATTCTCGACTTTATTTTGACTATTTCTGGTAAACTCCATGTTAGATGGTTCAACGAAAATACGACGTCGTCTCTCATGTTTCAAATTGCCCTTCAAATTTGAAAATCAATGATATGCAATTGCGCCTTATCTTATGTTAGTAATTTGTTATTATCGTAAATGTGTAACAACATGAGTATAATTACATATTTTTCATATATAATTTAAGTATATAGATAATGTATTATTATATGAATAGATAATTTTTAATTAATGATAAAATAACATCCAATCACATAATATGTAATATACTCATCTAAATATTATGATTTAACACTATTTTAAAACCTAGATGGGATCGACAATCCAACTGTGAATAGGTGTTAAATCGAATTCTAATAATAATGAAAATATGTTTTAACTATTAAACTAGATTAATCATATTAAATATGAGTATAATCTAACCGAATTAGATTAAGTAGTGTTTGGTTCAAACTCGATTTAATTACTTTAAGAGAGAGCTTAAACTTTTTGAACAAATAAATCTCAATTCTAGTTTGAGATAGGAATAAATGACTAAAACTTACTTTAAGTTTGGTTCAAAAAACTACCTTTAAATCCTTCAAGTTTTAAATTATTGCATTTAAATCCAAAATGTGATATTTTAAAGAGCAATACTATGTGTACCTATTTTTGGTACATAATTCATGTACACAGTGATGTGTCATCATGTAATTAAATAATTTTAAAACATGTGTCATCATATGATAAAAAAAAATCTAATCACATGAGAACACCTTATCTGTGTATATAAATTATGTATCAAAAATAGGTATATATAATTTTATTGTATTTTAAAAGTGTGAATGTAATAATTAAAATTATTAGAGGAATATTTATATTTTACTTAAATCAAATCGATAGTTTGTAAATTTATCAAACCAATAAATACGAAGCTTAAATTTGAACTCATCAAATCAAATCATAAACTGGCCACAAATGACTCAACTTATTTACAACTCTAACTATTAAAATAAATTGATTTAATGATTATATTAATATTATTGTTCTGATCCATTAGAGTGATTAATCTCGTAAACCAATTATTTCTAAAAACATTTATTATGAGAGTCTCCCTCTCCATAAATAAAATTACGAGGTTTTTTTTAATATTTTATTAACAAATCGAAGGAATTTTATATTAGAGAAAAAAAATTGAAATAACCAATATAAGACATGTGCCTTATGAAATTCGGTAAACGGGGTTAGCAGCATAATTCTTGGTCAATAAAATATAAAGAATTAAGTTTAATGGGAACAAATTTCCGGCAGAAGTTGCGCTTAGTCACATTCACAAAAGGATTCGGGGCCCCGAAGATCAGCTGCAGTGCCAGTCAGTAAGTGGGTACTTCGTCATTAGGGATCTGGGATTCTGACGTCAGCTTCTCAAATTTGATTTGAAAAATCAATATATAATTAATAAAATTACGGAGACGAATAATAATATATTATTATATATTTAAGATATAATTTAAATAATAAAAAATTTTATGTATAAAAAATTTGAGTTTATATCCCTTTTGATAATATATAAAAATTAAACTTTTGATTTATCTAATTTATAATCAATAAAATTATACATATAAATAATAATATATTATTATATATTTAAAAAATAATTTGAGTAATAAAAAAAGATAAATAATAATGTATCACTATACCCCCAAAAAATAACTTAAATAGTAAAATAAGAGACTTTATATGTACGAAAATATGAGTTTAAGTCTCATCTGACAATATATGATGATCAAAATTTCAATTTATCTGGTTTAATAGTTGTGAAATCCATCACTAAATCTCAGAGTTTATCTTATTCAATGTGATTTGTTCGATCCCAAAAGTAAAAATTTTGTTCAAGTGGGGTTTTCCGTTACCAAAAAAATAATATATTGTCATATAATTGAGTATTATTTTATCTTTAATTTTTAATTATTTAATCATATGATAAAATATTATTATTTATGTATATAACACTACTCATATATAATTATATAAAATCTAATACTTTCACGATAAAAAGGTAGTTTGTGGGGTAAAAATCTGGATATCCAAATAAAGGAATATGAGTTTAAAATATATTAATGGTATATGAAAATTAAATTTTTAACTTACTTAATATAATAATTATACGATTAATTACTTGATACGGATATATATATATATATATTTAATGTATTTATAAAAAATAAAACCAAATAAGGATTCTTCCTTAAATACAAAAAATGTACCACATCATCTTATGTCTACTACTACGATCAAATCTTACATAGAAGAAGACGAAGAAATTTGGGACATAGTGCTTAAATTTTTGTGGGGCACAGTTGGATTTTGAAAATGGGTGTCCCATTGAAAGTTCCATTACCTAATTTCCCTTGTCACTTTAGTTAATGGGACACAAGACTTTAATTCAATCACATATCAAAATAGTGAATTGGAGAATATTTTGAGAGGCAATTACTTGTCTCTTTTGGTGATTCATTGTAAATGTTTATGCATCTTTTCAATTTTAAATTGAAAGGCGATCCCATTTTGTCAGAGCTTATAGTATATACTAATATCAAAGTATCTTGTATCCACAACTTAAAATGACAAAAAAAAAAAATTATTTGTCAAGTTTTGTTTATTTATAAGAGAGAATAACATTTGAAAATATCAAACTTTTAACTTTCTTTTATTTCAGATCGCTACACAAATCAGATGTGCAAATCTGTGCTATAAAGTTGACTATTTTGATTAAATTTTGAGTGGTTTTTATATTAAAAAATCACCGCAAAGGGAAAAAGAAAGCCGGTGATGAGGTTGATGACGTGTCGGAGTGAATTGTCGAGAACAATAATTGTCAAAAAAGAGAATGAATTTTTTTGAGTGTAAGTGTAATATTTTGAACTTTGAGAGATGTGATTTTCATCTTAAAATATAGAAACCCTAGATGGTGGGGGTAAAAAAGTAACTTTTTAAAATTAAGTTAAAAGAAATTTGTTAATTTTCAAAATTAAGATGATAAAAGAAAAAAAAAATTCTTTAATTAAAATCTCTAAATAATAATTTTACCCTTGACAGTAATAACAATATTTAACAGATGAGTATGCATTTAAATTTCTAAAACTTAGTAAATGAGTGTTTCAAAATACACTAAACCTTGGGTATGAATAAGTCTTTTGACCTTTATATTAATGTCATACATTTAATAAGAAATAGCAGAAATTTAATTTATTGAAAATTAATTAATTATATCATTTTAATAAAAAAAAATAAATTCAATCTCTTCGATTAAAAAAAAAATGATAATGACACCATGGTTATCCCCTTTCAAATCAAAGTTTGAAATCCAATTAGCTCATAACTTTCTTAGAAAATGATTGATTACAATTGGAAGAAATTAATCTTAAGCATTTGTCTCTTGTCCTAATTTTTCTTCAATTATGTTGTTGTGGGGGCAAAACTACTAGGTTCAAAAATTCCACCAATGGGTCAAAATGAAGAAGCAAATTTTGACACTCCATCTTTTACAGTATAAAATTGATCGTAAAACTCTGATATATAATTTATATATAAAAATAATATATTATTATATAATTAAATAATTTTAAATTAAAAATAAAATAATATTTTATTACATAATGATATATCATATGTATATTCAAATTATATGTAAAAAATATGTATATATTACGCTATTGTAAAATGACAGATATAAAGATGATTATGACAAAGATAATGTCAACGCATGCATACATGTTTACCAAAATAAAGAAGACTAAATATTTATTAAATTCTACCAATCAATTGATTAACTTTCACTAATTATATTGTTTAGTACTTAATCATCAATTAAGTGCTGCTATAGAGCTTTATGTGCTTGTTCCACTATAAGCTTTTATGTCACCACTATAATAATTTCTAACTACAAAATCTTCAATGCCATTAAGTGGAGGAGATACTAACAATATTATGACTGTATTCAAATTAAACAAGTTCAAATATGGGTAGGTTTGATTTTGTTTTGAATTTATTATATTGAATTTGAGTTAGTTAAATGTATTATCGGAAGATTGTCGATAAGATAAATAGTTTTATTGATATGTATAAATATTAATACCGATAAGATAAATAATATCCTTGCAAAAGAATTTTAATTGCACTCAAGCCATGCCTTCAAATTGAAACTCTAACTTGAGTTTTGCACGGGAAAAACTAAATGCCAATTCAAAACAAGCTCTCTTGTTTGAATTCATCCTAGTCAAGATTGTCATCGTCACACCCCCAAATTAATTTATAGCTTTCTTCTTGCACTATCAAAAAATTGGCCCATAAGTCAACCAGTTTGATTAGTTTATCAAATCGATGACCTCAATATAACAAATATAAAATTTTAAAATGAGTTTAGTCAATAGTTAAACATGTTTGACTCAATAGTTAAATTGATGTTTAATACGATTCACTCAAATTCAATCTCGGGTCAATCCAGTATAAATAGCAAAAACAAATTTTAGTTATGATCTATATCGAATTTGTCACTAGTATCTAATAAGATCTTGGTTTCAAATTAGTGATAATACTCGAATATGTCGATTAATTATTTTTTTATTTTGAATTCTTTCCCAATAGATCTAAACATAAGAATATACTTAGTTTAAATATCTAATTATGTACTTAAAATAATGTATCAACATTTAAAAATTTAATTCAAGACACTTAAAAGAGTCAAAACTGCATGCACATGATTTTGTCACATCTACGAAAAAAATATTGTTATGCATATCTATTTTTAAATATATAAATAAGTATATATATGATATGTCATCATATAATTGAATATTTTTTTATCTTTAAATCAAAATCATCAAATCACTTAACGATATTTTAAGTATGTATTTATTTATATATTTAAAATATGTATGAATTGAAATATGTGATACAAGGCACAAGAATCATGTAAACACTCGAGTAGTGGAAGAATAAAGGAGAGAAAAAGCCCAAAATAAAAAATTCAGCTGCCTCTTTTATTGGTTACAATTTGTCCACACTTCGAAATAATAGGCTAGAATTGCGTAGCCAACCGCACAAGTCAATTTCATGGCACCGTATTTCTCCGCGATTGATTCAATCTACAGCCGAAATCTACACCTGAATTTGCGCCTTGACCAAATGCCTTCTACCTACATTTGTATTCAACCTTTTTAAAAGAAAACAATTTTCATGAACTAAAGCTGAAAGGCATAAGAGTTGAATATGTTGACACTATAAATTTTGTCAACTTTGACTGTATTTTTGAAGAAAAATGTTTTACGACAACGACATTAGTGATTATTCATACTTATCTATATTTAATCCAAAATGAGTCTGAATAAGATTTAGTTTGAGATAAGTTCGAATCTGAAAGTGTTGGTTTAAGATTGATACACTGAAACTTGATTTATATTTAAAAATAATTTTATTTTATATTTGATCTGAGTTAGTTTGAATTTAAATATTCAAATCAACTCAAACATGATATGTTTTATGAATATTATGTTTTTTGAATATTTTTAGTTAGATAACGAAGGAATATTATTCTTAAATTTTAACAGCAAGAACTTGTCATTAGACAAAATAAAAAATTAATAGAAAATAATTGTTCTCCTTTATGAAATCATAATTTCTAATTATTTGGAGTTGCATATTATCGGACATAATCACAAGAAACTTCGAAAGGAAGACGTACGATAACGGAGAGACAAAGTTGATTATTATTGTGTTTAGGTTAGGTAGCTTTAAAATGATGAAGAATATTAAAAAAATATATTTAATTATTTAATTAAATAATAATATATATTAAATATATTTATTTATATATTTATCTATATATTTAAAACGTTACGCAAGACGTGCCTTTTAACTTTTGTTCGGAGCGTGCGTTAGCAAGTAAAAAAGAGACCAGACGACCAGACAAGGCTCCCTTCTTTCTTCCTCTTCACACCATAAAAGCTCTCACTTTCCGTAATTCCTGAATGGGAACATGCACTGATCATGTGAGATCCAGGGATACCCCTCAACATTTGTCTCTCTTCCCCACAAGGCCACTGGATTTCTTGTAGTGGCATGCATGGTCAAAAGCTTGATACAGATCAATCCTAGTTCAACCAATGTTTTATAAGTGTGATTGAAACTCGAATTTAGTTTTTTTTTTTAATTCTAATACTCTACTAGTTTTGCTAACCTTTGACAATTCGATTAATTAGATTTTAACATCATCATTATATATATATATATATATATATATATATATATAATTTAAAAAAAAAAACTCGTGGCATTGTATGTTTTATAAATGTTGGAACTAAAATTCGAATTCTAACATTTGCCAAAGTGTATGATTCGCCCACAGGTTAAAATGATATAATATTATATATTCAATTTAAAATTGACTTGAAGGAAATTGTCGAACCAGTTTTCAAAACATTAGTTAATCTCTTGAAAGTTTTTTCAGAAAATTTATCCTTTTTTTTATAACAAAAAATCTCATCTGAATCAAATCGTTACTTTTATGGGACTAAACTAAATACATTTAACATAACAAACTTCGAGTCCAGAATTTTAAAAATTTAATTCTGATATATCATTAAAAAAGACTTAAACTCAAACTTTCTTATACATAAAACATTTTCTTTCCCCCTTCAAACTATCCCTTGGGAATATCCTCATGTTTCTTGGCATGCGGGTTACATGCCTATAATGTGATTATAGAGTCACAATTATAGCAAGGAAAGATCATAATTTGTTGCATTAATTGTGCCTCAAAACCTGAAAAAGGTAAAGCATTTCTTCCTTTATACAAAATTTGCGAAGCATATGGACTCTTTTTTTTTTAAATATTCTTCTAATAGAACAGAAATGGAAATGGATATAGAACAAATAAATTGCAACTCTAATATTAATTTCAACCAATTTTAAATCTATAATAACGCTATTTTGATACAATTCCAATTTGAATCGTACCATTTTGATACGATTCTAATTAGAATAAAACTATTTTAATGAGATTTTAATTAAAACCATATTGATCCAAAATAGGGTAAAATATTATTTTTTTATAAATATTATAAATTATGAAAGGTATGTTCATCTTTTTAGTGTATTGATCATAAAAATTAATTAATTTTACTTACCGTGTTTGATGAAAGGTAAAAAAATATTATTTTTTTATTTTAATAGTGATAATTTGTCATTATGATATAGTTTGGGTGAAAATAAATAATTCGAAATTGTTTGTCCTTATTCATAACCACAAGAATCGAAAAAACAAATTTAGTAAATACATTTTCTTTTCACATATAATAGATCATTTCTTTAAAATCGAATCAATTATATTAAATAAGTCAAACTCTCTATTAAACAAAATAAATCAAAAATCTTAATTTAGTATACTATCGAGAAATTTAAACCTAAACTATTTACTTTAAAAGTCTACTCCTTTATTATTTAAATTATCTTTCGGGCCAATTTTCAATTCATTTTAAAATATGTATGGTATGTTTTATATCAATTCTATGGCAGCCTAGAAGAGAAGTCAAAAAGAGAAAAGAAACATTTCACACTTTTGACCGCCTCATTTTGTACCTAATTACAAAATATTCTTCACGCCATTGTAGCTCAATTGGCTCAACGTACTTAAAGCTCTAACTCATCTAACTAATATTCAGCCTTTGACAGCAGCCTTTAGGATAGGATTCACATAAGTTGACTCAAATTTAATTTAAAATTTTAATGATAAGGTTAAATTCAAATTTAATTTTTAATTAAATTGATTAAAATTTTAATTTATCTAATTAAATAATTAAAAAATGATAATTAAATTTAAAATTTATTTTATTTAATATAATTGATTTAACTAAAAAATAATAACCAAAAAGTCTTCGGAGGATCTGAAATTCAGGGTTAAATTCAACTTAAACTGGTTAGAAGACCAACCATCCCACAGAAATGGAGCCCACACAAGGAGATGACGTGGCGAGATCTGAGGTTGATGGTCGACATTTCTGAAACTTACCGGCTAAGTGCTAGCTACGTTTTGTCTGGTGCCGTGGCCGTAACAAAACTGGAGTTAAAACGGATTTTGCGGGGGTTTGCCTCCTTTGACTCACACGTGTCAAGAATACCTTGCTTTTTTATCGGTTATACAAAAATTCATTTTTATAAAAGTAAAATAAAAAAATTAAAATTAAGTTTTTATCTCTTTTTCGGCGGAGACCGTTGATTGCGGTTGGGAATAAAGCACACTGACATGGGACCCCTCTTTTTGACTGCACTTACTTTGTCTTTTTCTTTATTTTTTTTAATTTTCTAAAAGCTTACAAAATCACAATTAAATAAATAGAGCAAAAATAGCCTCATTTCAGTTCTAATTACAAAAATACCCTTTTGCTAATTTGATTGGCCTTTATCCAACGGTGTTTTCACCGGATATTGTCGGTGGACATAATAAATATAAATTTCCAGACACAAAATTAAATGTACTGAGTTGAATCAAATCGAATAGGATACCACTTAACTCGAAATCAGCATATAGAGTTTTAACTAATAAAATTTTGGTTTTAACTAAGATTGAATTTAAATTGAATCGAAATCAAACTTAGTTTGATTTATATAAAATCAAATTCGAATTTGAAAATATTAAATTTTCAGATTCGAATTTAAACAAACTTGATTTAAATTCAACAATAGTTTTAACTAATATTTAAGGTAGAAACAATAAATTCGAATGAGTTAATAAATAAAATTTAAGATTATATATAATATTTTACTCAAATTGAATCGTAAGCTCGTGTACTCATTAAACTAGCTAGAATCAGGTTTGAGTTTGATTTAAGAACTGAACTCAAACAATTCAAACTTGGTTTTACTATCACGAGTGACTTGTTTGTAACTCAAATTGTGTGGGCCATTGGATGGGTTATCGGGTTTTTCGAATCGAGGTTACAGGTGTAAACTACACATGCCTCGTTCGAATTTTACATTAATAACCTCGTTTCCATAATATTGAATTTTCTGGAATTGCCTTGAAATTTAGGACCTCCATAGTTGTGGGAAGGTTTCAGTGAATGAGATTGAATGGCTTTTGAGGCACAGGCAGATGTAAGTCTAACCCTAATAAAGCTTCTTTGTTTCGGAGTTGCCAGAAATTATTGCAGATGATTCAATGTGCAAAGGCCTAGACGTAAACATAGCCGATATATTTGTTTCGATTTGAGTTGAATTTGTTAAGATCAAATTTGAATTGAATTTAAATTCAAACTATAAAGAGTTTAACTTGTTTTGATTTATGAGTTTGATAGATGATTCAATTCAGTTAGTATTTAACTTGTAATTTGATTTGAATTATATTAAACAATTGTCTAATAACATCGTTTTACCTATTATTAGATTTTGTTAATGAGTAGATAACTCAAGCCAACTTGAGTAACTCTTCAACTTTGATTCAACGAATTTAAGTCAAACAATTTTTTATTAAAATCAAACTCAAACCAATAAATATTTAAATTCGATTTAGTTCATATTTATCTCTACACTAATCCATCTCTCATCTAAAACTTCAGTTACTCTTATTAGATTTTTTTTCACCCTTTTCGCGTCTAATCAAAGTTACATTTTGAACATAATCAAATCTAAACCAATCACTTAAAATAGGTAAAAACTTCTATTTTATTATAACAATCATTATATTAAGTTAATCTAGAATTTAACAAGGAGTGAATTTCAAGCCCATGAGATGCCAAAATTTCATTTTTGCTCTTTTTATTTATTCAATCCGGGTTATCCTCTCATCGAAGCGAAAGTGTGTAAAAGACTCTAAAAGTTAACAAAACTAGTAAAACATTAAAATTTTTAATGTAAAAGTTTAGGTTTAAATTTTTGTCATGTTTATGAAATATTATTTTTTTAGTACAGTGATTATGAGTCTGATTATTATATTTCAAATTCACTGTCCAATAAATATGAATGAACCCGGTTAAAAAAAATAAGGTGCTTAAAGGAAAAGGCAAAAGAAGAAGATGTCCAACAAAAAGTCACAAGCTCCCGCCAAGACAGCGGTAGAAGTTTCAGAGCAGTGAAGGTTCCAAGGATAACCCAGTTTTAACTTGAAAGCTGTGGAAGGTTACTTTTGCTTTTGGGTCAACCTCGTTTAGAAACTTGCTAATGTCTACGTTGAAAGCCAATAATGCAGAGAGACGGTGGCTTCATTCAAGGGCATTGTGGAGAATTCAAAGTGGAGACAGACACAGCACAGCGAGGACACTTTTTGACTCTTCTATTGTCCCCTCATCTTCCCCTTCCTTGTTTTGGTAATTCTTTATCCTCACTGTCTTTGTTTTTGTTTTTGTTTTTTCTTTTTCAAACGGTAAAATCTCATTTGAATTGGATTACTTGTTTTGGGATAGAATTAACCAAACCAAATAAATTGTGTCTAATTTTGTGTCTTTTTTTTCAAATTATAGAGTCTTCTCTAAACTGAACTACTTATTTGAGATATAATTAATCAAATTAAATATATTGTCTCTATTTTTTTTTTTTCAAATGGCATAATCTAGTATTAGTCTAACTATCTTTCTGGGATAGAATTAACCAAACCCAATAGATTGTCTTTGTTTGTGTTTTTTTTTTTTTTCAAATGGCAGAATCTCATTTGAGTCGAACTATTGTTTCAGGATAGAATTAACCAAATCGAATATATTGTCTCTATTTTTGATTTTTTTTTCAAATGGCAAAATCTCATGTGAGTCGAACTACCTTTTTGGGATAGAATTAACCAAATTGAATAGATCAAATCTTAGGTTGTTGGACCTGATTCTTTGTTAGGGGTGGATACAAATTGAGTCTTCTTGGCTCAAATAAGAAATAGTCTGGTTCAAGTTTGTCGAACCAAAATTAGGCCCGATTCAAGTTTGTCTTGAGTGAAAAATGGTTCAGTTTGGTTCGATTCGAGTTCAAACCATTGATTCGTAGCTTGAATCAATAGTTCAAAATCATGACTTAGTTTGACTCAAATTTTTTCACGGTTCATTGACAAAACAACTATATTTTATCCAAATAATATTTAAAATTATTGATTTGAACCTAATCAAACCACAAATTTGAATCTTTAATTTGAATTATGAATTCGAGTCAAATCAAGCTATAAATTCAAACTATTGATTCAAATTATTAATTTAAATCAAATATCTTTTAAGTCAAGTTTAATTTAATTTAAAAAATAAATTAAATCTTTTAATTTAGATTTAATTTAAATTTAAACTAAATTAAATTAAGCCGAGTTGGCTCGGGACATATCCAGACTCTGTTTTGATTTTCAGTGATTTCTTTTCCCCAATACATTAAATCCACACCGACCCCTTAGAGTAAAGAGCCCCAGACGCCCACATGATTCTGTTCTTTTGCTCGACCGTTTTCAGGATATTATAAAAATATTAAACAAAAATAATAATAATAATAATAAAACTTTAATTTATTGAGCCCTGCAAATTTTTGGTCTCTTGGGGACCTTCCTTTCCTCAATATATAGAGACCTGTGCTCCTCTCCCATTTCCAATCCCACAACTCTCTCCCTATCTTCTACTCCTTTTCTCTCATTTAAGATTTGTATCTGTTTCTGGTAGGTTTATCGGAAGTTTAAACTGATAAATTATGCCAACATTGTGAGTTCAGAGAGTGTAAAAGAAATCCCATTTTGTATCTACACGCTTACATAGCAAAAACAGAGCACACATTCAGTTTTTATTTTGTTAAACAGAGAGTACCCGTGTCAAAAATGGAGAAGTTTGTGAAACTCACTTCAATGAAACCTCTGCTTTTGCTTCTTTGTCTTCTTCCTCTTGCTTTTGCTGGCCATGACTATGGCCAAGCTTTAACGAAGAGCATTCTCTTCTTTGAAGCTCAAAGATCTGGCTACCTCCCCCATACACAAAGAGTCACCTGGAGAGGCAATTCTGGTCTTAATGATGGCAAAGCCAGTGGGGTAAGCTCTGTTATTTGACAAAAACTTTACTATTTGACTATAAGCTCAGTTAGAGTTGTTAAATCATTCAGTTTTTGTTTATATGTTCAGGTGGATCTTGTTGGAGGTTACTATGATGCAGGTGACAATGTGAAATTTGGTTTGCCAATGGCATTCACAGTAACTATGTTGTCATGGAGCGTGATTGAATATGGTAAACAAATGGCTGCCACCGGCGAACTTGACCACGCCATGGATGCTATTAAGTGGGGAACTGATTACCTCATTAAAGCCCATCCTGAGCCTAATGTCCTCTATGGAGAGGTCGGAGATGGAAACACTGACCACTACTGTTGGCAAAGGCCTGAAGACATGACCACTGATAGGCGGGCCTATAAGGTTGACCCCAGTAACCCCGGGTCGGATCTTGCCGGTGAAACTGCCGCTGCCATGGCTGCCGCCTCTATGGTTTTCCACCAGTCTAACCCAGCTTATTCCGGCGAGCTTCTCCAACACGCTTACCAGGTACATATCATTTCATAATATATATTCATTGCTTTCACATTTTTGCCGCGAAGAAAATTTGAACGGTAATAATTTTCCGACAAAATAAAGCAAAAACAAAAACAGAACTGAAGAAAATATTGCGCATCATAGCCAAACGGCCATAGCAATTGAGCAGTTACGGTAGCTTAAGCTCGGTTTGACTTTCGAAGGAATTCGAGGTTCAACCGAACATTAAATTCGGTTTCATATTATAACATATAAAGAGGGTAAAATACTCAATAACATTATTTTAATTATTTTAATTAATGTATAAGTTTATAAATTTAATAAATTAAATGTTTTTAATTTAAATTTAAAAATATTAAAACTCTCGTACTCAAATTTAAATTTCATTTAATTAAATTTATTTAAATAATTTAAATTTTAATAAATTCGGATCATTAATTTGAAGTTGTCTGGTTTATTATTTCAGTTAATATTAAATTATTTTTATATGTTTAATGAAATTGAAAATTAAATCCGGGTCAAATTAATCGGATCGTTCGTGAGTCACTTTTGCCGTTAATCACGGGCAGAGTGTTTTGACCGTACAGATCTGACGTACAATCAGATCTTAACCATCAATTTCAACAGCAGCCCATCAGTTATTCGTTTCTCACGTGCCAATCCTGTCGGTGCTATGCTACCGTCAAACATCCCACCTTCTGTTCCTAATCAAAATTAGGATTCCGAAATGACCCTTGCGGTCTGTATTTATTACATGAACTACCACTGACTTTTTCACTTGTGATTCCAGCTCTTTGATTTTGCGGACAAGTACAGAGGAAAGTATGACAGCAGCATTTCAGTGGCCCAACAATACTACCGTTCTGTCAGTGGCTACAATGTATGTGAATTATTAATGAATATTAATGGCATAATTATTTAATAACAATATAACTAATGTATTATTAATTTAATTAATTTTTTTTATGTATAGGATGAATTGCTCTGGGCTGCTGCTTGGTTGTACCAAGCCAGTGGCAAACAGTACTACTTGGATTACCTTGGCAGCAATGGTGATGCCATGGGTGGTACCGGCTGGGGCATGACTGAGTTCAGTTGGGATGTTAAGTATGCCGGGGTTCAAACTCTAGTTGCCAAGGTATTGATCTACCAAAACCGATTTTAAACCATGTTATATATTATCCTTTTTGAATATATAATTTATCATAGTTTTGTGTTTGTAATATACTGTTTCAATTGTCTGATCTAGTATCTTGTTTGTTTTGGACATACAATAAAAGTTTAAAAGTTTAAAGACTATAATATTTATATATACTTAATTTTTCTCTTATGTTTTGTCATAACGTTGATTTGCCTAGGGTTGTTACAGTAATATTCTAAATTTTGTTGTGTTTCTAGTTTTTCTAGTTTTCTGACATTGGTTTATGTATTGTTGCAGTTTTTAATGCAAGGCAAAGCCGGTCAGCATGCTTCGGCATTTGAGAGGTACCAAGAGAAGGCAGAGTTCTTCTTGTGTTCATGCCTTGGAAAGGGCTCCAAGAATGTGCAGAAGACTCCTGGTGGTCTAATTTTCCGGCAGAGGTGGAACAACTTGCAGTTTGTGACCAGTGCTTCCTTCCTTTCTGCTGTGTACTCTGACTATCTTGCTTCCTCTGGAAGAAACTTACGATGTTCTGCCGGCAATGTTGCACCGTCTGAACTTTTAGGCTTCGCGAAATCTCAGGTGATTTGCTTGCGTATTGATAAATTGTTGACATATAATGATTGTGTATACTGGTGACTGATATCTTAATTGGCATTTTGCTACCTAAAACTTCCAGGTTGATTACATTCTTGGAGACAACCCAAGAGCCACAAGTTACATGGTGGGCTATGGAAACAACTACCCGCGACAAGTTCACCACCGGGCTTCCTCCATTGTTTCCATTAAGGTTGATCCTCATTCGTCAGCTGCCGAGGAGGCTATGCCACTTGGTTTAGCAAGAAAGCCAGTGATCCCAATCTCCTTGTTGGAGCCATTGTTGGTGGACCTGATGCCTATGACAATTTTGCTGATCAAAGAGACAATTATGAGCAAACTGAGCCTGCTACTTATAACAATGCTCCTCTCCTGGGTATCTTGGCAAGGCTAAACGGTGGTCACGGGGGATATAACCAGCTTCTTCCAGGTATTAAAAATAACTTTCATAAACCATCTAGATAGATTTTTTCCATTGCTAATCGTAAAGAGTAGGCTGATTGAAACAATGGACTCTTCTCTACAGTGAATGTTCCAGCTCCCAATCCCGTCGCCAAGAAATCGACTCCTGCTCCAGGTATTCTATCACTTATCACACTGCTTCTGTAACTTTGTTTTGGAGTAGCATTTGAAGTTCATTCTAACCAAATATATCTTGTTTTGCAGCTTCGTCGAATCCAATTGCAATAGAGCAGAAGATGACAACTTCATGGGATGCCAAGGGACAAAAGTACTACAGATACTCCACCATAATTACCAACAAGTCGGACAAGACCCTGAAGGATCTCAAGCTTTCAATTTCCAAGCTTTATGGTCCTCTGTGGGGTCTAACAAAGGTGGGCAATGTTTATGGCTTTCCATCGTGGCTCAACTCCTTACCGGCCGGAAAAAGTATGGAGTTTGTCTACATTCATGCTGCTGATCCCGCTGCCGTCTCAGTTTCAAGCTACAGTTTGGAATAAGAAAGTTTAAAAAAATCAATTGTGCAGTTTATACAGAATGCAGCCCAGAAAAAGTTTTCATTATATTTTCCTTTTCTTTTGGGGAGAGATATTCAACTTTACTTGTTGATTCGGTATTTGATTGGGCTAATAGATCATATTATGTAAAATAAGGTTGAAGGTTCGAGGATGAAAGGAGTGAAGAGACGATTTAATATGAGAGCTCATCCTCTTTCTCCTCTACTTCCTTATTTATATAGAAAGATTTGAGAGAGACAGGTAAAGAGTCAGCTGAGAAGTCCAGCAAAATTGGGTTCTCAATATATTGAAAACAGTCTTTTCTTTCTTTGTTCTTCAAAACAGCCTTGTATGGCCTTTTGAGTGTTGAGTTGTAAGCTCTTTTCAGCCTTTAATATTCCAACATGAATATAGTTTGTGCAACAATATATTCTTCTTTCCCAGATTCACCTATATATGTTTCTTCAGTGTTTTCCTCCTTTTTTCCTTCATATTAATACTAAGCTTCCTCTCATGAGTAGAGGCGGCAAAACGAGTGGGTCATCCGTAGGCTCTGTGAATAATCCGTGTAAATACAGATATTGATTCTAAAAACAGAGGAGGTTTCCTCGCTGATAGACCTGCAAAATCTGAATCATTTAAGAAGGTTAAATTTGGAGCATACCCAAGTCAGCGATGCAGCTCTTTGTTCTTCATCAATCTTCCAAGAATTACACCATTTCTCTCTCAGAAGTCCTTCCCTTACAGATGTCTCTCGGCAGCCATTCTCATCTCTATCAAAGAAGAAGCATCTTTCCATTCGTGATGCTGTGCTAACCCATTTTGGGCTTGCTTCATTCGGACCGCCAGAAACCCTAAAATTGTTATCCGAGGATTTCATCCTGTTGTTCTGTAAGATAAATTCTCAAATTGAGGTATGGCATGAACTTGCATCTGTTTACTTCATCAGATCAAGTTGGATCTAACCGTCCATCTCCGTCTCGCATATCTTCGATGGCTTCACAATTCTTGTTCTCTTTGTTCTTTTAAATAAACAGATCAAAGATTGAAGTGCAGCAGAGAGGAGCTGCTTGAATTGCACCATTCGACTTTATCACTTGAATTGCCTCGGAACGGTTATTCCCGAGAGGAGATTTTTTGTTCAACAAATACTGGCTTTTTTTTTTTTTCGTAATTTTATTTTCAACATAATCTTAGGGTAATGTTATATGAACATATTTTTAGTACATATAGATAATATATTATTATGTAATTAAGTGTTATTTTATCTTTAATTTAAAATCATCTAATAATATGATGATACAATATATACCCAAATTATATATCAAGAATGTATACGCATAATTTTATTGATATAATTTTTTTCAATAGGTTTTACTGATCATTTAGTAACTTCCTGATGGATAATCATAAAAAATTTAGACCTCCAGGGTTGGCCTAAATAGTGAAGAGAAACGCTTTCCATGTGAAAAGTCAAAATTCGAATAGCATGAGCTCCCACATGTTAGAGGCTAGGGCATGAATATCTAGATGACAATTTCAATCCAAATTTAGAGTCTTTGATCCTTTCTAACCCTAATAGAGAAGAGATTCCCCGATGCAAACCGAGATAAAAAAAAATCAGCGCAATTGAGGATAGAGATATATGTTTCCCCTCCACGCCCTCATTTCCACCCCTTTATATAAATATATTTGTTTAAAATACTAACATATATTTATAATTTTAGATTATTTATATTTTTTAAATTTATTTATGTTTTTGTTATATATATTAATGTGGTAATATATGATATTTGTAACAATTAAAATAGTAGATTGATTTTAATTTTACTTAATTTTATTATTTAATATATTTATGTAGTGTTTAAAAGATATGAGGAGTGAATTTTTCTTCATAGATATAAGGAGGAGATTTTTCTCCGTAAGGACAAAAAGAGGATGGGGAGGGGACGGAGAGTTCTTGTTATTCTTATAACATGGACGGGGATTGATATCCCTTGTGGGGATGAGGACGAGGATATCAATCCCCTCCCCACAATGTTGTTATCCCTGTGAAAAGCTTGTGATTGATTAACAATATATCATGATAAATCATCATTAACTTATTCAGTGTAATAATTATAAGTTTAATCACTATATTCCAAAGTTTACCTATCCAACAAAGTTGGACGAAATTCCCTAATGAAAAAAAAAAGGTCATTGAAAATTTATCTAATATTCACTAACATGCTATTAGCATCAAAATTGTTTAACTTATTATCTAATAATATTTTATTCATTAATAATAGATATTAAAAAAAATCAAAATTAATATTATTATAATTTTAAATTAAAGATAAATACAAAATAATATATCATTAAATATATATATCATTTTTTTTATGAAAAATTATACTTTATTATCAGGACATAGACCATAACATCACTAAACTTTTATGCCAATCATGCAGAACATAACATGGTTGTGAAAATAGACCAGTTTGATTGGTTCGAACCAATTCAACTTAGATGTTGTGGTTTATCTAGTTTGACTAAACGATGTAATAACTTTAGCACTTAAACTATATTGAATCTCGATTCAATTGGGTCAACTACCTCGAATTAACTATGTTGGGTTATAATTAAACTATTGGTTTAGAAACATGCTGACATCAACACAAAATTTACTCTGTCCAAATGCTAACAACCAGTGTCTCAGCCTTTGTGGGTATAATGCAATAAGATCTGCCTAAATATGATCCAAACCAATTTAATTTGATACAATTCGACTTAAATTTATTTGATTTAAATTCAAATTAAAAAAATTAGCTTGTTTTTGAAATTAAATTGAACTCGAACTATATCTAAAAAATGTTCAATTTGATTCAATTCAAATTTAAGTCAAATTTATAACTCAAATCAATAATTCAAATTCGCGACTTAGTTTAATTCAAATTTGTGACTCGAATCAATTCAAATTCATAGCTCAACTTCATAACTTAAATCAATAATTTTGGAATATTATTTAGATAAAACAACGTTATTTTATCAATAAATCATAAATTCTAACCATAACTCCAAACTATAAATTCGAATCATGAATTCGAACTAAACCAAACTATAAATTTAAACAATTGATTTAAGTTATAAAATCAGGCTAAACTCTTATGAAACTGAACTAAACCATTTTTCATTCAAACCGAATCTAATTTTAGCTTAACAAACTCGAATTTGATAATTTTCTATTGAAACTGAACTCGAATAAAGCAGTGTTTTAACCTAGCTTGGTTCCAACCCACCCGTACACCTTCGTACCACAAATGAGTTTAAATAATTATTTATTTAAGTAATATTGTTTTCTCAGTCATCAAATCAATTAAATCAAGAAAATCCCGAACCAAAATCTTCGATCAGATGAAGACCCATTCCCAGTATTAAAACTATTTTATTAAATTAGTTTTCAGAACATTAAATAATAAGAACATTGCATATGTACAGTCTGATAGAAAACAACTTAATAAAACTAATGACTGTAAATCGTAACCTTGAAATTCCTCAGGTTCACCTTGAAAAATGATTCCTTCAAGGCTTGTTCACATTCTTGTACATGTTATCAATAGCACACTGCAATAAGTTCTCCAGTTAGTACTATTAAAAAAAAAGGGCCAAAACCTTGTTTCCACCCAAGCTTTGATGAAATTTCAAACTTATATAGGTCAACTTTTGAAAACTCAAATACATATCATTCTATTACAATTTACCGTTATAATTAAAGGTAAAAATATCATTTAATTAAAAATATTTAAAAAACTAAAAATTTACTATATTTTTCCTCTAAGGTTTGTAAATTTAATAATTTCCCGCCACCCAAAGTTTATAAAGTTTGAAAAGTCTCACTTTCCTTTAAGGTTTTTTCTCTTTCGCTCTGGCGACCGTCAACCAGCTTCTAAAATCGTCTACTCTTGCCTCATCTTCATTTGAGTGACAATGACTCTTCATCTTCGTCTGAGATGACTACTTTTCGTCCCAAATGAAGACTCAGCAAGAATAGACAATTTTGGAAGCTTGTTGAAGAGAAAAAGAAAAAACCCTAAAGAGAAATAGCTATTTTGGAAACTTTGGATAGAAAAAAATTATTAGATTTGTAAACCTTGGAGGAGGGGGGGGAGTGATTAGATATATTTTTAATTATTTTATTCTTGACTGTAAAATTGACATGTATGAGTTTGAAATTTAGGTTTTCAAAATTGACGGGTATAAAGAAAATTGTTAATTTTTCAAAATTTAGGTTTATAAACTTAGGTTTTCAAAAGTTGATATATATAAATTTGAAATTTCATCAAAACCTTGGGTCAGAACAAGACTTTTGACCTCAAAAAATCAATGTTCATTGGAACATTCAATAATTAGTCCAAAAATTCAATCGCGAACTCTAGCCATAAAACAAACAATAGAAATAAAAAATCGAAAGGCTAAGGATGTACCTGGTAGTATTTTTGCAACTGAGGCCTCTTCTTCTTGTATGTTGGGGTTAGGAGGTCACGTTCCATGTCGAATGGCTCAGGATCAAGGTGAACAGCTTTTATAAATTCAAAACCTTTCAACTGCCAAGAGTAAAAGTTAAAGATTAGCAAAACCATCTTTGAAGTTCAATTTACTTTTAAGGTTAAAAACTCATTTCATGACCAGTCAAACAAGGTATACATGATTAGGGTTGCATATGAGTTGAGTTGTGCAAACTACATGAGCTTGAACTTAAACAACTAAAGTTTGGCTCTCAAGTCAAACTCAAGCTTGTTGTTGATAGCTTGGTAAGCTCGCAAGCTCGTAGCTTGACTTGAATAAAATATCAATAAACCTTTGAAAGTTTAGAATCTTATTCTTACATCCCTAAAATCTTATTCCACAAGTTTTGCTAAATGCAACCGAGCCGAGCTAGAGCCAAGCAATACTTGGCTCGGCTTGATTGCAACCTTATATGTACTATATTAAGTTAAGCAGAAACCTTTTTCACTTTTCCAACCCTTGTGAGCTCCCCAAGAATGTACTCTTTTGCCATAGGATTTTCACAAAGGGAATTGAAGTCCCCGGCTACACCATTTTCTGCTGCCCATTGTTCAAGAGCTACCTTGTTGGGGTTAACAATGGCAACAAGAAAGGACTCAAAGCTGTTGCCATATACCCATAGCTGAAATTCAAAAGACAGCATAAATGTATCAAGAGCAGAGGAATGCAGCCAAACAAAGCAAGAAAGAAAGAAACAGCAAATGATCCATGCATCTATCTAAACACAGAGAGAAGGTAGAATGCGTACTGAATCAATGCCAGGTACAAGAGAATAAATGTTCTCCAAGTTTTCAACAGCAACATATTCTCCTTGAGAAAGTTTGAAAATATTCTTCTTACGGTCGATTAGTTTCAAGCTTCCGTTTGGTTGCCACTCACCAATATCACCTGATGCAAAGACCATGACAGTGAGGGTAAGCTGAGAAACAGACCAAGAACAAAGGGTATAAGAGTTCATTAAAAAGGCATATAGGTAAGGACAAACCTGTGTGGAACCATCCATCAACCATAACTTCATTGGTGAGATCTTCACGTTTGTAGTACCCTGAAAAGAGGGTTTTCCCCTGAACACAAACTTCTCCTCGTGGCGTGCTGGAGAGGGCATCGTATCCCATTTCAGGAACAGATTCAAGACATATATCAACGTTTGGTACAGGAGGGCCCACAGTACCAAGCATGGATATTTCATTTGGCAGTGACACAAAAGTACCCGCACAAGTTTCCGTCAAACCTACATTGCCATTAAATGAAGATTAAATTATAAAACTTCATGCATCACTGAGAAAACGTAACCAATAACTCCAATGCGTGGAGATGGATGCTAAAATAAATTTCAAATGACAGAAATACCATATCCTTGTAGGACATGAGCACATGCAACCACTCGCAAGAAAGCTTCTACGTGCGCAGAAAGAGGAGCTGCACCAGACAGAATAAGCCGTACGCGCCCTCCAAATGCTTGCTTTACCTGAGGAAAGTCATAGAAACCAACAAGATTTAGGTGGAGTGGCTTGTTGACAAGACTTCTAAGCAGTAAATTTGGGCTAGAGTGTGGTTTAGAGGAGATAGGATTAATTATTACATCACCTTATCAAAAACAATCTTGTCAGTAATAGGAGATGCTTCTGCGGTTCTATGCCCCTTCCTCAAATTACTGAACTTACTGCAGCAGTTCACAAAAATAAATCAGAATAAGATAGAGAATAGAAGTAACTCCAACTCTATAAACTCCTTAAATCCCATATTGGCTTAGCTAAGTACAGCAGTAAACAGTAGATTCAAAGCAATTGGCAAACACATAATGCACCCAGCAGAAGTAACAAATCAACATAAAAACATGTATTAAATTAACATGTTAAAGGACTAGGATCTATCCAAGTTGTTGCACATTCAGTTACATGTAAGGATCCAAAATAAGCAGAATATTAATGGTTTTATTTATTGGAAAAATACATGGCCATTCACAAAGTATCAACAGATCCCACCTCCTCATCAACTGAGGAATTTCTGTAATTGTTGAAATAATGAGCTTGAGATCAAGAGGAGATCTGAACTAGCAATGGGAATTTGAAGATAATACAGGTTGTATAGTCAAGCTAAACAATATATTCATACGTTCAAGAGAATATCTCATGGTAACTCATTTTACCCAGACAAAAATTATATATGCAATAAAACTTACTATGAGTATGCAACATTAAATAATGCCTTTTTCAATAAACTCCCATTAGAGATCTTCTGATTCAAACCTGAAATAACACATAAGAGTTAGACAGAATACAATTCAGAATATATTCTAAATCAATCTTGCATTCACTCTGACATATATGTATTGGAAAAAGAAAAAAACCATACCCAATTCACCACTCTAATCAAAGTATAAAATAAGTACTCCATTCTTTTTCTAGTTACTGATCTCTTCAGGATGATGTAAGAAAATATTAAAGCATATTGCCAAGCTGCTTGAATCATAGATTCTTGAGCTTCTGATCATTTGAATTGAAGGCCCTACAAATACCTGCTACTAAACCAAGCCTCCATCTCAAAATAGTGGGGTCTACACCATGACTTCTCTATCTAGAATTTCAAACCAGGTCCGTTTCACTAATGTAATAGTTGTTCTACCTACACCCTTTTCATTTCCACAATATGTTATTTATATTCCTATAATCCCACAACTGTATAAGAAACTCAACAAAGACAGTACCCAACTTATGAAAATTTTGTTTGTTCTTCAGAAAACAGATAACAAAAAAATAAAAATAAAAATCAAAAGGACTACAAAATCATTACTAACAGGAAACATGATTATGTTTGATGCACCCCAATTCAAGGGAGAAAACATGTAAAAAAAATTATTATAGGATTACTTCTTTTTCAAACCATGAAGTGGTATAATCCCAATATGCATAAAACACAAAAATGCTATCTCATCCGGATTAAAGTACCAACTGTAGCAATTTTAGCACATATATGAAACATGCAGATAAGAAAATCGTGAAAAACACTGTGGAACAAGTTAAAGTTTTACCAGAATATATCCTATCTAGTACACGGGGAACAGCACAGAAAATAGTTGGTTTCAGCTCTCCAATGTCCTCAAGTAATAACTTGACATCCTGTTAAATAAAATACAATTGATTAGCATTTGGGACTCTTACTATGACAGAAGGTATTGGTAATCATACTCACCCCACGCCAGAACCCTATTGCGGCACCATGTGCAATAAATAACTCCTCAATTGCCCGGTCAAAGATATGTGCAAGAGGAAGATAAGAAAGATAAACATCTTTTGCAGTCACCTGTTAATATTCACACTAAAAATTAGATAAAATAAAAACTCAAGTGAAAAGGAAAAAAGCTCTGTGTGTGTGGGTATATATAATTTTTCTCTTATCATCGTGTCCTGATATTTTTTATCAACAGAACTTTAAATTTAAAAACACTGGACTTTATTGATGGCTGAGATTCATTCAAATTAGAAAGACACTCGAAATTTAAATTTTAGCTGTTGATTTTGCATTCAGTTAAAGTTATACAAAATGTTAGTTGGCTAGTCAAACATTCTATAAAGTGCAAACATTCGCACCTGAAATTAACCATTACATAGGTACACACTTCATATTTAGAGCAAATAAAACATTACGATCAAGCTTCTGTTATTAACCACTTTAATCAAATAGATATTTACTTAAACTCAAGAAGCAGAAAATCACCGATTCATTCACACGCTCCAGTAGTAGTTTCACCCCAGCTATAAAATGGACAATGCTCTCATTTGAAATCATTACTCCCTTGGGATCACCAGTAGTTCCACTAGTATACATTATTGTACAAATATCACTTTTCTTTTTCCCTGGAAGATCAAATTGTTTGTTTTCTCCCTGTAAAGACAGATATCCAGAACTTTAATCAGAATTAGATTTCATATAAAATGATTAGGAAAGAATTCATATATTGTCCTCCATAGGATCATTAATGATGATGCACATTACAGAATTAAATTAAACAAATATCAATTAGATGCCTACAACACGTGTCTAGTAAAATAGATCACCATTCCCAACATCTACACAAAATTTCATCTTCTACCCTAAGAGACTTGCACGTGAAAACTATCTTGTTACAAATATTTTACAAGCAAATGTAGTATCTAATTCACATTTCACACTGCATTATCATGAACAGAATAGAGATTATTTACAACAAATGAAGGTTTGCGTCAAAAGTCCACACATCGAGATAGACCAAAGCTAATCATTAGACAATTTCAGCCACAAAAAACATGATAAGCAGCTTGCTCATTGTATAGAAAAATAGATATGGACCTCTAGGGCTGGACTCGAGCCGAGCCAGCTCGAGCTCAAGCTCAGCTCGGCTCGGTTCGAGCCCGAAACGAGCTAGGCTCTGCTTGGCTCGATCGAGCTCGAGCTGGCTCGGGTTGACTTGGTAATTTTTTTTAAAATTTTTTTATACAAAACGACGTCATTTTGATCAATATATATATACAAAACGGTGCCGTTTTGTATATGAAAAACGAGCCGAGCCGAGCCGAGTTCGGCTCGAGTCGAGCTCGAGCCGAACTCGAGCCGGCCATAAAAAAATCGAGCCGAGCCCGAGCTCGGCTCGGCTCAAATCCAGCCCTATGGACCTCTGACTATTATGAAATTACATAACAGAGAATTTAAATGAGCATAAAGCATATAAAAAAAGTATCATACCAGTTGCAAAAATTCATCCCATGAATACATAGCCAAACCGTACTTCTCAACTTCTTCTCTCTGCTCAGGTGTAACCTTACCAAAGCTCACCATCGCTGCATGATGAATTATCTAGAATTATTTCTGACTAGCACACGCATAAGCAAGACAAAACTTCAAGCAAAATGCAACTTACTTTTCAAATATTTCGTTGTGTTGGGAAATGTTTTAAGCAGCTGCAAGGGAAGAAAAGATAGCCACAGATAAGAAAGGACATTCCTAGCAAGCACGTGTTACAACAAGTTCTTCAAATGCCAAGACTTAGCACAACCTCAGCAGTGGTCCACCAAAATATGTAACTTTTTATAGTACCACATAATCAGGATGCAAATACTGGAAACTGGTGCCACCATAAACAACTACAACATTCTATATAGTGATATCTTAAACTTTGTACCAGTATGAGTATCTGAAAATAGTATGGGTGTCCTTACAAGATGTTCTATAAGAACTTTCAGTTGGAAACCAGTTGAAAATGTGAATACCTCAGAAATCTTCTTTTCCTCCACAAAAGCAATTGAAACCTCTGAATGGCAGATGATAAATTCCACAGCACCGGCACCTAAACCAAACACATGAAGTGGTGAAATAATTATGAATACCATTTTTGGCACATAAAAAAATCGCATCCAAGTCAATAAGCATGCAAAGATAATGACAAATCATGGGGAAATGATTAGTGACATTACAATCATGCTTAGATGCATGCTTAAGAAGAGATATGCTTACCCAGAGTATCATACAAAGGAACACAATAAATCCCATGAGCATTGCAAGCCTGCATCAGTTCTGAGTATTAATCATAAGATCTATCTAGAGTAAAAAACACTAATTCACGAACAATAATTCAAAAAGACATCTAAGTAACAGAACTCCATTATGAAAGGGACACAAACTGAGCTTTGGATTTTCCGTTGAAGAACAATACCCAATGAAGATATCATGTAAGTGTTGCCCTCTTCTAGCATTCATATTCAAATCAAGCATCAAACTAAGTCCATAATCCAGTGAAATAATTAATAAAGAAAGCAAAGAAAAGACAGAAGAGAGATAAATTCAATCAGACAGATTGGAACTCTAGCACTTTGAGAGGCGGACACATGCTGTCTAAGATACCCTAGAAGCACTCTGCATTTTAAAGAACACAGAAACTGATAAAACCTTCCCCAAATTTTGTAATTTGACATTTCTCGACTTTCAATTTAGTCTCAGGTTAGATAACTAATAAAAGGCAAACCAGAGAAACATAAATATATAAAATATAGTACCTCCATGCTAATGATCCACTCTGGGCAATTTGCACCATAAATACCACATTTTCCTCTCTGTAAACCAGCAAAAAGTACATTAAAACAATAAAATAAAATAGAAAAATGAATTACGAGGGAATCTTCCAACAAGACAAAGCCTTACTTCCTCAACTCCACAACTCCGGATGGCATTTCCAACTTTGATCACCAAATCATACACTTCTTTATAAGTTCGCCAGACATATTTACCAGCCTGAACATACACATAGAGAGCCTTAATTAAACAAAAATAACACCAATAAACGTTCAAGGGATCTAAAAAGTTCAAAATAAGTACAAAATACCTCCCCATTCACAATCTCGCGGTGACCAAGCATCGGATTGTTTGGATTTTTCTCCACCGAAATCCTGTAACAACAAAAGAAATTACAATTTAATTGAATAAAAAATTAAAAAATTATCCTCTAGGAGAAGATACTAAACAAGTCGTACAAGCGAGTTGACTACTTGAATTAAGCAAAAATCTTTGGCAGAATCATCAAGCATAGACTGCAGTTTGAATTTGATATAATCACGTGATTATCACGTTTCTGGTAATCTTATTTAGTCCTATAACAAAACTCTAAAGTCTAAAACTATTCACTGATTGACAACAACCAAAAAAAAGTAAATTATTTTCTCAGCAACCAAACAGAGTGAAGAAAATCCTCACCGGAAGGC
Organism: Mangifera indica; assembly: GCF_011075055.1. NCBI lineage: Eukaryota > Viridiplantae > Streptophyta > Magnoliopsida > Sapindales > Anacardiaceae > Mangifera > Mangifera indica. Next base: position 1,102,348 of record NC_058156.1, read on the forward strand.
GTCCCAACAACTCTCCATGCCATTCATCGGATCAGGAAATCCATTCTTAGCAAAAATACTGCGATACACAGGTCCGATCGACGGCTTGCCATCTCTCGCCTCCTTGGCTCCCTCAACCTCCACTATGTAACTCTCAAGACTCATCCTCAATCCGGATCGATCACGCAACAACCAGTGATTCCTGTCTTGTTGTCTTCTGGTGCAGCGCTCGCTCGCTCTCTAAAACCGCACAAGAAGAAATTAAAATTTAAATTTGGTGGACGCAGTTGGCCAAATGAGAGATAAAATTGAAGCGAGTTTTCTTCTGAGGCTGGGACTCCGTAGTTTGTTTTTGACTTGTAATGGGAAAGCGAAAGCGAGAGCAGAAGGACCGCAGGCTCTGGCAGTTTTCGTTCGTGGCACAGAGTTCAAGCTTAATGGAACAGTCTTCAAATTTATAGAATTTCGGTCAACGAAAATCGTAGACTCAACTCAAATAAATAAATAAAATATATATAATATTTAGAAGATAACGTGGCTGTTGAGTGCTGTACAGTCCCTTTCCAAGTCTCACAAAGAGGGCAAGGGTTTAACCGATTCTAGCCTGAGATCAAAATAAAACTCTTAAATCATTACTTGACAAATTAAAGTTAAATTCAAGTCATCTCATTTTTTATTCAAATTAGAAGATGACTGAACTCAATTTAGTTTGTATATACTCTTATATATAATTATATATTATTTTATTTTTAATTTAAACTATCGATATTTACTATCATGTCATTAGGATTGAACCTAATTTGAATTGGTTCAATCTTGTAAAATAGTTTGATATGGTTTGATGTAGCCCTCATTCATTTATATCGAATTGAAATTGATAAATTCAAACTATGAAATCAAATTTAAACTACTCTTAATTTTGGTTCAATGAATTAAAATTAAGTTCAAATTACCTTATTTTTCATTTAAGTCAAGACATCGTCGAGCTTGACTAAGTTCATACATACCTTTACAGTGACTTGTGAATGGTTTGTATAAACAGTAACTTATAGTTGTGTTTACATGTCTGTATTTTTGTGTATTTATGTGCAGTTCCCATGTTTGTCGACAATAATTCTTTTCGACAAAATCTTATTTATTAAATTTTCCTATTTATATCCGTTATAATACACAAATATTATTATAAGTTTAATGAATTCAAATATTAGTAAAACTAATAGAGTATTAAAATTTTTAAAATAAATGTTTAATTTTAAATTTTTATCATATTTATAAAATCTTAATTTATTTGATATAATAATTATAAGTCTAATTATTATATTCTAAATTAATCCATTTATCCAAGCATTGGAAAAAAACATTTGAATGAGATTTTATGAACGAAAGACATGAAACAACATGATTTTAGAAAACATTTCTAGAAGAACAACACACTTTTAGCATTTGGAATATGATGCTTCCTCGTAAATTGACTTAACAGTCATTATTAGGCCACGAGAACCCCCAAGGAACCCTGAAATCTCAACTTGCATCCTACAACTTTCAAAAATTTAAACATTCACCCATAAATTAATTTCAGTTAAAAATATCAATTAAGGTTAAAGATAAAATCATTATTTATAAAAAAAATTAAAATTTTATCACATTTTTTTTTTAAATTTAAAAATTTTATAATTTCTCTTCACCTAAAATTTAAAAAGTAAATATTTTTTTTTTAGAGTTTTTTTTTTTCTCTTCTTTAATGATCTATTTCTTTTCAACCATCACCAGAGATATATATTAATTTATTAAATAAAATAATAATATATTAATATTTATACATGTATTTATATCGTTATAATATACAAGTATCACGACAAATTAACAAGTGTTTTCACGTGGGACTTACAAAGCATAGGAAAAAACATTTGAATGAGAATTTATGTACAAAAGATATGAAACGACATGATTTTAGAAAACATTTCTAAAAAACAACACATTTTTAGCATTTGGAAAATGATGCTTCCTGTAAATTGGCTTAACAGTTAGAGGTTAGATAGAAGTTGGTGACGATAATAAATAATTAATTAGGTCTTTGTTTAGTTCATGAATCTGGATTCTGGACCGTGCTTATCGCAATTAATTGTATTAATTACTAAATTAGGCAGGCACATGGATGGAACAGATCTGCCTCTATTATAATTATAAGTAGACCAAAAGACTTATTCCCACCGAAAGTTTGATCCATTTTTAAACTTTTATTTATTAAATTTAAAAAATATAAATACTCACTTATCAACTGATAAAATTATTTATTAAAATTAAAGGTAAAACTGTTATTTTATCAGTAATATTAAAAAAATATAATTTTATCTCAATATCTTTCAGATTTGAAAAACTGACAATTTCACCATAACTTTGATTTTTTAATTTCGAAAAGTGATTATTCCTCTCCCTCCTCCCCCCTCTCACAACACATCCCCAAGGTTTTTTTTCCCTCTCTGACAACCTTAACTTTCTCTTTCCACCTTTTTTTCCTCCCCTTAGTCATCTCTTAATGTCGATAGAGTCAGACGAAAACATCGTTTTTGTCTTCGTCATTTGATTCTTCGCAACAAAGATGGGTCATTTTCTATCGTTCGTCACAAGTTTCATTTCTAGAGCCAACGACGAACCTTCTTCATCGCTCGTTTCATTTTGGGAGTTGACAATGGAGAACGACCCATTTTGATTTTTTCATTTCACAAGGAATCGAACGGCAAACCTCGAAGGAGATGTTGATCTAAAGGGAGAGAGAGACGAAGCTAATCTTTGCTCAAGCAATGAAGACGCTGATGAATTCTTGTTGCCGACAAAGACGAAGAAAAAAAGAACCCTAAAAGGAATATGTAAATTTTTAAAACTTTGAGTGAAGGAAATTGTTAATCTATTAAACTTCTGTAAGAAAATGTACTAAAATTTTATTTATTTTAATATTACCAATTAAATAACATATTTACCCTTAAATTTAACGAATTTTGTTAACTTCAATAGTTTATAAATGTATATTTAAACTTTTGAAACTTAATGGGCAAGAATTTGGAAATGAACTAAACCTTGATAGGAATAAATCTTTTTGTCTTGTAATTATAATATATTATGTGTCAAATATTAGAGTTACAAATGGGTTTAACCCTAAGTCAATTCAATATGATTTGTTTATATCCAAATTCGAATTCGGATCAAACAAATCAAATTTAAATTGAATCAAAATTCAAGTTTGAGTTGGCTATGGTTGAATTTAAAGTCAATTTTATTTTATTGTTTCCAATTTCAATTTATTAATCTCAAATCAATCTGAAACTTAGTCTTTTGATCCATTTTGAACTCTTATTTATTAAGTTTTACAAATGTAAATACTCACTTGTCATCTGTTAAAATTATTTATTAAAGTTAAAAATAAAATTATTATTTTATCAGTAATATTAAAAAAATATAATTTTTCTTAATATCCCTCAGATTTGAAAAACTGACAATTTTACTATAACCTTGACTTTTTTAGTTTTGAAAAATGACTATTCCCCCCTCCCCCCTCACAACACATCCCCAGGGTCTCTTTTTCCCTCTCTGACTACTTTAACTTCCTCTTCCCACCCCTTGGTCATCTCTTAATATTGATAGAGTCAGATGAAAACATTGTTTTTGTCTTCATCATTCGATTCTTCGCAACAAAGATGGGTCATTTCCTATCGTTCATCACAAGTTTCATTTCTAGAGCCAACGACAAACCTTCTTCATCGCTCGTTTCATTTTGGGAGTTGACAATGGAGAACGACCCATTTTGATTTTTTCATTTTGCAAAGAATCGAACGACAAAGTTCGAAGGAGATGTTGATCTAAAGGGAGAGAGAGCATTGGGAGAGAGAGACGAAGCCAATCTTTGCTCAAGGAATGAAGACGTTGACAAATTCTTGTTGCCGACAAAGATGAAGAAAAAAAGAAAACCCTAAAAGGAATATGTAAGTTTTTAAAATTTTAAGTAGAGGAAATTATTAATTTATTAAACTACGGTAGAGAAATGTAATAAAATTTTATTTATTTTAATATTACCAATTAAATAACCTATTTACCCTTAAATTTAATGAATTTTGTTAACTTTAACAGCTTATGAGTGTACATTTGAGCTTTTAAAACTTAATGGGTAAGAATTTGGGACTGAACTAAACCTTGATAGAAATAAATCTTTTTGTCTTGTAATTATAATATATTATGTGTCAAACATTAGAGTTACAAATGGGTTTAACCCTAAGTCAATTCAATATGATTTGTTTATATCCAAATTCGAATTCGGATCAAACAAATCAAATTTAAATTGATTCAAAATTCAAGTTTGAGTTGGCTATGATTGAATTTAAAGTCAATTTTATTTTATTGTTTCCAATTTCAATTTATTAATCTCAAATCAATCTGAAACTTAGTCTTTTGAATTTAAACCGATTTTGATCAAGATCTTATTTGGAGATTAAATTTAACCTTAAAAGGTGAATTCATAATAAAATGTAATTAAAAAATTATCTAATTTTCTTTAATAATTGATTAGGTTTTTTTTTTTTTCGTTTTAGAATAATCCAATTTTAGTCCACTTTTTTTTTTATAAATAATTGAAATTTTTTTGGCTATTTGTCATTTATAATTTTTAATGAATTTAAAATAAATTATTTTTTTTATAAATAATAAATATAATAATAATCGTTCCTTTCCGTCAAAATTGAACGAAAAGTCAGTCAACTATAATAAAAAGAGACGGCGAATTATGAAAGTTGGAGAGAAATTAAAGAGGGCAGCGATTTTCCACTACCCAATTGAAGGGAAATTGAGAAACCTTCCAATTAATCACTTGGAAACGAAAAAGTCCAGAATGTTTACAGCTTGTACCTTCAGACTTTTGACCGTTGACAGTTGAACGGACCATGGGAGGATTTTTTTTTTTTTAAGTAAATTTATATTAAACAAAATAATAATAATAATAACGAGCCTACAAATGAGATTTAAAAAACTAAACTCCTCTTACTCATCGGACAAGGGGAGTAGACCAAAATTAGAGGACGACACAAGCTTCACTCTATCATATTGGACCAAAATTAATTACTTTAAAAATAATAAATTTTTATAATTATTAAATTAAATAAGTCAAGAGAATATTTGAATTTATATTTTTTTATATATAAATTTTTTTTTTTATCATTCAAATTACCATTTAGAATTTTTTATCGATAAAATTATATGTATTTAGTTTTTACTAATTTAAAGAATGAGTATTTAAATGATATGCGATTAAATAATTTTAAATTAAAAATAAAATAATATTTATTGTATATACAAATTGAGTAATAATTTATTATCAAATATTAATGACATGTAAAAGACAACATGGATTTAAATATTTAATATTTTAATATTAAACTTTTGACATATTTGATTTATTAGTTTTGAGATCGATTATTGAACATATAAATGTTCAATTAGATACCAAAATTTGAGTGTAGATAGTATTTTTTTTTTGTCATTTTCAAATGCCAAAAGACTTATTTTCACCCAAGGTTTGGTGTATTTCCAAACTTCCACTAACAAAATTTTAAAACCCTAAATACTCACTCTTTTATTAAAATTTTTTGTTATGATTAAGGATAAAATTGTTATTTAATAAAAACTAAAAAAAAATTAAAATTTTATATTATACCCCTCTCCCCCCCCCCCCCCCCCCCAACTTCAAAAACTAACATCTCCCTCACCTAAAGTTTAAAAAGTTGTGTTTCTCCCCTTAGGGTTTGATTTTTTCTTAGTAACCACTTTTTTACGACCAATCCAGGAAGGCTGTCAATTGGTCTTCCCAGCACCTCCCTCTCCGGTGGTTTTCTAACATAAAAATCACCCAAAATCTAATCAAAATGGTCAAATGATATCACATAAATTTGTTTTGTCCAACTATTTGTGTGTCAGCTAGACAACGCACATGTATGTAAACAATATATTATATAAATACTCAATTAGATATCTAAAATTAAGTATAAATAGAATTTTTTTTTTTTTTTTGGTCATTTTCAAATTAGTTGTTTACACATTATGCTCGGAACTAAGCAATTATGGTAGTGAGCCGTGAACGAAAGGCACGTTTAAAAGCCAATGGCATAGATTAGAATAAGACCAGAGAGTCAAAGCAAGAGGGAAATGTCAACACAATTCAGTTGTCTGCACGAAAAAAGGCATTTTACATATAAAATGACCAATAAACGAAATTTGTTGTTAAAAAAAAAAAACAGCTTCTTCCTGTAAATTATGTATATATTGTATGACTTTAATGGCACCATGTTCAATGGCCAACAAAAACTTGCGTTGCATGTGGAAGACTTTTGAGATAATAGTATAATATAGGCCAAAGGACCTGCCCTTACCAAAAGTGTAGTGAAAAACTAAAATAACTTTTTTCAATTTTTGAAAACCTAAGCACTCATCTATGAGTCAAATTCTGTTAAAAAACTCAGTTAGGGTAAGGGGTAAAACTGTTATTTACTAAAATAATTTTAAAAATTAAAGTTTTATTATATTTTCATCGCTAGGTTTAAAAATCTTATAATTTTCACTCACCCAAAGTTTAAAAAAAGGTAATTTACCCCTAAGATTTTTCTCTTTCTCTCCGACGATGATTCATCAGCCTTCGACTATCAACCATCCTCTCTTTCATCTTATCTTTCCCTCCTAGTCTCTCCCTAGTCTTGTCAGCTGTCATCAGCCAAAACGAGACAAAGAAATCGTTTTTATCTTAGACGAATATGAACAATCTTTGTCTTAGAAGAACACGCGTCGTCTTTATCTAAGAGACGAAGAAGTGTTGTCTTCATCAGAGAGACAAAGACAACGCTTTTTTGTCTCAGAAAAAGACTAGTCATCTTCGTTTAAGTCTCGATCGAAAACGATCAGTAAGGTAAGGGGGAGAGCTAGGAGGGAGAATGGTTGGCAGCCGGAGTTCGGCGAATGGTTGCCAAAGAGAAAGGAAAAAACCCTAGGGCTAAATCGTCAATTTTCAAACTTTTGGTGGAGGGGAAATGTGAGATTTTTTAATCTGTGGATAAAAATGTAATAAAACTTTATTTTTTTAGTAAATAATAGTTTTACCCTTTATCTTAACTAAATTTTTTAACGAAATTTAACTCAAGTAGGTATTTGAGTTTTTGAAAATTGGAGAAGGTCACTTTATGTTTTTACTATATCTTGGGTAGGAACAAGTCTTTTGGCCTATAAGACTTATTCTCACCCAAGGTTTGGTGAAATCTCAAACTCTCACCTGTTTGAGATGTCTTGTCTTTCAGACAAAGATAATTCATCGTATTCATCTAAGATAAAGACATTTTGTCTTCATTGGAGAGAGGGAGAGAGAATGCACAGGAGATGGCGAGTTAAAAAACCCTAAAGAAAATTATCACTTTTTAAACTTTAGGTAAGAGAAATTATTAGATTTTTAAACGAAGAGAGAAAATATGATAAATTTTTAGTTTTTAAAAATATTTTTAACTAAATAACATTTTTACCCTTACTCCTAATAGTAATTTTAATAGAAAAGTGAATATTTGAGTTTTTAAAAGTTAATGGATGAGAGTTTTAGATTTTACCAAACCTTGGGTGGGAATAAGTCTTTTGGCCAAATTTAAATTATTCATTTAACGGAAAATTCTATCACAAGATTACTAGAAAATTGTAATCTAGATTGACTGTTTTCCAAGACAAGTCATTAATATAATGTATAAATTTAAATTATAAATATACATAATTTACAACCTTGCGTAACTGGGATTATAATAACAACAATGAAAGTCCGATTAAACCCTTTAACTAGATTTGTAACGTGGTTAAGATAGATAACCCTAAATATCTATATTTACAATATAATTATTAGAGTATTAAATTGTATTTGTACAATATATATGTTTATATTAGAATTAACAATTCAATCCGTTAAACCAAATTCCCTACCCGACTCTCTCTTCGGATTCTTCGATAACAATGAAGATAGGGACTATGATAGAGGTGGGCAAAATACCATTGGAGATAGGGTGGCAGTAAACTAGAATTAAAGAGCCCTTTCAATGGAGTAAATGGCTAAGAGCATATCCGCAATTCCAAGTTACAAACACACTGTTGAATCCAGTGTTTTTAAAACTAGACTGGTCAATAAATCAGCTATTTCACTGATTCACAATTTGATCGATTCAACTTATTATCAAATTATTATGTATTTCTTGAATAATATCAAACATTTACTATATTTTTTAAACATAAAACATAATTTTAAATATGTTAATTAAACGATTGACACTTCATTACATAAATAAAAACAAAAAACCAATTACAAATTATTGGTTGTAAATAGTTTTTTTGGTTCAACGAATTTATTGAATTTGATCGAATTTTAAATAAGTCGATATTTATATATAAACCAGATCAGATTGTACACTGATTCATGATTTAATCGATCGAGCTGATCAATTCAATTCAATTTTAAAAATACTGGTTCAATCATAATGAAAGCACAGACTAGATACCACTTTGATAAAGGGCAAGATAAACCTAAATAGAGTTGAATTCCCATGATGCTAATGCTTTCCGACAAGATTCCCCCCACCACCCCTCTCCTAATCTTTCAAATGCAGCCTTCAGTTTCTAGTTCACATGTATCATTAGAAGTGGCAACGAGCTGTGTCATGCGACTCCAGCTTGGCCTGCCGTGCTGGCGGGCAGGCCAGCCCACCAACAGATGAAAGCCCGCAGCACATTATGGTAGCTATAACTAAATATGAATGAAACCATCCAACAAATCAATTGTCAAGGGTTCCCTTAAAAGAACATGGAAAAGCAGCCTACTCTTTACAAGCTTCTGCATCTATTTTTCACCTACAGACTCAGGGTCCATCCCCTATAAAGTACAAAGAAAAACTGTTAATATATCAGAAAGAATATTTTTTGCAGAAGATCAACCCTCACTGTGTTCACATGGGAAGGACTGGTGGTGAAACAAAATCTCCTATAAAACCTTTATACAACAGCACAACATTTTGTCATAGATTCCACCATCCTGGTTAACAAATCTATGTAGATACTGCAAACATGATGAATGACTTATATTTTCAAGCACAGAGTTTATTGCAATCCAGAGGGACTTTGAGCTGCCGTGCCTGTAGGATCTAAACAACCAAAACATGATATTCATATATTGCATACAAGTTTATGCAAGTGGATTGATCTCAGTATCATCTTCATAAAGGAAAAAATAAAAAATGATAGAAAGAATTCTACATATATGAACACATAATCAGGAGGGACAGAGATGACCCAGGTCAGAAAAAATGATCCAAACCATTAAGCCACCATTGTAGTGTCTGTAAGAGGCCAATGATCCAGCATTGATAACTTACTAAAATAAGAAAAAAGCATGACACCTTATTTGCATTTGTTGCATGAATTCCTTCAAGTGTGGTCTAAATAACTGCAGAACAAACATGAATAACAAAGGGTGGCATATTGCATTTTTGAAGAGCATATTCTTTTGTTTATAAATTTACTTTATTGTAGGAGTAAAATCCAGGATATTCCACAATAACACTGGACTAGCCCAGATTATTATTGCCCATGAGAACATAAGTTCTATGTTAAGAAATTAATTAAAATTATAACATTATTTGCCTGTATTCGATTCGACTATCAACAAAACAAATGCAAATTGTTCTTTACCAATTAAAGCCAGTGAAGTTATGCACTATATCAATAAAATGCTGCTATGCTGCAACAGGTAAGAATGAATCAGCAGCATAGACAGCAACTTCATTCACTGCTGGGCCTGGTTAGCAACCTCTTCCATAGTTATATCTTTCAAAACCTCAGCATTGGTTGGATGGGTAAACCCCGGACATAGTGGCCAAACTTACAATCACTACATCAGAAAAGTCTGTGTTTCAGAAATGTGACAGAGATTCGAACCCAGACCTTCTTCCTATAAATTCTAGTGTTCCACTAGTTTGTTAACCCCTGAGGTCCAAACTCAAGTTTCTATGCATAATCACTGAAGTTTCATTCTCCATATCCCGAAGACTATAAGACTTATGCTGTGAAAGAATTTATCATTCAATCCTTGCTTCCATCATAACCGTAAAAACCAGAAATCAATCATAACTAAAACTAAATACTACCCAGTTCAATTTGTATTATATCGTGGAAAGAAGATAGAGATAGACATAGAATGCAAGAACAATCGCCGCCCTTCGCGGCTGCATAATTGAGTTAATTGAACGATTATTACCTCGATCAATAAGTCTCGCCGCTCTGACGACAGAGAGCCTACGGCTATTAGCCCTTGCTACAGAAATTACAGCTCCTCTATCAGAACAGCAAAATAAACAGAGTAAACATATGAATCATATAGCATTGACATTAAGCTCGTAATTTCAAAGACAAAAAGAAAAGCATAAATTCAGATTTAGTTGAAAAAATAATCGAAAATAAAGGATTTGGATTTTGTAAGATAGTGTAGATAGCTAACCGTATCGATGCCGAGAGATAGATTGGTTTTCGCAGTGCCTATGGCCTTCCAGTTAAAGCTCCTTGCGGATCGAAGAGAGAGCAGGGCTAACTTTCATCTGGCAAATTTATTTCAAATCAATGAGACACCACTCGAAAATAAATCGGATCATGTTCGAATTGACACGACCAAAACCTTGAGAGATTTGGTGTAATGTACTCAAGAAATTTATTGGACATTTTTTAGAAGTAATCTTTGTCCATAAAAATATAGAGATGGATTATGTAGAATAAGAACCCAAACAAGTGAGGACAAAGAGGTTAACTTCATCAATTGGACTTTTCCTTGATAGAGATTTCTGAATGGGGGATTGCTGAGCTTTCAGTAATACCCTTTTTATTTTTTCCACCATTGCTGAAGTTATCAGTATGTAAGCAAATGCATCACTTCAGAAGCATCTTCATGCTTGCAAATGTGCCTGCTAAAGTTATGTTCATATCCCGCTCTCTTATGCAATCAAACTTGATATAGAAATCAACAAACCTCTGTATCTCTTTATTTCAATTTCGTCTTTTTAGCCCTTCAATTTTGTTGTCTTTGTATCACACACAGTAAAATTCAATGACACAGAAATATACCTGCCATTAGTACACGATAGAACGGAACAAATCTCAATTATATACTTATTTACACAAAATAACAAGTGAAAACTTTGGTCTAAGGCAACAATCCGGTGGATGAACGAGAAGATGTTGAGGTAGACGGAGGACTTCCTGAAGAACGTGAAGATGTTGGGGTAGAAGAAGGAATTCCGGCAGGATTCTCTGGCGAATTGCGACACAAAGGGCAGGTAGCGTTCATTTTGAGCCATTCGTCAACGCAATCAGCATGGAAGTAATGTTGGCACTCGGGTATGGTCCTCAAGGTCTCCTTAGGTTGATACTCAGATAAGCATATTGGGCAAGTGTTGTCATTAGGCTTAGGCAGTCGCCCACTTTCGCCTAACAAAGTTTTTGGGTAGGATTCTATGGTGGGTCCGTCGAGACCCGTCACCATCACCGCCCGCTGCGGCTGCGCTATTGAGCTGGACAATTCGGCGTTGCGCTGCCGGCGCTGATTATCATTTCTAGCCCTTCTACGGAGGAGCCAACCGAGCCCAATAATGCATAGTGTCCCCGGTATTCCAACTCCCATGATTATCCCATATTTGGCTCCAGTCGAAAGACCTACACATCCAAAATCAGTCCTAGTAGATTGAAGAAACAAAAATATGACTTAAATTGTACTAAAAGATTTACAAGATTAAGCTTTGAACAAGGGTTGGGTTCGAACGAGTATAGTTTAAGTGAGTTCAAGCTTTAAAGGTGTTTAATTCATTAAGTTCACAAATTTAAAAGATTTGATATAAAATGTTGTCTTTTTTTATCAATAAGCATTAAAATAACGTCATTTTATTAATACGTTAGACTCAAATTCAACTTTTTTAAAACAAGTTAAACTCAAGTTTTTTTGAAACAAATTTGACGAGTTCAAACTTAATTTCATGCAGATCAAACCAAATTCAACTCAATTTAAATCTAACCCTACTTTAAATGCCCAATTAAACAAAGTTGGCCTAGTTGTCATTTGCAATTGCTATCAGCTGGTGTTTGTTGATTGATCTTGAGTTTGGTAGAACTCTGCTGCTCACGAAGGCCTGTCGAATGGTTCTAAAAGATTGGGCCATCATGTTTTCAAAGAAAACGATGCTCCACCAGCCATAAGATAAGGACATTGGAACCTATAGGGTCCTTTAGCTAATCATATTTGACTTCAATTGTTTATTCGGAAAATTAAATTACATGACGTAAATTCATATACTCGAAACAAAAATGTTCAATATATACAAAGTCAAAATATCTACTCACGAGATACTGTTCGCACAAGTTGTGCTATTTCCACGAGGTATTTTTGTATAAATAATGTTGAACAATGTCTCTAGTTAATTTTTTTTTTACTTCAAATATTTATTCAATTGGCAAGGGTGGATTAAAACCGAACTAGTTTGGACTAGACTCTATGTTTGGAGAGTTTGAAACAATTTTAGTTTGTTAAACTCGAATTTGACTCATGATCAATCTTGATGTCAAACAATGGCAAACATAGAGAGGATTGAGGAGGGTCACTTAACCCTTTGATTTTGAAAAATTCAAAGTTACCCTGTTGGATTTAAAAAAATAATAGTTTATAGTGTTAAAAAATTAGTAGTTTGATATATTAAAAATATCAAAATAAATTTTATTATTTCTTAATTAATCTTTTATATTTTTATTTTTATTTAATTTTAACTTTTTTATATTATATGTGTAAGTCAATCATTAGTGTTTGAGTTCACCTCGTTACCATTTTTTTTTTCTTCTCAAACGATTTTTTTTGTTTATAACTCTAATGTTTTTTCTTCTTCTTTGACGATTTTTCTTATTCTTCAACAAATCAATGTTATTGTTCACTAACGTAAGCAAGTCGAGTTCAAACTTAAACTAATAATTCTAAATTAAAACAAAGCTCAGGTTGGCTTTTTATATGAGTTCCCTTTGATGGAATCCACCTATAATGCTAACTTTCATAAAACATTGTTTATTACTAAAATTAGGGATGTGCATGGTTCGTTTTAACGTGGTTAGAAAGTTTTTTCAAATTAAACTGAAAAAAATTGTTCAAAAAATTTTCAAACCAAATTGAAAAAAAAAAGGTTTAATCAGTTTGAATTACGGTTTAAGCCTATTAAACAAAATCAGCCCCAATAAAAACAGTTTGATCATGCTTAATCATCTACAGAAACCCCCCAGTGAGAACAGAAAAAATGAACAGAGATGGAAAAGATTTATTAACATACCAGAGGAGCCAGAAGGATCGGATGAGCATTCAACTTCCGAAGTATAATTATTCTTTAACCCACAGGCCTGGCCACGCATTTCACAGAGTTGACAAGAGGGAGTACTCCACATCACTTGCAAGCTATCTTCGAGATCAGACGAAAAACCCGTAACCGGAACGGAGACAGTGGCAGTTGCTTCGCAGGAATTCGACGGCAACCTCGACTCACTGTCAAACATGGCCGGCAAAGCCAGGACCTTGTTGTTCTCATCGCTGAGACAACCGATAAGTCCATGCCGATTATCGCTTGGCAAAGTGGCGTTTGATGAACAATTGTAAAACGTGAAGCTGAGGAAATAATCCGGAAGGAAGGGAGAACCAGAGAAACTCATACCCTTCAGATACTGTTTTGGAAGACAGCTATGTTCGTCGTTGATCTGCAAGGCCTGGATTCCGTAGTCGATATCTTCAACAACATATCTCACAGAACCTATGGTGACAAGTGTCTGGTTTTTACCATTGCAAAATAGACCAAAATCCGGATAGCCACAGCTAGGAGGAGAAGTGCCGATCAGCTGAAAAGGGAATTTAATAGCTAAGTCTCCACAAGATGTTTCAGAGCAATTTTGAGCGGTTGTTTGGACGAGATGAAGGAAGAAGAAGAGAGAAAACAGCCAGGAGAGTAAGGGTTGCAGTTGCAGAGGAGCCATTTTTGTTTGGTGGGTACTAATCGTATTTGAAAAGCAATGTATTATCATTTCATAAGGCAGTTAATTATAATTAATTTTTCATTATTTTATTAATTAGTTATTTTAATTTAAGTGAGAAACGTTCCAAGTTGGTTTTAGGTGCCGGGCGGTGGCGTAGAGGAGGTTTGGTGGCCAAAAGCCTATTTCCCACCCAAGGTTTGCTTAAATGACAATGTTCACCTGTTCTTTAAAGTTTTAAAAAATCAAATTTTTACCGATCATCCACTTCTATTCATAGTCACAATGCATATTATAAAGAGTATAAAATTAATACGATATAATATATATTATCGATATAAATTGATACATTCTTTTTTAAATGATGATGTAATAAAAATGTATATGAAAAATTTTAGAACTTTAAGAGTGTTTTTGATTTTTTTCAAAATAATGATATGTTAATTATATTTTTATTATTTTATTTTTTAAAAAGCATATTATACGATATTATACATAATACATAATCCAGAAAATTAGATTTTTAATATATGATATGATACACGATTCAATTACTATACATTTATTAGTAAATTTTGTTAAGTGAAAGAAATGAAAGTTACTTTGTATAGATATTTTTTAATTTTCTCTTTTGTTCTTATTATTTATATATTTTTGTTTTCTCTTATTCTTCAAATTTTTCTCTCCCTTTTATTTTTTTAATTTCTTTTTCCAAAAATTTAAGAGATTAACTACAATTTTTAAAAATATTAGAAGAATTAATAAAGATTTTAGGGGTTTTTTAACATTTCTAAATTTTAATATGTCACATAATAATTTTTAAAATGACAATTATATCCCCAAAAATTTATTAATCAACATGTAACATTTTAAGATCGATTAGAATATTAATATTTTTTTAGTAGTTTTACTTATAAAACTTGGTGAAAATATATTAATAATTTGATATTTATATTGAATGTTAATAATAGTTTTGTAATTTCAATAAAAAGGTGAAACAATTATTTTTAAAAAACTTAATAGATTCATTAACAAAAGTGAATAATAGGTAGGAATTTAGCTATTTAAAAGTCAAAGGGGGGAATTAGTCATTTTATCAAAACTTGGGGGAATATAGTTAGTTCTATAGTGCTAGAGTTGCTTGAAGTTGAACCTTCTTATGCTTTAAATATATTTGCATGCTTTGTTTGTTCTTAATTATTAATAACTTGGAGATTATAATTTTGGCTCACCTACTGCAAGTCAAGATTCCTTTTTTATAATTATTTTATTAACCCCGACTCTACTTATATTGGTTGGACAGATAAATCTAAAATATAATAATCGGATTCACAATAAATCAAAGTTTCATAAATATAACAGAAATTCAAACTCAAACTCTCTTCTCAAAAATTTTAATACACTATTAATTTTATTAATATTTTTAATCAAAAAATTCTATTAACTGAGGAATGATTGTCTCTATATATTTATATATAAAATTAATATTAATTCATAATAAAAACAATTATTATTACTATCTCTTTTATTTTAAAATTTTTATTTATTTTATTTATCATATACTTTTATTAATTAAAATCTTTTGTTATTATCATAAATTATTCATTTATCCTTTTAGTATTATTATAATTTATAAAACCATCTTAAACTCATTTTATGATGATTCCAAACCCAATCTTTTGAATTTTCCCCTCTCCGATAAAGACTTATTTCTTTTTTTTCTCTTGATTGATTGTAGCTTTGCTTATCCATTGCCAATCCCATATATTTTTCTTTCAGCTTCGTCCATGAAATTCTTGTTATTGTTCATCGACCGATCGAAATCAGGGTTACAAGCGAATGTATAAACTTTTTAAATTTAAAAGGCAAAAAAATAGTTCATCAAAGTTTGGGTATCAAAATAATTTCGTTTTATCGACATTCTGAAATTGGACTGAATAAAAAAATAATTCTTTTTTTTTTTTTCTGCAATGATAGAATAAAATACTTGAACATAAATTCACTTGTCAACTTCTCACGTAACCTTTTTTTATTTATGGTTGATGGGTAGACAATAATTCTTTCCAAATGTACTTTCGTCGAAGCTCGGAGAGATGGAAATTTAGCCTTCAAAGTTCTGAATTTTGACTTTGATGGGGAAGTATAATGGATGAATCTCAGTTACGTTTATAAAATTTCTGATTTATATGATATAATAATTATAAATATAAATAAATATAAATTAAATCAAGTTTAAATATTTATTATTTCATGTGTAATTCAAATAAAAAATAGTTTGATTCAAAGTTATCGTGTTAACATTAATGGTAGTTCAAGTTTGAGTTGAATTTATGGTTTAAATTTATAATTCAAATATGTGATTCAGATTCATAGTTTGAATTCATGATTCATTAATAAAACGATATTGTTTAATAATTATTTAATATAATTTTAATCGAGTCAAAAACTAAATTTGAATCGAATCAAACCCTTTAACTAGCTTGTGAGTCAGATTAAGTTGAACTCTCTATACGTCAAGTTTAGCTCAGTTTTAAAATACGTCGAACCTCTTATCTCAAATTTAATTCATATTTGAATTAAATAAATTTCAATTGAATTAAATTAAATCGAACTAATTTTTAAGTATGAGTCAATTTAATTCAGATCTAATCTTAATTATTAGTATGATTACAGCACTTCAAAATTTTTTTTCGATTTTCCCTTTTAAAAAAAAATATAATAATAATTTTTTAATTCATGTTTCATTAATAAAATGACGTTGTTTAATAATTATTTAATATAATTTTAATCGAGTCATATGCTAAATTTGAATCGAATCAAGCCCTTTAATTAGCTTGTGAGTCAGATTAAGTTGAACTCTCTATACGTCAAGTTTAGCTCAGTTTTAAAATACGCCGAACCTCTTATCTCAAACTTAATTCATATTTGAATTAAATAAATTTCAATTGAATTAAATTAAATCGAACTAATTTTTAAGTATGAGTCAATTTAATTCAGATCTAATCTTAATTATTAGTATGATTACAACACTTCTAAATTTTTTTTCGATTTTCCCTTTTTAAAAAAAATATAATAATAATTTTTGAATTCATGTTTCATTAATAAAATGACGTTGTTTAATAATTATTTAATATAATTTTAATCGAGTTATATGCTAAATTTGAATCGAATCAAGCGCTTTAACTAACTCGTGAGTCAGATTAAGTTGAACTCTCTATACGTCAAGTTTAGCTCAGTTTTTAAATACGTCGAACCTCTTAACTCAAATTTAATTCATATTTGAAGTATATAAATTTCAATCGAATTAAATTAAATCAAACTAATTTTTAAGTATGAGTCAATTTAATTCAAATCTAATCTTAATTATGAGTCTGATTACAATACTTCAAAATTTTTTTTCGATTTGTCCTTTTAAAAAAATATAATAATAATTCTTGAATTCATAATTTATTAATAAAATAACATAGTTTAATAATTATTTAATATAATTTTAATCGACTCATAAACAAAATTTGAATCGAATCAAGCTATTTAACTAACTTGTGACTCAGATTAAGTTGACTGATGATTGGTTAGCAATTGTTCATGTTACACGATACCTCAAAGCCTGGGTAGCCGCAGCGGTCCAACTGACCGATGAGCCGGAAAGGAAAAGTAACAATCGGGCCTCTGCTACTGCATAAAGTCGGGCAAGTTTTGCTGGCCGCTAGATGGAGGAAGGATTAGAAAACAAAGGAAAAGAAGAAGAAGAAGAGTTGAGAGGCAACCATTTTGACTGGTGATCGAGTAACTACAAAACGAAGAGCTTTGGATTAAATGGCTGCATGGGAATCGGTTGGTTACAATCAGAAGAATTAATTATCAGAGCTAATTATAGTTAACTTGAGATTAACGTTTGATGTCTGACAGAATTTATATATAAATCACTCCTAAGATGACGCTTAGTAACAAGAGAGAAAACTTTATATATAAAAAAACAAACTTGACTTACCTAATTTAATAGTTTAAGGTTCCTTGTTTAAAAATATATATATATATATATATCTTGTAGTCTTGCTTTTGAGTATTGTGGAACTGGCTTATTGGGAAGACTAGCAACTTTGCCTAAATCTCTTCTTCAACTCATCTAGAAATCTTGGAAGCAATTTGGTCCCCGGTCCGGTCCCTGGTCACTGGTCACTGGTCACTGGTCACTGACCTTTGCTTAATAACTAAAGTTTTGTTTCTTCTTTTACATTTCTCTCTTTGATATTAGAATTATTGGGAAGAAAATTTGTATTAATGAGAATTACAAAATATTAGAGGTATGACTTAGGGATAGATATAAATCGAATTGAATTTAAATATGTCTTACTTTAAGTTCAATTTAAATAAAAATTAATTCAAATCAAGTTTCTCAAACCAAATTAAAAGATGAGTCGAAAATAATTTGACTCAAATCAGTTCGAATTTATGATTTAAATTCACAGTTTGAATTTAATTTGAATGAAAATAATTAGTTGAATTTAGTTAAAATTTATAGGTCGAATTCATGACTTATGTCAACTTTCCACGTCACCTTTTTTTTTTTCTGAAATGATAGAATAAAATACTTGAATACATAAATTCACTTGTCAACTTCTCACGTCACCTTTTTTTATTTATGGTTGATGGGTAGACAATAATTCTTTCCCGATGTAATTTCATCGAAGCTCGGGGAGATGGAAATTTAGCTTTCAAAATTCTGAATTTTGACTTTGATGGAATGAATCTAAGTCACATTTATAAAATTCTGATGTGTATGATATAATAATTATAAATATGGATAAATAAAAATTAAACCGAGTTTAAATATTTAGTAATTCAAATTTAATTTAAATAAAAAAATAGTTTGATTCAAATTTATTATGTTAATATTAATGATAGTTCAAATTTGAGTTGAATTTATGGTTTAAATTTATAATTCAGATATGTGACTCAGATTTGTTGTTTGAATTTATGATTCATTGATAAAATGACGTTATTTAATATAATTTTAATCGAATCATAAGTTAAATTTGAATCTAATCAAACTCTTTAACTAGCTTGTGAGTCAGATTAAGTTGAACTCTCTATACGTCAAGTTTAGCTCAGTTTCAAAATACATCAAACCTTTTAACTCAAACTTAATTCATATTTGAAGTAAATAAATTTCAATCGAATTGAATTAAATAGAACTAATTTTTAAGTATGAGTCAATTTAATTCAGATCTAATCTTAATTATGAGTCTGATTACAGTACTTCAAAATTTTTTTGTTCGATTTTCCGTTTAAAAAGAAATATATAATAATAATTCTTGAATTCATGATTCATTAATAGAATGATGTTGTTTAATCATTATTTAATATAATTTTAATCGAGTCATAAGCTAAATTTGAATCGAATCAAGCCCTTTAACTAGCTCGTGAGTCAGATTAAGTTGAATTCTCTATACGTCAAGTTTAGCTCAGTTTCAAAATATAACGAACCTCTTTAACTTAAACTTAATTTCTATAGTAAATTTTAATTAAATTGAATTAAATCGGACTAATTTTTAAGTATGAGTTAATTTAATTCATATCTAATCTTAATTATGAATCTGATTATCCTATCTCAAAATTTTTTTTCGATTTTTTTTTTAAAATATAATAATAATTCTTGAATACATATATTCACCAGTCAGCTTCTGATTTGGACTGATCATTGAGAGAATTATAATTCCAAACAGTAGAAATCTTGACAAAGTCATCTTCAAAATTCTAATTGATGGTTTCTTCCAGATTGGTTGAACAACTATAACCGCATGTGTTCATATTCACTTACCAAAATAGATATTTCTAATATAATGTTAAATACGATATTTGGATATTTTAAATATACTAAATTAATATATTTTTAAGGCTAAAAAATATTAAAATATTTAATTTTCATTTAAAAAAAAAAGATAATTTACAATTTTTAAACTTAAGAAAGTCAAATGACCATTTTGACCTTCTTAAGTTTATCTCGATATAATATAATATAAATAAAAAATAATATATTTAAAAAAAATAAATTTTCAAAAGATTTATTCTAACGAAGATTTAGTGTATTTTCAAATTATTATCTATAAAATTTTAAAAACTCAAACATCTCTTAATTAGAATTAAAAATAAAATCGTTATTAAATAAAAATTTTAAAAAAATTAAAATTTTATCATATTTTTTCTTTCAGTTTAAAATTCTATCAATTTTTTTTTATTTTAAATTTAAAAAATAACTATTTTCCCTCTCTGGTTTTTCTTTCTCCTTCTCTTAGATGACTATCATCTTTTTAGCCT
Source organism: Mangifera indica (assembly GCF_011075055.1). Lineage (NCBI taxonomy): Eukaryota > Viridiplantae > Streptophyta > Magnoliopsida > Sapindales > Anacardiaceae > Mangifera > Mangifera indica. The sequence goes on from NC_058156.1 coordinate 1,122,733, forward strand.
CTTGACTAGCCTATCCAGATTTCTTTTTCTCTTTTAGCCTATCTTTCTCCCTTCCCTCTGTTCAAAGACAACTTTGTATATCTAAAATGTCTTCGTCTAATATATTTTTATTATACGATATCATATACGGTTCGAGAGTCATGTTTACCACAATTATTCTACGTTCTTGCCACCGCCAACAGAAGTCAGAGTTTCAAACGAATGCTTGGGCAAGATGATCGTCATACAACCCATTGTTTTTCTTATTCTACTTCTTTATAATAAAAATGCCTTCAATTTCTTTACGTGTAATTTACATTAGGAAGACTAAGTCAAAAAGTATAATAATCAATTAATTAAGGCCAAAAGACTTGTTCCTACCCAAGGTAGTGTAATCCCCCGTACTCTCACATTTTAATTTTAAAAAATTTTAACACTTATTTGTGAGTAAAGATAAAATAATAATTTATTAAAATTTTTAAAAAAATTAAAATTTATCATATTTTTTATTATAATTTTAAAAATCTAATTTTCTCTCACGTAAAGTTTAAAAAGCTACCCTTTCACCCTTAGGTTTTTTTCTCTTATAGTTGTCGGTTGGCTTCCCACCATCTTCAAGGTCGGTCGACTTCTCTTTTTGGTAGTCAATTTCGATTAGAAGAAGATGATTCGTCTTAGTCAAACTGAAATTAATCACCCCAAAATCATCCGACCATCTTGAGAGGAACCACACATGTCTTCGTTGGGTCCTTCTCTTCAGTTAACTATTTTAATCGATGAAAATTACATCACAAAATTAGTATCTCTAGAACAACATTTGATGAAATTGAACACAGAAGACGAAAGATCAATCACTAAAAAGATAAGATCAACCAACGTTGAAGATGATGGGAAGTCAACTAACAACTAGAGAAGGAGGAGAAAAAAAACCTAGGATGAAAATATAACTTTTTAAATTTTAGATGAGAGTGAAATATGAGTTTTTAAACTTGTGAAAAAAAATTTAATAAAACTTTAATTTGTGTAATTTTTTAATAAATAATGATTTTATTCTTAATTATAATTAAAATTTTTTAATATAAATTAATTTATGAATTGATATTTAGTTTTTAAAAAATTAAAGAGTGATATATGAACTGGGAATAAGTCTATTGGCCATTAATTAATACTGTAAAGGCTACGCTTCTTACTAAACTTTACCTAAATTCTGAATGAGTCAACGAGACAGAAGATATTAATAAACAAATCTGAATAAGTCTTCTACGGCACTGATAATATTTCAGAGGAAGACCAATTCGAAGAAGTCGACGTCGAAGGCGTCACTCTCTCAGAGCTGTCCGGCGAATTACGACACAGAGGGCATGTCGTATTCATTTTCAACCATTCGTCTATGCAGTCTGCGTGGAAATAATGCTTGCATTGAGGAATCGTCCGTAATGTTTCCTTAGGCTGGTACTCGCCCAGGCAAATTGAGCAGGTTTTGTCATCCGGATTCGGCAATCTTCCACTTTCTCCGAGCTTTATTTTGGGGAGAGACTCGATGGTTGGTCCGTCGAGACCAGTCGGAACAGTCCACCGGTGTTCGAGGCTGAAGCTGGAACTCAGTCTGTTGTTGAACCGGCGACAGGCGAAATAAGCTCTGACTCTGCCGCACAAGGAACACCCCAGTCCGATGAAGCATAACAATCCTGGTATTGCTACACCCACGAAGATCCCGTACTTGGCTGCCCTTGGAAAACCTAAAAAAATTAAACCAATGAAACCCAAATTTCAACGCACCGATAAATTATTAAATTTTTCAGATAAAAAATCTAAGTTTAAACTTCTATTACACTGATAAAATTATGAATAAACTACTTACCATAAAATAAAATTTTGAAGCTATTGATAATTATTTTCCTACCTACTCACCATTAACAATGGAAAATGTCATTTTCATGACATATATACATTTACATAAAGGGGTAAGACTCTAAGGCAGTGAGTTTGGATTTAAGTTTTTTCCACCCTTCCTACACGCTGGCGTAACGTTTAAGTTCTGGCAAAATTTTCAGAAGACACTTCAATCTATGTTGACATTGTCTTAAGCTGACCTGTGCTAACTGAGTGCTTGGGGTGGACTCAATCCGAACAAAGCCAACTTCAAAATTGATTTGAGTTTACTTTGAATTTATAGCATTCAATTTAAACTCATTCGGATTGATATAGAATATCGAAAAATTGTTGATGGGATGAATTATACCAAGCTGTTTCACCCCTGACTCAACACTGTTCATCTACCCTTCCTTGAACTCCCCTGAAGGTGATCTAATCTAAATTACCAGCTCTAAGTTACTGTAATTTTTATACTTCTAATAAAAGAAGAAGAAAATGGAAAAGCTGATCGGCTTAAGCTAAGTGAAAGATAATTATACATACTAGTTCTAGTGGGAAGATCGGTGCATCTGATATTCAAATCCCGACTCTGAAATTTCTTGAACTCACAAACCCCACCTCGTTGTTCACATGACATACAATCAGGCTCGCTCCATGTTAAGAGAATTCCATATTCAGGACTAGACCACCGCGGCCACAGAACTGGAATCGCCACCGTAGAAATACTCCTACACGACGGCGATGATGATGATCCCCCAGACTCGTTATAACTAGAAGCTCGAAGAGCCACAACCGTGTAATTTTCCCCGCTTAAACATTGAATATCCCTGAACCATCCAACGTCGTCGGGTAGCTCTCCATCGGACGAACAGTTTAAAAATGTGAAGTTTTCAAGTGGACCATCGTGTTCAAACGGAGAACCCGAGAGGGAAAGGGAGTTATCAAGGAACCTCTTTGGGAGGCAAAGATCCGGGTCGTTGATTGATAGAATTTGTGATTTGTAGTCAATTTCCTCGACAATGAATCCATTTTCCGATGAATTGGGGAGGTAGAGAAACGTTTTGTTCATGTTACACGATAGCTCAAAGCCTGGGTAGCCGCAGCGGTCCAACTGACCGGTCAGCCGGAAAGGAAAAGTAACAATCGGGCCTCTGCTACTGCATAAAGTCGGGCAAGTTTTGCTGGCCGCTAAATGGAGGAAGGATAATAAAACAAAGGAAAAGAAGATGAAGAAGAAGAAGAATAGTTGAGAGGCAACCATTTTGACTAGTGATCGAGTAACTACAAAACAAAGAGCTTTGGATTAAATGGCTGCATGGGAATCGATTGGTTACAAGCAGAAGAATTAATTATCAGAGCTAATTATAATTAACTTGAGATTAACGTTTGATGTGGACGGAATTTATATATAAATCACCCCTAAGAGGACGCCTAAATAGTAAATAAAAAAACCTCTATGCATAAGAAAACAAACTTTTAACTTAATTTAATAGTTTATAAAGTTAGTCATTAAATTCGAAATTTATCTAATGTTGGTTTGATTTTAACATAATAATTCGATTCGAATAAAATTTCTCAATTAAAAACAAATTATATATAAATCTTGTAGTCTCGTTTTTGAGTGTTGTGGAACTGGTATATTGGGAAGATTAGCGACTTTGCCTAAATCTCTTTTCAACTCATCTAGAAATCTTGGAAGCAATTTCGTCCCTGGTCCCTGGTCCCTGGTCCCTGGTCACTGATCACTCGTCACTGACCTTTGCTTAAAAATCTAAAGTTTTGTTCCTTCTTTTACGTTTCCCTCTTTGACATTAGAATTATTCAGAAGAAAATTTGTACTAACGAAAATTACAAAATATTAGAGGTATGACTTGGGATGAATATAAATCGAATTGAATTTGAATATCTCTTAATTTAAGTTCGGTTTGAATAAAAATAAATTTAAATCAAGTTTCTCAAACCAAATTAAAGGATGAGTCGCAAATAATTTGGTTCAAATCAGTTCGAATTTATGATTTAAATTCACAGTTTGAATTCAGTTCAAGTTTATAGGTCGAATTTATGATTTATTGAAAAAAATGATGTCATTTTATCTAATAATAAACAAAGTATTGTTATTTTAATAATTGGTTAATATAATTTGAATTGAGTTACTAATCAAATACAAACTGAATCGAACTACCTATCCGACTTACAAGTCGGACAGGTTGAACTCTTTCGATCTCAAATTTGACTTAATTTAAAAAACGAGCCAAATCTCTCGAGTCTTAACTTGAACTTGGTTTGAATTCGAGTTAAATGAATTCCAATTAAGTTAGCTTTCGAACCTGAACTAAGTCTATTCAAGTCTAACCTTTTGAACCATAAGAACTAATTTGGTCATGATCTATATATTAATTTCCGCTTTGTTAAGTACTTATCTGTTTAAAATTTCAACTTAGAAGACAGTTGAAACGGTCAACCAATGTGCTTTGGTTCCATGGATCCGCTTGTCAAGTCAAACCCGCGTTGAACTGCATGCAAGTCAAGGATTGAATTGAATGAAATGTAGAGAGAATTCCACCCAGTTTGCCCTGCTAGCCAGTAATTTAGCATAAACAAATTTCTCCAGATTGTGCGTATAGCTGTTAGGCGTGGATATAATTCCGGGAGATTGATCTAAATAAAAAATAGTTTGATTTGAGTTCAACGAACTAAAATTATGGGATGATTCAAATTTAATTTAAATAAAAATGATTTTATTCAAGTTTGACTCAAATTTATTATTTAAATTCATAGGTCGAATATGTAGTTTAGATTCATGATTCGAATTCGTGATTCTTGATAAAATGATATAATTTAACAATTACTTAATATAATTTGAATTAAGGTACAAATTAGATTTGAACCGAATCAAGCTATTTATCTAGCTTGTGTAGGGTTGGATTTGAGTCGAGTCAAGCTCGAGCTCGGCTCGACTCGGTTTATATATATAGAGCTCGAGTTTGAGCTCGAGTTCGTGTAGGGCTGGATTCAAGTCAAGCCGAGTTTGAATTCGGCTTGATTTATGTATAGTATAATTCAAACTCGGCTCGTTTCGAGCTTAAATTTTTAACTATTTTGTTATTAAAACAATGTTATTTTAATACATATTGATTAAAACGACGTCATTTTGTATTACAATTTTTAATTGAAAATTTTGACGAGTAACTCGAATGGGCTCAGTTCGAGTCCAACCTTAAACTCGTGAGTTAAATTAAGTCAAACTCTCTTTAGCTCGAATTCAGTTTTGTTTCAAAATGAATGAAATCCCTTAACTTAAAATTGATTTAAATTCGAATTGAGTTAAGCTAGCCTGGTTAGGGGTGTTCAAAATTGGTTAGTTGAACCGGTTTGCCAATTTTTTGAACCAATCCGAACCAAATTTTTAGTTTGAAAAAAATCATAAACTACAACCAAACAAATTTAAAGATTAACCAATTTTGAACCGAACCAAAAATACTAATTAATTGAACCGAATTTTCAGTTAATCAATTTTTTAACCGTATTTTATTATTTTTTCTAATTTTTTTTAAAATAGATACAATATTTTATTAAATTTTTATTCAAAATTTTAAAAACCAGTTTGAGTCGGTTAATCAGTTTTAAAAATTAGACAAATCGGTAACTGAACTAAAAAACCAGTTTTTCAATTTTTTTGAATCGATATCCAAACCAATTTTTTAAATAACCTATTTTCGGTTTGATTCCCTATTCAAACATCGGTTTGATTTAGTTATGAGATAATTTTAAACACTCTTAGGGTCCAACATAATAGATATTAAAAAACAATATTATATATATCAACTTTTAAATACACAAATAAATATACATAATATATTATTATATGATTAAATATTATTTTATCTTTAATTTAAAATATATAATTACTTAAAAATATATATTAAATATATAATTATATTTATATATTTAAAATAAATATACATAATTTAATTGATTGTCAAATTTCGTGTTGATTCATCAACGCCCCTTCTTAATTTGAAGTTTTGGCGTCAAACAAATTGCGACAGCAGAACTTATATCAGAAAATTCCCATGACAAAACCACCTCACCTAAATTGTGCCGACGCAGACAAAGACAGTAATTACATAGCCAGGAAAAGTTCATTTGTTCCAAAACTTCGAATCCATTTTATCCTTCTGTGAAACGTAAACCCCTATGTAATTGAACATGCTTATGCTTAATTTTGGCTGGGCAAGAGATAAAGAAATAACCAATCGAAAATGTTTTCGAGAATCGGATTAGATGTCAATCCACTAGAGAGATAGTTTAGTCTAACTGATAATCAGATCAATTACTTGTATTTAAATTTATAATTTATTATTAAATATAAAATTTAAATTATTTTAATATTAAGATAAACCTAATTTAATAATATTCGTTTTCAAAATTAATAGATAAGATTTGGGTTTGAGTCCCATTTTGAGAAAAAAAAAAAAAGAGTTTAGTAAGCTCTGCCTAATGTTCGCTAAGGCCAATTTCGGCTCTCAACCAAACACTTATACATTTTGATATTAGGTATGTAACCAATGTTTTGGATTGGATAATATTCAATAAAATAGAATTACAATTTGGTGATATTCAGTTGATGTATACTGAGAATTTAGTAGTTTGACCTAATTGATCTAATAGTTCAAATAGATTTAAGTAGTTATCGAAACCGATCTAATCATACTTTTTTTATTGGTCTGAGTTTTAAAGTGTAATGCTCTTGTAATTAAATGTTGACTTGACTTGATTGATTTGATGATTGAAATGGATTTAAACAACAAACTTAAACATTGAGTCCCAATCAGATACGATTTAATCAATTGATCTAATCACGATTTTGAAATAATGTACATAACCCATGATTAGGCCTATTTAGTGCATAATAAAATTATGCACATAATTTTTATATATAATTTTATGTACAAATAACGATATATCATTTTGCGATCAGGTGTTTTTTCTTTAATTTTCAATTATCTAATCATATAATGATATATTATAGTTTATGCACATAGTATTATTGTTTAAAATACCCATATGATAGATTATAGATTATAGGATGAGTGATGCTCTTTCAGTGGCATCGTCTCTAGTTGACTTTTTTCTCCCTCTCCTTTTTCAATGTTGTCTCCAGATGAAGATGAGTGTCTTCGTCTAGTGACGTAGACAATTCGTTTGGAGATGACGCCAAAAAAGGGGATGAAGAGAGAAGTTGACCAAAGACAATGCCAAAAAGGGAATGAGAAAGAAAGAAAGAAACCCTAAGGGGGCATTTGGTTCTGGAAAAACATTTTCTTACTAAAATTGAAATATTACCTTGAAGATAAATTACCTTAAAGATTATTGGGTATAAATTATTACTAGATTTGATAAAATTAGATAAATATAAATAATTCTTGTGTTTGGTTAAAGGTAATAAAAATATAGTAGTTTATTATTTTACTTGAATACTCGTAGATATAATTATTCTAAAATATTTTTTATGTTATTTGTTATATTAATTGAAAAAATAATTATTTTTGCCATAAAAAATTAATAAATCAATAATATATTATAATAAAATTAAAATTACCTTGATAATTTTTTAATACCTAAGGTGAATGTGTAATCAGATTACCTTTTATAGTACATGCTACATCACCATTGGTAATAGAAGATTACCAGAATCTTTTATTATTTATAAACCAAGTATAAATAGTGAAAGATTATTAGGTATAAATTATTACTATATTTGATAAAAATACGTAGATATAAATAATTCATGTGTTTGGTTAGAGGTAATAAAAAAATAGTAGTTTATTATTTTACTTGAATACCTGTAGATATAATTATTCTAAAATATTTTTTATGTTATTTGTTATATTAATTGAAAATATGATTATTTTTGCCATAAAAAAATTAGTAAATCAATCATATATTATAATAAAATTAAAATTACCTTGATAACCTTTTAATACCTAAGGTGGAGGTGTAATCAGATTACCTCTTATATTACATGCTACATCACCATTGGTAATAGAAGATTATCAGAATCTTTTATTACTTATAAATCAAATGTAAATGATGAAAAATATATTACCAAAGTAATTTTTAATTCCCTTCAACCAAACGCACCCTAAGAGAAAAATATAACATTTCAAAGTTTAATTTTGAGGAAAAATTGTTAGTTTTCTAAACTTATAAGGGAAATAGATAAAGTTAACTGTATCTGTTAATTTTAAAAGAATACAAGTGGATGTTTGAGTTTTTAATACTTAATAGGTACCAATTTGAGGATGTAACAAACCCTGGGTGGGAATAAGTCATTTGGTTTATATTAAATATCTAATTTTTCATATTATATATTTAATATCTTATTTAATTTATATAAGAGTAATTTTATATGTACGAACAATGACATATCATCATGTAATTAAATAGTTTTAAATTAGAAATAAAATAATATTTAATCATATTACAATATGTCATTATTTATATACAAAATTATGCATTTAAATTATATATATAGTTTTATTATTTATATAATAGGATAAATCTTTAAAAGAATAATAATAAAAATAATTTTAAAAATATCATAAAGATTTTTAGAATTCTAAAATTTATAGAAATACTCATATATCCCTTTTTTTTTTATAAATTTTTCTAGACATCATTTCATAAAATATGTTTCACTTATATTACTATTATAATTTAAATTAAAATATAAATATTATATTTTCTTTGCAAATGGGGCGGGTATACTTGTGAGAACTCACAGGTCACTTCTTATTTTTTTTATATTCATCTTCTTTAATATTAAATTTATAACATCTAATATAAATTTCATATATTTTTTTTTTGATAGGAAATGAATTCAAATTTATTATAAAATTAAAGAATTTATTATATTGAAAATAAATTTAAATATTATAATATTAAATAATTTGTTATAGATATTTATTATACGTTCAATATTAAAATTCTTTAAATCTATAAAATTATTTTTATAATTTGATATAAATTTTTATTTTTCTATAAAATATAAATTGAAAATGGATATAAATCTAAAATTTAGATTTATATCTCTTTTAAACGGGTTACCAATGCGGATAACCCATTCGTTTTACCATATCTAAGTCAAATCTCAGGTTTACTGCAGAATCACTTAACATGTTTTGTTAGTGAAAAATCAAAAAAAACCCCAAAGAAATCCAAATCCAGAAGCAAAAAGGATGCAGCGGGTTATTTGGAGGGAACCCGATCCGATCGTGTATTTTTTTGGGTTCCTTGTGGCGGGAAAATGTCCATACACTCCTTTAATTCCCATGTAAAACCCTAATCCCACTAATTTCATCAGCTATCCTCACGTATACACACACTCTCCTTCTGGTTTTACGATGTTTTGATATTCATATCTCATCCTCAAATCGTTCTTCCGAAAATGTTTAGATCACTGTTTTAGGTAACATCCTTTATGGTTTTAGGGCTTTCTCATTTTCTTAAAACTAGCCTTTTATTAATGTTTTTCTTTGAAATTAAGGCAAGAGGCTAGGAGCTTGGTCGACGTTGTTTATTTATTATTCGATTGTTTGTGAGAAATGGCTAGTGAGACTGTCGATGAGGCGGAGCAGACGATTTCAATTAAAGAGTATCTTAATGAAGTCGAAGAAGAGGAATTGGTAATTTCTTTTTCTTGTATTCCGATTCAGGGTTTTGCACTGTAAAATTGTTAGGCCAGATTCGATGAATAAGTGTTGCTGTTTGATGTTCTGGTTAATTATCTGGAAAGATGGGATTTATTTTGTATGGAGAGACAAGTTTCTGGTTAATTTTTTGGTTAATAATTTTCTATCGAGCAATTTATCTGGCCATTTCAATCCTTAGTTGGTTTGTTTCTTATAAAAATAAGCAGCTGTTGCTGCTTTAGTTCACTGCAGAATACTAGAGACCGTGTGCTGCTTTTGACTTGCTTATGTATGTATCCATTGCTATTAGCCAGAGTTTGGGTGTAGAGTGATGATTACTGTATAATTTAGATGATGTAGAATAAGAATCTAATATATAATGATTATCAAACTTTGAAGGAGGCGGATTTGGTTTTGGGTGGAGATGAAGGGAAGGAGTGCACCTATATTAAGGGGTATATGAAAAGACAGGCAATTTTCTCATGCCTCACATGCACCCCAGAAGGAAATGCTGGAGTTTGCACTGCTTGCTCCTTATCTTGCCATGATGGTCATGAGGTAGTCTTTGATAGTTTAACCTTTTTAATATCCTTTACAGCTTGCTAGACTTAATAGGAAACAATTCATTTAATTTAAGAATTCTTTTGCATGTTGACAAAGAATTTTAATTGATTCTTTTACATATTTGAAAGATCTCACCTGAGTAGTTCAACTCATTATTAAACTTAGAATTTATTTGGATTGAATTGCTTTTTAATGCACAAATAACACACAGCAAAGCAAATTATATGTGTTGAAGTGTAAAGGGGATCGAGCAATTTTTACATGGTTCGGCTACAATCAACATAACCTACATGTGTTGTACCTAGTCCAGCAAAATCAAACCCTCTATTAAACAAACTCACTGTCTATTACAAGCAGAAATTAAACACAAGCAAAAATTCTATGTTTTCCCAATTAATTTCTCACTTTCTCTAAGATAGAAGGCTATTCCCATATTTGAAGTACGCCGTGCATTGCATTCTACTTGGTTTTCAAGCATCCTGTTCGGAGTAGTTCAAACTCTACTTGAACTTTCAAAACTAAAATCCCTTTAGCCTCTGGGTTTGAAACCCCTTCAAGTAACAGTCCAGAGTCTTTTCCCCCGATTTGTTCAATAAAGCTAATCTACAAGAGGAATGTAAGAAAAGAAAAATGCAAAAGTAGCAGAACTGAGCTGCAAAGAAAATAAGAACCTAACCAAGCTAAATTGCAAAATGTACAGGTCAGTCACAAATGAAGAAGAAAGTTAGTTTAAATAACTGGCTTAATCAAACAGAATGATGACACCTAACCATATCATAACAGTGCACCTGCAAAAGTAAACAAAATTAGATAAAGACGAAATATCTGTCAAGTGTAAAGTAAGAAAGGATTAGTACAATTTGTGATCACAAGATGCATCATATGTGCACACAAAGTTCATAGGTTGCCAAATGCATTTACAATATTGACGTAGAGTTCTAATTGTGAAATCTGCCTATTGACTTTGAGTTGTAGTTTTAACTCTTGATCATTCTTTGCATGTCTGCTACTTGTGATTTTTCAAGTTTTACAGTTTGTGGTCTGGTTTTCCTGTTTTGAGCTGCTCTTTTGTGGAAGGTTGTATCATGTCCTTCTAAATGCTTGATTGGTATTGCATCCCGGTGGCCGAGATTAACTATTTCTCATTTCTTGCTTGAAAGCACCTGCTTCTTTCTGGCGAAGCAGGCCAAGATATATTCAGTTTCTTCTGTATATCCTTATTTTTTAATTGATGGATTGATTAAGGTAAAATACAAGGTATTTAGTGCTTTCTCTTGGAGTGGTTTCTTTGGATGTATTTGAAACCTAGTTTCGATTATTGTCAACAGAGAAGATATATGTTTCTGTTCTGCGCAATGATTCAACTTTTATGGCTTATTGAATAATCTTTTATCTTTTTCAAGTTTCTGTTATCTTCTATCTGATAATAGTTTTATTATCGCTGCAAAATCTAGATTGTGGAGCTCTGGACTAAGAGAAATTTCAAGTGTGATTGTGGGAATTCGAAGTTTGGGGAGTTCTTTTGCAAACTTTTTCCGAGTAAAGATGTAGAAAATGTTGATAACTCATATAATCACAACTTCAAAGGTTTATACTGCTCATGCAATCGCCCATATCCTGATCCAGATGTTGAAGAACAGGTAGAGATGATACAATGTTGTATGTGTGAGGACTGGTTTCATGAGGAGCATATTGGTCTTGAGTCATCCAATGAGGTTAGTAGTATGGCTGTTGCGCATGGGCTACTTTGTTTTTTCTATGCTATTTTCTATTTGCTATTTGTTTTCCAACAATAAATTTTTGATTTATAACCAGGTTTCAATGTTAGTAAAATTGTATGGGGTCTTTTGATCTATACTATCAATGTCAGGGACCAACCATATGTGTGACGGTTGAAAACTTTGATGAGCCTCGTCTTCATGGTTATGATTAATCACATATCTGCTTGTGCTGTCTGATGTGGCTACACCAATTTTTAACCATGGTTCAATGTCAACTAATTTCGGCATGATAATTGTGCCTCTGTATGATTCATAATCAGAATATTTGTGTTCAGAGGATTTCATTCATTGTTATATTTTTTATACTCAAACTTAAATAAAACTTTTGGCAATTTAAAATATAAGTTACATCTAACTAGTTTATCCTATCACCCCTAAGACAATGGAATAAAAGAAAGAAAGAAATTAAGTAAGAAGTCTATATTTCATTGGATGAATATTTATTTTCTGACTGTAATATGCTTGCAACCTTACCCATTCTTTTACTTGTCCCACAGATTCCTAGAGATGAGGAAGGGGAGCCTTTGTGTGAAGATTTTATATGCAATGCATGCTCCGCAGGTTGTTCCTTTTTGACCCTATATCCTCAAACCATATGGGCAGCTGGGGTTCAGCATAGTGGTAGTGTTACTATCAAAAAGGATAAAGATGTAATGCAAGATATCCCTTCAGCTTGTGGTTCTGGAGAGCTTGAGAATGACATTTTTTCTGTTAGTTCTCCTAAAAAAGATGATGCGATGACTAAAACTAATTCTGAATCTTTGTCTGGTGGGAAGGGGCTTGATACTGGAGAAAGTTCTGAGAAGAAAGTCGGTTCAAATCATTGCAATAATGATAGTAGTTCACGTACTACATGTCTTCTTGGAGAAAATCTGATGTCAAATTTACCTATTTTACCAAAGAAAGCACTATTTCTTGCCAAAAATTGGAGAGATATTCTCTGCAGGTGTGAAAAATGCTTAGATATGTACAACCAGAAACATATGGGTTGTCTTGTTGACAAGGAGGACTCTATAGCGGAGTATGAAAGAACAGCCAAGCAGAAAAGGGAAGAAAAATTGCAGCAACAAGAGGGTGCTGAGTTAAGTTTTCTCAATAAACTTGGCCACGTAGAGAAAATGGAGATTCTCAATGGCATTGCAGACATGAAAAATGAGTTTCGGACATTCCTGGTGTGTCTTGTGTAGCTTACTTCATAGATTACCATATGCATACTTAATCATGCAGAATGTTGCAAAGCATTGCTGAAGTTATACTGTCTTTGAACTGTTAGTTTCCATTGCTGCATACTTGTATAAATATATCTTTAACTATTTTCTTTTGGCAGGAGTCATTTGACCCTTCAAATGCAATCACATCTGCTGATGTGCAACAGATTTTTGAGAATCTTGCAAAGAAGCGAAGGCGTGTATAGTGAAACTTCTGCCGGACCTTTTCTGCAGTTGTGTTGCATGTGTTAATTTAAATCTCATATGTAGGTGCTTTCAGAACGGATTCTGGGAGAAAAAACCAATGTGAAAACTTCCTAGTTTAAGTTCTTCTTAGGTCTGTAATTTCCCTGGCCTAGATGATGAAGCATTTTGATATGTAGAATTGTGTTTTTCAGAACAACTTGTTGGCCTTTTCTATTTACCTGCTTGAAATGGAATATTCTTAAGTGATGCCTATCCTGTGAGAAGGTGCATTGATGCTGTTTTGTTGGAGACCAATGACCGCAATATGATTCTCATTATGTTCCAAATGCAGAAGAATCAAATCTTTTGATCTGCACTTATATTATCATCCTACTTGACAGACCACCGAAAATTACCTTAAAGTTCCCATTCCATGGTCAGCAAGGCAAAGAAACATGTTCTTCAAAACCTTGGAGTATGGTCAGCTCTGAGCTCTTCCTGTTCAGTGAGTCAGTGGACGCTGCATGGCAGGGCGTTCAGATTGGTGTTTTTGTTCCATCACTACATCAATGTTACATTTTTGTTGGGTGACTGTAGTTTTGTTTTATTTCCTAACTAATTGATTCATACAAATAAGAGATTTCGTCAACACTAATTTAACAAATGGGTTGAAGAGATAAACAAGTTGAATAAACAATGCAATTGGTAGAGCTAGTGGATAGTTCATCGGAGGATTCTTAGTGGAATGAACAATATTATCGGTTAAGTTAACAATACTATTGAATCATCAAGCTATTGATATGAAACTCTAGTTTTAGCAACGAGAACACATCCCTGCCCTTTAGCCACGCTATGGGATTACAAAGAATCTTCATTCCTTTTCTTATCCCGGCTTTCACGGATTGTATCTGTTCATGTCCGCATAAACCCTATTTTTGGGTCAAGTCTCAATTCCTACCCTAGTTCAAGCCGAATGTTCTCGCCTGTTAAAGACAGTGTAGTAGGTTATCCTTTCTTTATATTATATAGAAAAGAATTGCTTAGAGTGCCTGGTGTTCATTTCTTTACACAGTTGATTGCCTTTTGAAAATTGAAAATCTGTCATTTTCATACCTAAACTTGGGAGATTGTCGGGTGACTTTATTGCTCCCGCCGATTTAGGAAAGCCAAATTTCTATATTGTTAATTGGTAATAGATGCGAAAATTTGTGTTATGGAACTATATTCATATTATATTATATTAATTTGAATTTTAAATTAAAGATTTTTAACACTAACTTAATCTAAATTAAAATCATATCAAAAATTTTCAATTTTAATTTAACTTTTTAATTTTTGGGTTTATTTAATATAACTCAAATTGATCTGAAATTATTTATTATTTTTACTTTTTAAAATATTTTTAATGTGTTAATTTTTTCATTAAATTACTTTAATTTATCATTAATAGAACACACAATGTGATATTTTATTTTGTGTACAAATATTCTAAAAATTACATACCAAAACTTTTAAAACACATCAATAATTTTACTAACTGAATCACAGTCTTATTACCAAATAATAAAATAAAAGTTTAAATAAAAATCATCAATAATATAAGTATTATAATTATATAAAGATACAAACTATACATAACTGGTAAAAATATTAACTATTGTTGATATTGTCTTTCAACATTTATATAATTTATCTTTAACAAATTATATTAAAGTAAAATTTTTCTAAATTTTGAGTCAATTCAAGTTGTATCGAAGTACTTTTGTGTCAACCCAAACATTATTTAATTTAGTTTCAAGTTAATTTAAGTTAACTCGAAATAAATTTCGTGTTAAAAAACTCAACTTTAACTTGATTTTTTTCACATCATATCAAATTAACGAGTTTTGTTGAAAATTGCCAAATTTAATTGGAAAATTTTGTATTCGTAAAGTGAAGGTTCTTTCTAATGAAGTTTTTTAAACTTATGGGTTGAAAGTTATATCTTAAAGCTTCATTTATCATCAAGATTACCCCCGCAAGCGAGCAGAGTGTAGGGTAGAGCGTCTCTAAGCTCGTAAGCCTTGATTAACTATTCATTATCCATTTCTTATCATGTAGCGAATATGGTACTATCCTTTGCTAGAGGGTATTCGTGATTTGAGTTTATCTCATCTTAATAGAAGTTAATTTAGAGATGAGTATAGTAATATAAATAAAACATATTATTCTCTCATATTAATGTTAAAAACACTTCTATAACAAACACATTTTAATATGCATAGTTATCAGTATGAGAAGTATATATGATATGTATATTACAATAAAATACAGATGAATAATAATACGTATCATAAAATGTGTCGAATTAATATGATACAGTAGACGTATTTTATGATACAATACATATTATTAATACAGATCAATAGACTTTAAAAAAAAAATGATAATATAATAAATATGTATATGAGAAATTTTAAATTTTTAAAGGTGTTTGTGATATTTTTTAAAATGATGATTTGTTAATTATTTTTTTACTTTTTAAAAGTTATATAACACTATACAATATAAAAAATTAGATTTTTGATATATGATACGATATTTTATAAGTAAAATAATAAAAACCGCATTTGTTCTTTCTCTTTATTATATGATTATTTATTTTATTGATCTCGTGCACAATCTCTAGTCCAAATTCTACATCAACTAGGGTTGTTAAGAGAGAAAAATTGCTGCATTAATTAAATTAAGACTATTCCGAAAATGAACAATCAAAACACTATTATACAGAAGGGTTTTCTCCAGATTTCCTGTAGTTTTAATGTATGAAATTGTCAATAAGA
Organism: Mangifera indica; assembly: GCF_011075055.1. Classification (NCBI taxonomy): domain Eukaryota; kingdom Viridiplantae; phylum Streptophyta; class Magnoliopsida; order Sapindales; family Anacardiaceae; genus Mangifera; species Mangifera indica. The sequence continues at coordinate 1,138,842 of NC_058156.1, forward strand.
GTGACTCAGATGAGACAGAATCAGAGTGCACAAATTCAGAACTCAACCAAATCCAGTTTGGCAGTTTTCTCTTATAGCTTTTGTTTATGTTATCATGAGAGAAGAAGAGAAAGACCCAACTCGCCATTGATGAACATTTAATAATACTGCAAAATTGTCACATATTTTGTCTCTTAACGGCGGTCTTGATCATCAATTGTTGTCGCCTGTCCCATCATATCAAAAACCTAATATTCTTCTAATCACTCTATATATATACCCAAGAGAAATACAGGGTTGATTTCCCGTCTTCCTTGATTTGTCTAGATAAAGACAAGTCTTCTCATGCAAAGATTAATTGTCTTCAGAGTAATATTATGTGTACTTATTTTTAGTATATAATTTATATATATAATGATGTGTCATCATATAATTAAGTAATTTTAAAACATGTGTCATCATATGATAAAAAAATATTTAATCACATGATAACATCTTATCTGTGTATATAAATTATATATCAAAAATAGATATATATAATTTTATTGTTATCTTCATTCAAAGAAAGACTCATCTTTTTCTAACAAAGACAAGTTCAAAAAATTAAAATAGTATAAAAAAGTTATAATTAATTTTAAAAAATCATTAATTTTAAAATTAAAAAAAGATAAAATTTTATTTCTAAAGTATCTTTAATTAAATAATCATTTTATTTTTATAATTAATAAATTTTATTAATTTTAATAACTTTTATATATATATTTGAGTTTTTTTAAAATTTTATATATAAGAGTTTAAGAAAATGCTAAACCATAAGGGGGTATAAGTTTTCTAGAATACATGTGTTTGTGTGTGTATATATATATATATATATATATAATATTCTTGTTCACACCTCCTTAAATAGACTACGTTGACCACGTGGAATTGCAGGATTGAAGAATAGTAAAAGTCTTTGAAAAAGATTGGGCTGGAGCTCTTAGACCCCACTATTCAAAGACTGGCAGTCTTGGGCATTGAAAATTATTGGTAAAACATTGGACAGAAAGAAAGAACCCATTGAACAAACTTTTGTTTCTTCTTGCAAAATTTTCCAGGAGCTTCTATATGAAGTATTCAAATCAATAATATTTATATATGTTCATGGCGATTATTCTTGCAATCCATACACAAAACAGCCAAAATTTTAAAGTGGTTTATTTTATTATCCGAAAAACTTACATCATCGGAAAATAAATTCTTTAGTGAAACTCTGTTGTATTTTACTAAAAGAAATTTTATCGTGGGACAATGTATACATAATTTTGGGCCTAATGATTAATTTTATAATATGATATCAATGAGTCTCGAATTTAAACCCGTTCTCTTAATATTCTAAACTTTTAATATTCAAAATACCCCTTGTGGGCAACAATATACCTGTTGGTGAAACACAAAATTCAAAAGGGAAACACAATCAACTATAAGAGTCACTTTCACAAATGACTTTTGACTGTATAAATGGTGACTAAAGTTCCGTTAAAGGTTCCACTTTGTGTGTCATAGTCTCTGTTCTGCTTTTGAATTTCTTGACAATCACTCATGAATAAAAAGGTTGTAGATGGCCCCAAAGGGGTAATTTGAATGTTAAATCAGGAGATTTCAAGAATAAGGAAGTGAGGATTCAAATTTTCTCTAACGATATTTTAAGATTAATTTTTTTACTTATATAGTACAATAATTATGGGTTCAGTGGCTAAATCTAAGATTTTACTGTTCAGTTCAAATAAAATTTTTCCGTTTAAAAAAAAAAACCAAAAACAAAAACTTGTAAAAGCCCTTAAGGGGTAGCTTTAAGTGGGAAAGGTTGTGGAAATCCTAAGTAAATAGAGTTGGATTCGAGACTTACCAACGACATAAATAAGGTTTTCTTATTACCGAAAAAAAAAAGTTATAAAAGCTCTAACAAATAACTTAAGTGAGAAAGGATGTGGGAGTCCCTAAGTTAAGAGAGTTGAGTTCAAGATCTACCGACGTTATATTAAAAGTAAATTCTATACTTATATGATATAATAATTATGAATTCAATCGTTAAAAGTGAAAATTTGCCGGTTTGATATGACCAGTTTAGCCTCAACATAATGACCTAACTTCAGATAAATTTTCATAATTACGGAATAAAAAAAATGTAGAAATTGACAACTGCCCACCTTCTCTGCTCACAAAAGCAAATACAAGAAGACACTATAGAGACATCTAATTTTTTAATCTTACTGACAAATTACCAGTCAACTAATGCACATAATTATGGAGACCAAGTAAAACATAACACTGTGATTAATGGTAAAATCTTAAACAAAGGAAAAAATGGAGAGCCGTGCAAGGACTGAGTTACTAGAATCAGAACATAAAAAATCAGTGAACACATATTCGTCTTAATTTCTTCCATTTGTTAAGGAAGGGAATCAATCTCTGCACTCATCAAAGGTCTCCAAGATGTCCTAAGCATTGAATATGTACAATATAATCAAACAGCCCTCTCGAGTAGGTCAAATCTCCGGTAGAGACCGGGAGTAGGTCAAATCTCTTATAGAGACTAGGTAAATCAAAGAATTTTAATATTAAATGAAAGAAATTTGAATTCATATCCTCTTATGTATGAAACTTCTTCCATTGTCACACAAATAACTTTTTAGAGACTTATCACATTTCGTTTCTGAATTGTTATCACATTTACGTAAGATAATAGTGTATTTATACATACTAGGTTAGAGATTGGGTAAGTCAAAGAATTTTAATTTTAAATAGAAAATATTTGAACTCATGCTCTCTTATACATAAAACTTCTTCCATTGTCACTCAAACAACTTCTCAGAGGCTTATCACATTTTATTACTAAATTGTTATCACATTTATGTGAGATAATAGTGTATTTATATATACTAAGTTAGAGACCAGGTAAGTCGAAGAATTTTAATCTTAAACGGAAGAAATTTGAATTCATATTCTCTTATGCATGAAACTTTTTTCATTACCACTCAAACAATTCCTTCAAGGCTTCTCACATTTTGTTACTGAATTGTTGTCATATTTATGAAAGATAATCGTGTGTTTAGATATATCAGGCTTATCATCCTTTAAATAAATTTTTATTACTAAACCAAACCCTATTCGAAAATTCAAAAACATCTCTTCTTTGGATAAATCCAAATAGTGGTTGCATCGTAATTGCTACACAAGGAGTATATAACGAGTAGTTAAATATCGCTTAAGGATTCAAAGGCACTACCCCTTACACTCTCGCTCATGCGACGGGTGGTCAACGTAACATCTTTCAAACAAAATGGTCATCAATTCCATAATTAGAGACAATATGGTTAATATGCACAACTAAAAAAGGGAAAATTGATTTAAAAACAAACTATTATTAGAATAACTTATATAAAGGCTGTCGGTCACAGAACTTTTTAAAAAAAAATAATTTTTTCATATTTATTAAAACAATAAAATTATATGTAAACACATTTGATATATAATTTAGGTATATAGATGATATATCATTATATGATTGGATGATTTTAAATTAAAAATAAAATAACACATAATTATATGATAATATATCATCTGTATATCTAAATTATATATAAAAAATACGTACATATGGTATTACTCTGGTTAAAAATCGGTAGGAAATGACTTCTGAACTTCCTTATTGCCTGTGATAGGGTTGAGGAATGGGGCCTTATATATTAAATTGAGATGAATGATGAACAGATGTTAGCTTTAGTGAAAAGATCTCTCAATTCATCAATTATTTTGCCTTTCAAATTATTGGGGTGGTTTGAAATTTATTGGGCTCTACCACCGATCCCCTGGGGTAGCTCAAATCTATAATTACCAATTCAGGTTTGTTTGAATTAGTTAGAGAGTCATTAATAAGATGATAGTGTTAACAGCGAGATAATATTATTAATAAAATAAATAATATTATTAAAAAAGATTCGATTTGAACTCAAACTAAATTATTGAGTTAAAACTTTAACTTATATTCGGCTCAAATCAAACCAAATACCAAATTAACTAGATTCGAATGTAACCCTATTAAGAAGTGTTCATTTCCTAGAGACTAAATAGTAAAATTTAAGAAGCAACTTTATGAGATATAGAATTAGCTATGTTGTTGTTTAGGTGACAAGAATTAATATTACATACATTAATAATGAACACAAATTCAGTCATAAATATTATAGTATTATAACGTTTATTAGAGAATTTTAAATTAAAAAAAAGATAATACTCAATTACATAATATAAATTTCATAATGCGTTTATACTATTAGAAGAAATTTAATAATTGGAATTTGAGAACATTAAATGTTTTTAAAATATGATACTTATAAACTTTTGTTCATATTTTATAATCTAATATCGGTTATAGTAGAAATTTTCGTAATTTGTTTGTTTTTCGAGAAAAGAAGTTTACATAAAATCTTTTTTTCTTCTTTCTTTTTATAATAAGAAATCTCATTCGAATTAGGTTATTTTTTAGGTTAAACTGATCATATCAAACGGAACAAACTCTGAGTCTAATGATTGATCTATACCCATTAAAACAAGTGCGTTAAGACGTCAATTAAAGTTATGCTCTTTGTTAGGTTTGCTTATAAATATGCTTGTCTCCAGCGCGGCATCACATGCAAAACCAAACCTCTGAAAAAGTTTGTTTCTTTTTCCTCACACAATTATTTTATTTCCCAGAGCCGATTCCTCTGATTCAGCATGGGAAATTGCTTGCAGAGAGGCCATGGAAGGCGGGAGGAAGAGGCGAAGCAACAGCAACAAGAAGAGAGAACAAAAGGGCTTGAGAAAGAGAGTGTGGATTTTGTCAAAGGCGGCGGCAGCGGCAGCGGTGGTGGTGGTTTGAAGGTGAAGATAGTTCTGACGAAGGAGGAGTTGCAGTGGTTAATGATTCAGCTGAAAAGCAATAAAGGGAAAAAATTAGAAGACGTTTTGGCTGAAATCGGGAAAGAAAGATCAGGGAAAGTTGAACCTTGGAAACCTTCTTTGGAAAGCATAATGGAGGGCCCTGAAGCTCTTGAGATGGATAAATGAAACTTTATTAATCTTCTTCTTTTTTCTCAAAATTTTCCTGATTTCATCTGTCATATAAAATACCTTTTTCAGGTTTTTCTGAGACCACTTTCTTCTTCTCCTTTGAGGTTTTCATCATCTTCTTCTTTCTTGTCCTCTGAGGTTTTTGATTTGGATGATGATCCAAAATGTCTAAGAAGTGAAGTATTTGAGGCTTTGAGATATCTTTCATGACCCAAATTCACTTCATGTGTACTTGTAGCCCTGGCTGTAATTAAATGCTAGTTATATTTTTTTTTCCAGCAAAAGCATTTACACCTTTTTATCTCTGTTTTCCTTCGATTAATCACAACGATGAGCTCCTAATTGGATAGCCGAGTGTTTTTATGTGATTAAGTAATTTTAAATTAAAGATAAATTAATATTAAGTCACATAATAATATATCATTAACGTATTTAAAATTAAATGCACATGACATTATTCGAATAAGAATCCAGAGGAAAATATTAGCATTTCCTCTTAATTGGTTAGAGATTGAAATGGGTTCTTGAGAATCAAATCATATGCAACATTAAATGAAAGAAAAGAGTGAAACGGGTCTAAATTTCGAGCTCATAAATTTGAGAATTGAACAATTTCTGGTAGGATTGGGTTGGCAACTCTGTTTATTGTTGTGTCTTTGGACAAGCCATTCACCTTCTTTGTTATAATGCCAAAAGACTTATTCTCGTATAAGGTTTAGGGTAAATACAGACTCTCATCCGAAAAATTTTTAAAATTTAAATATTTATTTATCATCTAATTTCTATTAAATTTTTTAATTATAGTTAAAGATAAAATCGTTATTTTACCTTCCATATTAAATATATATAATTTTATTTTATTTCTTCTCAAATTTTGAAAACTGAAAATCACCATAGCCTTAACTTTAAAAATTGACTTTTCCCCCCACATCCCTAGAGTTTTCTTCTCTTTGGCTACAACCACCATCTCCACCATATTCCTCCCATCAATTGCCTTCCTCCTCAAGAGACGAAATTGATGGGGATAAAGAGCGCGTCTTTATCTCTTCGTCAAGGAAAATAAAATAAAATTATATATTTTTTTAATATGAAAGGTAAAATGATGATTTACCTTTAGCGCTAACAGAAAATTCTAACATAAGCTAAATGACAAATAGGTATTAAGGTTTTTGAAACCTTGTAGGTGGAAGTCTGTATTTGCACTGAACCTTAGGTGAGAATGAGTCTTTTGGTCTTCTTGAAAATATATAATTAGATGTTGAATGTGGTGTAATAGAGGTTTGAGCTCAATTTCATGATATTAAGGCAAAGTTCGAATTCAAGCTTAAGCTTACCGAATTAAAAAGTTCTTGACTCGACCTAGAGTTTGAGACACGAATGACTTACTCAAAGCTCAATTCAAGCCTTTGACTTATATATTGATTAATTAATTCTATATTCAAAATTAATAAGTGCGATTTAATGATATAAGATATGAAACTTTTAAGAGTTTATTTATTTTTTATTTGAATTGAGAAGGGAGCTGACAAATTTACTAAACTGACTAACATCAAACTCAAATTCAAGCTTGATTCAATTACACTCGTAGATGCACTTTCCATCTAGAGTAAAGTTTTATTTAGGTCATCACCAACACAACAATATCGAACATTTTGATTCGTCCAACAATGGAAATGTTAGTCATTTTAGAATAAATATATTTTATTTTTTAAAAATTGCAAAATCATATCTAAATTTTCATTGCCCCTGAAATTTCATATACCCCTCAACTTTCAAAATTTTACATTTACCCATCTAAATTTTGCTAGCTTTAAATTCTTACGGTTACCCCCCCAATTTGATGTTTGGTGTTTCAGTATCCAGTTTTGCGTGCATGCTAACCTTCTTAACAATATTTAGCTTTATTATCTTTGTAAATACATCCCTAACAATGTTAGTGCAAATTTCTTATACCTCTCATATATTCTAAAATCTTGCACTTAACCCCCAAATCATGAGAATATTTAACTTCAATTTTTTGTGCCTACGCCTTCAAAATTCCTATTAAAATCCCTAAATCCCCATAGTTTAAAACCTTGTAGTTATCTCACCAAATTAAAATTTAAATGTTTTATGCTATAAATTTTAGTCGATACGCTAAACTTATAAAAATTTCTTCACCTCATCAAAATCCCAAATTTTTGCTTATATTTCCAATGATACAACTATCTATCCATTTAAAATTAAAAAAAAAAAGGTAAATATCGATATTCTTACCTAGATGTAAGGATCTTTCTTGCTTAAATTCGTGGTTTTGATGTGAGGCAAAGATTTAAATATGGACTTATGAGTTTAAAGAAAATGATAGTTAGAGTTTAAGGTTTTCAAGGTCTATATGTAAGATTAGGGACGATGACAAAATTTTATTTAATTTCGTGGTTTGGTCAAAAACTATTATCCTTATAGAATTGATTATTTTCTACAACCCCTCAAAATATTGTCAATTTATTAACAACCCTTAAATAAACCATTTTCCTTCCCGTGTGGTTTCAAAATTTGACAAGTTCGGATATCCTTTATTTGAATTATACAATTACCTTGTCCTACAATTAGTTTGTTGACCCATTTTGATTCTCAAAAGCAAGGTACCAACTTACAAATTTTTGAAACCACAGGGGACTTAATTAGTATAAACCCATAATATGTATTTCAAATCACAATTAAACCTAATAATAAAACTATACATACATACTTTTGGTGGGTAATTTGGATATACAAATAATGTGTTATTATGTAATTAGATGATTTTAAATTAAAAATAAATTTACACTCAATTAAATAATGACATATTATTTATATATCTAAATTGTGTATGCATATAGCGTTGCTCTTAATAATTGTTAAATTGCATTGTAGAAGTTTCTTGTCAACGAAGGAGAAAATAGTTATTTATAAAAAGTTACTAGATCTACAGTATTCAATGAAACTATAGGGAGCACTTAGTAAAAAGTGCATTTATGTAACTTTTGGTAATTAGGCTCTCCTTGTCACATATCCAAAATCAATATTTGAAGCAATATCCAAGACTTCTCAATTTTCAACGTGACCTATTATTTCGATAGTTGATATGATACCTAAAAAAGTGAGCTTGGATTGAAAATTTTTTTATATAAATTTTAATTGTGTTTGAGTCAATCTTTTTACGAATCAAATTATATTCTAGTTTGCTCTTTATTGGCCGAACACAATTTATATATAAATATCATTTTATGTTCGAGTATTATCATTTCTTATCAAAACAAAACAGATTCGATCATATATAAGTGAAAATATGTCGTTTCTACTCAATAAAGTAAAACTAGTTGTGTTCTAACACAATATGGCTCATGGATTCGAATCTTATTGTGTCATGTTACACTATTTATAATTCAAGTTGCATGAAAATTGAGTGTTTTCTTGCAAGATTCTAATTCAGATTGAATTCAGACTAAGGTTCTTTTAACCCAAAACCGAAAGTAATACATACAAACACAACCCAAAAATTTACTATATTCCCATTTGAAGTCCCACAACCAGAAGTAAAATATTACATCAAATTTATTTACATTCTCATTGATAGTATAACGCTAATTAACTTGTTTTTCCTTAGCTGTAGAAGCAAAATCTCAAACCCTAATACACCGATGATTAATTTATGAAATTAAAAGAAAACAAAATTACTCGGGGATGTTTTTAAGAAATTTTAATTATTTTATAAAGCGGTTGTGGATTTGATGATTGTGTCTCAGAATTTTCTATTTAACAAATATAAACAGAGGCTTCGTTAAAGAAAAAATTACTCCGGGATGCTCTTGAGAACTGCACGGCTTCTTGCACCAGGATCCGACTCAACGCTGATTCGACTCACTGGGATTTGAACAAGCTCATCAGCCACATCTTTAAAAGCAAGGACTCCTCCCTCTTTGCACTTTGACAACAAACGAGCTGCCTCTTTCTTTGTCATGGTGACTTTTACTCTTATGCCACTCTTATCTGGTTTTGAGCTCACATACCGAAAATCAGCATCCTTTGGCTTCTGCTTGCTGTTCTTGTTCAAGTCCAAGCTATCTCTGTATATGAAGTTCTCGGCCTCGGGCTCCGTGGGCTCCAATACTCGACGAGATAAGTGATCTTTGTTGAAGAAAGACGACAAAGAGCTAAACATTTTGAAGTATAGGAATATGGAGAAAGAGCAAAAGTTATATAGCTTTAGTGGTAAAGTGAATACCGAGAGGTGATTGAGCATCTAAATGGTTAGTGATATATATATAGACATAGAAACTTGGAGCGCAGCAGGAAGTATTTGACATGAGAAGATGCCAAGAAATGCCACCAAGCTATTGTGTTTTCTTTCTGTGTTAAAAAGAACCCACTTGAGTGGGCCGTTTTCACATTGGAGTGTACCAAGTAAATCCTGGGTTTATAAATTAACCCTATAACCATGTAAAATTCAAGGGTTTTATCTTATTTTGTGAGGAAAAATCCCATTTAAGTGGGTCCATCTATACTGAGATTTCATCGATCATATTAAAAAGATAAATCTCAAATTTAAAAATCGATTTTATAATTATTAAATTAAGAAAAATTTAATAGTTTTATCTTCTTTTGATACTAATAAATCTCAAACATATGTTTTTATTTAGATTTTGTACGAGGATTCTATGTTTTTTACCAATCAAGCTATCTATTAGCCAAACAAACAGTTGTCTAAGAAGACTAGTAGAGGTGCCGTATGTATCAATTTCGGAACATTATTTACAAGTTGATGACCGAGATTATGATGTCAAGTCAAGTCTTAACCTAGCTATATATTTGTCTTGTTTAAGTCCAGTTTTCAAGTAATTAAATGTGCTCATCTAAAAAAGTGAGGCAGGGTGGTCCATTATTTGTAATATTCAATTCGAAGGAAAATGATGTCGAATCAAATGACAACAATACCCATTTTGAAATGGTCAAAATCCTTTTGTTAAAAGGAGTTTTACGTAATTTCATAGAAGTTACCATTCTTTTTCTTGGATAATTTCTTTGTGGTTAGCATGGAATTGACGAAGTCCTGGCTCTTAGCCCTAGGGAGCCGGATGTGCTGGTCATCAATTAAAAATATATTGAACTTTTATTAAATTACATATCGAGAGTCGAAAGTAAATTGAGTGACCAAAAAAAAAAATTTGATGTATTTTTTTTATAATATATCAAAATCAAACTCTTAACTTATCTAATTTAGTAGTTATAAAATTAATTATTAAATCTGTGATTTGTCATATTTACTATGATTGATTCAATCTCAAAAAATACTGATCCGACTAAATGATCAAATTGAACAAGTAACTGATTTTTCAAATCAATTACAAATTTCTCTATTTTTAACAACTAATCAATTAATCGAATCAGATTTAAAAATGTTAAACAAAAAATAATAAATTATTATATCAATTTTTAAAAATTGACAAAAATAATAATAAAGTCAAATTACCTTTCGAAATTAGGTTTAAAATTGGTTCACCAAAAAATCGATACATATAATTAATATTTTTTATTTGATTTAAAATCAGTTAATCTCTAAACTAGTTCAATTTTAATTTATAATTATTTCAACTAAAAATTCGATTTGATTCAAAATAATATCAAACCCATTCAACAAGTATGTTTTGAACACCTTACGTAACTTTTGCTGAAGATTATCGAACTCATATTTGACAAGGAAAGTACTTTGAAATTATGGAAATGTGTTTTGGGTCCTCTAAATGATACTATACAATGGTTGAATTGAAAGTCATTGCTCTTGCCTTGCATGAAGTTGATCAAAATTTCCCAAAGGTAGGAGTTGAATTGAATTGAATAAATAATTGAAAAAAGTAACATCATATTTGAAGATTTTCCATGTAAATGGCCACACAACTTTAACTTTCCACACTAACCTTTGTACTTTCCACATTAAGCTTTATACTTCTGAGGTGGGATTTTCTTAATCAGGGTTGTAAACCAACCAAGTCGTTCGATGACTTGGTTTGGTTTGATTATCGTTTAGTTAAGCTCAAGTTTGAGTAGTTTAAGTTCGGTTTTCAAGTTAAATTTGAGCTTACTATTGTTAGGTTTGGTAAGCTTGCAAATTCACGATTTAACTTGAGTTTACTATTGTTTAATGTTTACCTCTATATTTATCTTATTGATCTTGAATAAGAAGGTAATTTATAAATATATAAATTATAGAGTTTAAATATAATTTGTAAAGCTCAACTTTTTAAGTTAATGAGTTTGAACTTTGCTCATATACTATTGAATCAAGCTCGAAATAAATAATATTCGGTTTGATTATAGTTAGGTGTGGATATAAACTAGACGAGTCCAAACACCCTTCAACTAGAATTTGGTTCGAATGAAAAATGGTTTAATTTGAGTTTGATTTGAGTTTGTTGAGTTATAATTAAGGGTGACCTCAAGTTCTGTTCAAATGAAAAATAATTTGGTTTAAGTTTATGATTCATTAACAAAACGATATCGTTTTACCTAAACAATATTTAAAATCACTTATTTGAACAATTAATTTGAGCCGAGCTGGAGCACCAATTCAAGTCATTTCAAATTAAAATCAAATGAATTCGAATTAAATTAAATTAAATTAAATCAAGTTAGCTTTTAAGATTGAGGCAGCGCGGATGATATCTTGCCCTAATTATAGGTTTAGTCAAGTCCAGCCGTATAATGCAAGTAAAATCAATAATTCAATATATAAATTGTGTGTAACACATTTTGAAGAAGAAGGTAATGTAAAAATATATAAATAATGTATGGAGCTCAACCTTTTTAGGTTAATGAGTTTGAGCCTTGCTTATATGCGATTGAATCGTGCTCGAATTAAATCATATTCGGCTGTACTATAATTAGGGGTAGATATGAATTAGGCTAAGTATGAATATCTTGTGGTTTAAGTTCGGTTTAAGTAAAAAATGATTTGGTTTAAGTTCGATTCAAATGAAAAATAATTTAGCTCGATTTGATTCAAGTTCAACAAGATTTTGTAGCTCGAATCAATTGTTTGAATTTATGACTTAGTTCGACTTCAATTTATGACTCAAATTTATAGTTCATTGAGAAAATAATATTATTTTACTCAAATAATATTCAAAATCACTTATTTGAGTCATTAATTCGAGTTGAATAAAACCATAAATTTAAGCCATCAATTTGAACTACGAATTTGAACTAAATCAAATTATGAATTTGAATTACTAATTTAAGCTATCAAATCAAACTTGAATTGAATTGAGTCAAACATCTTTTAATTTAAGTTTAGTTTAATTTAAAAAATAATTCAGATCTTTTAATTTGAATTTAAATTAAATGAATTTAAACCACATTGACTCGAATCATATCGCCCTAATTATAGGTCTAGTCAGGTCTGGCCGTATAATGCAAATAAAATCAATAATTGATAAAGTAAATTGTATGTGTAACACATTTTGAGAAAGAAGGTACTGTATAAATATATAAATAATATATGGAGCTCAACCTTTTCAGGTTAATGAGTTTGAGCCTTGCTTACATGCGTTTGAATCGAACTCGAATTACATTATATTCAGCTCAACTATAGTTAGTGGTGTATGTGAATAAGGCCGAGTATGAATATTTTTTTATTTAAGTTTGGTCTAAGTAAAAAATAGTTTGATTTAATTTCAATTCGAATAAAAAATAATTTGATTCGATTTAATTCAAATTCAGTTTAATTTTATAGCTCGAATCAGTTGTTTGAATTTATAACTCAATTCGATTTAAATTTATGAGTCGGATTCATGATTTTAGTTTATGATTTATTAACAAAATAATGTCATTTTATTTAAATAATATTTAAAATCATTTATTTGAGTCATTAATGCGAATCAAACTGAACCATGAATTCAAGTTATCAATTCAAACTGATCCAAACTACGAATTTAAACTAAATCAAGCTACAAATTTGAATTATTAATTTAAACTATAAATTCAAGTTAAACTCAAATCGAATTGAATCGAATCGAATATCTCATAACTCGAATTTAATTTGATTTAAAAAATAAATCAAATTTTTTAACTTAAACTTAAATCAAATAAATTTAAATTAAACTGAATTAAATTAACCTAACTCATATGATATCCTGCCCTAATTATTGGTCTAGTGAGATCGAGCCGTATGATACAAGTAAATTCAATAATTAATTAAATAAATTGTATGTGTAACACATTTTTATATGCCAATTTTACGTCACATCCACTGGAAACTTTTTAACGAGCTTGGTGGTGACTTTTTTAGTCATCGATTTTATTTTCTAATTAACAGGAAATTATAAAGGTTTCATGGAATCTTCAAAAGTGCGTGAAGAATACTTTACGTTAAATAGTAAAGTTAAAGCCATGACTTTGACTGTAAAGGGCCAGCGGAGGGCAACTGACTTGGTCTTGAAAATAGACATAATTATTCAATTAATTTCATTTTTTTTCTCAAATTACGCGGTTTGATTTGGACTCTTAATTCAGATTAATAAGTCTAGGAGTGAAGACTCAATTTGGTTTACTTCAAAACTGTCAATTCATGCTGAGATATTTTGATTTTTCTAATTGTTTACCCATTCAATGGGTTCAGAGGTGGATATTGACAGAATGATTATTAATATATCTTAATACGAATTTGACTTGAATAAAAATAAATTAGTTTGAATTCACTGATCTAAAGTTTAAACTGCCACCAAAAAGAGAATATCGGTCAGCCTTGAAGATTGTGGGAAGTTAGTAGACAACCGGAGCAGCGATGACCGTCAAAGGAAAAGAAAAAAAACCCTAAAGATGAAAAAGTAACTATTCAAACTTTGAGTAGGAGAAAATGTTACTTTTTCAAATTAAAAAAGAAAATGTGATAAAATATTAGTTTTTTAAAAATATTTTTAACTAAATGATATTATTGTCCTTAATTTTAACAAGAATTTTTAATAAAATAATAAATATTTGAGTTTTTAAAATCTTGTAGATAAGAGTTTCGAATTAGACCAAACCTTGGGTGAGAATAATCTTTTGGCCTAATTTTATTGTTACTCTTTTTTGAAATTTCTAGGCCAAAAAATGACAACTTCCCACCCAAGGTTACTTTTTCCCTTGTATAAATATATAGCGGCTTTTTTTTTATTATATTTATAGCCTAAAACATAAAATATTTAAAGTACGGTTAAATTTTATACTTATCCAACCAAATATAAACTCATCTAATCAAAACATAAAACTTACTCATTTATCTAGTCAAAGGTAAGATATGAGATAAAAATATAAAATTTTTTGATAACTTTAATAATAGAAAGGTTGGCTAGTCGATCAAGTATCCAATCAATCAATTTATTTTTAAAAATTAGTTAATCGGATGCTCGATCAGTTGGTCAATCCATCCAATCAATCCTAAATTTCAAAATATTTTTTTAAAATCAAAATTAAATTAAAAATTGACTATATTTATATCAAGAAAAAATAATTATATATGTATAAAAAATAAAAAAGGTATTTTTATTAATATCCTCAATTTACCTCCTACATGTTAAATTTGTTAATATATTCTGTTAAATTTTTTTTATAAAATTGTCATTTGGTCAAATTTCTATGACGATCAGACGTGTGATTGAGACATTGATTTTTTTTAAAACTTAAATAGTAAAAATTAGTCAGTTCATTAAAAGTTGGGCGGGATTTTGTCATTTGGCCAAATTTCCGTGACAAAGAGATCAAGCGGGCGTCGATTTTGGGCTCAACAATTTTAGAGTTGAATCATTTATAGGCTAATTTCAAGTTTGACTTAGTTAAAAGGTCGGCCCACGGATTAATTAGTCCAATCGACTAAGCTGATCAATACCATTAAAATGATGTAAAAAATAATATAATTAAAATTTAAAAATAAATTTTAGTAATGTTGAGCCAGCATAATTGTTGGAATGGTCTAGCCTAACGGTTAAATCGAGCTCTAATTCAATTCATTTGATTGACCCTCGTACCAATCTAATATAATTAAACAACGGTTCGGCTATGAATATGAATGTTTAAGCCTACTTATTTTGCTAATTTTAATATATTTTTCTCAAGAAACAACTTCGGTTCAAAGTAAACTACGAGTTAATCATAGAGCCGTAAGTTTTAATAAAATACTGATGTTTAAATCAAAAGAGTTAAGTTTGAATAAAAAATTAGATACATTTTCATAAAAGGGTTTGGATTCAAGTCTATTCAGGATAAGTTTGAGTCTCAATTCATTGACCTTAAATCGTTCTCAAAATGAATTTTTTAAATTTAAATAGATATTAAATTAATTTTGTTCGGATATGAATCAAACCAAACCATACACTAAAGACGGAAAATTATAATCGGGCCCTTGGTTGGGGCCGTTGGGCTTTCAGATTCCTGTCCAAGCCTGACCCATTATAAAGACTTCTACAGTCGCAACTGATGCAAAGCAATTTTGGCTATACGGCATCCTTTAGTTTCCAAAATCTATTGTTTATTCATTTGCCGTCTTCTTTCTGCGAAGGAGCTATAGACAGCCGTCGTCGTCATCAATCTCTCCAGAAACTTCTTTTTGTTTAGCGGTGACACGGAGAGCGATGGGTGGAGCTCAGGCTTTGAAGAGAATCCCTCGCATCAAGTTCCCTGAACGACGCCCAAAACCTTCCGGTATTTTTTTTTGCTATTCTTGTTTGGCTTCAATTTTTTTTTCATAAATCGTGTGTTTACTATTTGATTCGAAATATAGATCTTGTTTACTTGTATAAGACGACGTATTTACTTGTGTATAATTGCATGAAATGAATTTTTGTTGTGTAATGGATTTTTCAGCTAGGTTGTGGTTTTTGAATATTGTATTATTCATGGTTCTTTGGGAACTTTTGTAATATTTTTCAGTGCATTTTATTATTTTCTTTCCAGGTTCTGCAACTGCAACTCAGTCCCAATCAGCATCTTCATCTGTTGATGCTTTTTTCACTTCATTCTCTAGTTCAAAGGCGCCTGCATCTGTTGGAGGAAAAGCTTCTCTTCAGCCAAAACGAACTCCGGTATCCAATGATGAAATTGAAGCTATTTTGGTAACTACTGTTATATTAATCCACAATTCAATTGTATTCATGCATAGGATGATAATGTATAATTAACTGCATAATTAAAGTAGAGTTATAGAATAGCTTGAATGAGTCATGCTTCTGAATCGGTAAAGCTCCAGAAAATCTCCTAATTGCGTTAACCAATTTTCCTTTCATGAAACCTCCAATGATGATTTTATATGGGTAAAGTTGTTGTGTTAAGGTTTAAGAGAAGGGGCCTAGTTGATATAAGATATTTATTGGACCCTAACAAACTACTCAAAAGATATTCTATAATGGTCTTCTTCATGGCAAGTATACTGAGTCCATTTAGCATACAACTCCTTTTGGGCTGCAGTACTCTGATCAATGGGTTTGGGTGGTTCTTCTTCTCGCAAGGCCATATCAATATCAACTATCCCTAGTGCAAATTCAATGTCTGATGTCTATCTCTTGAAGTTGCTTCCGATTAGGACATCAACCGTGCACTGTTATTGTTCACTATAATGGTGACTGATTTCAAATTGAAATAATGAAACCGATGGACAATTTACAATTAGAATAGCTTTAAAATTTCCCAAGTTACTCATTATTGGTATTCCTAGTGGATAAGCTATCATTTGGGCAGAGAAAATAACATGTTATTAGAGTCCCAAACACAAAGATTATAAAACCATATGAAGACCTTAAAAATGCATGACTTTCAAAAGAAGTATCCCCTTTGATAGATAAACTCACTGGAACACTATAATAGAAAAACACATGTCGATCGAATAAAGAACTACCATTGGGTGTATTGAATCTATTCATGACTAGTGTATTTTCAAGAATTAACCTTTTGCTACCATTAATCTTAATACTTATAATAACCTCTTTTGGGCAGGAAACCATATGTATTAAATCTAAAGAATGAATCATTATCGAGTGGAAAAATTCATGAGTCCTATTGATAGACCATTTTGATGATTAAACATTCTAACATAAGGTGTAGGGAAGTTGAGTACCAATAAATTGTTGTCATGAACACAAGGTAGTCTATTGGTGCTATTGTGTGTGCATCAAAATACATGATTTCAACCATGAATTCTTATTTGTCAGGCTGGTACATTTTGAGCGCTCTGTGTGTTCTTACTGCGTTCATCAGTTCACTGTGGGTATTAATGATGGCTGGGATGTAGATTCAGTGTTAAGAGTAAACGAATTGGAAATAGATATTTTTTATTTTGGTTGCTCTTCAGTATATAACTGGTTCTTCAATTTAAAATGCTTCACACATTTCACTTTTGCTCAGAGTGTAATCTTTTCTTTTATTAACATAATTTTTTGTTTCTCATAGTACATATTTAATTATTATGTATTTATTGCTCTATCTTGATCATCTTTTGGCAGTTGGGTGGCTGCATATGATTTGTGAGTTTTGATGGAGCATAGAGAAAGGAAGACAAATTTTGCTTATTTTCTGAGTACTTTTCTTTTCTGAATGTCAAACTGTATCTTTACAGCAACTGTTGCATTGTGAGGATTTCGTGATATAAAGAACAACCAACTAATTGACTTCAATAATGGACATGGTAGGAGCTGAAGTTTTTCAGATTCATATATATCTTATTTATTGGTTCTTGTTGTTGGAGGATTTTTAACAATTGTCAGAGTTGCACACAAATGCACCTAAAATTACACACCTGTAGCAGGAAATATTTATATCATTGTGATCCTTTGTTTTCAAGCATTATTGAAAGGATTGCAGACATAGGATTTTTTTTGTTTCTGGAGCTGCCTTTTCTCTGCATTTGAGTTCATCGTGCCTGAAAGTTAGCAAGCAATCCCAATTTCCTCCCTCAAACAGAACCCCTACCTTCCCAGAAGTGATTCTCTGAACAATGCCACGGTACATTTAGATTGGGTTATTTGGATTCTTCACAATGGCAACCATGCCAGGCAGTATCGGCAGTTCAGGTGGCTTTGGCTTCTTTGTGGCAGTCAGCCCTATAATATTGTCTGAATCTGCAACCATTGGTTTTTTGAGAGGTGGGGTTATCTCAATAAATTGCTCCAATCCCTTTTCCCGGCCTGGAAATTCTCCGGTTAACCCCATCAGCTCCTTCTCGAATTCATCTTCTGGAACACTAGCAACTGCTTCTGGTGCAGTACCAGCTGAATATTCTTTCTTTTCACCACCAGTTTGTGATTCTCGTTCTGATGCATGCCTCTGAAATGGTTTGTGAGGATGCCAGGAGATGCGGTTTTGGCCAAGAAAGTGGGATATTAGAGGGTTGGGAGGTTGATTGGGGTGTGCATAATTTGATTCAAATTGTTTAAAAATTATTGTTTGGTTTAGGTTAAAATTTTTTTAAATTCCTTTTTTCAATTTAGATTGCAGTTTGAATGATTTTCAAATACATAAATACATATATACATATATATTTGAAAAAGATTTTTAATAAATAATTAGTTGTATATATATATTTGTTATATTTATTTTGTTATTTTTTTACATGTATATTACATATATATTTCATATTTATTTAGTATATTTTTATTATGTTCAAGAAAAGTATAGTTTAATTAATTTTATTAAAAAGTATATTATTTTAATTGGATTAAATCATAACTTAAATAAGATTAAATCATATTTTTTAGTTTGATTTTAAGTTTAAAGTTATTTAGTTTGATTTGAAATTTTTTTTAATTTTAGTTTATAAAAACTTTCAAATTCTGTCAATCCGAACGTACCACTAGAGGTTTATGGAAGATGTCATGCTTAGCAGAAGCCAGCCTTCTCTGAGGAAAAGTTAAAAAAAAAACAGTTGCCCTTAATTCTTGGCCGCAAAGTAGATTTATCGAATGACAATCCTCTCACTTTCAGATATGTGAATAAAATGTCACGTGCGCATATATTTGTCTATTTCATGGAAAAATGCTTTCTACACTTCGCTAAGAAAGGGAAAGAACAATTTCCCTCTAAGTTTTAGTTTAATTTAAAAAATATATTTATGATAAATAAAAAATTTAAACACCTATTTATAAATTAATTATAGTTAAAATTTTTTGTTAAAGACAGATATAAAATTATTATTTTATTTTTAAACTCTAAAATTTTAAAAATTTATATCATTTTTTTTCTAAATTTAAAAAAACTAATAATTTTTCTTATGATTAAATTTTAAAAAATTCACTTTTTCTCTTTTTCTAATTTTCAACTTTGATGGTTTAGGGAATTCGATTAGTGATTGAGAAAAAATGACAGTTTTTTCTAACAAAGCGTAGTCCAAATAAGGAAGAAGCAACGTTGTCCTTCGTCATTGTGGGTAGTCGTCTTTCGTCGTCCTTTGTGATCGAATTTGAATGATGGGTAAAAAATGACTAGTCATCAACTGGAATCATGGTGGCAAGAGAAAGGGATACAAATCCTAGGGTGAAATTTAAATTTTTTAAACTTTAAAAATAAGGTGAAGTGCTAGTTTTTAAACCTAGGAGAGAAAATGATATAAAATTTAAGGTTTTATAGCTTAGGGATAAACTCTAATTAAAAATTTTGATGACAGTTAATCCATAAGTGAGTGTTTGAATTTTTTATTTGTTATAGGTATGATTTTGAGATTAGATTAAAATTTGGGTAGAAAATAGTGATTTTCCCCACTAAGAAACCACCATTTTTGCTACAAAAGGGCCTACCCAACACTTTAGCCGAACTCATTTGAATTTTTTTAAACCAAACTTGATTTTTGGTTTGAATGAAACCATAAATTAAAACTGGCCGAATAAAAATTACTGGATAAGCAAACTAAATTTATGGTTCGTTGTTTTTACCGAATTTTCATAGTGACAATCATTTCAAAGTTGGAATGGTTGTTTTCGCTTTGGATGTCATATTTTCTTTATTTATTTTTTCAATTAATTCAGAATGGTGAATAACCGATTAAACGGGCAATATGAAAAATGAGCATTTTAATCTTTTTATCTTATAAATTAGTTTAGCTTGATTAATCGGTTTGCAAATATTGCCAAATTGGTAACAAACCAAAAAATTTGGTTTGTTCAACATTCTAAATGGTAAATTGAATCGGTTATTTGGATATTTTATTTTTTAATTCGATATCAATTTGGTTTGATTTTCAAATAATTACGAACAACCCTAACCATCCATGGTCAAGTGCCAAATTATGCCGAAGTAAAATTTACGTTTAGTAAAATTGAAGTTGCTTGTTTACCTTAAAATTGAAGATTGCAGATCTAATAAACAGCTCAAAATAAGATTTATCCTGAATTCTGCCAACTGTTACCAATTCTGAATTATTCTATTTATGTTCCCGTGGGCCAATTTAACCCTTGGTGGGTCATGACATGACTAAAGTTGATAAGGTTTAGTGGGTTTGGTTCGATCTCATCTCAAGTAGGGCGAAAATTACATAAAAACCACTCTCTGATGGTGTTGATAAGAGCTTTTATCGAAGATTCTTTATCGACAAAGAGTTCTCATTATCAATAAAGATCTTATCCTTATTTTATAATACCAAAAAAAAATTATAAAAAAAAAGAGATATTATTTAAAGATCATCAGAGAAGTGTTTTCGTTACCTGATAAATTAAATATAAAAAATTAAAAATTTTAGAAAAAAATGTTATTTTTTAAAATTTAGATTAAAAAATTATTAATTTTTAAAGTTTTAAGAAGGTAAATGATATAATTAACAGATTTAATTAAATTTAACTTTTTATAGATAGATAAATAAGATTTTTAAAATTAAAAAAAGAAGTGTGAGGAAACAATATACTACTTGGTCGTTTGGCCCTGAATTAATTAAATCTAAAAAATTGACACTACTTGGTCCGTATACATCCCCATGGGGGCTTTGGACTAACCAAATCTCATCATAAAGTTCTTGCAAAACCCACTTGGAATCTACTTACTGTCATCATAGGGACAATTGATTGTCCCATCTTAAAGGAAGCATATAGGTAAGTCTGGCTTAAAGGTGGATTATGGAACCCTAAAGGTAAATTTGAGTTAAATCAAGTCTAAATAAAGAAATTAACTCAAGCTCAAAAAATTTTAGAAAATTTAACTCAAATTAGCAGCAAGTTGTTGAAGAAGTCACCAGAAATCATCTAAGAAGGAAATTAATTGTTTATAGATAAATAAAAGGAAAAATTGTTAAAGAAAAAACCGTAAAAAAATTTGAAATGTTACGATAAAAAATGAAAAAGTCACTTGAAAGATAAATCTATCAGTGATTTTTTTAAAACTCGTTTGACTCAAAGATCTAATTTGAGTTTGATTCATTTGAATTAAATATTAAATCAAATCCGAACTGGATTGGTTAGAATTCATCTTTATTTAAATGCGTAAAAGTTAAAATACTGTTTTTTTCTATAACAAGAAATTCTATTTGAATTGAGTCACCTCTTCAAAACTAAATCAATTATATTAAACAAATAAAATTTTAAATCTAACGATTAAATTTATAATTACCGAATTAGATAAATTAAGAGTTTAAATACAGACCTATTTCGTCTACGGTCTACCTATCAACTCAGCAGCCTGACAAGGCTAAAACCGTCATTTGAATTGACTTTAACGATTAAAACTACAAAACCATACGGCTATACCGACCAGTCATATCGTTAAGGTATATGAGATAATGAGGCATGATGAGAGTCAAACAGCTTTCCGTGAAGAGAAGATCCTGATCCTCTTTCTCTTTCGTGTTCTTCTTCTGTTACCTTAACCCTCTTAAACTGGTAAAAGCCCCATCTTTATCTCTTCCTTATATAATTTCTAACTTGTTTATTATGTTTGAAGTTTCATTGGTCCGTACAGTTGGTGATAGCTTTTGATTATTAGTATTGATTTGATATTGTCTTGATCAGATTCAGGGAATTCAAACTTGTCTCCTGTTGTTGCCTTTCGGGTGGATGATGTTCTAAGTTAAGTTATACTTAGTGAAATATAGCTGTGAGAATTTGCTGAAGAATTGTGGGTTGATTCATCAACTTTTGATGTTTAGATCTTATTTAGTTGAAATCTATGCTATTGGGAGTTGTTTTGGGTTCTAATTGTGGGAAATTAATAAGTTGCTCGGTGCTCAAAGGTTATGAATTCTGTGATGTTTATTTGGAAGATTGCATTTGTAGATCTTTCTTAATTTGTGCAGTTATGGAAGTTTGATGACAATTTAGTAATCTTTGAGCCCAATATGCATATATACATTTTTTCCTGCACCGACATGGCATTAGAACAAAATTCTTAATTAAATTATGTCAAGAAAAAGAGGGATCTTTTTTGCTGATTGCAACTTGGATTATCAGTTAGATTACTCATCTTTTTCTTTTTTTCTTTTTTTGCTTTTTCAGGTCTCAGATATTCTTTCTCTGTGCTTTAAATATAGCTTCATGGATGATAGTCTTGGGAAGATAAAGGTTGTCCCGGATCACTTTCAAGTTCCAACTCCTAGTGTGGAGTCTCCTCAAAGCAGTACTTCATCTGTTTCACACCCAAGAACTGACAATTCTTTGAGGTATTTATTCTGAAAGGCAAAGAAAAAGGAGAAAAGTAAAGTTAACTAGAGTAGGTTCAAGCAACTTTGAATTGATTTTAGTGTGGTCTTATCTGGTTTAGCATAGGTCAAGTAGCTTTTTGTGGACTCGGAAAAAGTTGAAAAGTGCAGCATTCATGCTGAATTTGTTTAGCATACGTGGGCTGCCCTGGGTTTCCAGCTCTGATGGTCAGGAAAAGGTTTGTTGAAGAACTTTTTTCCAGCCTTAACAATTAAATTTAGTGAAACTTCTGCTGTATGAGTCCCCAAAATGTTTTGACTTGCAGGTTGAGTTGAGTGCTCCAGAATTAGAATCACTTCGAACAGAACTTGCTGATTTAGAAGAGAGGGAGGCTCACTTGAAAGCTCAGTAAGAGAAACTTTATGCTTCACTTAAGAATTGGTTAACATTTCTGGCTATAAATCATTATATCAATCAGTGTGTGTGTATATATATATATATATATATATATATATATATAGAGAGAGAGAGAGAGAGAGAGAGAGAGAGTCATTCTTGGCTGTATCTTTTTGTTTACTATCTGTGCCTTAAGTGCTCAATCTGGGTTGAGTTAGTGATTGACCAAAAGGGATCTTTGTTCAGCTGAAAGACATTCTTTCTTCTCTGTACTTAGCTTTGTTTCCTCTTGTCTTATATAGGCTGGAAAATGTTGATGAAATTTTACGGTCTGCGCGTCTGGCTGGTTATCTGTATATCAGAACTGTAATGACCATCTCTATGTCACTTATTAACTTCATGTCAGTTTATCGCTCATTAGTTTGTGCATGCTATGACACATCCTGTTGCTTTCCTTTCTGTTTTCTTTCACAGAGGTGGAAGCCTCTACCCGGAGAACCTCCCCCCCTTGATGATACTGATGTTGATGACTGGCTTCCTCGATTTGTAGTCCTTCATGGATTATGTATTTTCTTCTTTATGAAGTCCACAGGTTGTTGATTATTACTGATAATCCTAATTCCTAAACTTCACTGTCAAAATATGTTTCAGTTCCTGTTTCTCTATTTATTTAGCTACCACTGGTTCTCTATGCAGATTTAAGCCCTCTGGACTCCACCCTGTTATCTGATATTGTTGAAGTAGGTTCTCTGCCAAGCTTTATGCGAGAAGATGAAGAAACACGACATTCCTTTTATGTCTTAACTCGACATGGGCTGCGATACGAGTGTTCAAGTATTTCCAAGATACAGGTACTACTAGTTAGTCTACTTTTTTCATATGGATGGCAGCTAAATTGATTTGTTCTATTCTCATATATGCCAATCTTTACATAGCTATCTGGGCTTCAGCTTCTTGCATATTATATCGATTGTCAAAAGTAACAAATTCAATCGTGTTTTTTTTTCTCCTTTTTCTCAGGTGGATGCTTGGTTGTTGGCTTTACAAAGTGATTGTAAGTTGGGTTCTGATCCAAAAGACTCCCAATGGGTAAAGTAAAGTTGTACATAGGTCACTGACTGCTGATGTTGAAGAATGAAATCAGATAGTGGATTACTAACTTATTCTTTATGTTTTTGTACAGAAAAACAACATTCTAATTCAATAAGAATCAATGGTTATTATCATTTTAAACTGGTATAATTCATAGTTTTGACGAAAAACACAAGCCCATCAGTGTACCATTTGCTAGAATTCTGGGCTGCCCTTTACTGCTGAAGTTTTTATAATTGCTGTGATTCTTGTGCATTTGAGGTCAACTTAAGCATTGCAGTGTAAACAACAGCTTTAGGAATGAGCAGATACGCAAATCTTGCTGATGGGTTATTAAGATCTGATATTTTATGATCTTGTTATGTGGTACTTGCAGCTTCCTATTTTTAAGATTCAGGGTTTCTTGAAGGTAGCAAGAATATACTTGCACCCTCTGCAAAAATTTGTCCTTTCTGCTGAGGCCAAATGACTATTTCCTACCCTAACTTTGATGAAGTGGAAAATTTTCATCCTTCAAGTTTGAAAAATCTAATTTCTCACCCGGTAGTCATTTGTGCTTTTGGCAACTTTCTTCGTGTCAATAATAAGAGAGCGATTTACATTTTCCGATCCACGGTACCTTTTTACATATCTTAACTTAATATTTGAAGCATAACAATTTTACCATTTACGTGTTTGAAAACTTTTAATTCAGTCATTATAATAATGTTAGAAGCCTTAACTATAGTTGTTAGCTCTTCGAGGGGGAAAACCATTACCACTGTTGAGCCCTTTTCAAGGTCAAAAAATCTTGAAGTTAAACACCACCACAGAATCATTTGAAGTGAGCAACCTCAATGAAGTTAAATGCACACGGTAGAGGAGTTTCGGAAGTTGGTGGTGAAGCTTAAGGGAAAACATTAACAATGGGAGAACGACGTAAAGTGAGCACTAGGTGATGAAACTATTAGGAGCAACAGGGCCTGAAGTCCAGACTAACAATGACTGGGTGATAGAGAACATAAACAAAAGGACGAATAGTCTGTGTGACGATCGGAAAAGAGAACGATGCAAGGTGAGCAAAGGAGGCGACACAACAATGGCTGCCCAAGGTAGTGGAGGCCATTGGTTGAGACATGAGTAAGAGAGTGAATGTGATGCATTGATTTTGGAAAGGCCAAATGACTTGTTCCCACCCAACATTTGGTAAAACCCCGAACTTATGTATGTTAATTTTTAAAAGCTCAGATTACTATTATTATTATTATAATTATTTAGTTAAAAATATTTAAAAATTTATTACAATTTCTCCATCGATTTAAAAATATAATAATTTTTTTCGTTCAAATTTTGAATTCTCTTAAGGTTTCTTTTTCTTTCTTACCATTACCATTCTTATTATCGAAGATTAAAAAACGATGAAACATTTTTTATAATTGAAGATCGATATTATCTTTAATTTAAAATCATTTAATTATATTATAAATAATTATGCACTTAACACGTAATCACTGTTAATACATATATCAACAATGTTTACTATAATCTTACCAAATAAAATAACATGGTCTGCAATTGATTCAGAAGAAAGTTGCGATTCATTTACCTTTTTGTTCAACTTTCAGATGCCTTTGAAAGCTTTGACAAATCAAGAACTTTTCCATCCCTTATTCAAATAAATTTATTGAAACACCCTTTTTCTCACCAATCATTAATCGTACTTTACATAGAAAACAAAAAAGATCTAGCGCCAAACTGATCCAAACAATTCGGGTAGGGTTTGACTGGACCAAACACATCATCCCATAGCTCAAGAATCTCCATATAAATATTTTCTTTCTTGCTTTCAGCTTTTTTCACTATTGGGTTTCATTTTCTGCTCATTTTTCACTCCGAAAATGAGCTCTTTCATTGCCAGATATGCTTCTAGAGCCGCCAGGTCGCTCCTGTCTGTTTCTAAGAACGCCCGTTCTTACTCTGGTGAATCTTTTGATTTCATTTCTTTGTTTAAAGTTAAATCATTTGACTTTTACGTTGATTTGTTTACCGTTTTATTGGATTCATTATACTTTTATTTCAATTGATATGATCTTGATATATAATTGTTTGGCATCGTTTAACCGTAATAATTGGGTTGATTTGTTATTATTGCAGAACGGCGAGCTGTGGCTGCAGCAGCGGCTGTTACATTCAGTGGGAAGGTGCCTTTTCTCGCATCAAATTTCGGTAGGGCTGGTTCCTCAAATGTGTCTCGAGGATGGCTATCTGGAGCCCTTGCCCTTCCCGCGGCAGGTTGGGCAATTAATATTGCTTCGCCCTTCTCTGTTGTGTGTATATAATTGATTTAGTATGTAATGAGATCTCTGAGATTTGGATTTGTTTTAAATATGACTTACTCTTCAGAGTAATTTTTTTCAAGTGACTGAAATGAGATGATGGTTTATATGTAAAGGGTCTGAGCAGAGAATTTGTGTTTGTGGTTTGATAAAAAAATAAAAGAGGAGAGTCTTCCACAATGATCAGTGACTGTGCTTTGGGG
Source organism: Mangifera indica (assembly GCF_011075055.1). Taxonomy (NCBI): domain Eukaryota; kingdom Viridiplantae; phylum Streptophyta; class Magnoliopsida; order Sapindales; family Anacardiaceae; genus Mangifera; species Mangifera indica. Next base: position 1,165,518 of record NC_058156.1, read on the forward strand.
ATGGTAATGGAAGAAATAATTGGCTTTGGATTTTTGCTAGTCTTGAATATTTATCTCTCAGTTTTACCCAACATCCTGCCTTAATCCCCAAATGGAACATGTTTAAGCAATCCTTTTTCTTCTGCAACGATCAAAATTTTATTTTTCTGATCCTTTTCATTATGTTTCTCTAAATTGCCTGAGCAGAAATCAGTATGTGAGGAGTAAAATCATCAAGAAAATGTAGTAGGTAGAGTTTGTGATCGGTTTAATAAAACTTTTTGGTTCATATACCTTACTTACAACCATGTTAATCTGCCTGCTAGAGGTTGATATGAGAAAAGAAAGGAATTTTAATGATAGTTTAGATGATCTTAATCAATCATGTTATTGCTACAATAGAGCAATAACAAGAACTTTAATAGCTTTATGAAAGGGTGGCTTTATATATTATTTCATGATATCACTGATTTTTTTTCTGTCTGATCTTTTCCTTTGTGCTTTTCCATATTGTTGCAGTCTGCATGCTCCAGGAGCAGGAGGCACATGCTGCAGAGGTACTTGGTCATTGTTTTAGCAAACATTAATTTACTGTTACAGTAACCTTGTTAATCTTTCTTCACTGTGATTCATTCCATTAATAAATAATTTCCATCCATTCAGTTGGAGCGTACTTTCATTGCTATCAAGCCTGATGGGGTGCAGAGGGGACTGGTAAGATAAGCATTGAATCTATATTCATTGCTCACAAAGCATCGAATCTATATAAGCAACTTAACCAACCCATTTTTGTTGCTCATTTGCATTCAATGGTTGTGCTTAGGCCTAAAATGCATTTAATGAGCCCTAAGTCTATTATCCAACTCCAGAGTTGCTTCTTCTTCTTCATCTCTCTGTCTTTTCTCTATTCCTTTCCCATGTTAATCTGTGTTTAAACATTAATGTTAAAGAATTTATTCAAGTTTTCAGTTGGTTTGTGTGCGTTAATTAATTTCTGATCAAGAATTGGTTTGTGTTTTCCAGATCTCAGAAATCATATCTCGCTTTGAGCGTAAAGGGTTTAAGCTTGTGGCCATTAAAATAGTGGTTCCTTCAAAGGATTTTGCACAGAAGCATTATCATGATCTTAAGGAAAGACCCTTTTTCAACGGCCTCTGCGATTTCCTTAGCTCTGGCCCTGTTGTGGCCATGGTAAGAAGAATTAAAACTAGTATCATTCCATAAGATTTCAACCCTTTTGGCTGCCATACTCATTCAACTCACGCAATGCAGGTTTGGGAAGGAGAGGGAGTTATTAAATATGGTAGGAAACTCATTGGAGCCACAGATCCACAGAAATCAGAACCTGGATCAATCAGAGGTGATCTAGCCATTGTCGTTGGAAGGTATGTTTTTAGAGTAATACTAAATACACTAACAAGAGATAAAAACACGAGATTTTATCTCTAATTCGAAATCATTCAATCACATATAATGCACAACAACATCTAAACCTGTATTTTTACCCATTAATAATGTATGAAGTATTGTTGATGTTTTTTTAACCAGACATAATGTTTCAATTTACATCATCGTTTATGCCGGTGTTTGTATCCATTACCCCCGCATATTACAGTGCCTTGACGATCTTGTGTTTGCATTGCTGTGTAGAAACATCATTCACGGAAGCGATGGCCCTGAGACAGCCAAGGATGAGATCAAATTATGGTTCAAACCAGAGGAACTGGTGAACTACACAAGCAACGCAGAGAAGTGGGTGTATGGAGTCAACTGATAAAGTTTTTTTTTATTCCTTCTTTTTTGTGTTAGAATTAAATTTTTCAGAAGCCCTACATGAAGAGTGAGAGCAGCAGCATAATTTTTAGAATAAATTTGTTCCAGTTGAGGTGAACAATGCAACACCACTGCTCTGCCACAAACAGCCGGCGAAAATAAATTTTTGCAATAATTTATTACATCTCCTTCATTTAAAAAAATTTTGCAAGAAAATTGATTTTTGTGAGTCAATTTGAATTGTTTGAGTTCGAAATTGAACATTGATCAAATTATCAAATTCAAGCTAATTCGATTCAAATATTTAAATTTAAGTTGTTTTTTAACTGATTTTGAACTTTAGCTCGTCAAATTTGAACAGACTCTTTTAATATCTTTAGCAAGACTTTATTTGAGTTCAGTCGAGATTGAATATTGAATATATTTATAAATATTTTCTAAAATGACTAGGATAAGGTAATTTGAAAATTTTTTAATGATTCATTTTTGTATAAAAATATAATAATATTACTTATATTTTCATATGAATTTGTTTTGATTTTTTTTTTTAATATGTTATAGATATTAAAAAAATATTTTTTATTTTGTAATATTTTATGGAAACTGGATTATTTTTACCCAAAATTTGATTAAATATATTTTTATCTTTTATTTATATTAATTTTTTACAATTAATAATTATAAAAATATAAAATTTAGGATCACCCTTAAAATGATGTAATTCGATCGTAATTGTATTTGAGATTAATAATTATATTAATTTTGCAAGAATCACAATTAGATATCGTGATTCGATTTAAATTATATTGTTTAATACAATTTGTTAATCCCCCGTATAATTTAAACCAAATTTGGTTAAGAATACTATACCAGAAGTATTTTCGACCAGATCACATCATCGTAAGTGTAATTTGACTTATATTATATTGAAAATATTATAATAACTATAGTTAGATTCAAACCGAATAGAGTTTGAACTTATCAAACTCATTTTAAAGATGTTCAAATTTGATTTATTTGAGAGAAGTGAAGCTTGAATTAAGTTTTGAGCTCGATTTAATACTAAAATTATATTATTTTAATACGTATTAATCAAAATATTAATAATATCGTTTCAAGATCAGGAGATTTATGAGTTAACTACTCGAAAACTCAAACTTGAGTTTAACTAAGTTCGGTTTGAATTTAACTTTAATAATAATCATTCGAAATAATGTGGGTTAATATTATATTTTTAGTGATTAATTTCCAATTTATCAAAAAAATAATTTTATTAATATTAAGTGATTTAAATAATATTAATCATTTAATAATCCTTTAAAAATATCATTTTTTAAATTTAGTAATGTAAAAGTATTAATGATACAATCCCGAAGGGAAAAAAAAAAAAGCTTTGTCTTAAATAAATAATACTAACCTTATTTTAAAGTGAAAATATTCATTAATAAATTATTAATTTATGTGTTCTAATAAAGATAATTAATTTGTATATAAACATTTTTATTCTTTTGGCGTTGATGACGTGGCGCTTCCTTAACGGTCCTTGACAAAAGCGCCACGTCATCAACGCGGACTTGAAACAAATTACTGAGTTGTAATTAATTTGATTGAAACTTGAATCCGCGGAGTCACCAACCGGCAACCGCTATAAATGCACCTTGTCTCCCCGGCAAACGGTTTACCGTCTACTTCGGCGCCCTGAGTGAAAGGAATATACTCTTTAGGTTTTCTTCTATTTGTCAAAGCAATCCGAAACCCTACCCGTATCTTCAACGAAGTTCTTTCTTCTTTTTTTCCACTCTTTCGAATCGGTAAGTTTATCAGGTCATTCTTTGATATTTATATTAATTGATCTTGCACTTAGTATTCAGCTGTTTTCTTGCCCATCGTGGACGGTTTTCTTTTTTTCTGTAAATTTTTTTAATTTTTTTATGGAACCGTCTAGATATGTTTTTTGTGTGAACTGTAAAGAATGCTTGTTTCAACCATCTGTTTGTGTTGTTGTGGCTGTGTCTATGATGCAAAGAATCTTGTTATAGGTTCATCGAAGTCGCGAATTATTAAGCTGATTTTCTCTGTTTGAATGGTTAACTTATTTTTCCGTTTAGGTCGTTAGTAGGTTTAGTTCCTTTTATCAATCGAAATTTTATTGAATTTATACATTAAATCCTAATTTTTGTGATCCATGTCAGATGGCTGCTAAACCTCTCTCTGCAAAGGCAATTGCCCTTACAGAAAAGAAAATGGACATGACTTTAGGTATGTTATAAGCAGTGCATGTTTCCCAATATTTGTTTTCATGATTTTGCATTTGATTTATTGATTCCTCGTTGATTTGTTTTGCTTTAATTACTGTAGATGATATAATTAAAATGTCAAAGAACACTGCAGCAACTAAAGCTAAGCATCAGCGAAGGCCTCTGGTAAGAAACTACTCTGTTTGCAAGCATATTTAATCATGTGGTTTCTTGTATTGGTGTAGATTTTTTATATCTGGTTAATATCTTGGTCTATTTTATTTTCTGGCAGAACAAAAGTCAGAAAATTGTTAATGATGCTATTCAGGATAAGGCTTTAAAGGTTAGACAGTATATGGGCTCAAGATCCTCTGTGAGACAGGTATGCTAGCATAGCTTCTTCCAGTGGTATCACATAGCATGATCTGGCTTTGTAGATAAATTCTAATACCTTCTTTTCAATAAATGGTTATAGGGTGTTCTTGCTCAGAGAAGGTCAAATTTCCAGAAAAACCATTTTCCACTTGCAAATGAGGCTGCAAGGAAAGCCATAGTGGCTCCTGTCCAAAATAGAGTTTTTAATGGTAGCATGGTGGCAAATAAAATGAAAAGATCAAGGTATGAAGTCACTTTATGTAAGCTTATGTTATCAGCAAATTTTAGCTAGAAACAGTTGGAATAATTGGCTGGTATTGGCATCATTAATTGCCCATCTAATGACATGTATTATCACATTTTCAGGTAAATCTTGGTTCTATAATATCAATAGTCTCTTCCATGAGCTTTGGGTTAATTTATGTCAACTCACATTGTAGTAGAAGTTCTGATATTGCGAGTTATTTTAAGCATAGACATGCTGTTCATACGATAAAGAGTAGTATCTCTGCATAATAGTCCTCATAAGTGTGGTGTGAATAGCTCATCCCTTTGATTAAGCAGCACGTATTATTAGGCTATTGGTATTGTCTTTTGGAGATGCTATCATAGTTAGTTGGCTGTGAAAGCTACGGATCATTGGTGATGGGAAAGAAGATACCATTCACAGGGACATTGTTTAAAATGTAAAATAAGCTTGATAAATTGTGCAAGCTTTCTATTTTAGGGAGAGCTATGATTTGCAACACTTGGCAAAATGCAGGATATATTAGGTGGTTGGATACCTTGATAGATCTCCATGTCATACTTGATGTGGACAAGTTATTTTGTGGTTATACTATTGGGCATGGCATTTCAATTTATAGGTATCTTGATACTGGATTTGTGTTTTCTGAGGAGTTCTATTCATGTTGTCTTCACCTGTATTATTAATATATCCTAGGATTGTACTCCAGGAGGAATTTTTTTTACCCATGTTTCCTCCTGGTTTATCCTTTTCGCTGTAGACCTTTTTCTAAGAGGAATTTGGCGTCTTTCAGATATTTTGATGAGTTTGGAAGATAATCATGGGGGGTATGCATTACTTCATTCACCTTGTGCTATTTTTTTCTGGAGATCTGACCCTGGAAGATACTTGGTTTATTGATAGTGTCTTTATTTCTTTTCACCTGCTTCATAGGTGATTGGGTTGCCATTTGCCTTAAGATGTTGGGTTGGAACTGACAAAACTGATAAAGATGCTTAGACGAATAATAATCTGAAATCTGGTTTCTGGGTGAAACTAAGCATTTTTGTGCATTCAATAATTGTAACCAAATGGAAGAATAGTGGAGTATTATAAAAGTTAAATGCGAGCATTTTAGGTATTTAGATGTGGTAGTAGAAGTTGAGGTTCTGCTAATACAATTTGAAGCTTTTGTGGCTGGTTTGTTGCTCAGGTTGTTTACTAGATGAGTTTCCTGGGAGGAAGTTTTCCTTCTTTTGGATGCTTGTAAAATTGTTCCCTTTCATTTTCCCAATTCGCCTGTATCATGGAGGTCTTTTTCTGTTCTTTGTGATATGAAAGCATTCTCTTTTCACTGTGAAGCTTGAACACCTCAGAGCTGTGTTCTGTGATTGGAAACTTTTGAGGAACAATAGAAAAGTCTTCCCCGTTCTTGAAGTGCCTCTTTTGTCCTGGAATGATTTGTCTGATCTTTCTGTAAGTTTGATTTAATATGGGTCACAATGGTAAGACTCTCAAATATTGATAGAAGTGGATCTATATTATGTTCTGGTTTTCAAGTGATTTGAGCAATGATGATATCTTGGATGGTAGTTATTTCTCATAGCAGAGGAGGCTTCCTAATATTATATTTCTGTTTCAATTCTTCAATCAATTTTTTTATTTGCATATTCAGGGTTGGAGCTATGCCAGTCCAGAGGAAAGCTGCAAATGGGAGTTTTGTTGCTAAGGTACCATTCCATTTCACTGGGTATTGCACTTCCCAGAAAATTTACTTAAGATACATTAAACTCCAGTTCTATGATAAATAGATGCAGATAATGATTTTTCAGGAAATCTTTTTTTCTGGTTGAATGGTTACATAAGTCTGACAATGAGTGAATTTTATCATAGCCTTGGTTGTGCATGTGCTTGGCATTCTTTGGGGGGTTTTTTGGAACTATATTTTGCAGGGTTAAATTCATAGAAATGAACTTACTGTTAATCTAATTTGTGAAGTTTGACACGCTGCATCAATCTCACCTGTGCTGTTTAGATTCGAACTAGTTTAGGTTTACCATTTAATTAGGAGTTGGCAGATTTTGATGATCGCATCTTCTGTGTTCGTCAAAGCAGAAGGACAATGCAGTGCCTAAGCAGCAGAGGCTTCAAACACTGGATTCACTTTTTGCCAACATGAAGGAGCAGAGGATGAGGGTTTTTGCACATCAGACCAATGGCAGTCTTCAACGCCAGAACAACGGTGGTGTACAACATAACAGGGAAGGCCGGCCAAGGCTGCCTTGGGCAAGAGGCCGATTGGGCAACTAATGCATGCAAATAGTTGGTATTTCTTTTTAGTGCAAGGGCTGAATTCTTACCTAGCTGGTTCAAGTTGAAAAAAACTATTTTTTTCCCCCCTTTTTAATCTCATTGTCTGTGTCCTCCACATTTTGATAAAAAAATTCATGTTACCTGGTTCATCTGATCAATGTATAGCAGGTCTTTTCTTGCTTTATACTCTGTTACATAAAAAGTAACATGGATGCTGCAACCCCATCTCGGGCTCACAGATTCTAGCACCCACTATCATGTAGTTGAATTGCCCATCGAATTATGTATTAAAAAATTATTTTCCTGTATTGTATGTTATTATATTTTTTAATAAATAAAATAATAAAAAAATTTAATTAACATATTATTATTTTATAAAATATCATAAATATTTCTAAAATTTTAATATTTCTTCATATGTATAAACTATTATATCATCATCAAATTAAAAGGGTACATTGATTTATATATTTATTAAATTATATTAATTAGATATATTTTAATTTATATGGTATGATAGGATAAACATCATAAGATGGATACTGTGAATAGTAAGATATTAATAATCATACCCATTTTTATATGTAGCATGGCCAGGATTGAATTCAAATTGAGTTCGTTCAAACTCAAATTTAAGTTTAGTTTGAATAAATTTAAAATGAGTCAGTTTTATACGAGTTTGGTTAAGTTCAAATTATTTGTTAAATTTTTTAATTAAAAATTTTATTATAAAATAATATCATTTTAACAACGAAAAATTAATTAAGTAACATTTGAATCGAATTTATATTTAATTTTTATGAGTTTAATAAATTTAAACTCAATTATATATAAATTGAGTTAAATTTAAATTCAATTTAAATCTACCCATAGAGTTGCCTGGGTCATATGGAGCAATTCAACGTCAACTCATTGCTGGAGAAAACAATAATTTATCATCGTTAGCTTCAGCCTCGGGAAAAAGAACCGCTTGAATCGGCGCGGCTTGCATTGCAGGTCTTAGCATCGGCATCAGCATTCAGCAATGAAGTGAGCTGGCGGCCTTCCTAATTGCATGGATCCCCGTGTAGAACAAACCAAAAGCAATCCAAGTCAAAATATTAGAGATGCTCAAAATCACTTAATTAAATTGGTTTATCGATTTTTGGAATGGAATTAAATTTTCAGTTTAAAAAAATTATAAACTAAAACTAAATCTATTTAAAAATTAATTAATTCTAAATTAAATTAAAAATATTAATTAATCAAATCAAATTGAAAAATTGATAACGAAATAAAAAAATTAATTTTTTTATATTTTAAAACTAATATTCAAATCAATTTTTTAAATAATCTATTTTTGATTTAAAAATTAGTTTAGTTCAATTATTAGATAATTTCGAACACTCTTATTAATCATACAAGGAGAAGTTTGGTTATTATTTCTTTGCCAATTATTGCACGAAATTTAAATTATTCATTGAATTTTTATTTTTGGGCAACCAAAGACTTTATTTGTATTAATTAGATAGATAAATTCGAAATAGAATGATTGAATCTATAATTATTATATTAAATAAATTAAAGTTTCACAAATTTGTTAAGAGGTTTGAACTCAAATTTTCTCTTCGCAAATTTAATACGTAGAGCCCATTATTCATTGGATTGGATAGTGAAGTGTTACAAGAACATATCTTCAACTTGTGTGCTGTCTTCTGCTAGTTCAAGTTAGTTGTTATAAACTGTAAGTCGGTTGGCTGGGTCGGTGGAGATTCAAGGAATTATAATTTTTAAATATAAAATTATTTTTAGAAAAATAAAAAGGAGCCCACTCTTCTCCTTCCTTCCCTCCTTCCTTCCTTTTTAGTAAATTACATTATACAAGTCAACAACAGGCCGGTCTTCTTCCCCATGGTAAGCTTACATCTGTAAAAGCTTGTTTGGAATACAAGATGCAAAGAACATGCAAAAGTCAAACTTTGCGGAGAAAAAAGATTTGATTTTTTTTAACCTTGGTTGACGGTGCTCGAAAGAATAAGGCCTTTTTCCTTTTTCAAAGCTCATTGATAAAGCCAAACTATTCGATTCGTTTTTGTCCTTTTGTTTGCATTCTAAGGCGAGGCGCTTCCAGCGGCAATTGCTGGACCATTCCCGCAATCACCATTTGCACTTACGTGTACGACACATCCACCGCCGTTTCGGAATCGAAACTCACAGACACCATAAAGATAAATATTTTCTTTTAAAAAAGACCCATTATTTTAGATATTATCTAAATTTTATGCCTTTGAATAAATTCTGCATTATCTTCTCCCCTTTTTCTGCCCTTTTTCTTATCCTTTCAACACTTCATCACCCACTTTAATTTTTTAACATGTTTAGCCTATGCTTAATGTTTTGGATGCTTACAATATAACAAACAACAAACATTTGACATAGTTGCCCCAAAGGGATGGGCTTTTCAGATGGAGAGTTTGAGATCAAATCTTTCTGATGACATATGAAAACAAAAGTTTTGATTTACGTTTGATCTGTTCGAAGTGGTTGGTTTTTGAAATTTTTTACATTTTATCAATTAAAACATATTAATTAAAAGTTTTCTCGATGTCAACATGACAATTATATTGATTTTCAACTGAGTTATTGAAGTGAAATTTCAACTCAGAATCATGTCATTTGATTTGAAATATAGATTCGACCCACCCTTATTCCTTGGTGTTAGAATATATTATTTCTTATATTAGATTATCTCTTAAATATATAATTTCTTAGATTAGTAAATATTCTAAATATATGTTTTATTATAAGTATAAATTCATATATTATTCAAACAATTTAATATATTAGAAATACATTTTTTTTTTTTTTTATAGTTTAACATAGTATCAGAGTTGAGCATCTTGCTGACATTTCGATTAGGCTTGCTCATGTCTTCGTCTTCACGTGTTTGAAAAGTGGAAAGATGAATTTATTTGGTTTATTCACGTCTTCACCTATATAAAGAGAAGTTTATCATATTCACTCACACCTTCACCTATATAAAAAATAGAAAGATGAGTTTATTAGATCTACTCAAACTTGCTTTCACCTAGGTGAAATATGGAAATATAAGTTTAAAAATTCAATTAAATAAATTATTTGCTGACTTAATTTAAGGAGGTGCTAGAATATTTTTTAATATATTATTTCTTGTATTAAAATATAATTTATTAGGTTAGCAAATACTCTGAATATATGTTTTCCTTTTTTACATTATTATATATTAATTTGTATTTACTTATATAAGATATATGATAGGTATAAATTCATGTATCATTCAACTAATTGAATATACAAGACATTCAAAATTGATTCATATTTTAACACTTGGTATATTATTGTATTCAGTTCCAATTCATCTAAACGAACCCAAAATTTAAAACTGTTTGAAGTAAAACTGAAAATGAGCTGAGTCGAGCCTGAATAGGGCTTAGTTTGTTTTGGATTGGGCTTGGCTTGGGTTCATATTTGGACTCATCAAGCTCGCTCACTCACATATTTGTGATAGAGTTTATACTCGTTGTCTTGGGCTTGTGTTTGGGCTAGTCCGAGCTAAACTCATTTTGAGCCCAACACAAGCTCACTATAAATCTATTCCTATCTTTAGATAAGGTTGGAAACAATGTCGTTTGCTAAAAGTTTAAGCAAGTCATGTTTGACTTATGAGCCAAGCGATCTGAGCACGACTATAGTTTCGATTCGGGTTCAGGTTTGTTTCTGGTTATACTTTTCAACTTGTACTCAAGTTCATATTTGTTGTCTCAGGTCCATGTTCAGGCTAGTTTGAGTTAAATTTATTTTAAATTAGAATAAACTTGCTTTGAATCTAACCCTAATTTGAAGACAAGTCAATTTAAAGAAGTTGAAGGGCAAGAACTTGTAAAAAAATTATCAAATCATATGATAATATATCTTTTTGTATATTTAATTATAAATTAAAAATAAAAACTCATGGATCAAAGACATTTTTTATTGACAAAAAAGCCCTTGGCACACATGCAGTGGTAAAGGGTAATAGAGTAAACTCACTAAGCATCACCAAGCACGACAGAGCCCGAGAAAGCAGCAACTCCCCTCTCCGGTCACGTAATCTCAGCAGTTAACCTGGATTGAAGTGCACGCTTCTACCAATGAAACAGCTCCACGTGTCTGCCCTGGTTTTCCGTGAATTGATTGCCTTTCCCATTCCCATTCCGCCAAGATTTCCCTATAAATCCTCCTTTCTTTTTCTCTCTTTTATCAAGTTCAAGTCTTCTCAGCTCAACCCATCACTTCAAAATTTTGTAAAATTCTCTTTTTTTTCACTTATTTCTATTACTTCTTTTCTCTTCTTCAAGTTTCAATTTCAATTTCTGACATGTCTAAGAGCGTTTTGGTCACCGGAGGCGCCGGTTACATTGGGAGTCATACGGTGCTTCAGTTGCTGTTGGGCGGTTACAAAACTGTTGTCGTTGATAATATGTATAACTCTTCTGAAATCGCCGTCTCTAGAGTGAAGCAACTAGCCGGTAATTTCGGGAGCAATCTTACTTTTCACAAGGTTGGTTAACGCAATTGTAATTTCTTTTTCAAATTCTTTTTGGTTTTCTGTAGAACCGTTGGGAATTTTTAATCTGAAACTTCAATTTTTTAATATAATTTTTCCGCAAACTGTTTTTTTATTCGCGCCAAAAGTTTAGTTGGGATTATGTGTTTTAATTAGAGAGATAACCAGTCCATTAGTTGTTCGATGAAATTAACGAATAAACTTGCTTGCATTCAACTGATTTTATGGCTCACCCCTATAGTTAGAATAATCTATCAATTGGGTTTTTTTTTTTCTATTTTTTGATTCTGGGGTTTCTTATGATTAATTTTATAATTATTTATTGCAGAAATTAATGGTTCTGATGTTAAAAATTAATGCTTATTTGCAGTTTGATCTCCGGGACAAGCCAGCGCTGGAGAAATTGTTTTCCGAAACAAAGTACTGTCCTACTTCCCTGATAAGCTTTATCCTTCTCTGTTGTCAACTATTAGCTTTCTAGAAACTGGTTGGTTCTGTCATGTTTCCTACAAATGCGCTGTTGCCTGTATATGTTCTCTTTGTCAGTATTCTTCCCATTGCCAGCACGTTGCATGTGGATCATTGCATGATTGTCTCATCATGTTGGTCCTCATCAGAATTAGATTTTAGACAATGAAAATCAATTTTATAATACCTATGAAAAAGTAGCATGAAAAAAAATCATGATCAAACATTTTTGTTTGATTTGACTTGGTTAGATTTTAACACCTGAAAATTGTACAAGAAAAAAAATATCTACATGTGGTTGATCTTCTGTTTTGTTAGCTCAGTAATTTTTTTCTTGTTTGAATTTCAGGTTTGATGCTGTCATTCACTTTGCTGGACTGAAAGCGGTCGGGGAAAGTGTGCAGAAACCACTACTCTATTATAACAACAATCTTATGGGCACAATTATTCTTCTGGAAGTTATGGGTGCCTATGGGTGCAAAAATGTATGCTTGGCATAATATTTATCCTTACTTAATGAATCCATCATCACTTGTATAAGTTACTTTCAAGTTTCAAGTGTTTTTTCCATCAAATGCTTTCACTAAATTATCAGTGTTACGGTTTTCATGACTATTGCTCTCCTTACTGTTATGGTACCAGTAAGCTGATGTATCTTTAAAATTTGAAACATTTCAGCTGGTTTTTTCATCATCAGCTACTGTCTATGGTTGGCCAAAGAAGGTCCCATGTACGGAAGATTTCCCCCTGCAGGCAGCAAACCCTTATGGGCGCACCAAGGTATGTATCCATAACACCTAGAATGTGAATGCTTCGTAATGGTAAGCATATATGAACATTTGGCATCATTTATAAATTTGCTGCTTTAGATGTGTGGTTTGTTAAAATATTAAAATGCTTTTTTGTTTGTAAACTTTTATCATTAAGTGTCTTATATTTAACTTTTTATAAGAATCTGACCTGGTTCATGTTTCAGCTTTTCATTGAAGAGATATGCCGTGATATCCATCGTTCAGACCCTGAATGGAAGATTATATTACTAAGATACTTCAACCCTGTTGGTGCACATCCAAGTGGGGAAATTGGTGAGGATCCACGAGGAATTCCAAATAATCTTATGCCTTTTGTGCAGCAAGTTGCTGTTGGTAGGCATCCAGCCCTGACAGTTTATGGAACTGATTATTCAACCAAGGATGGCACTGGGGTATGCTTTTCAAATATGCTTTCTGTATTAATGTTTGAATTATCTGTCCATACACGGCATAAAATGCAAATTGACGATTGATTTAAATGGTCTTTCAGGTTCGGGATTACATTCATGTTATTGATTTAGCCGATGGCCACATTGCTGCATTGCAGAAGCTTGATGATCCTAGTATAGGTATGTGTTCAAATCAATACATATTTTCTGTTTAAATCTTAATTTGCCATTTGCGGAAGCTTAAGTAGATCAGGTGCTTAGTAATTCCATTCTTGTCATCAATATTTGTATTTGCTACTGAATGATGGCATATTAGATACTGAAATCAATTTTTATATTTGATATTGAATGATGGCATATTTGATATGTTAAGCATTTGAAGGGTATCTAAATACCCATGAAATTGCTTAATACACTATATGCCATAAGAATATTTTGTCACTCATTATAGTGGTGGTGTTGAGTCATCTCTTTTTTATTTTAATTACAGTTCCTTCACTAAAAGTTGCTGGCAGATTACATCTGGTTTTAGTCCTGGTTTGTTGTATTATCTAGAAATCAGATATCTTAAGGCATACATCTGGGTTGTGTCCATGGTTAATATATTGTATATATATTTTTTTGGGGCATATCTTGGTTCATGTTTGGAATTTGAATTTTGTGCCGATAAAATTTGCTTTCATTCCTCTTGAGAATATGGATTCCTCGGTTATCTTGCAGATTTTGTAGTTTTTTAATAGCACATATAGGGCTCAGTTTCTTGACTCTTCAGTGTTGTGGGAACTCTTGAATTTTGAGGTTGGTCCTGATGAGACATTTCTCTTGACAGGTTGTGATGTTTTCAACTTGGGAACTGGGAAAGGAACATCAGTTTTGGAGATGGTTGCAGCATTTGAAAAGGCCTCTGGAAAGGTTTTATATGTTCTCTAATCTTATTTTCTTAAGCTGAAGTTGAAATATGACTCTCCAGTCTTCTGATATCTTGTTTTGTACCTATTCCTTGAATTAATAAGGCATACCATTGGAAGAACCTGTATCTTATTTGGCATATTACATTATGCTGTTTTTTCCCTTAATTAATGCTTTTCATTGACTGGATGCTTCAGAAAATTCCTACTGTAATGGCTGGAAGGCGACCTGGTGATGCTGAAATTGTTTATGCATCAACAGAGAAAGCAGAACGGGAATTGAATTGGAAGTAAGTTCTAAAATCTATGCATATCTATCCTTTGTTAGGCTTTCGAATACTTGCCATGGAGAATGCTGTTCTTTGTAACATATTCAATGGCAATAATTGTGAATTGTATAATTCATATCTTTTAGGGCAAAATATGGCATTGATGAGATGTGTCGGGATCAGTGGAACTGGGCAAGCAAGAACCCTTATGGCTATGAAGCTGCTGACTCTAGTAACTGATAGTTGAGATTCATCATCGTAGTTTAACTTCAGTGTCTCTAGTTGTCATTTCTGTAAACTATATTAGCATATATACATTAGAAGATATTTAATCCGAGAATCATCTATAGAGCATCCAAGCGGTGTTGATGCTGCTGGGTTGCTTTTCTTCTGGTGTAAAAATTGCAGTAGATATGTATACTATGCAGTAAATTGTTATCCCTAAGCATATGTAGGTGCACATTAGTATCACCAATTTAAGTGAAATATTTTTCTCTCTATAATGATCAATTCGAGCTTGAATTTAAATTTGTTCGAACTGATTGGAAACGTTGTCGGTGGAATGAAAAATTCATACTTGTTCTTTAAGTTGCACTGTTAACTGTTTTTGTTGACCTCTTGCATGGATTTGTCCTATCAACTTTTACAAAGTGTTATGAAATGGCTTTGCCGATCTATTGCTCTTATATAATAAAGTTGGCCGCATAACTCCCATAATCCTACCGTGTTTATCATACTTAGGGTAAATATCAAGCCAAAATGAGTCTGAATATGGGTTGATTCGCACTTGATTCTAATTTATAATGGGTAATTTGAGTTTGAGTTTGAACTCTTTTAAGTTAATTAAAAATGTTATTAATAGGATAAATGATATCGTTGAAAGAGAAGTTGAAGTTATAGCTTGAGTTTTATATAAATCGCATCGAACATCAAGTTGAGTTGGTTTGGATCCAATACTAGTCATCTTTAAATTTGTGAATCCTAAAGGTGGATTCGAGGTTAGTTAAGTCTGAATAAAGATTGATTTAAGTTCAATTTGAATCTATAATTTCAATTCAAGTTTATTTATACTAATATACAATATTATTGGAAAATTGTTGTGTGGTGAATAGTATTGTTGGCTATGCTGATAAACAATGTTATTGAATGGTAAATAATATAATTGAAAAAATAAATGTGTCGAACTCAAATTAAACTGTCAAAGAGAAATTCTAACGTAAGTTTGACTTGTTTGAATCAAATTTAAATTCAAATTCAAGCTAATTCGGTTGGAATCCATGGACTCAAACTGCCTGAAGTGTACTGTTGGTCCGAATATCGTGGCCCCATGAAATGACCCAACAAACATTCGGTGCCCCACCCTGCACTTTGGAGGGCAACCGAACTCATCATTTCAACGGTCGAGAACAAAGAGTCAAGAATTTAAAAAACGATTTTGATCAGAAAGGTGTGTTGATTCTTTAAGCAAATTCCAAATTGTGCCGTTGGGTTTAAAATATTTGAGCAATCATGGGTGGACCATGCTTGGATTGAAACGGGTCGGGTACCATCTTCACATTTTGGTCAAGACTCAATTATGATAACGGCCATGATTCAATTTCATGCCGACACATTTTTTTATCTTATTTTTTAAATAAAGACAAAAAATAGATTAATTATGAAAATGTAAAAATTTAGAAAAAACCCTAATAATTATAATTAAATAAAAAAGTAACAATTAGAAGTATAGATAACACAAATATAATAAGACTTTATATAGAATTTATTTATTTTCCAACATAGAAGCTTATTATCACTATTTTAAAATCCATATCGGAATGGTTAGTTGAACCAATTTGATCGGACTTGGTAGTCAATTTAATCATGTCGGACAAGTCTACATGCTTGCTTTTTGTTAACTATAATATGCTTAGGTTATGTTCGATTCTTCTATTGAACTTTATCTTTGTAAGAAAATTTGATAGGGCTTTAAAAAAAGATGATTTAGTTTGATACTCTACGAGCCTTGTTTAACTATCACTTGTTTGTGTTGACCACCCGTTGGATAGGTCGAGTTTAAATTATTTTCAGATTCTCATTTGAGAAGTTGTTTCTTCTAAAGGAGATTATTAAGTTTGATTTTTTGCAAGTTTTGTCTACCTGTAACTTGTTTGTGCTAATCTTTGTTAGATAGGTCAAGTTTAAATTATTTATAGATTCTCCTTTGGAGAGTTGGTGATTTCTTTATTTTTATTTAGCAAAAATAAAAACTCAATAGTTAGAATTTCATAAAGGCCAAAAGACTATTTCCCACCCAAGTTTTAATGCAAATATAAATGTATATTTGCAGGGTTTCAAAAACCCAAATACCTATCTATTAATCAACTGCTATTAAATTTTTTTGTTAGAACTAAGGGCAAAATCGTTATTTTATTAATAATATTAAAAAATATAATTTATTTTATTTTCTCCTCCAAATTTTGAAAACTAATATTTCATCACCCATACTCAACTTTGAAAAGTAACTCACACCCCCCTTACGCCCAAATTCTTAGGGTCTGTTACAAACTCCAATGACGACGATAGTGACAGTGGCGGCCAATCGGTTTCAATGTTAACCAACCATTTCAGCCTCCCCCTTTATTGTCGCCGACAAAGCCAATGAAGCTTGAAGATGAAAAGGTTTCAGATGACAAGAATCAATCCTGTTTGTGGCTGGAGAAAAGGTCTTCATCGATGGTCATCTAGATCTGAAGTTGAATCAATAGAAAATGCGATGAATTCTCGTCGTCTAAAGCCGATTCGATGAAGCCTTTTCTTCTTTCGGCTTTGTCAGCCTTTATTTGGTGTCATCGACGATAGTAGAGGGAGACGCACAAAATGATGATTGACATCAAAATCGATTGGTTGCAATTGTTGTTGTTGTTATTGTCGTTGCCGAAGTTTACAATAAATCCTAGGAATTTGTTTAGGGGGGAGTTATTTTTCAAAGTTTAAATCAAGGGTAAAATGCTAGTTTTCAAAATCTGAAAGAAAAAAATGAAATAAAATTATATTTTATTAATATTATTGATAAAATATCAATTTTATCTTTAATTCTATCAAAACTTTAATTGCAATTAGCCCATAAATTAAAACTTGTGTGAAAAATAATCCTTTGGCCTTCATAGAATTAGATATTTATTTTCTATTAAATTAATTCACTTTTTTTCACACACACACACAACCACACACACACACACACAACACACACATATATATATATATATATATATATATATATATATATATATATATAAAAGTAGTTATATCAATTTTTTAAGCTTTATTACAAGTAGATTGAAATTTATATCAATATTTTACTTTAATAATTGTAAGTAGCAATTAAAAATTAAAATAAAAAGGCTAAAAGACTTATTTTTTATCCATCCAAGGTATAATGAAATCTTAAACTTTTATCTTTTAACTTTCAAAAATTCAAACATCCATCTATGAATTAAAATCTATTAAATTTTTTAGTTAGAGTTAAGGGTAAAATCGTTATTTAACAATAATATTTAAAAATAAAAATTTATATCATTTTATTCATTAATTTAGAAAATTAACAATTTTCCCTCAAAATTAAGTTTTAAAAAGTGATATTTTCCTCTTGCCTGAGGTTTCCAATTTTGTTGGAGAATTTTCGACCAACTATGGCCGATCTCTCTCCCTCCCAATGTCGTCTCTTCTTCTAGTGTTTAATATCGGATCAACGATATCTAAATTCAATGAAATCTAGATAAAATCTAGATACAGAGTCAAAACTTTTTGTTTGGATCTTCGTCATCTAAATGAAGTTGATTTCGTCTGAATAGATGACGATGACGGTCCAGATGAGGTCGATCTCCTCTCTGGACAATCATCATCATTGTCTAAGCAAAACCAATTTCATCTAGATGATGAAGATTCAGACAAAGAGTTTCAACTCTTTGTTTAAATTTCATCTGAATTTTATTGAATCTAGGCATTGTTAATCCGATATTGAGCACCGAAGGGAGAGACAACACTGGGAGGGAGAAAATTCATTGACAAAATTGAAAATCTTAAGTAGAGGAAAAATGTCACTTTTCAAAATTTAATTTTAAAAGAAATTATTAATTTTTTAAATTAAGAAAATAAAATAATATAAACTTTAAATATTATTGTTAAATAATAATTTTACTTTTAACTCTTATTAAAAAATTTAATAATTTTAATTTATGATTGAATATTTAGGTTTTTAAAAATTTCGTTGGGTGGGACTAAGTCTTTGGCCAAAAAAAAAATTAGTTGAAGATATGGAGGCCTAACATGTTACTAAGCAACGAAAATCTCGTGACTCGTGAGACGAGAATCTTGTAAGGGTAACCGGCTCTGTAGCTCCACTGTGGTATTAGCCAGTCACCGGTTCAGCTCTTTTCGTTTCAGTACAAAAACGCCAAACCAACGCACAAGAAAACGCGTTTTATTTACATTTCCACCACCACCCCTTTTTTTTCAAAATTCAAAATTCGAAATTTCTGTGTCTTTCGATATCGTGACGGCTAAGCTGATTAAATCTCAGATCTCGCCGTTTACTCTCCCGAGTTTTCAGATCCAGTCGATGATCTGAATCTGACGTCTATCTTCTACCGCAGTTAAGCTTTCTGCAATGGAGAACTTGATTACTTTGGTTAACAAAATTCAGAGAGCTTGTACGGCTCTTGGTGACTATGGAGAAAATAGTGCGTTGCCAACTCTTTGGGACTCTCTGCCGGCGATTGCCGTTGTCGGTGGACAGGTCAGCTTTATACTTTTTTTTTGAAAAATTATTTTAACTGTTCTATTATGTCGAGCTTTAGGTTTTTTTTTTTGGTTTGATCTGAGCTGTGCTTTGTTCAACAGAGTTCAGGAAAGTCTTCGGTGTTGGAGAGCATTGTCGGCAAGGACTTTTTACCTCGTGGATCTGGTAATATAAATGAAGATTTTGATACTTGTGATGATGCTTAACTTACTGTGTTTATTTATTTATATATGAATTGAGTAACATTTGTAAAATATGTAGGGATTGTTACGCGGCGTCCTCTGGTTTTGCAGCTTCATAAAAGCGAGGAAGGATCGAGAGAATATGCTGAATTTCTTCACCTCCCTAGAAAACGATTCACTGATTTTGGTACAAATTCTTGTTTTCTTATGAACATTTGATCGTGTTTTTAGACTTGATCAGTAGTTGTCAGTTTTGTTTAGACTTTGGTGCAATTTTTTATTCTATTTCTCATGTTAATTGGGGCTATAATTAATTTCTGTAGCGGCTGTGAGGAAGGAGATACAAGATGAGACTGATCGAGAGACTGGCCGTAGCAAGCAAATTTCTAGTGTGCCAATTCATCTGAGCATTTATTCTCCTAATGGTAATTATTGTGCTACGTTGTTTAAGCATTGTTTTTAGTCTCTTTAGTGCAGTCTCAGTATTGGGTTTGATTTTATGAAGCCTTATTTTTGGGCTTTTAGCTTCATTTAAGGTTATACACTCGGTTAAATGTCCGTCAAACATATGTTTCTTTTAACCCCAAAGTGGGGGCTTGAATGGTATGACGTTTGATGTCTAAATATTTGTGCTTTTTTGAACTTTGACAGTTGTCAACTTGACTTTGATTGATCTTCCTGGACTCACAAAAGTTGCAATTGGTAAGTTTAATGATTTTTTGGATATTGTACTTGAATCCTGCACTTTCATGCATTCTTCATGTTTAGTAGCCTTATGAAAATATAAGAGAAGAGATGAAATCTAAGAACCCCATTAGCAGTTGTAAACTTTAATATCTACTTTCCTTTCCTCAATGAAGTCACAAAAATTGTCAGCTTAGCTTAAGTAAGTGCTATTTCCTAAGTAGTTTGGTTTGCTACATAAAATATCTTTTCTTGTTCTGTGCCATGCAGGATCATATTTTATGTTGTTTTTTATAATGGAAAATTGAAAAGAGCCTTAATCCTCATTATGCTCCATATTATATAGTATTAAAAGATTGTCTTTGATAAATACAGAGGGTCAACCAGACAGTATTGTGCAAGATATTGAGAATATGGTTCGCTCCTACATAGAGAAGGTAATTACATTCCAGACTGGAATTATGTTGTATGCTTTGGAATACTAATTAACCTGGATGAAAATTTTACTTCTGTTGAGATGATTTATTTCTTAGCTAATATTGTTGAAATTAAGTTATGACTGTTCTAGGAGAAAAAGCTAATTATCTTTTCTGTATCTTTTACACAGCCAAACTGTATAATTCTTGCAATTTCACCAGCCAACCAAGATCTTGCCACATCTGATGCAATCAAAATCTCCCGAGAGGTAGACCCTACAGGTAATTTTTATATTTCTTTCTAGGAAGCTACAGCCTTTGTTTTTATTTGTGCCAAATATTTGCAGATTTCTGACTTCTGAGTATGTTTATGTCTAGCTAAGAAAAAAAAATCCTGTAAATGCTCAAAAAATTTGCAAGTCTTATTGTTATCTGCCATCATTAGTGAAATTTATTAAATCTTTAACCTGAACTTAAATGTTGATGCTTTTTCACAGTGTTTGTTGCAGATGATCCTTAGTACTTTATTCATCTTTTGTAATTATTTCAGGTGACAGGACCATTGGGGTCCTTACAAAGATTGATCTTATGGACAAGGGTACTGATGCTGTTGATGTAAGTCAGATTAATTTCTTTTCCACTGGCATTTAGTGATTAGTACTAGTTTCTACTTAACATCTTATTTTCCCATGTAAAACCGTCTTTAATGATACATGAATGTTTTTCTTGTTTGATATTGGTATAACAGGATCTAAATTGTCACTGATGCTCCACTTCAACTGTAAAAATATCTATTAAATGAGCATTTGTATAATCATTATTGCAGCTGGCTCATGTGATGCTGAAATAGCTGAACTCGTTTTAATTTCCTCCTTCTCCTCCACCTGACTTCCACTGTCTTCAAGTCATCTAAAGTGTTTTTCTTTTTGGTTTGTCTGATATTAAAAGGAGATAAATGTTGCCCTGCGATTACAGTTTTATTGTTTGAAATGCACCTATCTGCCCAGGATTGTGTCAACATTCTATTTATCATGCTGTGATGTTATAGTTTACATATAAAAGCATTAAATGCCTTTTGCATTATCACCTCCTGAGTTATATTTTGGCTTGTTTAGATATTGGAAGGAAAATCATATCGGCTAAAATTCCCATGGGTGGGTGTTGTGAATCGCTCCCAAGCGGATATCAATAAGAATGTTGACATGATTGCAGCTCGGCGTAGAGAGCGTGACTATTTTTCTAATACCCCTGAGTACAAGCACCTTGCACACAGAATGGGTTCTGAGCATCTAGCAAAGATGCTTTCAAAGGTAGACAAATGACATTCTGAGATTTTAATAATGTTTTGGTTGGATACAATTGAAATGTTTGTTTTGTTCTACACATTTGCTTCAGTAATAATAACTCTAAAGGATTGTGGTTATATCTCAGCATTTGGAAACTGTAATCAAGTCCCGAATCCCAGGCATCCAGTCGCTTATTAACAAAACAATTGCAGAGCTAGAAAGTGAATTGAGTCGCCTTGGAAAGCCAATAGCTGCTGATGCAGGAGTAAGTGAACATTTCTTGTTTTGTTTTTGGCAACTTCATTTTAAAGTGTTTCTCAATTATAAAATCTGCTGTGATCACTGATGATAGATGCATATGACATGTAGGGAAAGCTATATATGATCATGGAGATTTGTCGTCTTTTTGATCAAATATACAAGGAGCATCTTGATGGAGTGTATGCATATTACTTTGTTCTTTTCACCTTAATTCTTACTGGCTTCACGCTTTATTCCTTTTATAGTTGATCAATTCACTGGTCAAAAAGTTTCTTTTATTCATTATTTTGTTTTTTTCCACAGGCGTCCTGGTGGTGACAAAATTTACTATGTTTTTGATAACCAGCTTCCTGCTGCTCTTAAAAGGTTGCAATTTGACAAGCAACTTTCAATGGACAATATCAGGAAGCTTATTACTGAAGCTGATGGGTATCAACCTCATTTAATAGCTCCTGAACAAGGATACCGTCGGTTGATTGAGTCTACCTTGGTTACTATCAGAGGTCCAGCTGAGGCATCTGTTGATGCGGTATGCATGAAAATTTAGGAATAGCCTTTTCAGTGTTCAACTTGGCATCAGTGAAGGTTTTTGATCTGTATATATGTTCTGTCCCACCTCATTATCTCCCTCTTGATTTTTGTGTGTATCAATTTTAATGGTATGATGACAAATTTAGAGTTATCATGCTATATATGTTCTGTCCCACCTCATTATCTCCCTCTTGATTTTTGTGTGTATCAATTTTTAATGTCTACTTCTATAGCTATTATCAACTTTAGATTTCAATTTAATCATTCTTTTCCTGTAGACAAATGAAGGATCATGTAGAGTACTTTTAATGATGTTGTCATGCTTTTGATTTGACTACAAGTCCATTTTGTTATATTTACATGGAATTTTTGTGCTAAATTGGTTGTAATTCGAATCTGGTGGACTGAATAATGTTGATTTGCTGTCACTATGAAACACAAAATGAGTTTTAGTGTTAATAATATGGTTAACATCTAGAGTATCTGTCAGTTTTTCCTTTTAGCATGTGTGGGAGTATTCATTTTTTCTTTCTTCTGTGGATATGTAAGACCTTCAAATACTAAAGCCTCCATTATTTAGGTTCATATTGATAGTAGTAGCTGACTTTTCAACTAGATATTGCATTGAATTTCATAGAAAGCTTTCATTGGGAAAATTATGGGGAATTATGAATTTTCATTTTAAGTTGAGAGAACATCAGTTGTTCTATGCTTGCTGGCTGAGTATTAAGCTGGAGGTTGGGTAAACTACAAATAGTTGTGCTGAATTTGAATTTCTAATGTTGTTGACTTTGCTTTTTAATTTCTGAACCAGTGGTACACTGCATTGTTCAAACTTTAAGTAGGTTAATTTGGTTTATCCAAATTCCAGGTTCATGCTCTATTGAAGGAACTGGTTCACAAGGCTATTAGTGAGACTGCAGTAAGTTCCTGCAATGCTTTTTCCTACTGTTTCCATCATATTTTTCTTCTTCATCCTAGTATTTTTCAAAGACTCCTTAAACTATATGTTCTCATAATGTTTAAATATATGCCAAATTTATTTGGACCTGTGTAAAGTTGACTTAATAAATTTATCTTGCATAGTTACATACTCTGAACATCTTGTAGAAGGATATGTTTTCCCTTTAAAACAGCAGCTAGAACTTTAGACTCGAGACTTTAATGCATTAAAACAAATTGCAAAACCCTAACCATTTATGCTTTCAGTTTCTAACAGAATTAGTTTGAAGCATTGTATGAATGCTTGGTGTTTGTGTTCGGTGTTCTGAAGAGTTGTTATGAGTCATTTCCTTGATGCTTTTAAGTTCTATAGAAGACTCTAGATGCTTTTTATCATCCATTTGTTTTACATTGGGTGGATAAATTCTGAGAGTTGAGGAGTTAAACTGATATAAAAACATTTTTTGCTTGATTCAGGAGTTAAAGCAGTATCCTGCTCTGAGAGTTGAGGTTGGAAATGCAGCTATTGAGTCGCTAGAGAGAATGAGGGAGATGAGCAAGAAAGCAGCACTTCAGCTTGTTGATATGGAGTGTAGTTATCTGACTGTTGATTTCTTCAGAAAGCTTCCTCAGGATGCTGAGAAAGGTGGCAATCCAACACTTTCAATTTTTGATAGATACAATGATTCTTATCTGCGGCGAATTGGTAAGTTCTATGTGGACAAATCTAAACTGGGCATTTATCTTTTTCTCTCTCTTCTAGTATCTTTTATCTGGCAATTGAAGAATGAAGTTGCCATAATAGGAAATCCACCACTGATCTTGGGCACACTTTTCTTTGTATATGAACAGGAACAACAGTTTTGTCTTACGTCAATATGGTCTGTGCAACTCTGCGAAACTCCGTTCCCAAATCAATTGTTTATTGTCAAGTACGGGAGGCTAAACGAAGCCTGCTTGACCATTTCTTCACCGAGTTGGGTGCAATGGAGGTGAGATATATCCCTTTAACTGACATTACTTCCAATTTTCTGGCAAAAATTCCGATTCTTGACTGAGTAAACGACTGACGTTATTTATTCTGAAAATTTGTGCAGCAAAAGCGATTGTCATCACTACTGAACGAGGATCCGGCCGTCATGGAGCGACGCAGTAGCCTTGCAAAGAGGCTGGAGTTATACAAGGCTGCTCAGGCAGAAATTGATGCAGTTGCTTGGTCAAAGTAGTAAGTTGGCAACATCTTTGGGACCCTTGAGCTCACAAAATTTGGCTTGACGACGTTGTCATTTTTTCATTTATGACAAGATACTGCTAGGGAGAGGAGGTGGTAGGTGGTGTATTTGATTGTATTTCTATTGGGTGATATTACATGTTGTTTTGACATGCTACACTTACATAATATCTTCATTATAATGTTCAAAACTTGGCTTAAATTTTGTAATACAAATGCCTAAATATATTATGATTTATGAAAATATAATATTTATGTATAAAGAGAGCTTTGATGCAACGTAAAAATGCCAAAGTTTTATTTGTTTATGCCTTCGAATGGATATCTAAGATTAACATCAAAAGAAATCTGAATCACTAGAGCTGTTGGTTTAGCGTAGAGTTGTAAATAAGTCAAGTCATTAATGTGAATGTGCTGAGTTGGAGTCGTGAATATGTTGATTTGGACGCAATTTGATTGATGATGCGTTGAGTCTTAGCTCGAGCGATTTGATTATCACCAAATCGATCCTAAGTTTAAGTGGATTAATTATTGTCGGAACGAGTTTGAGATTGTTGTTATGAATGTAAAGATAAGTGATAAATATAAAAATTATTAGATTTAACTATATTATTTTTTTAATCAACTTGAACTTACAACATTCTAATTTGTTAAAACTCGGATTGAGTCAAGTATAAGTTAAAAAATAGTCAACTCGGTTGGGAGGGATTGTAACCAAGTTCGGGGCTTTGAGTTATATTGAAAAATTAGACATGCTAGAATGTTATTTTCTTTATGCCTCAACCATGGTTTAAAGTCGTATCGGATTGGTTAGTCCAACTAGTTGGATTATCACTAGTTAGTAAACATGGTTTAATTCGTTTGAAAATCAATTTTAAAGTTATAATCGATTAGATTAAATAATATAAACGATTAAACTAAACAAAAAATCGATTTGCCCAATCCAAAACTTTATTTAATAATTTGAGTATGTATATTTTAAATTAAATCTATTTAGATAATAAAATAATTTAAATTATATATAATAATAAATAATATAAAATATTATAAATATTAATTTTATATAATTAATTCATCGAATCACTAATCAAATGATCGAATTATTGGTTGAATTGGGCCTTCCAGTCTATCAGATTGAAGTCCAATCCGGTTTTGAAATATCCGGGCCATGGACATCACCAATCTTGGACAAGCAAAGACCTACCTTAGCACTTAAGAGTGAGTGGACATAACAAACGTCGTCGTTTCACTTGTCGCTCCTTTTAGCGGCTATTGATTGAATATTGAATTTCGAGTCGACTACTACTGCTAGTTCTGTTGGACGAAGATTGACGAAGACATTATAACAGTCTGATACCGACCACACTTTTTTCTTTTGGTAATTGTACAGAAACTTATACCGACGACTTCGCTTGCATTTATTCAAGACATTTCATGCTCGCCATAGTGTAGATCTGGTAAACCTCATAATAAGTCCAGGTACATTTTCTCTACAATCAAGTTATTCATCTGAGATTTTACTTTTTCGGAATTAGATTTCTGTTTGTTCTTTAGTTGCAGTTATGATTCCACAGATCATGATCTCAGTTTCTTTGTATGATCCGGTGAAACGGCTCGATTGCTTTTGATTCATGTTTATGATTTTTAGAATATAAGTTAAGAGTACATCATGTGAAAGGATGATTTAAAATATTGAGAAATATATACTCTGCTTATACTGTTTTTTACCGGCACTAAATGATTCTCACTAGAGTACAAAGTGAACAGACAATTTTGAAATACTTATTTTAGGGTCAGCCATTAACTGGTTGCGTTTGTTATGATGCAAAACTTAGAAAGTTCTTTTGGCTTTGATATAGCTTAGAGTTGATTTTGCTTGATCTGAAAAAAAAAAAAAAAAAAAAAAAAAAAAAAAATAAAGAAAGTGGAAAAATCATGGAATTTGGTTTTCTTTAAATTTGGTTTGCTTGTTTATGTTCACTGGCTATGAAGTAAAGTACTTAGAAATTCTGGATGGAACGTTTATGTGCAGTGGCTAAGCAGTAGTCTCTATAAATAATTAAATTTTTTTTTTCCAATCAAAATTGAATTGATAGTGCCGAGGAAATGGTATGGCTAACTTAGAGATGCTTAGGATTTATTAGGTTTGCCAAGTGATTCTGTCGAAAATGTCTGTAAATTTGTTTAGAAACATAAGAGATTAAAGTTATTGATTTGGTCGAATGTGGTGTTTGTTAAATAGCTACTTCTAGATGATCCTGTACAAGTCTATTGTGATACCGACTTTTGATGTAGTGCATTTCCTGGAGATGGTCTATGAAACAGTTTGAGAATTTTAAAAATTGCGTGTTCTAAGAAATCCATGCTTCATCATAGCCAATATGTGGAGTAAAAATGTAAATTATTGAGCTATGCTGTTACTCTGAAGAGTCCTCTTATGTCTTATGTTTAGAATTCTGATTGATTGCTTATATCAGGCCCAACTTTCCTGGTGCATACAGAACTGGTTTTACTGATATCAAGAGGAAAGGACAAAAAGAATATATGGTGTAATGGCCTCCGAGAGAGAAGATTTTAGTCTTTCAGGGCCTTTACACTTGACTCATATTGATTGGTAAGACCTTCTATGAATTATGATCTACACACAAACTTAATCATCCAAGCCATCGATCCAAATTTGTGAAATCTTTTTCCACATGAAATTTTCTATGTTATTTACTTTGCTACAATGTGAAGCTTCATTGAACTTGAGTTGTGAAGATAAACAAACCCAGATTGTGGAGGAATCCTTATTAGTTGAATCTTCAGACTCTATATCCTTGGATTTTTATATTAATTTTTTGAACTTTTTGTTATGTGCCATCTCATGCAGGACAAATGACCATCACCGAAGGTCTGTAGCAGCTTGTTTGGTTCAGGGTGTGTACGTTTCAGAGCGAGATCGTCAGCAGCAGCGTCATGGATCTCAAGCTCTTGCAACCCCTTGGTGGGAGTTTTTCCATTTTCAATTGTTCCGTCAGCTTAAAGATGATGTTGATTCTACAATCTTTGGTGCCATTTATGAATTCAAACCTCCAGCGTCACACTGTAACTTGTCAACAGCTGGAACTCCTCGCTATGTCATTGCCTTCCGAGGGACCTTGACCAAACCAGACTCTTTTATGCGGGATCTTGAGTTGGACCTCCATGTAATCCAAAATGGACTCCACCAAACATCTCGTTTTGAAATTGCTATGCAAGCTGTCAGAAACATGGTTGCTTCTGTGGGAAATTCAAATGTCTGGTTGGCTGGCCATTCACTTGGGTCAGCCATGGCAATGCTTGCTGGGAAGACCATGGCCAAGACAGGTGTTTTACTTGAAGCTTTTCTCTTTAATCCACCATTCCTTTCGGCCCCAATTGAGAGAATTAAAAATAAGAAAGTGAAACATGGGCTTCGAATAGCAGGCAGTGTTATTACAGCTGGACTTGCTCTTGCTGTAAATGCAAAGAAAAAACAACATAATACTCGGTCTGCGATTGAGGAGCCATTTACTGCACTATCTGCTTGGGTCCCTCGTCTATTCGTGAACCCAGCCGACCACATCAGCTCAGAATATGTTGGATATTTTGAACATAGGAAGAAGATGGAGGAGATTGGAGCAGGAGATATTGAAAGGTTAGCAACTCAACACTCCCTTGGGGCTCTTTTTATGAATGTAATGGGAAAGGAGTCACAGCCTCTACACCTCATTGCATCAGCAATTCTGACAGTCAATGCAACTCCTTCACAAGATTTCAAACAGGCTCATGGAATTCACCAGTGGTGGAAACCTGACATGCACTTGCAGTCCAAGTTCTACAAATACAAATAGTTTGGTGAGTTTTTGTAATTCCTTGTCTTGATTTATCTCTTGTTGTATGCCATTTGTAGATTATTTGATTGGTGCCGATTGGATTTTGGAACTTAGACCCCTGGCTTTTTTAACTAGAAATTTAAGCCAATTATTCTTAACACGGTTGTCAGGTCTCGGGTTTTTGAGATTTGTCCTTAGTAGGCAAGTCAATATAAAAATAGAAACTAAGAATGCCTTTAGATCTTTTGTTACTTAGAGTGAAAGGTTTGCATAGAATATTATTAAGTGTAAATTATTATTATATTTGATAAAATTTGATAAAAGTTAATAAGTGTAAATAATTATTATATTTGGTTATAAATAATAAAATATTATTTTATTTAAACCTCTTTAGGTATAATTATTTTAAAATATTTTTTATTATTTATTATAATAATTGAAAATGAGAATATTTTTGTTTTAAAAAATTTTTGAGTAATGATATACAATTATAATAAAATCAAAATTATTTTGATAATTTTTTAATACCTAGAGTAAATATGGAAATCACATTATTTTTTATATTATATGTCGTATTACTATTAATAATAGAAAATTATCGAAATTTTTTATTATTGATAAACTAAATAAGGTAATACTAATAATAAAATATAAATTACTAAAATAATTTTTTATTTTTACAAACCAAATGATTCCTTATTGTTTTACTTCATTTCTGATAATCCGTTTCCTTTAATAATATTTTTGAATATTTTTTAATGCTCTTATCACCCTTTCGACTTCAAATCAACTCCTCTTTTCTTTAATAAAGTTTTCAAATACTTTTTTTTTTTTGATAATGTTATCATTAATTCAAACTCAAGTAATTATAATTTAAATTTGTAATAAAAAAGAGAACAGTGGAATAAAAATTCAACTAAAAAAACAACTTCGTTCCCTCTCTATCACTGAAAGTGAAAAAAATAGAGCAAAGCTCGAATCTGAAGGCAGTGGGCATTGAATGATAATCCGGGTCGGCTGCTTCGCTAACCAGTCTCTGTGGTCCTGGACTTGACCTGTCCCGACTTGCTCCCACAAACCCACCGGTCACTGTCTCCGCCAAATCAATGGCCATTATATTTATCATTATAATTGCAGCATTATGCTTTACTTATGCCTTAATTAACCTCCATGAAAAAGCAGCCAAAGCTCCACTCTTAGATTTACCTGTTCATTGTTGCCAAGTAGTTGCGGAATTGTTCTGTAAATCTAAGATTCATTCTGATCGGTATGATTAGTTTAATCTTGAGAGGCTATTTGGTTTTTTATTAATAAAGATTATTTTAATAATATATTTTTTATTATTTATATTATTTTATTTAATTTATTAATAATAATTATAATTTTTTATTATTAATAATTATATGACAAATTATATAAAAAATAAAATATTAAAAAAATAATTATAATTATATTTTTATTATTTTTTTAAAAAAATATTTTAATTAATATAAAAATAATATAAAAAATATTTTATTTATATTTAAATAAAATAATTTATTAATATTATTATTTCTAATCAAACATAATAATTATTTATATATATTAAATTTTATTAAATATAATAATTATTTACATAAAATAATTTTTTATATATTTTATATTTAAAATAATTTTTTATTTTTAATAATAAATATTACCTAATCCAACCGTTAACCAAAAATATCGATGCGGTTCAAGTGGACTCTTAACCAAAAAAAAGAAAGAACCTACCGACTTCTGTTTAATCACAAAATCTAAAAAATAATTTGTACACTTGAATTTTTTCATCAAAGCACCTAAAATTACATTACCGTTACGTTGCAAATCTTCCAAAATTAGAAAGAAAACAGAAAATACTAGCAGTGAAACCCTAATACAGATCCATCATTCACAGAAATTTCAACCCTACACCTAGATTTCGCCACAACGTGATGTGTAAACACATGTAATACCCGAGTCCGACCCGCCATTTCCATTCTGGATTCAATCTCCAAAGTGGGCCCCACCCGATACCCATTATTAGGCCAACCGCCACCGCCGGTCACTACTGGACCTACCACCGCGTTAGCTCCGGTTGCGGTGGAAATCGGGAAGGACTGGACGGCGAACGTTGCGGCCATGTACTTGGTCCGACCGGCCTCGATCTCACCGGCGGGAATAAACATGAAGCCGACTTGAGAGCCGGAGTAGACGAGCTGAATCGTACTGTCGTAGTGAGAGAAGGCGGCCTTGTTGGGGTTCTTGATGGTGACGTACTGAGAAAAAGTGAAGTTGACGGTGCTGTTAGAGATGGAGAATGACGGGAGCTGGACGGCATTAACGGTAAGCTTGGGATCTCTGGGTTTAAACACAGTGAAGAAGACGATGAGAATGACAATAACTACAAAGATCAAGAAAATGGTGGCCACTATACATGATGCTAAATTTGTGCGGCCTGATGAGGGTTTACGAGGCCTACTCATTTTTTTTCCTTTTTTGGAATCAATTTTGCTTCCGGATCTGAAATCAAAACAAAGGGAGGAAAGATGAAATTGGGCAGATGAAGAATCTGAAGAGAGAAAAGAGAAGCGTGATGTGAAGACGACGATGGAATTATAAAGTAAGATAGTGAAAGAAGAGAGAGATTGTCGTTTTAGTTGGATTTGAGAGACCCTTTAAATTTTTTGTCGGACCGAAAGCGTTTGTGGGTCCTAGTTATCGGCCAGAAGGTTTACCCGTAAGCAGCCACTCGTAATTACGGTTAAATTCAAATCAAATCAAATTGAATTCGAATTTATTTGATCTTGAGTTTAGCTTAATTTATATATAGCAGAGCTCAAGCCCATCGAGCTCATGAAAATCCAACTCGAAATTGGCTTGAATCCAGTTCGACTCATTTCGAGCTCGAATTTTTAACTATGTCGTTATTTAATATATATTGATGGAAACAACGTTATTTTGTATCAAAATTTTTAATTAAAAAATTTGACAAATAACTCGAGCTTGATCGAGCCTATATAAGACTAACTTGTTCCAGTCGAGTTCAAACTTGAACAAGTTTAATTTGAATCCAACCCTACTCGTAATAGCTCTTTGATGGAGCGCCCTCACCCCGAGAATAGACGTGACAAAGCGATTTATCAAAGCTATGAAATATAACGATGCATCGGTAAGTCTTACAATACATTTTATTTATATTATAATATGATATAATATAAATTAAAAATATATATATTATAAAATGTATTAAATTAATTTGATATAATAGATATATCATATGATATAATATATATTACAGATGTAATAGAAGTATATATAACAAGTTTTAAATTTTTACGAATATTTATGATATTTTTTAAAAATTATATTATACGATATAATATATGATATATACTATAAAAAATTAGGGTTTTATTACATGATATGATAGTTGATCATGTTGGCACACTACGGCTTCACAAAGTTAAATTTAGGCCTGAACTTAAGAATATTAATTAAAATAGCCGCATTTTTTTCTCTCATATATATACGTAGCTTTTTATTTTTCTTATTATACATATACAACATAAAATATAAAATTTTAAAATATCTTTTAACTTTTCACTCACCCAATCAAGACTCATTAACCCAAAATATAAATTCACTCAGTTGAAATATAAAATAACTACTTAGTTAGCCAACCAACCTACTTGACTAAGCTACCCAGCTATGGCTAGTCGATCGGCCAACTAATCTATTCAGCCAACTATTTAGTTAATCCTAAATCTTAAAATTTTTTTTTTTTAAAAATAAAATTAAATTAAAAAGTAATTATGTTTATATAATAAAAAAAATGGTTATACATATAAAATAAAAAAATTGATTATTTAAATTAATATTCTCTAAACCCGAGATCATTGGGTTAAAAAAGCAATAAAAATGTGGATACCCTCTTCGAGTATATAAACGTATATATATATATATATCATATAATTAAAAGATTTTAAATTAATAATAAAATAATATCTAATCATATAATAATATATATAAATATATACATAATTATATATCTAAAATTGATACACATAATATATTTTAAAAAAAATAGATCAAATCAGCCTCTAATACTGGCATTTACAAGGAACCAGGTTTCTAAGCTCCTGTTTGAGCTTCAGCCCTGAGATCCAAATAATCTGGGCAGACATATTATTCATCATCTTAAACTTCTGTTCAACATTCCGATACAATTTATGCCTATTTAAAACAATATGAACCATCGGGCAATCGTTGAAATGACAGTCCATCTAAAAATAGACTGTTCATCGAATTAATATATACAAATATATACGAACCGGAAGAAATTATGGAATGATCTTGTCAGGCCGAGAGTCCATGATTTCAGAAATCGTTTGGAGAAATGAAGCCTCACTCATGACAAGAAGTAAGGAATCTTGTGCTTCATGAACTATCTCCTCAATAAGAGATTCCTTGTTCACATTTGGTCTACACATGATGATCCCAATGGCGAAAGGAGTGAGACCTCTCTCTACTCCTTTCTTCAAAAGCATGGTGGAGATGCGGAGGGTTCTAGCACACTCAAGGAGAACATTCCAACCATAAAATTTCAGAAGTGCAATGTCTTGTTCAGCACCGAGAGACTTTATACAGTCAATTGTTTTGGGAGAAAAAGGCTTTCGAGCTTGAGGCCAGTAAAGCCAATCAAGGGTGCAATCTTCAAACTGCAAAGAGAACAAAAGATTTCCAATTTTAGAACCCCAATGATCGTTCTTTTATTTGTATTTAGATAGATTCCAACTGATGGTGACAGCAGATAAAGGTGATTTTCTTCTGGGCTACAACTCAATCAATTCCCTTCAACCACATAAATCTGATTTTTAGGCATCAAAATTATCATTTCCTATGTGTCATTGCATAAATGATAAACTACTCTATACAAAAACAAACAGAAACCTAAATTTACTATTATAGA
Organism: Mangifera indica; assembly: GCF_011075055.1. NCBI lineage: Eukaryota > Viridiplantae > Streptophyta > Magnoliopsida > Sapindales > Anacardiaceae > Mangifera > Mangifera indica. The sequence goes on from NC_058156.1 coordinate 1,198,949, forward strand.
GTAAAGATTTTGGGGAAGAAAAAAAGAACACTTACACTCTCAGGCAAGCACTAGCCATGATCGATTGGAATGAGTATAATCTGACCATCATCCCCTTTGCTAACCAATATATTGCCAGCACGTCTATCTGCATTTGCCATCCTGATGTCAAGCACACTGATTTTGTGGACCTCCTCCACAGGGAAAGCCGTAGGGGCCATGTCCTCACAATTCCCATAACTTTTCATGAACATTTGTGGTGACCCCATCTTAACATTTTCCACCGTATACTCATACCCATTTGGATAGTTAAACTCCTTGTGTAAGCGCTGAACCATAAAGGTAGGAGGTACACCAGCAAATCCCAATGTTTCACCTGATATTGAACGAGGACCGCTCGCTGCGACTTCCCTCAATGCTCCTTCTCCAACCCGACTCCCTCTCTTCAATCCTTCACCGTCTGATGACACAGGTAGTCCATGTGGGTTATTCACAGACATTGGCTCTTCATCAATATGCTTAAACACTGATACATAATCCAAACCTGATGCATCCTGCATGAAATAAGTCCCACCTGTTCCCTCAGATGACCTAATTGGTTTATTACCTCTCTCCAAACCATCAAATGTAGAGTTAATCATATTCCTAATTACGCAAGGTAAATCCACTTTAGGATTAAAAATCACAGGTTTCAACCAGAAATCTCTAACACGTGGTTCCCCCTTTACAACTCGAAACTCCTTTGGTTGGTTCTCTAAAGAAGCTCCATCTAAGCTCTCTGTCTCTTTCCTCGCATTTGAATTGGCTGCCACAACAGCAAGTTCGAAAATCTTCTCAATAGGCTTAGCTTTTAACTTTGCAGATTTCTGAACCAACAAATGAATTGCAGCATCATTGTCCCTACATATATTATCAATTAATCTCTGATTATCAAGCCTCTCGCCATCACAATAAATTTCCTGATCATCAAGTTCATCAAAATCATGTCCTTTCTTCGCAATCCTTTTCTTCAAATATCCAACATTTTGAAACCTATCAGCATGAAACTCATACTGTTTCCCACAACTTGTCCTAACGGTTATAAACAAAAGATCAGACAACTTAAGAACTAAATGTAAAACTTTCCCACCCACCAAACCATAATCTTTTACACGACTTTCATTTCGTGCCAATTCTCTGCCCCCATACACAAGCTTTTGCTTTTTCACTACAAAACCTTTACATGTTTGAATCCTACGCTTAACTGATTCCATCGAATCAGTCTTCAACACACGCATTGGGATCAACTAACCACAAACACTAAGAAAAATCAAGATCGACTTGCTAGAATTAAACAGCCCGGTTGACTCTTTAAACAAGCCAGGCGAATGACAAGGATTCAACGCAATATCAGCAATCGACATATTGAAAAAAAAAAAGTAAACTATTTACAAAAACCCAGAAGCTGAAATTAGATTTATAATCAGAAAAACTCCCGCTCCTGGGTTCAAAGAAGTGAGATTAGGAAAGCAAGAACATGAAAGGAACACTTTATCATGTTAAGAATGAAGTGGGAAAAGCTTAAAATCTCTAGCATGCGGATTCTTTACTCTCAAAAGATGACCTCCTATAATTTAGATTTTTAAAAATTGACGAATATGAGATTTTAATTTTACTATAATTTAATGGGAATCAGTCTTTTGGCCTATGCTATAAGCCAGATAATTTTGCCTATGTTTGGAAGCAGTGATGTACTAATTTAATTATTATATAATTAAGAAGGATAATTATGATTTAAAGTAATCCTCCTTTCGGGTTCCAGTGACAAAGTTCATTGCCGTTTCGAATACTTAAGGAGACGAAGGTTGCCTCTGATAATTTGATTTATTAATTAGGGTCAAATGATTATTTATTTTAATAGATGGGTAGAAAAATGCTTCTTTCAAACTTTAACAGTCGGAATTTATTCATCAAACTTTGGGTGGGATATGGTGAATAGCCTAATTTATATGGTAGGACAAGGTCAGAGTTGGCCAAGTGTTAAAATTTAAAGTCACCGTCAGACAGACCGGCAGTATGAATTTTTCCCCGTTTTAAATTTACCTGTAGTTTACACGTAAGAAGGAGATGACTTCGGCTCGAGTGAGAGGATTTAAATTCAAGATTTATTAATAAAATATCAAAATTATAATAGTTATTAAATCGATTATTAAATTTAAAAATTTATTTATTTTATATAAAGAACGATTTAATTTAATTAAAATATAATAATTAAAATTTTTTTTTACATTAGGTAACACTCTTGGTAGCCATTGGTGGATATTCCATCATGTCCGGCGACGGGGCTAAAAACGTGTTGTGCCACATATTCATTTTTTTACCAATAAAACTATGTATACTCATTTTTGGTACACAATTTATGCACACAGATGAGGTGTTATCATGTGATTGGATGTTTCTTTATCATATGATGACATATGTTTTAAAATCAACTAATTACATAATGACACATCACTATATACATGAATTATGTACTAAAAATAGGTACACATAATATTGCTCTTTTTTTTATTACTTTATAATCGAATTTAAAAAATTATTTTAATTAAATATAACCTGAAACGGCACAAAATATTAATGGACTGGGCCTTCTCATTTGGATCCAGCCCAAATCAAACCCACCCACTATTATGTTTCATTTTATTTAAATAAGAGTAAGTAACCTTGTTCCACTCAGTGTTTGGCTTTATAACACTTTCCACCCCTACTTGGCATAAACACCACTTTTCACAACTCAAAATCAAACTTTGTTTGAAAAAACTAACAGCTACAAGCCAAAGTAAAATCAAAATCCTATACATATTTAGAGTTCAATGTAGTAAAGCAGTCAATTTTCTTTTTTCAAAAAACAACTGTCAAGTTGTAAGCTTGTTGATCTCGTTGTGTTGTATGCGAGTGAGTTTAAAAGGGCCTCTATGAATCTAGATCTTGTTATTTAATACACTCCACAATTTGGTAGGAGCAAAAACCTGTGCTTTGAGTTCACAATCAAGTCAAATCTTGGCCTTCAGAGGGCAGAATAAAACTGGGAAATGATAGAGTTATTTCCCTGAGATGGAAAAGCCAGAAGATCAAGAATACAGTAAGTCATTTTCATTGGCCAAAGGACTTATTCCCACCCAAGGTTTGGTGCAAACCCAAAGTCTTATCCGTTATGTTTCGAAAACCCAAATACCCACTATTTTATTAAATTTCTTTATTAGGGTTAAAGGTAAAACTATTATTTATCAAAAAATATTTAAAAAACTAAAATTTCATCACATTTCCTCCCTTAGTTTAAAAAACTAACAATTTCTTTTTATCTAAAGTTTAAAAAGTTATCAAATCCCCCCAAGGTTTTTTTCCTATTTCTCTAATGACCATTTTCTTCTAATCGACAACCGGCCTTCCCACTGTTGTCTTCTCCAGTCGACACACGTAGATCAGTTGCCATTCTCATTGGATGAAGACGATTCGTCTCCTTCTGATGAAGTCTTCATCTGTTCAGGCTAAACGAAAACAATTCATCTTCTTCTGGCTGAAGATCAACGTCTTTTTAATAACTCTGACGCCAATCTTGGGCCTGAAGAGATGAAGACAACGAATCGCCTTCCTCTATTCGTCTGATGAGAATGGCAACCAATCTTTGTGTGTCGGCGGGAGAAGATGACAATGGGAAGGTGGGTTGTTTGGCAAAAAGAAAATTGTCACAAGAGAAATAGAAAAAAAATCCCTATGAGGGATTTGATAACTTTTCAAACTTTAAATGAAGGAAAATCATTAGTTTTTTTAATTAAAAGAGGAAATGTGATGAAATTTTAGTTTGATAAATATTTTTTGATAAATAATGGTTTAACTCTTGACCCTAACAAAAAAATTTAACAGAAGAGTAGGTATTTGGGTTTTTAAACATAGTAGGTGAGACTTCAGGTTTGCACCAAACCTGGGGTGGGAATAAGTCTTTTGGCCTATTTAATTTTGTCATTATAAACTATTCAAAATTTGCTTAGAAATGAAACAGCAGATATAGAATGATCATATGTAAATTGAGGAACCAGAATTGAGCTGATAAATTAGAGCGTTTACTTCAGATGTGGAAGAGTCATGATCTTCAAAATGTTTGGATTTTTTGCCACAAATTCCTTCCACTCTTCCATATCAATCTTACCATCTCCTTTGGTATCTGCCTCCAGCATTGTCTGCATATATATAAGACCACAAGTGATTATCTAGAAAGAAGAGACCGAAATAAACAAAATTTTAAGCCTTGATGTAATAATCATCACCCTTTCCACAACTGATTCAACAACATCATTCGATAGTTTCAGATCAGATTCGCCTAGCAGAGCCAGTACCATCTCCTTCACCTAATGAGAATTAGCATGGGTTAGATGTTATTCAGGGAATCATATGAACATTTCGAAGAAAATAATGCAGAAAACAGCAACGTTGCTGTGTATTTACCTCCTCGCGCTCAATGCAGCCAGTCTGGTGAAGATCATATAATCTGAATGCAACTGAGAAGACAATTTTTCCATGTTAGGATCCTAAACATATTTGATACAGCAGTGAACAAGACATTTTATGCATATGAAATCATAAATAAATGATAAGAGAAACAGAACTTCATGGAAAAAATGATTTACTCTTGTGATTTAGAGTATCATACAAGCAACTTTGTTTGCTTCCGGAGCATCTGGATGGAAAACACTTAGTGACCGTACAAAATCTTCAAAGTCAATAACACCATTACGCTTAACATCAAACAAATCAAATATCTACAAGAGAAGTTAGCATTATCAAGAAGCAAATAACTCTATATATGAACTAGGTAAACTCTAATATCAAATTTTGACCCATCTCTGAAAATAACATCTAAATTACTAAAAAAATTGTGCACTGCACACATTTGGACACTGAAAGTATTGCAATAAAACACACCCTATTGGCGAAAAGATTCTGCTTGTTGCCGTTCCTAAAAAGTGCAAGCTTGAATTCTTCCTGCACAAAAAATGTCATAGAAATTAGCACTTTATGTCCAACAAATATTGTATCCAGTGGAAGAGCTAAATTAGTTCCCTTTGCAAATCTGAAAAATCATGCTTTCAGAACGCAGGCCAACAAGTCTAAATTAGCTTATTGTGTAGATAAAAGGCAAAACGCAACCTGAGATGGAGATACCTTGTCGAGAAGACCGTCATCAACAATGGTACTACTTAGCTTTTTGAACAAATCATGCAAAGCTTCCACTTCATTCACAGTAACTGCCCAAGATTTAGATATAACTGGCATTCAGATATCAGATATGTGATAAAAGAACAGATTAGAATAGGCCATGGACTGCTTAAATCTGATAAATGTTAATTGAATACAAAACTTCAAAAGCATCATGGATTCAGTAAGGTAAGTGTCAGTTGCTTATGCCATGAAGAGAAATGATATGAACAAAGCTAATGGTTGCAAGTACTAAGGACTATTTTGACCATGTCAATGCCACTGGCATTGCCCAAGTACCAACACAAAAGGCAAATACTAGCATAAACCAGGTGCCAAGACACTCGAGACAAGTCATATGATAGTAGAGCCAGTAGCACATCCAACTCAACTACTCTCTCGTCTTTGTTTAAAAGCAATTCAATTCAAAGCAGAAGATGGTTAAGGTAGCTTCGATGCAATAGTAAATTTCCATAAGAAAATGAAAGTATCTAAGATTTCCATCCAAGCACATCAACTCATCAATTTGCTACTTACAAGGTGTCTCAGAAGCAAGAATGATTGGGTCCTCATACCCGGGTTTTCGGCTTGCTTTCTTTAGACAAAAGCAGTTAGCGATAGAGTTCATGATATCAGTACTAGAGTATAACTGGCCTGAGTGTTCATACAGACTATATTATTCGTTATGTACCTGTCACATTCAAAGGGAAAAATACACAAACACAAGAGTTAAGCTTGTGAATTCAATAAGATCATGTTCTAATTTGTTGCTTTAGAATGCTTGCTAGTCAAAATATTCAGAGTACCCTCTACGTCTAAATACCAAAACTACTACTCTCCACAGCCCATGGAAAGAAGATTCACATTATTAGGCATAAACTAGCTGATCTAACCTCAATGATCAATTCATAATTCTTCATTTCAGATCTGAAATTACCATCAATTTATCCATCTACCAACCAAATTAGAGCAAATTGAACGTCAAAACTCCCAAAGTTCACAAGCACCCAACTGGGTATCAAGTTAATTGCTAAAGCTCATTTCTTAATAACAAACGGTGGGCTCAATCTACTAGGGCAAAATAATCAACACATTGAGGAAAGAGATGAAACGAATGAAGTCAACTAACTGTTTTAGCAGCAATAATATGCTTCTATCTTTATGAGAACAATGATAAAGAAGCAACTGGAGCTGTGAGACTCAAAACAAAAAGTTGTCAATGGATTGCCCAGCTCTTAAAAAGTATCTTGTTACTCAAGCATGCAAACTGAAACAAAACCATTGCAGGAGCCAATTAAACAGTCAACCCAAATCATATTTCATCTATCATGCTACTAAAGTCGTGCACTTACCTGATTAAGTTGAAAGTGAAGCTAAAAAGAAACAAATTTTGAATAAGAAAGTAGAAATTTCAAGAGCTTTAACTTACTGTCAAAGTTGAATGAGCTTACAAAGGCTCTTGGAGTTGGGGTTGCTGTTAAAAATAGTTGAAATCTCTTAATGTGCAGGACATATTTTGTGCTTATGTTCGTGGCAGCATGTGTCATCAATTATATCATATTTGCATAGTCGCTTTCTATTTTGGCAGAATTACATTTTTCTACCAAAGGTTTGCCGTATTGACTTTTCCCACCCTTTAAGTTTAGAAATGACATATCTGCCATCCTTCAATTATGTTAGTAAAAAAGTGCACGGTTTTATGTAGTTTCCTGCTATTCATATTCATATTTCCCTGTAAGTTTTTTGTGAGCCGAAATGCATTTTGGGTTAGTTTTTAAGAATCATTTTTGTTTCCTTAAAAATCTTAAGATCTAATAATAAACAAAAGTGTCTAGTTACTTTGTGAGTCATTTGGCTGAATTGGGTTGCTGCCAAAAATCCCTTCTGTCCTAGTTTTCCTCCTCACATAAACCTGGGTCCTAACAGAAGCCAGAATTGGGTTCAATTAACGGTAACAAAAATGGAAAAGTTCAGAATGGGATGAAGACTGCTGATATACAGGCAGAAAACATAGAGGATACACAAAAGCTTGATAAAAATGTACCGAATCCTTCAAGCAAGGGCAAGATTCCTGATCCTGGGAATGAAATAAGACAACGACCAATTGGCAGAGTACAGGGTAACACTGTTCCGAGGATCTCGATTCAGAAGGTGAAGTCACTTGAGCAGAATTTATCTGTGCTGGAGGAGTGTAACAAAGAACTAAACCGAAGACAACAAGATGTTTTACTGGAGCTTGAGAAAGAATTAGTGAAAACATCTCAGGTTTTGGAGAAAATCAAAGTGGAACTTCAAGATGTCATCAACTGGAAGGAGACCCTGGTACTATGTCACTGTATTTTCCCACCTGCATATGGGAACTTTGTGAAGCACCTCATTTTGATGTGTTCCTTTTATTTTTCTTCAGGAAGAAGAATTGTTGGACCTTGAGGCATAGAATGCTGATATCTCATCTTGATTGAATGCATTAGTCACAGAAATTAGCCTAGAAATTATGTGTATCTTATGATCGAAGTTCTTGTATACCTTTTTCAATTTACAACTGTCTTCTAAAAGCACCTGCTATCTATCCTGTCAAATATCCTGGCTTTTTTTTTTTTACAATTATCAGAGTTCTTGATGCATTATTTGCTCCAATGCTAACAAGGCTTCACTCAATAGAAACCCAATTCAGCCTTTCATCAATACATCTCACTTCCTTGTTGCAATATCTGCAGCATGATGCATATCCTGCTCTATCATCTTAGCTTTTGCAAGGGTTCTTTATGTGATTCTATATATTTACAGAGAAGATAAAAAAACCAGTTCATATATTAGTGGTGTTATCTTTTTCTGTTTTTAAGAATCTACTAATAGTTTATTTTGTTCTCCATCAGAGAGATTTCAGATTCGAACTGGGCATTGGGATAGATTTTTCACTACTCTTCTTATGCATGTTTTAAAGGCTCTAGAACCAGTTATGTAGATCCTTTCTTTTTTTGCCTCTTCCCTGTCTTTCAACATTTTGCAGATTAGATGTAGAAAGAATAAAAAACAATTAAACAGATCTGGAAAGTAAAGAACTTACTGTATTATCAGTGAGTCTTTTCTTTGCAGGGCTAGCAACTCTGAAGCTGGTTTCAACTCAAGCATCAACATTTTTCAGTGTCTCAGTCTAACAAAGTATGCAAAACCTATAGAAGTTGGGTTTTGTACGTGATACCTTAGGCAATATTGGGTTTGCATGAGCGTCATACATCACTTGCAGATGTTAAAATAATACTAGTTAAATAATTTGTGAACTCCTGTAAAAACGTTTTGGGCTTGCAAAGTGGGCAGTTCAGAAAATTAGATCCTTCATTGAGCTTCTGGCTTTGGCCTCACTGTAAGCCTGTTTTTCTCTTCTCTTGTAACTACAGAAAATTAGATCCTTTGTTGAGCTTCTGGCTTTGACTCACTGTAAGCCTGTAACTAAGAAACCTGGTGTTATAGATTTCAAGGAGTTTGAAATGTTTTCTATAGTGAAGCATTGACAATGTTAATAATAGAGTTCAATTTGAGCTGAATTCTATTTAGAGCTTTGACTTGGTAACTCAGTTTGAATTTTTATTTCGCCAAACTCTAGGGGCACACAAGTAAGTCAAGATAACAAAGGCTCAAACCTAGGCCTCCTTTCTGGAAATTCTAGTATTCTACTAATTTTGTTAACTTTTGAAATCATGATATTATTCACGTTACTGATGATACTATTCATTCAATTGATAACATTATTTATTTAATTAGCGAACCTCCAACGATGTTTTCAACAAACTTGAGATAACCATCACAAATTCGATTCCAATTCAAGTCAACCTATACTCAGGATCGATTCAATTTGAATCTCAGTTGATAGGATTATGTTGATTAGATTTTGACTAAACCTTAAACAACATAAATGAAGCATGTGGTGTTGTGTTTATGGTGTTTTTGAATCATGTTTGCTTGCTGCTTCTTGGACAATGCCCAACTCTTTTCCCTTGTCTCTCCTTCAATAACTTGTTTCCATTTTCATGAATAATCTGCTTCATTACCAACATTAATTTCATTTCTAATCAGCATATTAACTAAATTCAAATGCCCATTTATGAAACAACAAAAGCAAGTATAATTATGATTAATGACCTAATCACATTTATTATTATTTTCCACAAAACGACGTCGTTTTCTAAAGAATAATATTATTATTGCCTAATTATCCTCGAAACGTTTTGGACTAAGCTCAACCCAGTACCCACACGTCCGAGTTTCAGCCAGTTACGACTCACGAGTCATGTTACAAACCTTCCTCGCACTTTCTCTTTTCGTACTGTTTCTGCAAAATAATTTTCAAAAGCAGGACAATAATAGAAACAATTTAGGGTTTTTAAGAAGCAAACTATTGGGACAGGAAAAAGAAAGGCGAAAGTACGAAAAATTCTTTTCGGTTTTTTTTTTTTCCACAGCACTTTTGAATAATACAAATTCCTAGGGTTTCATGTTCTTCGTAGCTCTTATGTCTTGTCAATGGAGATTATTACCTCTTCGTTTTTCTCGCCTCACTTTTTTATAGCTGCGATTTTTACACTTTTGGCTCTACTCCTCTCTCTCCGCACCGTCCGATCGACGAAATCGCCGAAAAGCACGGACGGCACTGGTGTTGCGCCTTCGGCGAAGAAGAAGGCATGTAACTGTTCGTGTTCCTGCAACGGTGTTGTCGAAAATCATCGGGAATCTGCGGAGTCGGAGATGTTGGAGATTGACAGAAGTACGCCCGCGGTCGTGGTGGAGTGTGGGAGTGGCGCGTCGATGATGGAGCAGTTGGCACCGGAGATTACGATGCACGCGCTCAGTTATTTGGATTATCTGAGTTTGTGTCGGCTTTCTATGACCAATTCGTTGATGAGAAAAGTTGCTAATGATGATAATGCTTGGAAAGCTCTTTATCATAAGGTAATGCTAATGTAATCATTCAAAGATTTTGTTAATTGAGCTTTATCTTATTCAATTGAATTGCCGCATTTTACTTTTATATTTTCTGTATTTTATTGTAAACGTAGTTTACCTAAATAGCCTTAACAAACTTGGGTCAGTTCAACAAGTTCTCGGAGATTCCTTCTGTTCGGAAGATGCCATTTAAGGTTTTTCCTTTTCCTTTCTCTGTTTTTTTTTTTTTTTTTAAGGATTTTACATTGGAACAAGATAGTGTCACGCCGCTCCATGGATGGAAAGCGTATTATGCAGCTACCAGAGCTGTTGTGAATGTGAATGCAGCATTTTTTAACATCATCAGAGAGAGGTCCCTTCCAGCGATGAGTCATTTCTGGCTTAATGCTGATTATGTGAAGTGTATTCATGCCTCAGGGGAACTTTTTTCAGGGTATGATGCCTCTTATTTTGTTTTAGAAATTATGGTTTTAATTGAAAATTGTTTAGTTATAACTTGTTTAATGTTTTTTTTTTTTCCCTGTTTGTGTTTCATTCCATGTGTATGATATTCAGGTTATATCTGTGATAGTAGGCATGCGGTTATAATATTCTATGTTTATGGAAACTAGAAATACTTGTAAATCTATGCATGCGCTATGTATATGATATCTCTTGTTCCCTGTGTAACTGGATATTTTCATTAGTTTTGCATGTTGACTAGGAGGAAAATGATGACACTATCTAAACCCTATGTAAATGAAGAGCCTTCTGAAGTTCCACATGCATATTGTGTTTGTCTTGTGTCTGTTAAGCTTTGTTATTTTACTGAAATGAATTAGCATTTGCTTATTGAGTGTTGGATGCTGATATAATAGACTTTCATGAAGGGGATAGCAGTATTGGATACTTAGAGCGAAAGGACTTGGCCAAAATTCTAGAAAAGCACATACATATGCGGGAAAAAGATGTTCAAAAGAGAAATGAATAAAGAAGTGAAGGATGAACACATTATCTTGCCTGAAATTCTAGAAAAGCACATGCATACGCAGGAAAAAAGATGTTCAAAAGAGACATGAATAATGAAGTGAAAGGATGAACACTTTATCTTGCCTTAAATTGATAAGCGTTGTGAAATTTGAAGTAGGACATCTTATTTGATCATGTTTGTGCTGCCTTTGTCTGATTGATACAGGTTGAGAGTGTTATACAGTAAATGTGTTGTTTAAGTGCAGGTTATACAAGTTGTGTTATAGTCAATCAGAGGTTTGGGAAAGAAGAGTTTGTAGGAGGGGAATTCTTCTTTCTGTTATCTTTTCAGGTAGTTAGAACGTTAAAAGAATATGCCGTGAAACCACATTTAAATTTCTACAGTATGATAATGTGGCTTGAAATCATGATTTCTTGTGCTTTGATGTGTTAGGATTTTTCTAGATTCTTTGTTAGGTAGTCTGAAGGATCTTTTGCCCTTTTAAATAAAATATTGTGCATGAAGGAGATTATTTTTGTTGAAATTTTGTTAACATGAACTTGTTACTGCAGTTGCACCTCATGCTTCATTTAAATCAAATAAGAGGGAATCATTTTTTTCCCCTTCATTTTCAGGTATAACTCAGTAATACAGAGTTGGCAGCTTGCATTTAATTGGGAACAAGGGGTCGATTTTCAGGTTCAGGATGTGAAAGCTCGAGTGCTGACAGACATGGCTTGGGTTACCATGAAAACCTACTTAGACATTGATGCGGGACCATTTAACATGACTAATGTGTTTGAGTTTCATAATGGACGGTGGTACATGGTGCACCATCACAGTTCGGTGATGCTCATTGATGGAGAGGTTGATCAACAAGTTGTGCATGCATAAAGAGAAAAATAGAGATGATACCAGTGATAAGTTTTATAAACTAGATAAAGAAATAGTAATATTTTTAGAATGAGCAAGTTGCATAAAATTCTCTATGATTTCATTGGAAGGTCCTTTTAGATTTGTCAACCTCCATTTTTGGTCAATTTGTGGTAGAAGATGCCTTTTTTGTTGCATTATCTTCTCTTTGCTTTATAGTTTCATTTTGTAATTTTTCATTTCATTTTTTGCATGGGTAAATACATGATCAATGATTCCCAATTTAGCCTCAATTTAAGTGAATGAATTTGCCAAGACTGAAATGGCAAATCAAACCCTTGAGATGCTCTACGCAAGATCTGGAGGGAGCTCTGGATATTGAAATGTGAAATTCCAGAAAATGGATGGAATTGGGATCTGGGGAATTCTGCGTTATTAGAATGTTATGAACTTGTGAAGCCTCCAAGGCTGCTGGGTGTCTTTGAATAGTGGTGCTGTAATTTCTTTTCAGCAGCAGACAGGTCTGTTCTGAGGAAGTAATATTTACAGTTTTGCAGGGTTAAAATTTAACCTATTCGACAAACTCTACCCATCTCTTTCAATTCGTTGTTTACTGTTGGCAAAGATGTTTAAGTTAACATTAAATAAATGTAAAAGAGAATACAGTCATCAATGGGTTCCATGGTCTAGTGGTCAGGACATTGGACTCTGAATCCAATAACCCGAGTTCAAATCTCGGTGGAACCTGCTTTTTGTTCGTTTTTATGTCATTCTAACGACATGTCGTCTTCGACTTTAGAATCGGAACGACTATGAGTACAGAGCATATACCACATCTCAGTTTAGCCTTACATTTGAAACGACGAAACAGCCTCCCAAGGAGGAGATCGCAGGAGTAAATGCAAACCAAACCAGATTAAATTTGAATATTTTTTTAATTGAATCTTAGTCAAATAAAAAATAATTTAATTTAAATTTAGTTTAAATTTATTAAGCCAATATTGAGAATAGTTTGAATTTGATTCAAATAAAAATAACTTATTTTAAATTTGATTTGATTTAATTTGATAGTTCGAATATATAATTTAGATATATAATTCAAATTCATAGTTAGAATGCGTGAGTTATAAACAAAACGATATCATTTAACAATTATTTAATATAATTCAAATTGAATTATAAATCAAGTTTGAATAAAATCAAGTGTTCTAGCAAATTTATAAATCAAATCAAATCAAACTTTTTTTAACTTAAATTTGACTCATTTTTAAAACAAGTTATATCTTTTAATTTAAATTCAATTCAAATTTAAAATAAATAAATTTGAATAAGATTGAACTTATTTTCAAACTTGAGTTAATTTAATTCGGGTCAACCCTTGGAGGGACACGAGAATGGCTACAACTAGACTTGTCCATGGTTTATAAACTGACGGTTTTGGTTTGAAACCGTCGGTTCACGATTCAAGAAAATAAGAACCGGTTCACGATTCAAAAAAATAAGAACCCTGAATCAGAACTGTTACAGGATGGTTCGTAATCTGTTTGAAACAGACAGTTTCGGTTCATGACCCCGGTTCGAAATCGATATTAAATTGTCGATTCTGATTCATGATCTGATTTATTTTTTTAATTAATAATTATAATAATTAAGAATAAAAAAATTTTAAAAAAATTTAGACTTAATTTTTCAATTAAGCTTTTTACATATTCTCTTGAGATTTGGAAGAATCAAACTCTATGTAGTTCTATTTACTATTTTTTATAATTAATTTTATTTATCACCTATTATTATTATTTTTTTCATTATCTTTCATAATTAATTATATAATTTATTTTATTCATTATAAAAAAATAGTAAATAGTATTACGTAAACTTTGATTCTTCCAAATCTCAAGAGGAATAATTAATTATGAAATTATATAATAGAAAAATAATAATAATTAAATTATAGAAATTAAAATTAGAATTGATAAAAGTAAAAAGATAATTTAATTAAATTTGAGATAATTTGATTGAAGAATTAAGAGAGTATTAAGAATAAGAAATGAGAGAGTTGAAAGACTGAATAATATTTATAAGTAAAATTTTTTAAGGAAGAAAAAAAAAAACAGCCAAACAGTAGCCATGTTTTAAACATTTGCAGGGGACACAACCAAACACAGGTCCCCTGCAAATGTTTTAAAGCAAATGTTTGCCGGTTCATCTAATTTTTTTTAAATTTAAAAAATAAAAAAACCGATTTATGAATTTTTTGATCCGTCGATTTATGAATCGTCTATGAACCGACGGTTCTACGGTTTAAAAATATTAAAATCGGAATTGAACCGTTAAAATCTAGTTTTGATTCCGATTCATACCAATTCTAGTTTTGACGATTATGGTTTTGAACGGACCAATTTCCGTCTGGTTCATGGGCCAAACCGGCCAGTGGCCAGGACTAGCTGCAACAGCGCTTATCTCTTTACCAACGCCTCCTCAAACTCAACGTCCTTACACGTCTTCATTCAAATACCCTTTCAAGCCTTGTTCTTCAAGTCTTCTCTCTCTTTCTTCTTCGGTTTCTGTTGTGGAAGATGACCTCTCTCCTCTACCACCTGGCCCTCTTCCTGTCCAATCAGATTCTGCCACCAACCAACCTACCAACCTCCCTTCCCAGTAAACCCATTTTCTTTAAATTCTTTTAGTTTCGTGCTTACTTTTCACCCCTCTAATCATATCATCTAACATGGATGGTACATTTTCATTTGTATAAATTTATTTTTGAAGAAAATACACCTTTGAAATTATTGCTTCTGGGAAGGCCATATGGATAAAACCTAATATTTGTGGATAATTTATTGATAGTAAACAAAACTATTAGAGTAAAGATATTATAAATGGTATCAACGACATTTTATATATCTTTTTGAGTGATCGAGAGACAAACTTTAACAGGAACACCGAGTTCTGTGAGAGGTGAGGCAAATTCCACATTAGTAAAATATGAAAGAGATATTGAGTTTGTATACATATTTTATATTGTTTAAGATGCTAAAATAAAACTGATTAAATAGTATATAAACTTTTTAATTTGTCAATAAATATTTTGATTTTAAATACCGAAAATAAAAACATAATAAATTATGTGTCTAAAACAAATAATGTATTCATGTGAGATGGACTATTAGACTAAGTATGTTATACTGTAAGTTACGATTAACCTTAACTTCCAATGATATGGATTAATTCAAGATCCTTCTTCACCAGAAGCTCTTAGACCTTTCCACCATTAGTGGGTATGCCTAGAATGCTTGAATCAGTTGGTGAATCAAACGTTCATGGAGTTCATAACCTAGTAATAAAGATTAGTTGGCTTATATTTTTGGATTTTTATTTCCAGAATTTTGCTTTTAAATCACTCTATCATTGACAAAGACATGTCCCAAGTACCTTAGCAGTAGCCGATGCTGGTGCTTCATGGCTGATGGCTCTCTTCTTGTAGTTTTGGTGTACATTTGTCCCACTGTTTTAACTAGTAAAAACTACAAAGTTGGTGACTGGATGCTTATCCATTACTGGTTTACGAGTTGGTACCAGTTTTGATGTCTTTACTAGTATGGTTAGATTCAAACCGAATTTGTTCAAGTTCAAATTGGAATGAGCTCAACTTAAGCGAGTTTGAGCTTGAGAGTTAAATATTTTCGAGTTCAAACTCGAGTTTTAGGGATGTTCAGTGAAAAAATTTGATATGAATCAACTAAAACGACGTCATTTTAACTGATACATATCAAAGGGGGTCATTTTAATCAATTTTATTTAGTTATAATATTAAACCGAGCTTAAAGTTCGATTCGAGCTCAAACTCAAGTTTGATTCTTCTCAAACAAGCTAAATTTGAACACCTTTGAAGTGAGTTTGATAAGCTCGAACTCAATTCGATTAGAATCCAACCCTGCTTTCCAGTAATATTTTCGTCCACGTTAGAAAGGGTTGTGCCCACTGCCCAGATGAAATCCTCTTAACTTAATTTGCCTGATTGACCTTCTCTTCTGTGGTTTTTTTTCTGAATCTGCAGTCAACATTTTACCAAATTGGCAAGACTGAGCTGACATATTAATATGTTCTTTTGCAGCAAGAAAAAAGGTCCATGGAAATTCAAGAAGTAAGCTTTAGTGGAAGATATGCCCTTTACTCTCTCTTGTGATTTTCTCAAAATATGTAGTACATTTGCTCTGTTGGAGGCTGACAGGTGCAGATTTCTTCCAAGTTCATCATTTTCATGGGGAAAATGAAAATCTTAAACCTATCGCAAATATTTGCCTTGCATTAGGAATCCAGATGTTGACCTCCTTCTCCCGTGGGAATCCAAGGGTAAATATGATCTAAGCTAACTCAAATCAAATCTATGATTCAATTAGAACAAGTGAATTTTGACTTAGAGTTTTAGTTCAGCAACTTGATGAAAGACCAATTTGTTTTTTTATTTGATAACATTGTTCATCTCATTTATAATATTATTTAATCCCCTGACGATACAATTTATCCTATCAATAACTCTTTTATGATATTATATGCAAACCCAAATGAGTTCAAATTCAAGTTTAAACCAGACATTATAACTTTAATCCAAACTCGGTTGGTGATAAGCTCAATTCAGATCGAATTCTATTATTCATCATTTTAAAATAAATTCAAAGGCTTAACTTTTAGTCAGAGGTATGATATATTTGCTTTTATAATTTAGCTATGGTAGAATGGTTATTTCCCAGGGCAAAGAACTATTTCACCCCCAAGTTTTAGTGCACAACAAGTCACATCCATGAGATTTGAAAAACCCGAATTCACACTTATAAGTTAACTTTCGTTTAAAAAAAGTAATGGTAAAATCATCATTTTATTAATTATATAAAAAAATATAAAATTTATTATATTTTTCCCCCCATAGTTTTAAAAACTAATAACTTCACTCTTATTTAAAGTTTTCTAACTTTCAAAAGTAATATTTCCCCCCTAAACCTAGGAATTATTTTCCATATGTTCTCTGACAACCGACGACAACGCTTCAACCCACTACTCGTCGACCACCAGATCTTCATTTTTTGATGGAATAAGAGGCAACAAAAACACGTATTCATCAATTTCAGACGAATCGATGAAATCTTTGTCGATTCCAAATGAACCGATGAAGTCTCTTGTCTCCGTCGATTCATCTAGAATCGATGAAGACTTTGTCGATTCCAGAAGAATCGACAAAGTCGACAAAGATGAGTTTTTGGTGTATCATCTGAAAGCTTTAGAGGTGGTCGGTGAGATGGTGGGTTAAAGCTCTTTCTCTGGTGGTTGAAGATAGTAGTCGGAGAACCTCTGGAAAATAAACCCTAGATTTTGGGGGGGAGGAGAAATGTTACTTTTGAAAGTTAGAAAACTTTAGGCAGGGGTGAAGTTGTTAGTTTTTAAAACTGTGGGAGGAAAACATCATGTATTTTATATTTTTTGTAACAAAAGTTAACCCATGGGTGGGACTTCAGGTTTTTCAAACCTTATGGGTGTGACTTTAAGAATGCACTAAAACTTTGGGGTAAAATAGTCCTTTGGCCTATTTCCCACTATAACTTTGATGAAAATTTTGCTTTTAAATTTGAAAAAGCTCGTTTGCCCACCCTTTATCATCCACTTTTGCTAATAATTTATCATTTTTAGTAAAATTATGAAATTGTTTTTGACAGTGTTAATTATAAATGTATCCTTATTTTTATTAAAATAACAAAAATATTTTTTTCCTCCTCTCAAATGCCACCTTTCCATCCTTTAATTTTTCGACTACAACTAGTGAGTAACTAAATTGATGACAGCTTAACTTTTGGATAAACCGTCTTTGAAAGGACTTGATCACCGAGTAAATAATCGTCAATTATCTACTCTTATGACTTAATTGCCAAAGTGTTACAAGTGCTAAAATTAAAAAGATGGGGATTGGCAATCTAATAATGATGAACTCAAAAGATAGGCACGAAGGTGAGTTATTAGAAACCTAAGGTGTAACTCAGTGATTCCACAAAATTCAATAATTGACTATTTCCTTGTGATAACATTTTTTATTTGTGATAGTTGAAAAGAGAAAAAGAAAGAAAATACGATTCTATTAACATGTTCGAAAGAAGAGCTTTGAATAAAATATAAAAAATATATTTTATATATATTGAAAAAGAGAAGAGGAAAATGAGTTAAAAGTAAAATCTAAAATTGTTAAAGTAAAAATATATTTTATAAGTATTATCTAGGCATATTATAAATCAGCAAAAATAACATTACCTTTAAAGATGGATAAAAAATAAAATTTTTAAACTTAAAATGTGATACATATAATTTCATCAAAGTGTGAGTGAAAAATAGTCATTTGGCCTTGGTAGCAGATGAATTTTAAGGGGGAGAATACAACTAGGACGCTGCCCCTGTCGCCGCCGTCTCTGAAGTCTGAGCTTAGAAGCGCAAGAAGGAAAAAGGAAGAAGCAAGTCGTAGGAAAATGGAAGCACAGATCGATAAGGAAACGAGAAGAAAAATCAAGAAGAGTGTGAAAAATATACTCCAAGGAGAAGATGCAAACTTGTACGTGCTGAACGAGAAATTGGTTCGACAAAAAGCCTCCGCCGACCTCAATCTCGACCTCAACCAACCTTTGTATAAGAAGCTAGTGAGAAAACATGTTGAAAATTTTCTCATACAAGAAAAATCCAAACCGAAAATAGCTGAAAAAATCATCAAATAAACAGGTTTCAAGTTCCACTTTAATTTAAATTCTTTATTCTTGTTATAAATATTGTAGAAAATTGAGAGCAATTGGCTTAGTTGATTTTCCAATTTGTTATTTGGTTCATATTTTTTCTAGATTAGATGTTAGTCATTCTTTGTGTTCAAAAATTTATCATGGGTTGTTCCTCTTTTTTGAGTACGTGCTAATGGAGACTTCAACTGTGAACATTTGCAGCGACGAAAGCAAGTTCCTGGTAGATTGAAGATCCTCTGTTACAGAGATGTGCTGCAAATAGAGTTGGGATTGCTCTTGAAGCTTGACAATGGTTTGATTTTGTAGTTAAAATGCTTCCAAGCTCCAACTAAATATTCTTGTTTCTTCCTTTTGAACTGCTAATTCCCAATTTAGTTGTCTATTAACTCTGCTAACAATCAATGAAATGAGATTTTTCGTAACAGAGTTGATCATTTTCATTATGTGGCGATGATACTGGAAATTGCACCAATACAATAACGTAATTATTCGAAGATATTATTTGATAACTGCAGTAGAATTGTAAGTGGAGTGTGCTTAAACAGTAATGCAAGAAAGTTTTTACAATGATTTGGTTTTCATTGTTCTATTATTTTTCTAGGGGAACAATTGCAGAGAGTGTTCTTGTTTTTGTGGTAAAGTGAACCTGGGATATTACCAGAGTAATTTTGAGAATTCACATAATGTTTTCTTGAGTTTAGAAAATGATTAGATTGAACAGAAGGATCCCTTTTCTCTTTTGTCTAGCAGAAGAAGGATCCTTTTCTCTTTGTCCTTATATGGTAGAAAAATTGGCCTGATCTTGGTCCCCACTCATTGTTGAGTGGCAGCAGATCCCCTGTTTTAACTAATGTTGATTTTCTGAATAGTGCAAGCATGTATTAAGACTTACAATTTACATTGAGAAGTGCTGGCTTCCTCCAGCCCACCAGCCAAGAGTTCTTGGTCCGCCTGGGCGTGAGGCGGCTAGCTGAGCAGGCAGCCATTCTCATTTTCTCAATCAAGGCCTCTGTGTTAACCTCTTCCGAGAAAATTTCCTCCAACTGCTTTGTACTAATCACCAGCTTCACTTTCCAAACGCCATTCCCATCCGATGGCAACACTTCCAGAGCAGACCCGCATGCCAAACTGTCCACAAACTCTGCAGATGACATCTTCGGCCGCTCAATCTTCTCCAGGGAAGGAGATAGTAAAATTGGCCGCCAACGAGACGTTCATCGTCAGCCAACGGTGATGAGACATGGCCTCGAGGGAAAATTCCATAGCCTGGATAATCTTCAAGAACTTCTCTAGCTAATTTCGGGTTCTTCAACTCCAGTACAGTCCCGGAATCTGTCAAAATCCGGGTGGAGCTTGGGAAACCATCAGCTGTCCCTTTGAAAGAACAATTACCCATTACAAAATCTCTGCAGGTTGTTACATACAAGAACTTAAGTTGTATATAAACTGCGGAATCTATGGCAAAAATTAGTGGGGAGGTAATTGCTGCATGTCAGAGGAGACATTAGAGAGTATTTTTCAAAGCTTTAATCGGCGCCATGTGACAGTAGACCGTTGCAAGGATTAATTAAGAAAAAATGATAATAATCCAAGCAGAAGAATGGAATAATTGGATAAAAAATACTGAAAAACGACATATTAGAAACAGAGAAGTTCAAAATTCAGGGCTAGGGGTTATGCATTTGGTACCCCGTGAGCCGGATTCCGTGCTAAATTAAACAAACTGGGCATCTAAATTTCTGGGTAAGTATCGACAAAAATTTTACATTTTCCACAGCTATTCATGATCGTAGCTATTAGACCAATTAAGCCCATCAGATCATGCTCAAAGTTTGACAAATATATGTATGACGAGGCCTCAGTTTAAGGGAGGATTCCAACCAAACCAAACTTGGAGACAGTATGGATTAAAACTAAAAGCCTTAATTTAATGATAGATTTTAATCGAATTAAATTGAATCAAACTTGAAGTGAGTATAGATCAAAATTATACTAGTTGGTAATGTCAATCGAACCAAACTTGGAGTGAGTATAGGTCAAAATTAAGGCCTCAATTTAATGTAGATTTCAACTGAATTAAACTACTATGGATCAAAACTATAATAATTAATAATGTCAAAGGTAAAAATTAAAAAAATATAATTTTTTAAGAGAAAAGGGCCCAACCGGGTTCGAACCGGTGACCTCTTGATCTGCAGTCAAATGCTCTACCACTGAGCTATGGACCCGTGATGATTTTGGTTTTGCTTTTAAATATTATATATAAGTTTTAAATTATCACTTAAAAACACTATTCACATACAGTGGACAGGAAAATAGCATACGTGTTTTTAACCTAGAATTGCTTACCCATCTCGATTCGATGAATTATAGTTAAAATTTGAAACTTATATATTTAATTATTTATAAATTACCCTTACTTGATACTGGGTCATATATGAAAATTTTAAAAGTTGAGAGATCAAATAGAATTTATCAAATTATGATATAAAAGATTTGCGCCGGTGTAAGTTTTGGGTAGGCCAAAAGGCATATTCCTACCATGTATTATCAAGCCCGTATTCTCAATTTTTCGAAAATTTAAATATCCATCCATTTTTTCCTTCACTGAATAAGTGAATATATTAAGCAAAAAGGCCGCCCAAAAGGGCAAAAACAACCTAAGTGCAGTAGCCAAAGGAGGACCACCCACCAAGACAACCAGCCAAAAACCCAAAGCAACCCCTTTTCTAGAGCAAGCACCAACTCATGGGGAGAAAAGAAAACCACCGAAAAAGCACAAATTAGTGTCCCTCTCTGTACATCTATCAAGCTATTATTTTCATAGATAATAAGAGACAGTTAAGCACAAACACCCATGTGTTGATAAGACTGAAAACACCATTTTTACTATTAATATTTGAAGATTATAATTTTATCTTTTTTTTAATTTTAAAAATTAATAATTTTATCTAATCTTAATTTTTTTATAATTTTTAGAATTCTTTTTCTTTACTCTCTGTCTCCAATGACTGTCTCCTCCCATTCTAGACCATCACCAGTACAAATAACTCACGAGCGGCTGGACTAGGCTGCACCCTGGTCAGTGTTTGAAAAGATTGAAGTTTGAAATCTCGATTGTTTCTTCTCCGGTTTATGCGGCACTGCAACTGAAGAGCACATGGAGCAAATAATTGACAAGCAGGGAATAAGGATGAAAAATATTACTTATCAGAACGTATTCGTTGACCATCATTAGTAAACTAATTAAATCTAATGAGAATTGAGCTTTCGGTCAAGTCCTGTGAAGTTTGAAGAAATCAAGTCTTCTTGTTATGTCCATTAGAGAAGTAGGAATCGGTTTGCTTGTGGACAGAATGATTTCGAAGGTTAGTAAAATTGATAGAGTATTAAAAATTTTAAGATAAAGTATAGATTCGAGTCTAGATTCAAATTACTGTTACGTTTGTGAAATTTTGATTTACTAGATATAATAGTTGTAAGTTTGATCACTATATCTTAAGTTTATCTATCTAATAAATATGGGTACGTCTCTAATTATAGAAAAAAAAAAAGGTGGCAGAAGATAATTGGCTGGAGTGAGTCACCACCCACTGCTTTTCCACAAAGATGGCTCAACTACTAGTCCTGGATTTCAAGTTCAACGGCATTGAAATACTCAAACTCTCTTATGTCAACTTGGTAAGTAGGGATGGCCTCGAGCCAATCGTGTTTGAATTTGCTTATATTTTGTTTTGGTCCCAAAGAGTGGAGTTTGAGTTTAAATTTAAATTTAATTAGATTTGATACAATTGAATTCAAATTTGACAACTTGATCTCAATATGGAGAGTCAAGTTCAAACAAGATTCGATAATGTAACATTATTTATTAATATTCTTGAATAAAACATATAAAGAAGTTAAACTTAAACTTGATCATTTGTGTCGTTGGATCATATTCGTATCATATTAATTCAAGTTTCGTTTCAAAGATTTTCAACTCTAATCTGACAGAAATTAGAATCATACTGATTTTTTAACCCTAATTCAATCCTTAAATATTCGAATTGATTTAACATAAAATTATCTATTATTTTTACTCTCTAAAGTGTTCTTATAGTTTTAATTTATTTATCAAATTACCATAATTTACTGTTAATAAAACATATCATATAACATTTTGTCTTGTTTACAAATATTCTAAAAATTACGTACTAAGGGTTTTAAAAATCTAATTAACCAAATCACATTCTTACTATTTAATAATAATATAAAATATTTAAATACAAATGAAAAATAATATAAGTAATTATAATTATAGAAAGATATATGCAATATGTAAAGATTTTATTTGCCATTGATTTGTCTTTCAATATTTCTATAGTTTATCCTTAACAATTTCTATTAAAATAATATTTCTCGAAAATATTCAAATTGATTCAGCTCATGTCAGGTAATTTTCGTGTAAACTTTAATATTATTTGATTTAATTTCGAATCATATCAAATTAACCTAAAATAAAATTTGTGTAAAAAAAAACTTAACATGAGCTTCTTTTTCATTCAATGCCTACCAAATTAATAAAAAGGGTACTCAATTTTCAGTTCAGAACTACAGACGAAAGGTCTGTTTTCAAGTCTTAAAGAGGAGACTCAGAAACTCCGATTATTAACATGACTGAACTTCTTATTTTGCTTTCATGGTTCATATCTTAAGCTTACACAGAATAAACAAATGCATATTTCTATCATTCCAAACCCAAAACAGCCTCAAGAAAAAGTTTTACATCAAAAGGCACTCAATTTATTCTTTCTGTATCGTTTTAGTGGACTCCATTTCTACCTAACTGGTGTATCTGTATCAGTAGAGGATTGCTTGGTTTTGGTTGACTGCTTCAGGGTCTTGCTCCTCGAATATGTCCAAGAGTGAAAGAGCCTGCAAAAATTCCAATCAATATAACAAACTGCATCCATTGAATTGCAGAAAATATCCCATGTCCTGTAAATTTACATTACCTCTGGCACACTAAGCTCAAGGCGAAACTTGGGGCCATCATAGTGATGGAGAATTGGCCTGAAGGAATCCTCCTCCAATGGCACACAATTTTTTCTCTTGAAAACTCGGACCTGTAAACAAACAAAATTTGTTTACAAATGAAAGGGCCTGCAATTGATCTGAGAGCAATCTAAATAAAAATCACCTGAGCTGGGAAGCGAGATTCGCCAGGGCATTTTTTGTCCTCCCAGGCTGTTGGATCAATGTTTGTTCCACCGAAACTCGCAGCCTAAACATTCATAACAAATGAATATCAGTGAAATATGGAGACAATAAGTTGATTGTTCTAAAGTTTCCTGACGTGGATTAACATTAATATGATTTTGGTTTAACAAAACTGAATAATTAAATAATACAATGACAGTTTTCAGATGGGCATATAATCTAGATCGACAATATTAGTATGAACCGTTTGTCCATTAACTTATGATATATTGATGAAGTCTCCACTCCAAAACCAAACATTATAGCTTTTACCATTGAAAGCTATCATTCCGAAGGTTTCAGAATAGACTACCAGTTAATCTTGATTGCTTTATGAATTCAAATTGCATGATGTTCTATATAATCTTACAACTCCATTCAATACTTTATAACATGTGCGTAGATTTGTGCAATTAGGACTAAATGATTTTATTTGTTTATGCAAAATAAATCTAACAGATTGATCTTGTTAAAACAGATCCCAATTCATTAGGCAAACCTCAAAAACTCCATGGAGTTGGTGGGTGGTGTAGTTGTAGAGGAAAAGGGGCAAGCCTGGGGTTACAGCTCGCACTGAATCGCGGTAACGTGGTGGCAAACCTATAAACAATTAACACAAAAGTTTAAAAAGATCTGACAGATCAAATCACAGCAATATCAGAAAAATAATAACAAATTCATTAACAAAAAGGACATACCAAAGAGCTCTCTCTTGAGATTTTCGGCCATGGTGTCGTTGTTGCAGACAAATATATACCCACCAATGGTTTCATTTCTGGGCAAAGCTTCAGATGGTGGCAGTGTCTTAAACCTCTTATCAGCTGCACTTTTCTCCTTGGTTTCATTATTATTATCACCATTTTTGTTCTGATTCTTCCTGTAGCTGTTCTTCTTGCCGCCCTTGCCTCCATTTTCATTTTCTTCTTTATTTTGTTTCCCCTTCAAATTACCATTCATATACTTGTTGTTAGTAACACCAAAATTTCCCGGGTTCGAATAAATTCCTTTGTTGAATCCTCCATTGATCCCAACGTTCTTGTGAGAGCCGTCGCCGACAAGTGGGCCAATCGGACCCAAACCAAAACCGTTGAACCCGTTAAAATCGGATCCTTTGGTTGGCTTCAAACTACTGTTGAGTGAATTTAATTCACCACCGACTCTTATATCGAAATTCCTCCTCTCATCCGGCCTCTTGGACAAATAATTATTGCTCCAAATCGAATCATTGAGCGACAGATTAGCCAAGTTAGACGTTTGAAGTCTGAGTTGGTCGCTGAACCGCCAAAACGATTGCTGATTGTTCTCCATCTGAAACACCAAAAGTTCACTTCCAACGCAACAAAATATGAAATGGCTATTGCTTATTTATGAAGAAGAACCTTAAAACAGGGGAAGAAATGGCAGAGAAAAGGTAAATTGAAGTGAAAGTAGGTGAAGCAGTGCGAGTTAAATAAGGAGAAATTGGACTAAGGCGAACGAAAGATTTCGCAGAAAGTGAAAACAATTAGCGCAAGGGCGGTTTAAGGTGGTGACGTGGCGGAAGGAGAGAAAGAGAGCGAGTGAGATCGTGTCGTGGTGTGAAAACAAGGCCAAAAGACTTGTTCCCACCCAAAGTTTGATATAATCCCAAACTGATATCCCATCAACTTAAAAAAATCTAAAGTCTCATTTATGAGTAATTTTTTTGTTAAAAGACTCAATTAAATATAAGGGTAAAATTATTATTTTAATAATATTATTAAAATAAAAATAATTTATTATTTTTTCCTCCAAACTTAGGTTTTTTTCTCTCCTCTTTGGCCACCACTCCTTTATGGACGTCTTTTTTTATCATTTTACCTCAATTCGACCAACTAACCTCTCTCACTGTCGAAATCATTTAACCGGTTGGCTCTCCACCGAAATTACATGAAGAGACATTGTCTCTTCATCCAAAGAGGAAGATTTTGACAGTGAGCCAATCGATAAAACAATTTCGAAGGTGAGAGGGGGGCAACAAGGCGAATGGAGGTAAAATTGTGGGAAGAGGGTGTCATTGAAAAAGTGGTGGTTGAAGAGGGGAGAAAAAACCCAATTTTAGGGGGAAAATAGGGGTGAAGAAGTTGATGACGACCATGGAGGATGGAAGGATGGTGGTCGACAACAAAGGTAATGGTTGGAGAAGTTGCGACAAATGCGGAAGGTGAAATTGCTAGAGGCACGACAGATCAAACAACTAAGAGATGGCATGATCAAAGGCTTAGAAAATTTGTAAATTATTGATTAAGCTAGACAAGAAACAAATAGAATAAGAGCACCATCAACTGATAATCAGACTACGTAGATTGATGTAACTTCCATCCAGAGTTGAATAAAAAAGAATTTTAAAAGTTATTTTAAGGGTAAATTAGTAATTTATAATTAAACTAACAGAAAATATAAAAATAAAATAATATTTTGGCTAATAAATGAATATTTGAGTTTTAAAACATCACGGATGAAAGTTGATGGTACACTAAAGCTTGGGTGGGAATTAGTCTTTTGGACTTTTGAAAATGAATAATATACGTCATTATTCCGTTGAATAAGTCTTTTAGTATCAATAACGTGACTTTGTGAGACTTTCCATGTGAACCATTTTTTGTACATGTCAAATTGTTATTTTTGATTAAAATGAATCAAATTATTAACCTAAACTTTAGGGGTCTACAGGTCATTTTGGTATGAGAAATAGAAAGGGTTTGGTTTTTTGCTTAGTGGTTAAGGATTCAAGTGCTGTAGTTTTATCACTTGGTTGACCTGTCTCATGCGAGTGAATTTTTGGAAACCCATTAAGTCAAAAAAGTGGGCCATGTTTAGAATCCAATGCCACGTGTTTTTTATATATAAATGAATGTGTAAGTGCAATCTTGTGAATCACCGAATAAATGGTATGGAATCATCATTTTTACATACCAAAATTATCATGCCAGATATTTTGTATACAAAAATTAAAATATAGATAATATATAATAATATATTATAATAATTTTAAATTAAAAATAAAATATTATTTAATCATATAATAATATATAATCAATATCTTTATTTTGTGTATTCAAAATGTATTCATACAATTTTGTTGTATCTATGTTTAGATAGGGCAGTGGGCTATATTGCCCATTGGGGCTTAATGGTTTGGATTGGTCTAAACTTGGCAAACGGTCCAGTCAGATTGGGTTGATAATGGTGCATCTAAAATGGGCACGGATCGAAAAAAAGTAAAGTTATACGAATAATAATTTTTAAAACTCATACCCGATTCGACAGATACAAGGTGACTTGTTAATATTAATTTTTCACTATTTCTCTTTTGTTTTTATTATTTTCATATATTATTTTCTTAATTTTCAATATTTTTCTTTTTAAGTATATAAATATTCTATGGGAGAATAAAATTTTACTTCAAATTATAAAAATATTTTTATAAATTTGAAGAATTTTAATATTAAATAAAGAATAAATATTTATAACAAAGTGTTTAATGTTTATATTTTTTAAATTTGTTTTCAATACAATAATTTTTTTCATTTTGAGGTGGATTTAAGTTCATTTAATGTCGATAAAAAATATGTGAAATTTGTGTTCGATATATTATAAGTTTAATGTTGAAATGGAAAAAAAAAAAAAGGTAACTCACTTGTGCCCTTAGACATACCCGATCTACCTATAAAAATTCATTACTCGTGGATACAAATTCTAAATGTGTATGGGTCTAAAAATATAAAATTCATACCCGAATTTAGATGAGTTACCTACAAGTTAAGTAAATGACCAACCCATTTTACCACCTTTAGACTAGTCCATTAATATGTTAAGACATGTAGCACGATCCATGATTCAACATTATTAGTGATAGAAATCATTTACTATTTCAATGATAAAAATACATTATTAGTAAAATTAGTTAATTTTTAAAATAAACACATTGAAAAGATAAAAATACATTTAATAACTTTTAATATATAAATATTAATAAATATAAAACATTTACCTCCCAAATTTACTAAAAATATTTTCATGCTTGTTTCATTAAAAAAAATTAGAATCTAAATCAGTCACCGGCAATAGAATTTTACCAATGATCGGATTAGATGAGTGCGATTTTAATCAAAATTATATTATTTCAATATGATTTTGATTTTAATATTAATTGCAATCAATGTAATTACATATTTGAGATTGATTAGAATTAAATTTTGGATTTTGATTTTTTTTTATTGAATATATGAAGGTAAGTGATCAATTTTAAAATTAAAAAAAATAATAATTTGTTTATTCTTTAAAGATGAAGGTGATATAAATCTTATAATATTTATATATTTATATATTTTATAAACTAAAGAAAATATACTTTAATTATATTGGTATTTTAAAAATATTAAGCTTATAATATTTCAAGACTAAAAGAGTATTTAAATTCTCATTTTTCATAAAAAAAAAAGGTAATTTAAGAAGGCTTTTTTGACTTTTTTTAGGTTTATTTTTATATGTTTAATTATATAATAATATATCATTATTACCGTTACCTGGTTATAATATTTTATCAAAATTTCAAATATAAGTGAACAGTTTGTCTTTTTTTTTTTTCTTTGACAAGGAAACTAGTCTTAGGTCTCGGGTGGCGATGGCCTCCCAACTCTTAATGAGGGCAGCTTCCTCCGTCCTGACAGTCTACTTTCCTTTGCGTGTTAACTTGGTCCTCTATTGTGGATGGTCAGTGCTCAACAAGCATTAACTGTGCAACATCATATTATATAAGGGTCATGTTTTTGTATTTTCGAAACTTTTATTTTTGAAATGCTCCAAAATTGACACAAAACATTTTTTTCTTTTGATATTTCATAATTTTTAAAAAATGTTGAAACGTGCTTTGGGAAAGAAACCATGGTAACTGATATTCGAATCATATATTTAAAATTTAATTTTTTATATTATGTATCGTATCGTATTATATAATATAATTTTTAAATAATAAAATATTAATAAATTAATATAAAATGATAATAAATACATCATCATTTAAAAAAAAATATATAAATATATTTAAAATTTTAAAATTTTTCACACATATCTTTATTATACCATCATTTTCTCTAAAAATGTATATCGATCTATATCAGTAATACATATTGAATCGAAGAATATGTATTATGCCGTATAATTCATTTATTGTATCATATTAATTCGATATATTTTATGATACGTATCATTTTCTATTTGTGTTATATCGTAGAATACTGATAACTATAAAAAAATCACATTTCCTTAAAATTATAAAATTAATTAAATACATATATTTTATATTTTCTAACCATAAGTATCATTAAATCTTATATTGAATTCATCTATTATTCTCTACTCTCTCAGATGTGTTGTCTTCTCTTCGGTTTGTTATATAAATTGGTGTTTTATTGTTTTTTTTTTAATATTTACTAGTGTTTATATAAGAATAATTTACAGTGTATTTTATCATTTCATTTTATCAATATTTTTTATATTTATTTTTATATTATTATTGTTATTGACATTACTATTATTAGTATGATTGACTTAATGCCTATTAGGAAGCATATGCTGCTGCAACTCTTTAAGATTTGGAAGAAAAATTTGTTATAAAAATTTGATATTTTTAAAGAAAAAAAAAACCCTTTATATTTTTTATATTTATAAATTTTTGCACGATCTATTTCCCTATAATTTTAAAAAAATATGTTTTAATATTTTTATTTATGTGTTTTTACATTTTCGTATTTCTATTTCTATGGTACATAACTTACAGTAGAATTAGATTCAAACCAAATTTAAACAAGCGTAAAATGAGCTCAACTCACGCAAACTCAAACTTTAAAGATATTTAACTCGTTAAACTTACAAGTTTAAAAAATTTGTTATAAAATGATGTCGTTTTAATCAGTACGTATTAAACGATGTTGTGTTAGTAATAAGTCAAGTTCAAAACTTAATTTGAGCGTAACTTGACTCAAATCTAACCCTAACTTACATAGTGCATCATCTTGCATATAAGATTGGACGTCAACATTGTTTATCAATCTGCATTATTAGTTCTTTTATTTCTATCCTTTTCATCCGTATTTCTTCTGCTGTGATAAATAACTCTGAATGTTGCTTCACGCCAAGCACTACATTATGAATGCGTATCAATAAGAGTGTAATTATCTTCTTCAAAAACGTGGAAACAAAAATAAAGAACCTTGAAAAGATACCCGTATTTAGTAGTCTGGCTGATCGAGCTTTTTGTGTGGTGTAGAGTCGGCTACGTACGTTGGAGACATAGAGGAGATGCCCTCACCGGCATTTAAAAGACACATCGACACGTTTTGAATGATTCCAAACAAAGGACTGAATGATTGCAGAAGCTAGCCTTCCTGAGAAGACCGTAAGGAGCAAGAGCACGTGCATGTGTGTAAAACTAGTACAATATTAAACTTTATAAAGAAAAAATATAGATTTAAATTTTTATTATATTTATAAAATTTTAAATTATTTAATACAATAATTTTGAACCTAACCACTGTATTTTAGGATTTATTTACGTAATTAATCTGAAGGAAATGTTATACATACGGATTATAGAATGTTTGAAAATATTTATGAATTCAGACAAATTTGATATGCTATAATTGATATCGAATCAATTATATATATAATGAAATTGGTATTCTTTCGTTATATATTTTTAAAATAATGATATTTTTACAGGTGAATAATCATATAATGTATTGGAAAATTAGATCTAACTTTTTTTTATAATAGTTTATTAGATTCTCCTCATTAAAGACCCCCAATGAATTCTATATCCGAAAATTTTTCTAACAATTAAATCTTTATCATCTCTTTGGGTATATCTAAATATTTAAGTTAAATATTAGGTATTGAGTTATGTTGAGATTGAATAAAAAATAAATAAAACTAACGGTCGTCATTCAAGTGGGCAAATGCCAAATCTGCAGGGCCCCAGAAGAAACCTTGGAGGGGGAGCGTGACGAAAAGTTGACGTTCATTCTAGGCCATCTGTTTTATCAAGATTTTCTCTCCACATGGCCACGTCCTTGTCTGGGTTCCAGGGAAATTAATGTAGCTGGAAGCTCGATCTTCTGCGTGTAGAAATGGATGAATAAAATTCCAAATGTAACTTATTTCAAATAATAAATAGCGTTGAAATTAAATTATTGTTTCAGAGACAACAGTCTTTATATGACACTCGAAGCTCAAATGGAGGACACAGAAATGTCTAGAGTAGTTGAGCAAGAATCTGCAAAGCACAAAAAGTATCGAGGAGTCAGGAGAAGGCACTGGGGGAAGTGGGTTTCTGAAATTCGAGAGCCAAGGAAGAAGACAAGGATTTGGCTGGGTTCTTTTGAAACGCCGGAGATGGCGGCTTGTGCATACGATTGCGCTTGTTATTGTCTCAAAGGAAACAAAGCTTTGCTGAATTTTCCCGATGAAGTCCACCGACTTCCCGTCCCTCCCACATGCAACGCCAAGGATATTCGCCAAGCAGCGGCAGCAGCAGCGGCGGCGAAGAAAAATAGTGAGAGGCGGAAGATATCTGAAGAAGACAAAGGTGACGGCGATGGTGATGATTTTTGGACTGAAATTAAACTGCCGGAGTTGATTAATTTTACCAATTGGACGTGCCATGAAGATTTCTTGCGGGTTCATTCAGCAACTCAGGAACAGGTAATTGGTCTCATCTAAGAAAGCTCGCAGCCGTTCCGAAATATTTTCACACCGAACCACCGAAACAGCTGTTAACCGAATTTTTATTATTTATATTATTTTATTTAGTTTATAATTAATAAAAAAAAATTTATTACCTTTTATTATCAATAATAACATAATATATAATATAAAGGACAATCTAATTATTATCTCTTAGTTAGATAGAAAAATATAATAACCAATTATTTTAAAACTAGATCGAAGTAATCAGTTCGATTGATTAAATTGAAAATCAGTTTTAAATTTGATTCGGTTAATATAAAAATATGATTTTTTAATTGACTTAATTAAACCTAATCAAAAATCGAATTTGATCAATTGAACCGACGAAAAACTATGTTTGACCAAATTTTTGAATTTTTGAGTAATTTTATTATGTTTTATTAGACTAAATAAAATTTTAAAGGCTTATAAGAAAAAATAAAATAAAAAAGAAAAAAATATCTCATATCTATTGAAATGTCTTCTATAAGAAATAATTTATAGAATTATATTTTTTTTCTATATTATGAGATTGAGACTTTTTTATTTTAATTATTTCATTGAAATCAAATAAATAATTGTTACTCCTAAAAAATGATATGTTTTAATCTTCATAGATATGAATATCTTGATTAATTTTATTTTTTATAAATTTTTAAGTAAAATCTATTCATTATAATTTAATAATAAACTGAACCGATCGATTCTCTAATTGAACCGATCGAACCATGACTAATGGGACAACTGGTTTTATCATCGATCTAGTTTTAAAAATATTGATTATAATTATATCCTTATTTATTAATTTTTAAGTTAAAAATAATCTCATTTTCAATTAATATAATAAATAATATACAAAATATTTTAAAATAATTAATATTTTTTATTACCAAATTAATTATTTATACTTATTTATTTTTATTTAATTTTATTAAATATAATAATAATAATTT
This sequence comes from Mangifera indica, assembly GCF_011075055.1. Lineage (NCBI taxonomy): Eukaryota > Viridiplantae > Streptophyta > Magnoliopsida > Sapindales > Anacardiaceae > Mangifera > Mangifera indica. The sequence continues at coordinate 1,231,627 of NC_058156.1, forward strand.
ATATTCAATAATTATCAATATAATCTTTTAAGGTTAATAATAAAATATTTTTTAAATCATACGTGCCCCAATTCTGTAAATCCTATGTTAATGTGAATTAATACTGTAAATCCTGTATTAGAAAATTTCTCACAAATATTGATTATTATTATTTTTTTGGAATTCTATCTGATTTTCTCTTGATTCTCTCCCTTAGGTTTTCGGGTAAAAATATTACATTCTTTTGTGAAATAGCATTGATAATAAAAAAATCAGTTCGATCATGTATCATATTATATATTAAAATTTTAATTTTTCATATAATAAATACCCTATTGTATGTTGGATATATTTATTTAAAAATAATAATAACAAAATAATAAAAAATTTTAATTATTATGCATCTTTTTGAAAAAGTATTAAGCATCCTTTAAAATTTTTATAATTTTTCATATATATTTTTATTATCATATTTATTAAATTATACAATAAACTCACCGTATTATTTTAATTTTTGATATATTTTAAAATATATATCATGTCTCATTATATTTATCATTTATAGTAAAGGAGACTAGACCAAACAAACTTGCCCAAGCCATTAGTCATTTGTAGGCAATATTTATTTGGCAATTGGGTTTTTATATTTAATTTTAATTCACTTAATTTTAAAATATTACTATTTATAAAAATTTCTTACAAAATGATTCATATAATTATATATAAAATTATTTTACATGCACATATTAATAAAATATTTTTATAATCACTAAATTAAGTAAGGGTTGTTCAAGATAATTTTTTATTATTTTAATATAATTTAATAAAATTTACCATTAATTTTGTGAATTATGCTTCAATAATTTAGAGTGAAAATAAGAGATACTTATTTTTTTAAATGATTTTTTCTTTCAGGAAATTATTAGTCACAATCAAATAAATTGACTAACAAAATCAATAAAATTAACAATACATCTAGAAATAATTAGAGGTGGGAAAACAGAGGGATTGGGGGGAGTCAATACTGATTCAGATTGAAAACATATTGAGTTACATATGTAATGATTTCTAAAAATTTATCATATCCGATCCTACGGATACTGGTTGATTCATGAATTATCTATTAATATTAATTTTTTTTTTTTGTAATTTTCAATATTTTTCTCTTTAAATACATAAGTATTTCTTAGAGGAACAAAAATTTATCTCAAATTATAAAAATGTTTTATATAGATTTAAAAAATTTTAACATTAAATGAGGAATGAATTTTTATAATAAAGCGATTAATACTCATATGATTTAATTTTGTTTTCAATATAACAAATTTTTTAATTTTTGGATGAATTAAAGTTTATTTCATGTCAAGGGAAGCAAAAATATATGAATTTTTTACAAAAATATAAGTTTGATGTTGAAGAAAAAAAAAAAATAACAGGTGACCCGCAAGTATACCCGATTCGTGCCTGCAAAAATTCATTGCCCTCCGGCTCCCGCACCCATTATCATAACAATGATACCCATATATGTTATTATGACACCTTTTAAATAAAGTTATGGTCCAACACAAATTGGTAATTTGGTATCATACAATTAATTCCGACCAAATTTATTTTATTGTAATTAATGAAACATTACCCATTCATTTTTTTTTTTTGGTAATAAAGAATCATATTCAAGTCAAATCTTCATATTAGATTTGAATCAATTATATCGAATAGAATAAATTTTGAATTTAATAACTATTTTATAACTATTAAATCAAATAAATTAAAAGTTTGATTTTAATAAATTTTAAAAAATAATAAATAAAGATATAATTATGATAAAATTAAAATTATTTTAATAATTTTTAATATTTATAATAAAATAATAATTATATTATCTTTATATTATTTATCACAGTATCATAAATAATATAAAAAATAAAAAATAGATTTCACACTTTCAAATACTTGGACCAAACGGAGTTTTTGTGAACTGTCAGGGGTCCATCAGAGAAAATATGCAATAAAAGACACGACCATAAATAAAAGTGGTTGATTGGGGGTAGTTAAGCGGTTAGAACAAAATGGGAAAGCTTCTGAGAAGATCGCCAAGTTTTATGTTCACCTAAATTAAACTACATGGCGGATTCTCCAAAACTAAGTTTTAATGACCGCACAAGGAGCTGTCTTTGTTAGGTCCTCCTGACAACCCAAAGTTTCTCAGGCTTTCACGTTTCTATATGTGTCATTTCTTCAGAATTGCTTAGAAGAAAGAAAGAGCAAGCAACTGAGAAGGAGATGGCCAGCAGTGCATTTTGTTCTTCTAAACTTCTTGGAAGGGCTCACGCCAAAAGCAATAATGGGGTTTCTCTAGCTCAGTTTAACGGGCTCAGACCACTGGGAAATATGCATTTGCCATCACCTAGGGTAAACTCAAGTGGGTTTATTTCTACTTCAGGTAATTACTTGTATTAGCCTTTTGTTTTTGTTCTTCAATCTTGATGGTTTGTGTTTATGTTCCTATTTGCTTTCTTAAGACTAATTGTATCATAGTTCTGTTATTGGGTAATTTATGAATCATTGTTTATGCTCGCATTCTTTCAGTGTCTGTTAAGTTCTTGCAAGTGGATGTTCTTCTAATCAATAAAACCGAGCGTATCTATTTTCAATATACAAATAGTTACACATTTGACTTGGATAAAGTAACACCAATCATACGATGACACATATAAATTGGGTACATATAGCATTGCCCTCGTATAATTAATGAGCTTTGTGTATTGCTGCCTGGTAGAGTTTTTTTAAAAGGAAACATTTTTATCCTGTTTTTCTTTTCCTGGGAATTTGATTCTAGTTCAGTTTCATGTAATGGTGGCAGTTCTGAAGTGCAGACAGATCAAGGCAATGGCTTCCCCAACTGTTTCAGCTCCCAAGCGCGAAAAAAATCCCAAAAAGCGAGTTGTTATTACTGGAATGGGCATTGTATCAGTTTTTGGCAGTGACATTGATATATTCTATAACAAACTTCTCGAGGGAGAGAGTGGAATCAGCCTAATTGATAGATTTGATGCTTCAGACTTCACCGTCCGATTTGGTGGTCAGATTAGAGATTTTTCTTCTGCAGGATACATTGATGGGAAGAATGATCGCCGTCTTGATGACGTGTGGAGGTACTGCATTGTTGGTGGCAGGAGGGCCCTTGATGATGCCAACCTTGGCCCTCAAGTTCTTGAAACTGTGAGTCATAGTGTTTTGGTTACAGAATGTAGTTCACGTAATATAATGTAGACCAAATATCATGAAATTTTGATATGGGTATTAATGCAGATGGACAGAACAAGAATTGGAGTACTGGTGGGATCAGGAATGGGAGGCATAACAGCTTTTAGCAATGGAGTTGAAAATCTTATTCAAAAAGGATTTAAGAAGATATCTCCATTTTTCATACCTTATTCAATTACTAACATGGGGTCTGCATTGTTGGCTATAGACACTGGCTTGATGGGACCAAATTACTCTATTTCAACAGCCTGTGCAACAGCAAATTATTGCTTTTATGCTGCCGCAAATCACATAAGAAGAGGTGAAGCTGATATCATGGTAGCTGGTGGTACTGAGGCTGCAATTGTACCTACTGGTCTTGGTGGGTTTATTGCTTGCCGAGCTTTGTCCCAAAGAAACGAAGAGCCCAAGAAAGCTTCAAGACCCTGGGATAAAAATCGTGATGGTTTCGTCATGGGAGAAGGCTCTGGCGTGCTGGTAATCACAAATTCAGTCCTATTTGCTCATAAGATACTGTCCCTTTGTTAGTAGTACTAATGTGCTTACTGATGACAGATTATGGAAAGCTTGGATCATGCGATGAAAAGAGGAGCTAACATTATTGCTGAGTTTCTGGGAGGTGCCATAACCTGTGATGCTCATCACATGACGGACCCAAGGTCGGATGGTCTTGGGGTTTCATCTTGCATAGCTAAGAGTTTAGAAGATGCACGAGTTTCCCCTGAAGAGGCAAGCAGAGTCATTGCTATCATTTGATCTGAATCAATGTCTGCCCATTTACATTCTAATTTAAAGATGGTAAAAATTATGATTGCAGGTGAACTATGTGAATGCTCATGCAACATCAACTCTAGCAGGGGATTTGGCTGAGGTTAATGCAATTAAGAAAGTCTTTAAGGACACGTCTGAGATTAAGATGAATGGTACTAAGGTGAGATACATGCTTCCACTCTAGATTAACATCCATAGAACCCATTTCAGGCAAGATCTTAATCATCCATTTTAAAAAATCTGGGAAAGATGATATGTTTCACTCTGTAATCGTTTCAGTCAATGATTGGACATGGGCTTGGGGCAGCTGGTGGATTGGAAGCTGTAGCAACTATAAAAGCAATCACCACTGGCTGGCTGCATCCAACCATTAATCAAGATGTAATTTCTCAAAGCTCTCATTTTCTCTAATTTGATGCATATAGTTAGAAATTGACCATAGACTCGGTTCATCTCGGATCGAATCCACCCGTAAGTCTAATTCACCTAATGTGAATACCTTTCTTTCTGTGGCAGAACTTGGAGCCTCAGGTTACAATCGACACTGTACCAAATGTGAAGAAAAAGCATGAAGTTAATGTTGGTATGTGTTCTTGTTCCAAGCTCCCATTTAGGCGATATTTTACATTCTGGAGTGCTATAGAATCTGACTTGTAAATGGACCTTCTGCTTAATTCTGCAGCTATCTCAAATTCATTCGGCTTTGGTGGGCACAATTCGGTGGTGGTTTTTGCTCCATTCTTGCCATAAACAAAACGCAAACCAGGAAGCAGTCTTCCCTTTCTCTTGTTCCTTCATGAAGACATTAATTTTGATCAGGTGTTGAGCTAGGCTGAAGACTGAGAAAATATAAACTAGGTCAAGGATTTATTTATGCTTTTGATGAGTTTTCAGGACAAAGTAGCTTCGTTGCTAAATTTCATTACTTTCTCATCACCCTGTTTGATGAAATAAACTCACAGTTATATTTTCATGAATAAAACATTCTATGTTATTTTATTGGGATTCATTCAATTTCTTATGTGTTACATACCATGTTTTAACACCCTTGACATGATCAAGGTTTGGTTCGGGTTTTTCTTAATTCAACTGATCTAGTCATTGGTTGGATCTGAATATAAACACTTTGATATTATGAAGTGTAATCAAACTGAATTAAGTGATGCGTGATTTTAGCTCAAATCAATAGTATTAAGGTAGAATTCGAGCTCAAGACATGAATTGTTGAAATGCAAGATTTAAAACTTATAAAAATTTATTGATTTTTTATTTGAGTCGTAAACTCGCGAGCTCATTAAACCAACTAACATGAAGCTCAAGAGTTGAACTTGAGCTTAACTTGACATTTATCAAACCAAATCCAACTTGACATAAGGCGAGCAACTTGACTCAATTTACACCCCCATTTACAATACATAACTAAACAAATCATATTTATGATATTTAACCAAATTTGTAATAGGGTATTCCGGTTAAAATAAATTAAAACAACAATGTGTAACCAAATGTGCATTTTTCCGAAGTCATGCTAATGATAGCATGACACAATTATGACACTGGATCGTGATTGAACTACAACCCAACATAGTTTATCCGATTCAATCATATATGTAGTAATCTAATAACTTAAACACTTTAAACTTCACCTAAATTAAACTGATCATCATGTCTTGATCAAATTAGTCCATCTAGGTCACATCCACTCATATGACATACATTTTTTATAAAATAAAATTATATGTACCTAATTTTAAATACCAAATTAGATATTTAGATTATGTGTTCTTCTGTAAGTTAGTGTTATTTTATATTTAATTTAAATTATATAATTATATAATAATATATTATCTAAATATTTAATTCGATACTCAAAATTAGGTATACATCCCATTATTCTTTCTCCTAAGATAGTGCAGTCTCACCCTACTTATAAAAGTTAAATGGGCACAGTGAAAAACAGGTAGCCTCCATAATTAACAGTTTTGAGTTGGGCAACTTGGCAGACAAGTAGATTCGTTAGAAGAATCTAGTTGGGATTCCATCCAAGTGGAGATTCTAAATTTCTGTTGATAAAGTTAATTAAGCACTAATCAAGCTTTAATGCTGACATTAAAATTAGGTTTGTGATGATTATAGTACTTGATAATGAAAGTGATTACAAAAATCGAAATATTATATGTATTTATTTTTAATATAAAATTTAAATACATAAATGATATATTATAATTAAATATTTTTAATTTTTAATTTAATATTATTTAATTATATAAAAATATATATAAATATAATTTTATTATTGGAAGAAATCACATGGGCGCATCTTAATTAGTTACTCTAATTAGACTAGGTTAGGCCATCATTACCCTGAAGCCCACATTGTTTCGGCCCCTGAAGCTGATGGCATCATGAGCTTATGCCAAAATAAAAGCATAATTTTTCTTTTTAATTGTCGGGAATGTGCTTCTTAGGGAATCTAACCTTGTCTTTATGATTAATTAATTAATTAATTAATTACTTTCAAAATACGATAGAAAGGATGGTGCAACTTCCATTTACAAATGGTGATTTGGCTTATAAAATTGGGTTTTCGATTCGTCTTTTCTAGAATTAAAAATGAATTTTTTTTGATAAAAATAAAAATAGAGATAATTAAAATTTTTATAGTTATATATATATATATATATATATATATATATATATATATATATATATATATATATATCTTTGAATCATCCTTTTCTCAATTTTTGTTCTTCCTGACATGTTTTCTCTTTTATATATTCTCTAAACCATAATATATAAACCATAATATATAAAATCATCCTTGAAAGTTATAAATTATTATAAATATATTTTTATACTTAATAAATATTTTATTATTTTTTAAAAGGATATTAAAAAAAAAGTGCGAGAAATTTTTCGATTAAGATGAAGGGAGAAAGGGGAGAGAAATTTTACTTATAGGAAGGGAAAGAGAATTTTCTATCATTCCCGTATCAGAGACGAGACAAAGATGAAAAAAAATTTTCTCTATTGGGACAAAAATAAAGATAAAGATGAGAATTAAGGTATTCAATCTTACCTGTCTGCTTGTCATCTCTACTTCCATATCACTTCCAAGTTTCAACCCCTTTCTTGAAGTCTTGAACTTTCTTAATCAATCATTCTAAATCTTTGAATAATTTAATTTTGATTTTTTTTTTTTAGATTCCATGGTCGTTATGGAATGGCAGTGTTAACCAGGGAAGAAAGAAGGGACCTGACTAGTGTAATTTTGGACTTTGACATTTTTGCTAACAGGTGCAATGTAAGTGGTTGAGCGCTGAAATTTTTAATTCTTCTTCTTCTTCTGACTGTCATCCATCTCATTTTGACCAAAAGATTAGCATTAAAATTAATTTTGATTAGTGCAGTTCAACCACTAATTATGCTTAATCTTGATAGTGTTTGTAGGTAAGCTAACATCCTTGTGTGGGTGTAAATAGGAAAAAGAATAACACTATATACAAAACTTTATATATAAATAACGATATGTCATTATATGATTGAATTATTAAAAATTAAAGATAAACTAACACTTAATCACATAATGACATACAATTGTTCGTACACATAGTTTTACTCTGAGAGAAATTACCAAGTCATTAAGCCAAACATCAATTTACAAAACTTTGTGTAAAATAAAGAACAGTGTTATGTGCACAAACAATGACATGTCATTATGTGATTGGATAGTTTTAAATTAGAAATGAAATAACATTCATATTATTGTTTGTATATAAAAATTGTGCACATTGTTTAGTAGTAAAATAAATATTTTATCACATGAGTAATGCCTTGTATACAAACGGTTGGATAATAACGAATATAAATATCTGATATTTCTATTTGGAGATACTCTGATAAACAATTAGAGTATTCAATTATATAATAACATGTCCATTTGTTTATACTTTTTAAAGGAATTAAAAATTTCCTGTTAAGAAAATCAAACTTTATAATTTTCTAATTAAATAAACTAAATTTTTACAATTTCATATTAAAGATATCGAACAATCACATGACTTAAAACAACATTAAATAAAAATAATGTGACAATTTGTTATGTGACAAAATATAAGTTTGGTCATTTGACGAGAAAAATCCGAACGCTTGGTCATTTATTGAAACGAATTGAAAAAAGAGCCCAGTTTGATATATTTTAATTGTTGTTATTAGGGTGTGTGCGATCCAGTTTGATATATTTTGAGAGCTTTTTTAAATCAAACTGAAAATAAAAGATTTAAAAAATTTTTTAAATCAAATCAAATCATTTTAAATTCAAACTAAATTGAAAAAATACGGCTTGAACTTATTAAAATCATTTATTTCTAAATATATTATTTAATAAAATTAATTGAATTATAATTTTCTAGGGCATAATATAAATATGTAAAATAAATATAAAATATATACACAATATACATATAAATAAAACAACAAAATAAATATAAAAATTATCAATTGTACACCTAATTGCATGTTGAAATTTTGTCGAATATAATTACACATATATATTTTAAAACAATATAGTTTACAGTTTGGTTTGATTTGAAAATCGTTTAAATTACAATTCAAAATAAAAACTGTTTTTCAAAATTTATCAACTCAAACTAAACTTTTTTACAAATCAAATTGTAATTTTCAAGCAGTTCGATCCAATTTTATAATTTAAACCAAATTATGCATACCTTGATTGTCATCTTATCTCATTAGCATAATGTTATCTTTTGGTCATGTTTCATGAAATTCCTCCATTACAAATAAATCTGATTAGTTTTATTGTGACGGGTTCTCCTACAAGTTTTGTGCATCAAATCATGTGAAATTGAATCTTGATTATGTGAAAAATTATAAATAATTAACCTTGCAATTATGTTTGGCTGAAAGGCCATGGTCCTTTATTGGTCATCCACCCCATTATTGACCTAATTAAGCACTAAATTGATTCCTAATAGGGCTTCGAGTGGCCAATGAGAGAATAGTAACATGGGATTTTGACTTGAAAAGTTATAAATTGATGGTAATTTACAAGTATTTGAGATCAATAATCACCCGAATAATATTATTTATACATATTTTTAATACATAAAAAAAATTATCATATAATTAGATATTATTTTATTTTTAATTAAAAATCATGTAATTAAATGATAATATATCATCTGTATATATAAATTATATATCAAAAGTATGTCTTTCTAGTTTATTGATAATATTTTGAATACTCGATTAAATATTTTGATTATATGTTATCATATAATTAAATATTATTTATTTTTAATTTAAAATTATTTAATTATATAATAATATATTATCTAAAATTTTAATTAGATACTCAAAATTTGGTGCATACGTGAGTAACCTAATACAAAACCATTACTTTCTCTACAAAGAAGACAAAGAGAACGAGGTGTAATCTCCCTAGTGGTCGTTTCCACAAATGATTCTGGCGTCTTTTCCCTCTTAATGCAAGTGAAGATAAAGCACACACAAGAAATGAGAGCCAGTGGATGAAAGACTTTGGGCATCCATTGGATAAACAACAAAGAAGATCCAACGGTTGGGATCAAAGAAGGTCACGGGGACCAAAATCCCACTTCCAAAAATGTTCAAAATTCTGTATTAAAAAATTTTATTAGCCCATGATTGTCTTCTTCACATGAACTCCAAGTGGGTGATTTTTAATGTTTAAAAAGGCTAACCCACCTGAGCATCAAATTAATTCGTGCCTTGATTGCATTTATTATAGTAAAAATACAGAAATTTCAGATACCCTACAATTGAGTTCATTTTGGCCAATGATTCCCCGGTAATTAATAAATTATATATATTTAGTTTTAAGTATTTAATTAATTATATAAATAATATATTATAATATTATTAATAATTTTGAGCATAATGATATATAGGGTTAGATTTGAAGTGAGTTTATTCGAGCTCGAAATGAGTTTTGTTCAAACAAACCCGAGCCTGAGCTTACCTTGAATGAGCCTGAATACAAACACGAGTCTGAATTTTAAGCAAAAAATGAATACAAGCCCCAATCGAAACACTTGTTAAACGAGTCGAGCTCGACTTACGAGCTGTTTACTCAAATAAAAAAACATTTAACTTAGAATAAACGACACCGTTTGTTTCTTGAAATACGAGCTTGGAATTGAGTTGTCAAGCCTAAAATGTAAGCCCAAAGCGAACCTGAACTGGAGTTAAGTGCGAGCTGAGCCTGAACACTAAAATTATGAAATGAGCCGAATACAAACATATGCTTAACGAGCTCGGTAAGTCTGAGCTTGGGCTCACTGAAAATGAGCTAGGCTCGTATCCAACCCTAATGATATATTATTGAAATATCGAATTAGTTATACAAAATTAAATACACATAATATTGTTTGTGGGTAAAAAGGAAACCCTACAAGGCAATTGAGCTCATTTTGCTCAATGATATATGGATAAACAAGAATATTATATGTACTTAATTTTGAATACAAATTGAATATATAGATGATGTATCATCATGTGATTGAATGATTTTAAGTTAAAAATAAAATAATACTCAATCGCATAATAACACGTCATCTGAATGTCAACTTAAATATTAAAAACTAGATATATATATATATATAACACTGCTCATAGGTAAAAAAGAAAAAAATAATATTATATATATATTAATTTTGAGTATATTAATAAATAAATACTTATATGTATTATCATATAATTAAATTTTTTTTAATTTAAAATTATTTAATTATATAATTATTTATATTAAATATATATTTATTTGTGTATTGGAATAATTTTATAGATTGGGAAAGTAGGCTAAAGTGTGGAGCTGTGGGGTCTCTTTGTGATTAGTGCAGGCTTAGGGCAGCCAAGGAACACCAACCAAATTGGTCTCCACATGGGGTGTGCTTTACAATATTAATACTTGTTCTAATCAAAGTAATCTCTTTTTCCTCTCTCTCTTTCTATGCATTTATGCGAACACTTTGATTGGCGTACTATTATTCATAAGAGAATCGTTGTTGTCTCTTGCTCCATAGTGACGACAGTTACAGAAGCATCCCTTATTTGAGGGAGGGGCTGGTGGGGGAATCCACGGCATTCCCCTTTAACACTGTAGATTGACGGGACCGATTCACACCAGCCTACTCCTAACGCTTACGCCAACCCCCATCACAGGAGCGGCTAGGGTTGTAATTGTCACTTGTGAGATCTTCAGGACTACATTTTTCTTTTTTTATTTGTTATGAGGAAGCCTCCTCCGGATCAGTTAGATAGACAAATCTGCGATATAATTTCAAAATCTATAATTACTGTATCAGATAAGTTAAAGTTTCATAAGTATGACAGATACTCAAACCTAAGATTTTTTTCAAAAAATTATAATGCTTAACTAATTTTGTCAATTTTTAGGATCATCTTAAAAACTAAATTGATAAATTTGAAATTTTTTTTTTTTACTAGACATAATTTTAGAAATCTAATAATCTCTTATACAAAAGGGTTTTCTAATGATATTAATTTTTTTGGATAAGGTTAGATGCAAATTAAGCCACATCAACGTGGCTTGATCAGAGTTAGAGTTTTAGTTTAATAATTTAATTCGAATCCTCTTTCAATGATAATGTCCATTCAACAAATAGTATTATTTATCTCATTAGTAACTTTTTAATAATATCTCTATTCAGTTTGAACGAGCTCGAGCTATTCATTATGGATTTAAGTTAAGCACAAGCTAGTCCATGTTCAACTCAAATCCAACCCTAATTATGGGGTGAAAGTGTTGCATTTAAGAACAAAAGGATTAAATAGATTGCAACCAAAATTGAAGGATGAACTGTGTTGTTAACCCCACTAACTCTTCTCCCTTGACCATCACAAATATGAATACAAGCTGGGTGAACGCCGCCATCAAAGAGTGCCACACTAAATAATATATATATATATATATATATATATATATATATATATATATATATATGTTGTGACCTGAAGTCCCACATCACTCTCGTTCTGTTTACTGAGCTTCTATATAAGCAGGGGTTAAAAGTCTTTAACTCAAACGACACATTTTAAAGCTGTGAAGGTCTGAAGCTCAAAGCGGACAATATCGATCGAACTGTTTATAACTATATATATATATATATATATATATATATATGCAGCCTTAAATTTTTCCATTTAAAATGTGTTCCAAAAACGTTTTTATTCAATACCCACAAAATATTTTTCACACATAAGCTGGTAATATTTATATTTAAAAAAAAAAACAATTATTGGTCAAATTAAATCCAAAGATTTAGATCACCTCTCTCTCACCACCATGCTTTAATTGAATCACGGACATTCCTCATGCCATGTGATTAAAGAAAATAATATAACTTCTCATAGGAAGCAAGGGTCACTTTCTCTTATTTATTTTACCATAAAGTTGCTCAATTTATGCAGCCAAAAACTGTGATTGATTTGTTTTTGTTCTTAGCTTGTCATCATATTATCAGATCAAATAATTTTAAATTAAAGTTAAAAAACTTATTTTTACCAAAGGGTTAATGTATTCTCAAACTTCTATCTGTGAAGTTTGAAAAATAAAAAATATCTATCATTTTGTTAAAATTCTCTGTTAGAATTAAAAGTAAAAATGTTATTTAGCTAAAAATATTAAGAAAACTAAAATTTTATCATATTTTCACCCCTTTAGTTTTAAAACCTAACAATTTATCTTCACTCAAAGTTTGAAAAATATCAATTTCCTCCTTATGTTTTTTTTGTCATCGAAGATGGTAAATCACTATCTCCGACTGTGTTCTTTCTCTCTCCTACGTTAATTGAGAATTTTAATAAAAGAATGAGTATTTAGGTTTTTAAAAACTTTATGGATGAGAGTTTTGAAATACGCTAAACCTTGGATAAGAATAAGTCTTTTGGTTTTAAAGTAACGATAAAGTCACATCTAATCACACAATTACATATCGTTTAAATATCAAATTGAACACTCAAAATTTTTATATATATATACACACACACACACCTAATTAAAAGCCCTAATATAGGATGCTTATCCACATCACTATACATTGAAATGGACTTGACCAATGTGAATTGCTTCTTTAAAATTACTTGATAAATAAAAATTAATTAAAAATTTTGAAAGTGGGTATGGGAAGAATCTGTTAGAGGGTATTATCCAGACGATAAGTTGCTTATTTAAAGGTGCAAAGTATGAATTGAATTTGTGAAAGTTTGGATTAAAAATGATAACCCTCTCTTCCTTTTTGTTGTCCTTTTTAAAAAGTAATTAAAAGTAGTGTGAGCAAATTGTGATTCTTTAATGTAGAGTTTCACCACAAGAGAGGACCAACATGGCACGTGGGTCCCTACTTAACACGTGGAAATCCATTTGGCTACTTCGCTGACGTAAATCAGGAACCAGGTCAAAAGTTCAAGATCGCTAGTTTCCCACGTGTTAAGTGGACCCCACATGAATGGCAAATACCTGTAGTTATGGGCTCAACATGGGGTCAAAATAAAAACATTAAAAAAAAAAAGAGAGACCCCAAAATTCTGCCGGGTTAACTCTAGCCAACCCTGTTGCCTGTTTCCAAGCAAACAACGAAAGACGGCAACTAACAATAACGGTCAAAACCTAGCTGATGGCCTCCGTTACCCTCAACCACACGCATGCCAACAAACACCCCACCAACACGGTGTTATTTAAATTAAAAGAATTCAACGAAAAATAAAAAAAATGAAAGCCATCGCCGTTATGAAACGTCAGGTCAAGCTTTCCGTTTGATTTCCGACCGTCAACGTTACCGCTGACCACGGTTAAATCAGAACCATGGTTTGTTTACAAAAAACAATACAGTGAAAAAGCAGACAAAAGCAACAAAGTCGCGTAATATAAGACGCGCGCAAAGCGGTTTTCGCTGGATTCTCTGGAACGGGGTTGTCCTGGATTCTCTATCAGTTTCAGAAGAGAGAGAGCGGTTTTGCGAGCTCTGAAGGTGGTTTTGTAACGGTTTACTGGTTCTCGTTACGGTTTTTGGATTCGGCGATCGTTACAGATTGAGAGAGAGTGTGTGTAAAGTCTGTGTTCAAGAATCGAAAAAGTTCGTATTAACTGCTTGTTATCCATTGATTATTATTAATAATCATAATTATGGAGCTTTAATTACTCTGGTGATTGTACGTGTATAACGAGCTAAATTAGGTAGAGAGAGGGAGAGGGTGCGCTTTTGTGTGACTTTCACGGTTTGTTTCAACGATGGCGAGTCGGGTCGGGTCGTTTTCGCAACCGAGTAGCGATGGTTCAGGTGAAAATGAAAGTAAAATGGACGGTTTTCATTATGATGTTTCCTCATTTTCCTGGAAAATAATTTTTGCTTTGTTTGTTTGTCGGTGCAGATTTGTACACGGAGCTATGGAAGGCTTGTGCGGGGCCTTTAGTGGACGTGCCGAAATCTGGAGAGAGGGTCTATTATTTTCCACAAGGACACATGGAACAGGTAAGTGTTTTTATGAATTTATATTTTAGATCGGTTTTCTGTTTGTTTCTCGGGAAATGAAATGTTTTCTCGGGAAAAAAGTTGCAGTAAAAACTTCTACGTATAGATATGGTTTAATTCTGGAGGGAAATTGAAAAATATATTTTTGTGTTGTGTATAGTTAGAGGCTTCGACAAATCAGGAACCAAATCAACAAATTCCGTTGTTTTCTCTTCCATCGAAGATTCTATGTCGTGTTATCAACGTTAATCTTCTGGTATTTCTCTGTTCCTTATATGCAATTTTGTAATTATGTTCCTTTGGATTTTTAGTTACTTACGTTAGGGTTTTCTGTTTTTGGTGTATTATTAAAAACCAAATGGACCAAAGGTTGACATGAATTAAACTGATTCTGATTTGTCCTTTCTATAGGCTGAGCAAGAAACAGATGAGGTTTATGCACAGATTACTTTGCTGCCAGAACCAAAAGTAAGAAACTTATCGAATTGCTTTCTAAGTCTGGTATCTTCATATTTTGGCCGTAGAAAGTTATATATATATATATATATATATATATATGTATGTATGTATGTATGTATGTATATATTTGTTCAGAGTTACTGGTTTTGATTTGAAAAAAAAATTGTAGCAAGAAGAACCTACAACTCCTGATCCATGCCCTTCTGAAACTCCAAGGCCCACAGTTCACTCATTCTGCAAGGTTTTAACTGCCTCTGATACAAGTACCCATGGTGGGTTTTCTGTTCTCCGGAAACATGCTACTGAGTGTCTTCCTCCGCTGGTAAAGGACTCTTTTACTTTTATTTTCTTCTCAAATTGCTTAATATCTATATTTCGTTCTGCTGATCTCAATATATCAGATGTGTTGACTTCCATTTGTGAGTTTTCTTCAGGACATGAGTCAGCAAACCCCAACTCAGGAGTTGGTGGCCAAAGACCTTCATGGGTATGAATGGCGATTTAAGCATATTTTCAGAGGTAATATATTTGTATTTGGAGCCTGATGCTTGTGATGCTAATTAAGTTTTGGAAAAAATTAGAGGATCTTTTTCTTTTTCAGTCATTATGAGTTTGAACAAATTAATTTGTTGAGAGTCAAACAGTCTGTTTCAGGAAACAATCAGAAATATGTTCAAGCTTAACTTATGTTTCATCTATCTGCTGTGCAATGAATAGGTCAACCCAGGAGACATTTGCTGACAACAGGATGGAGTACATTTGTTACTTCCAAGCGATTAGTTGCTGGGGATACCTTTGTATTCTTGAGGTATATGCTCAAGTTATCTATTCTCCTCTCCTTTGGTTGTTTGTGGTTTCCAGTTCTCATATGGACTATGGGTTTCCAGGGGAGAGAACAGGCAACTGTTTGTTGGTGTAAGGCGTCTTGCTCATCAACAGAATAGCATGCCATCATCTGTGATTTCAAGCCAGAGCATGCACTTAGGTGTGCTTGCTACTGCATCTCATGCTGTTGCAACCAAGACCCTCTTTCTTGTGTATTATAAGCCAAGGTATTAAATTTTAACTTCTTTTAAATCGAATGGGAAAAGTTGTTTCTATTAACTGAGTTCTTATTTATTTTGGTTGATCACCAGGACCAGCCAGTTCATCATCAGCTTGAACAAGTACTTAGAGGCTGTGAACAATAAATTTGCAGTTAGCTTGAGGTTTAAGATGAGGTTTGAAGGGGAGGATTCCCCTGAGAGAAGGTAATAAAATTTCAGTATGGTGTCTTTCAAACTTGCATGTTGTCTGAGTCCTTTGATAATAATTGCTCAATATATTTCAAATGATCAGGTTTTCGGGCACAATTATTGGAGTTGAAGACTTTTCTTCTCAATGGAAAGATTCAAAATGGCGATCACTGAAAGTAAGTTCTTAGATTGGCATGGTTCTGAACCCCTCCTCAGCTTGAAGTAAATAATTCCTTCATTAATTTGCTTGATCTCTTTCCTAGATTCAATGGGATGAGCCTGCATCTATTACGAGACCTGATAGAGTTTCACCATGGGACATAGAACCTTTTGTGGCGATACCCTCTAATCCTGCTCCACTAGTTTCAATGAAGAACAAAAGGCCTCGACCACCTATTGAAATTTCATCTCTTGGTGAGAGAAAGTAGAAACTTTCTTTTTGGTATTGGATGAATTCAGTTGGTCTGATAAATTTCTTGTGTGGATATAGATTTGACTTCAACTGCATCAGCGCCTTGGAATTCCACTGTGACGCAGTCCCATGATGTAACACAGCTGAGTGTTACTGAAAACAAAAGAAGTGATAATCATGCCTCATGGCATAATAAGCAGACTGAATTTAACAGCAATGGCAACTCTTTGTCTAGAGCTCAGACTGATGGAGAGTGGCTAGTTTCCCCACATGTCAGTTTCTCTCAGCAGCTGTTTCCAGATGCTGTTGATGATAATAAAAATGTTACTGCTTGGCATGCTCTCCATGGCTACTCAACTCCACACTCATCAAAGGTCAACAATGACCCAATGCTTGACCGAGTTGAAACTGGGAGGAAAACTGAGAGGGCTGCTAGCTGCCGATTGTTTGGCATTGATCTTGTAAATCATTCTATGAGCTCTACTGCAGTGGATAAAGCAGCTGCATCTAGTGTTGCCACAGAAGGACACAATCTTGGTACCCTGTCAGCAGGTGATTCAGACCATAAATCTGATCTTTCAAAGACTTTTAGAGAAAAGATACATGAACAGTTGCAGGTTTCACCAAAAGAGATTCAGACTAGGCAAAGTAATTCTACATCTGCCAGAAGTCGCACCAAGGTACTGAAATTACTATAGATATAAAACCTGTTTATTGAAGATCTTACACTATTTTATCAGGTTCTGACACATTTTTGGGTTTGGTGTTCAAATATGCCAAAAGGTGCAAATGCAGGGGGTTGCTGTTGGTCGGGCTGTGGACTTGACCATATTGGAAGGGTATGATCAGCTTATAAATGAGCTTGAGGAGATGTTTGACATAAGGGGACAGCTTCACACTAGGAACGAGTGGGAAATTGTTTATACTGATGATGAAGGGGATATGATGCTTGTGGGTGATGATCCATGGGTGTAAGTGCCGTGTGCTACTATCTATCAGAAATTATAATGCTTCATTCTCAAAACACTTGGATTCATTTAAGTTATATGTTTGTAAATTAATGTCCTTTATTTATTCTCTTTTTGTTAATTTTATTGCGGTGCAGTGAATTCTGTAACATGGTGAGAAGAATCTTCATATGTTCAAGCCAAGATGTAAAGAAGATGAGTGCAGGAAGCAAACTTCCTATATCTTCTATTGAAGGTGAAGGAACTTTGCTAAGCTCTGATTCAGCCGAAAATTGAATAACGGTTACTTTCTTTTCTCCCCTTCTGTTTCTCCTTTTTGTCTATTCGATTTTCTTGTGTCACCATTGTCGTCTGATGTTGGGTTTGGTTTAATTCTGGGGGCTCAAAGTTGGACAGGAAGGAGAAAGCGGACTAATTGGTAGCTTGTTTTTAAGAGTTAACTATCAAAGAAAGACTGATAGAAAAATTGACTGGGTTTTTCAGAACCAATAGGTCATAATGCTGTAGTTGAGTTAGATGAAACTGTAGGGTTTATGTGTATATGTTGGGTGGGAAGGGATTAAGGATCACTGTTTATTATTTTGGCTGTAAATGTAAATGTGCTTTGTCAGTTGAAATCTTGGTCTTGGGTGAGCTGAAATTTAAGTCCTTTGGGTCAATGCATTGGGCTCTTTTTGTCTTCAAACCTAAACCCTCATAAATTGACTTACTTTGTCCATCTAACAGTTTATTCCAAGAATCTGAATAAGACCAAGAAAAAGAAAGGTAAAGCCGAAAAGGACAGAATATCGGACAATATTAAACAGTGTGGGTCAAAAATTTAGAACGTCAAGAAAGGGGCTGCTGACTTTGAAGACAAATCTTTATAATGGACCAACAGTTAGAATCATCATCAGCTGAATGGCAGTTGTCATTAGTCCAAGGGTTTAAACCAGCGGAACTGAATAATGCTTGATTTAAGTTTGGTTTGATGGTATATAGGCATCGAGCTAGTGCCTTTTTGGCTTGAGCTCGGGGTATAAATAGTTGATTGAATTTGGATAAAAAAATTACGTTCGAACTTTTTAATTTATTTAAACCTCATAACTCAATGAATTTATCATTAGTTTTTTTTGGGTATCTGGGAATCTTAATCGGATTTACAATCACTTTATCAAGTAAATTAGAGTTTCACAAAACTCTAACTTAATATTGCATGGTTAGATTTTGTGCAAGTAAATTTGCATCAACACATTTAGTCGAAAAGGACTGTTGGTTTATATTTTTGGTGTCGGGGCTTTTGATTGGAGGTCTTTCAAGACAGAGTAATGGCTTGTGGATCATTTGATAAAAGGGGGAATATGATTGATTTCAATCATGGTTATCTGTATTATACAATACACAATACATATTATATAATATGATATAAATAAAAAATTATGTGTAAAAAAAGTTCTATGATATAATGAACATATTATACTATAATACATATTATATGATATGATACATATTATCGATACGAATCAATATACTTTTCTGGAGAAGTGATGAAGTGGTAGAGTATATATGAGACATTTTATAATTTTTAGAGATTTTTGTGATATTTTTTCAAGATGATGATATAATAATTAGATTTTTTTATTATTTTTATAAAAGATGTCATATGATACGATATATAATATAAAAAATTATATTTTTAATATAGAATATGATACATAATTTAGCAGTTAGTTGAAAGATTTCACTTTATGATTTTTATCTTCTTTTACAATTTACATAATAGAAAACACATACATATTCATCCCAAAAATCGACCTAAATGGTGAAGGGTCAACGGTTTTTTATAAATGTTGAGAATTCAAATGATTATAGTATGATATATTATAATAAAATTGATTTTTAATTTGTTTGATCTATAATTATAAGTCTAGGTGACTTTAGACTTTTAGGGCTTTCGCAAAGGTTTCTAATTTTAGAAAAAAAAAAAATAAACACATACATAGCATACATTCTTAAGTAGGAATATCCCATACATAGCATACATTCTTAAGTAGGAATAACCAAATGGCTCTATTTTTATTTAAGCATCTAATTACAAATCAACATCGACTAATTATGACATGAGAATTAGATGAGATGATGTTGAGACTTCCACCCACATCAATTCATTAATTGGTTGAAGTTGGAAACAAAATATCTTTCTTGTCCATTAATGACATCAGATACGAATTATAATAAAAAATAATACATATTTAAAAATATATTATATTAATATAATATAATAAATATATTATATAATAC
The DNA here is from genome assembly GCF_011075055.1 of Mangifera indica. Classification (NCBI taxonomy): domain Eukaryota; kingdom Viridiplantae; phylum Streptophyta; class Magnoliopsida; order Sapindales; family Anacardiaceae; genus Mangifera; species Mangifera indica. The sequence continues at coordinate 1,251,551 of NC_058156.1, forward strand.
AATATATATTATAGATATAAATTAATATATTTTATTAGAAATATAATAATATATTAAAGATATATTTACAAAATTTTAAAAATTTAGAGAATGTTTGTGATATTTTCTCAGATAATATATAATATTTAAATTTTTTTATTATTTTTCATATAAGATTTATTTTATGGTACGATATGATATGTGATACACGATACAAAAACTTTGGTATTTGAAATACAATACAATACAATACAATGCATAATTTGACTCATATAAATATTATTAGGATTAAATTTGAGCCGACTTTGTTTAAGCTCGGCTCAACGAGTCTAAAACAAATTCAGATGAAATGAGCTCAAGCTCAAACTCAAGCTATAAAAGTGTTCTATTCGTCAAATTTACGAGTTTATAAAATTCGATATGAATCAACTAAAACGATATTATTTTAATTAATGTATATTAAAATAATATCATTTTAATATCAAATCGAGTTTAAAGTTCGAATCAAACTTAAACTTGAGTCAAACTTGATTTTAACTTTTTTCAAATAAATTAAATTTGAGCATTTTAAAGATGAATTCAGTAAACTCAAACTTAACTGTAATTATATCTGATTAATTTAGACTTAATTTAATTTAAATCTGAGCTTAAATATTATTACTCTTTTGGTTTGGAACTTAGCTCGATTTACCAACCAACAAACCCAGTAGATGATTGAGACTGAAGAGAAGATAAGCAGATGATCGAGATTGTAGAGAAGATTTAAACCGTTGAATATGTCAAAAATCATAAGCTAAGAACCAGACAAACATCCTTCGTTCTCTGGTCGATTTTACATTTATTTATGGCCAAAGACATGATCGGCTTGTCAGTCAACGATCCATGAATTATTGCATGGCATTTCGAGGTTGCGGTTTGTTCACGAGTCATGGCGGCTGCCTACGTCCACTTTCAAGCAACTAGGAGATGGTGATACAGATATGTTTATTATTCATTGAATCTAGAAGGAGATCGGACTCTCTCCCATCGGAACTATGCAAAAATGGTAAATTTGAGTTTAGTTTGGATTAAAATATTATTTTAAAATAAATTATTTGATATAAATAATTATTATGTTTAATAAAATTTAGTAGGTATAAATAATTATTATGTTTGGTTAAATATAATAAAAATATTAATTTATTATTTTACTTAAATACTCTTACGTTTAATTATTCAAAAATATTTTTTATATTACTTGTTTTTATTAATTGACAATAGGGTTATTTTTGTCATAACAAATTAATAAATAAAAATATTATTATAATAAAATTAAGATTATTTTGATAATATTTTAATAATTAAAGTAAATGTGGTAATTAAGATATTTTTTATATTACCTACCACATCATCATTGGTAATAAGAGATTATCGAAATTTTTTATTATCTTACAACAAAACAAAGTAATAAAAATTACATTACCAAAATGATTTTTTTATACAACAAACGCCCCCTTAGAATCGAAAAATTATATTTTCACACCTTCCTTGTATCATTAATGAAATTCGTTAATTTTTAAGATATTTACACTTAAAAGATAAAACAATAAAATTATATGCATCCTCTTTGAATACACAAATGGTTATATATTGATATGTGTCATTATATGATTTGGTGATTTTGAATTTTAAAAAAAGTAACATCCACTCATGTGATAAAATATATAAGTATATACTTATTTGAGTACTCAAACTAGATACATATAACATTGCTTAAGACAAATATACTTTTTACTATTTTTAATGTTAGCAAAAGGCCGAAGGACTTATTCTCACCGAAAGTTCATTGCATTCCTAAATTGATATCCATTAAGTATTAAAGGCATAAACACCCATTTGTGAGCTATTAAAAATAACTGAATCAATTAATATTATCTATTTTCCCTTAGGTTTAAAAAACTAATAATTTATCTTGAAGATTAAATTTTGAAATGTTACAATTTTCTCTCTGAGCGTTTTTTTCTTTTCTCATTCCTTTTTCTCAATGCAGTCACTAATTAGCTTTTCTCTCCCCCCTCTTTTTTATCGCTTTTCTAAGCTTTCTAGAGATGAAGGCGAGCGATTTATCTTCGTTGAGTAATGAAGATGATGTCTTTATCTAGAGAAGGTGTCGAATTTCAGGAAGTAAATGGGAGTGAGAGGGAAGTCGATTGGTGACAACCCCAGAAAATGGGAGAGAAAAAAAAAATCCTAGAGGGAAAATATAATATTTCAAAGTTTAATACTGGGAAGAAAATGTTAATTTTTTAAACTCGAGGGGAAAATAACTAACATTTTATTATTTTTAACATATTACTAGTTAAATAACAATTTTATTCCTAAAACTTAATTTATTTTATTAATTTTAAATGTCCATAGGTAGATATTTGAGTTTTTAATATTTATCAAGTATTAGTTTGAGAAGGCCAAAGGACTATTTCCCACCTAAGGTATGCTTTTTTTTTTTCCAAATTCCCTCTCCCCGGTTAACTCTGAAAATTTCATTTACCTACCTATAGGCTGTTAAAAAAAGGGTCTCAAGGGCAAAATCATCATTTTATCTGTAATATTAAAAATAGACTTAAATTTAATTTTATTTTCCCCTAAAACCCTAAAAACTAACAATCCCACCTAAGTTTTCAAAAACAATATTTCCCCCTTAGAGTTTTCAAACTTTTCGGATTGAATTTTCCAGCAACAATCGAGGATCTCTAAGCGACGTCTCTTCCTCTTCGGCGTCTTCTCTTTCTGACTATGTGACGTCTTCCCCTCCTAGGCATTATCGTCGACGAAGACGACACGTCTTCATCGAGAAGAAGACAACTCGTCTTTGTCTTTGATAAAGACAAATCATCTTCGTTCAGAGAAGAAGACGCCACACGGTGTTAAAAGATGTACGATCGAAATGAGGGGGTCATCGAAGAGGGAAAGTAGATGCTTGAAGATTGTCGGTCATCGTCGAAAAAATTGGATCTGAAGATTTGGAAACCTTAAGAGGAAAATTTAGTTTTTAAAAATTTGGGTTGAGAAAAAAATATTAGTTTTTAGGGTTTGAGAGGAAAAAATGATATGACTAATAGATTCAATTAATTTTAAAGGCCTATGAGTAGGTAAATGAGATTTTCAAAGTTAACAAAAAAAAAATTGATTTAACAAAAAACATACCTTGAGTGGGAGATAGTCTTTTGGCCGTTTGAGAATGCAACCAAGTTTGGTGAAAATAAATCCTTTGGCCTTACCAAAGCTAAGTAACTTTTGCTTCAAAACTTGATTACATAACTTTCAACCCTATGTTATTAGAAAAAACAAATTTCAATACGACTGTCAACATGTATTCACTATCCATGACTTTTAATCGCAATAGGTGGCTTTGATTCTTGTCGTCGTTGCATTGGTCTAATACGATTTAGTCACGATAACATTATCACATGGAAAACTCACTATTATAGTATGATTTCCGTTGAAATTGAATTGAATGACGTAATTATAAGTTGGAATCACATCATCGGGATGAAGTAGTTTTGACTGAATTGCATCAGACCACTGCAATTTTTGCTAGAATCGAATTGGTATGATGCCCATTAAGATTTCAAATAATATAATATTATATCATATATTAATAAATTATCATTATCGCCTAAATTAGTCCTCGTTATAAGAAATCACATGCCGGTCCATAAGTCGTTTTGTAGGTGGCTAAATGATAAATAAATACGCCCATTTTTTGCTCTCAAGTTCAGTCAATCCACGTGCTTTTTGTCTTCTTCTTCTACACGTAAATTTATTACACGTATACAATTCTTTTGGTTTTAAATATAATTTACTTTTGCCGTCTAATTCGCGGACTGTCTATGAAATTCTAATTCTCTTTCATACATATTATATTATAGAATATTTAAAAAAAATAAATAATAAAAATTTTAATATATATTTTTAAAATAATATATTAATTTATATATTTTATTATAAAATATAAGACATATCGAATAATATATTTATTATATTTTATATTTTATATTATTAATGATAGCGTTCTTCAAAAATAAATATTAAATTATTTACACTGGTTGTGCTACTAGTTTGACCGAGTTCTTAAGAATCATCACTCAAGAAGTAATTATCCACTGATAAATTTAGGGTTGGACTCGAGCCGAGCCAGCTCGAGCTCGAGTTTGGTTCGGTTCAGTTCGAACTAGAAACGAGTCAGGTTTTGTTCTGTTCGATCGAGCTCGAGCTAGTTCCGATTAGTTCGATAGATTTTTTTTAAAATTTTTTATACAAAACGACGTCGTTTTGATCTATATATATATATACAAAACGATATTATTTTGATATGAAAAACGAGTCGAGCCGAGCCAAAAACGAGCCGAACTTAAACCGAACCGAGTTTGACTCGAGTCGAGTCTGAGCTGAACTCGAGCCGACTATAAAAAAACCGAGCCGAGCCCGAGCTGGCTGCGAGCCGAGCTCGGCTCAGCTCGAATCCAGCCCTAGATAAATTATAAGAACAATCATCTACCAAAAAAGGAAAGTCTCCTTGAATTGAGATACGCATTTCTAAGGGAAAAAGGAATTTATGTCTAATCATCTACAAAAAAATTTCAATTTTTTTCCATTAATCAAAAATATATTTTTACATTTCTTAACCGGAATTCTTGTTTAAATTGAAATAGCAATATTATGTGTATATACTTTTAAATACATAATTGAGTATACAGATGATATATTATTATACGGTTATATGTTATTTTATGTTCAATTTTGAAACTACTCAATCATATAATAATATATTATTTATATAGTTAATTGTTTTTTCAAAAGTGTGTATACAATACGCATCCATTTATTGAAATTGGAATGGAAAAATACATTAAAATTATGCGTATATATTTTTCATATATAATTTAGATTCATAAATGATGTGTTATTATATAATTAAATAATTTTAAATTAAATATAAAATAATATTTAATCACATAATAATATTATATATATATATATTTAAATTATATACTAAAAATATGTATTTATAATTTTATTCGGAAAAATATTCATTGCAATCCAATAAGTAAGCCAGCTGCATGTGAAGACAACTCCTAGAAACACCAATCTTTTCTAACCATGATGGCTCCAATCAATAATTGTTTCAAAAGCTTGATCTACTTTGAAAGGAAGCACCTCCTCAGCCATTTTTAGTATGTTAATGTTTGTTTTATATTTATTTTGAATATATAAATTATTAATATTTGATATATATTATCATATAATTAAGTAATAATAACCATCATTGAAGGGAAGAAAACCTAAGGATACAAGGAAAAAAAATTACTTATTAAAATTGAGATTAAAGTGAAATATCAGTTTTTAAAACCCAAGATAAAATTATATTTTTTTTCAATATTACTGATAAAATAATAATTTTATTTTTAATTTTAAAGAAAAATCCTAACAAAAATTAGATAATAAATAAATATTTAGATTTTTAAAATCCTTTGCAGTTACACCTTGGGTGGGAATAAGTCTTTTGACCTTTTTTATACATTGAGTGATATAAGTCGAGTCGTATCCTGTTAAATGACTTAGTAGTTTTTTGACATTTTAACAAATCCCCATCAACATAAATTAATTAAATAAATAAATGATCAAACTATACGGAATAAAAAGTATATATATATATATTTTATATAAATTAAATATAAACAAAAAAATGTTATTTTATCAAATTATAAAAATAAATTTGTATAATGTATTTATATACAACGATATTATTCAATTATTGCTTGCACGTGCCTAGTCTACCATCCTTTTCACCTGGATTATAAATAACTAAGCCAGCTAACAGGATATGCACTTCTCATAAACATCAGCCATTATTTGATAAGGAGTCACCGAAAATGGGAAGTCTGAAGGAGTACACCGGCATCGGCGTCTCCGCCTCCAAAGTCCTTCCTCTTAACACCCTTCATCCCCTCCGTCGCACCTTCTTCAACCGCGTGTTTTCTTCGGTTTACTTCTGTGCCATCTTAGCTCTTGTCTATCACCATGTGCAAACACTTGTTAACTCCCAAAACCTAGCCTCTTTCTTGGTGACAGTCTCTTTGTTACTCTCTGATCTTGTTCTAGCCTTCATGTGGGTGACTTCACAGTCCTTTCATGTGCGTCCCGTTCATCGCAAAGAGTACCCTGAAAACCTTGAAAAAGTGATGAAACCGAGCGATTTTCCGGCTCTGGATGTGTTTGTTTGCACGGCGGATCCCTATAAAGAACCGCCGATTAATGTTGTCAACACGGCCTTGTCAGTTATGGCTTATGACTATCCAACTGAGAAGCTTTCAGTTTATGTATCGGACGATGGAGGCTCGGCTCTCACTCTCTTTGCTTTCATGGAGGCAGCTAAGTTTGCAAGCCACTGGCTTCCATTTTGTAGGGAGAAGAATATCATGGTGAGGAGCCCGGAAGTCTACTTCAGTACATCTAATAATTGCTGGTGCTCTGAGACAGAGAAGATTAAGGTGAAATATTCTTATCCACTATTATTACGGTTGGATTTGACATTAAATGAATTTGAATCTCTTCATTTTTTAAGATATTTAAATTTAACTTATTTAAAAAGAGTTAAATTTCAATCGAATTTTGATCTTATTTTGATATTAAAATAATATCGTTTCAATATATATTGATTAAAAAAATATTGTTTTAATAGATTTATATTGAATTTTTTCAAACTCGCTGACTTTACAAATCAAACACCTCTAAAAATCGAGTTTAGGCTTAAATTCGAAAAATATTAAATTCTTAAGTTTGAACTTGTTTGAACCAAATTTGTTTTAGATTCGTTCAAACTGAGTTCAAATTTAAATTTTAGCAAACTCAGTTTGAATCAAATCCTAACTGTAATTTTCTTGCTAAATTTAATTTGGTCATAATTATATTTATTTTCTTAGATAGATATTATTGCATCGGTACTAATATTTACTTTAAGTGAAAATATATTTATTGTTTGATGAATGAGAAATAGTATTCAGTTAGGATTGCAAATAAATCTAATATTATTAGGTTCAAGTTTAACGAGCCTAAGAGTTTTTGGCTCGAGCCTGAAATATAAATTGTTAATTCAAATTTGATATAAAAAATTATCTCAAATCTTTTAATATATATATTTATTAATTATTTTTTATTTAAAATCGAAAGATATGATTTTAGAAGTCATTTAAGATTTTTAAAGTTTATTATATCATACTCAAGCCAAATTATTACCGTAAGCTTATAAAATCAAAGTGAATTTATCTCAATAATAATTAAGTCAAATCTGGGTAGACACAAATCAAGCAATTGGTCATGCGATAATAAGTTCGAGCTCGATTAGATGATAATACTTGAACCAACAGTAATGAAGCCAACCCTACTGACGCAAGTCTAGCTACGAATAGCTACTTGTCTCTAGCCCTACTTTGTTTTTAAGGTTATCCTGTTGTCCCCTTCAATAAAGTCAAGTGGGTAAATAAAAAGGGTTCCCAGCCTACTTAACTAGCTCCATGATATCGCCACGTGGCTTAGCTGACGACAGATTATGGAAATATCTGCAAGTAATCAAGGGGATGAGACTGTGTGTCTTTGTCACTCTACATAGAAAACATTATTTGACCGGCAGATATATTTCGTAAATTAATTACTATTTTTCAATATTTTTTGAAAAAATAAAAAATTATTACTCTTTAAAATTAAAAATTATATCCTTCAAAAAAATTTTTAACACAAAAAATGATTTTTTCCTATAAGATAGAATCATATTTTTATGAATTATTTTATTTTTAATTTAAATTTATTTAATTATATTATTTAAATATTTAATTAAATACTTAAAATAAAATAACTACTTATTTATTTTAATATTCCCTTTTCTTCTTCTTTATTGTTATTCTCTTATCCCTTTGTTCATTAGATTTTTTGTTCTTCATTTTTTTTATATTTTTTTCTTCTCACCTTCCCTCTCCGTCATCACTCACTTAATCATTTCCATTCTCCACTATGATGCAACTCATACCATGTCAACAATGCAACATAGGGATGTATTAGAGCTATGATGGCAAAACTTACAATTCAACCATCCAATTGCACTCTACTTTCCTCACTTTCAAAATCTTTCTTCTAACAATGAAACAAACAAATCTGTTAACTTTGATCTCTTTTTCTTGTTCTCTTGGATTGACAACCAATTCTTGTTCTTCTTGTTCTTACAATGATGAAATTGGATAATTACACTAGTTGTCAAGCCTGTGTTAGGTTTTCAATGACATTACACTAGATGGTTAAAAGCTTAAATCTTTAAAGAGTTATCATATCAAGCAACCATGATCTAGTCGTTGCTTAGTTGGATTAGAGTTATAAATGGGTCAAATTACTCACAATTGAACTTGTGTCAAGGCAAGTTTGAACTTGCTATTTTTCAGCTCGATGAGTTTGCAATTAAGCAAGTTATATAATATTGATAAACATTTAAAAGTTTGAAATTTTATTTTTACATTCAAATTCTTATATTTTTCATATCACTAAACTTTTATATTTTAGTAAAATAAATGTTATTAATTGTTTACAATTTTTAAAATTTGTATATACAACCAAATATCATATTTTAAAAAGAATGTAATTGATAAATATATCTCTAGTGAGATAAAAGGAGAAGGAAATGAAAGAAAGGAAGAGCAAGAAAAGGAGACCTAGGGGATGGCAAGAGAAAGGATGAAGAAGAAGAAAAAACAGAAATTGAAATATATGGCGGGAAAGCCTACCGAAACGACAGGCATGAACGAGAGAGTGCCCAGCTCTCCAAATATCTTATCGTCTTCCCCAGGGTTCACCTTATTTGTATTTTTATAAATTATTTAAGCTCCCCTTCACCATGAGGTGGATATGTCCGAGTGGTTAAGGAGACAGACTTGAAATCTGTTGGGCTTCGTTCGCGCCGGTTCGAACCCTGCTGTCGACAATTTTATCAAACGGTGGGAGTCTCTTTTTCTTTTTTGCAAATTAACAACGATCATGTAATGTGACAGGCTTTGTATGAAAGCATGAAATTCAGAGTAGAACATGTTGTTGAAACTGGGAAAGTTACTGATGACTACATCAATGGTGAAGAAGAACGCCAGGCTTTCAATAAATGGACTGATGGCTTTACCCGCCAAGATCATCCTACTGTTATTCAGGTCTTATCAGAGAATAAAAAAGACAGAGACATCACCGGCCATTTGTTGCCCAATCTCATCTACGTATCCAGAGAGAAAAGCAAAACTTCTCGCCACAATTTCAAAGCTGGTGCCCTCAACACACTGGTATGTTAAATCTACACAAATAAATTTATCAAGCAATGTGAAAATTTTCATACTAAAAGTTTCTTAATTGTTGGGTTGCAGCTGCGAGTTTCTGCTGTTATGACCAATGCACCAGTAGTTTTGACGCTTGACTGTGACATGTACTCAAATGATCCCAAAACACCCCTCCGTGTGCTATGTTATGTATGTGACTCTGCAACTCGATCGGACTTGGCGTTCGTTCAGTTTCCTCAGCGTTTTCGCGGACTAAACAAGAATGACATATATGCTAGCGAGATCAAACGTTTGTTTGAGATAAATTTTCTGGGTTTCGATGGGTTAAGGGGTCCTAATTATGTTGGAACTGGAGCCTATTTTTTACGACGAGCATTCTTTGGTGACCCCTCAACTTTTATGTCACCTGAAATTCCTCAACTCCATCCAAACTATGCTGTGGATAAACCCATCAAGTCCCCGTCTATTCTATCATTGGCTCACCATGTAGCAGGCTGCAACTACGAGAAGCAAACCAACTGGGGATCCAAGGTTAGTGTTTCATTAGTCATGATCAGTAGAGTTTTCTGTTGTTGATGACTAAATCTTCTGGAATTGGTTCAAATGGGCAGATGGGTTTCCGATATGGATCATTGGTTGAAGACTACTACACAGGGTATCGGCTGCATTGTGAGGGATGGAGGTCCATATTTTGTCATCCTGAAAGGCCAGCATTTTATGGAGATGCACCAATAGCTCTTGTTGATTTGATAAACCAACACAAACGATGGGCCATCGGTCTTCTTGAGGTGGCCTTTTCAAGACTTAGCACCTTAACCTTTGGTATCCGCAGAATTGGCCTTATGGGTCTACCTTATGCTCATTATTCATGCTGGCCCTTCTGGTCCATCCCCGTCACTGTGTATGCGTTTCTCCCCCAGCTTGCTCTCCTCAAGGGAATCAGTCTCTTCCCAAAGGTTTCCGAACCATGGTTTCTCTTATACTTATTTCTTTTCATTGGAGCCTATGCAAAAGATTGCCTAGAGTTTATATTAGAAGGTGCAACTTTCAGAAAATGGTGGAATGATCAGAGGATTTGGATGATAAGGGGACTAACATGTTTCCTTTTCGGGTTCGTCGAGTACTTACTCCAGAGCTTTGGCATTTCTGCATTGGGTTTCAATGTGACAAGCAAAGTACTTGATGATGAACAGAGCAAGAGATATGAGCAAGAAATCTTTGAGTTCGGAGTACCATCACCCATGTTTGTGTCACTGGCAACCGCAGCAATGGCTAACTTCTTCTCATTCTTTAAAGGGTTCTTAGACATTATCAGTGGAAACAATATGGAAGGACTGTTTTTACAGATGTTTTTAGCAGGATTTGCCATGGTGAATTGCTTGCCGATTTATGAAGCCATGTTCCTGAGAGATGACAAAGGGAAAATGCCTACCAGGATTACACTTATTTCAATATTTCTGGCAGGGACTCTTTATGCAGCAGCTTTTCTCCTTTTTTAGGGACAAAATTAAAGCCTTCTTCTGTTTTTTGCTTAGTATTTTATTTTCAATGCTGCAAAATTTTATCCTTTAGAAATAAACATTGGAAATCTATGTTCTCTTTGTCTATTAATGATACTATATATATATTCTGAAAGAAGGTGGTATAATTACGATCTCTGTTTGGTGTTGCAGAGGAGCACATTACAATAATGCTACCATAATATGAAAAATCTCATTATTACAAAAAAAAAAAAAAAAAAAAAAAAAAAAACAAAACAGAAACAAAATTGAAGGAAGAATACACTACCTTTTGTAGAAAAATCTCCTTACTCGGATGTGTGAGAGGAAGGTTTCTACTTCATTAAGTGTAATTGGGTCTCTCTTACCCTAAAAACGAGCTCAACAGATGAAACTTTTTTTTACACTTATAATTAGTCTCTTTCTCAACTGATGTGGGACAATCTAACAACTTTTTTCTTACATATCAAGTCATTGGTTCTATGTTTCTCACAACTAATAATATGGACTTGACATTCCTCATAACTAACCATCTGGATGTGTAATAGGCTATTAGTTGGATCTTTATGTCAATAGGTCACTCTCTAAGACTCTTGGGTGGAGTTGTTGCAAAGGTTCTGATGTCTGATAGTTCTTATTAGACTTTTCTTACTTTTGAAGCTAGCAAAAGGGGTGAGTCTTCCCCTCACACTCACTCACTCACTAACTGAAACAACCCAACACTATTCCTTTAATGCCCACCAATAAAGGTGCTTTCAGAAATTTAGATATAAATTGATGAATCTTAAAGAATATGAATGTATTAAGCATACATTTATGGTGCAGAAATTGTGTATATTGTAGATCATCTTAGATACCCACTTGAGTTTTAGCATAAATTTGTTTCAACATTCATTTGTGAACAACTGTTGCTTCTTGATTAGATGAACCCCAAGAAGACAATCTTTCAGAGCTATTTAAAGAAGTACTTGCCATAGATGAGCCTTCAATTCGAACAACTAGCTGCCCTCTACATACATCAGCAATATCTGAAACTACCATCATCACCATCTAGTTGTTGTTGCAGTTGTTCTGAATGTATGTTCAGTTGATTATCGTTGGAGTCAGTGCCTTCTCACTCTTGTGATTCGGATTCAGTAGGTGTAGGTGGGTTGGAAAGCTTGGTTGGAGGAATGACTGAGGATCTACAAAGTGGACAAGTTGTGTTTGAATGAAGCCAGTGATGTATGCATTCAATATGAAATACATGTTTGCATAATGGAACTTGGAGCAACTCCTCTATGATCTCAAATTCTCCCAGACAAACACAGCACCTGTACAAGATTTCAACAGGTTAATTCTGTTCAACTTGTACTGTATAAGTATTTACACAGCCAGAAAATCTTGATAAAGTAGAAAAGAACAGATTCAATCGGTTGAGCTCTTCAAGCTCTGGCTCTTAGTTTCAAAGTAACAAGTCATGAATAGAATCCCCACTTCCCAAAAAATTCATCATTTAGTTCAGTTAAAGCTCCCAATCAATAAGAGCAGCCAACTAATATAACACAAGCATGTGTGCACATGTTGTAGGGTATGCTACATATATACCTCATTGATGTCTGCTATATTATTGAGAGACAGATTTGAAATGAGAAATACTTACTGTGAATCCCTTTTCCTTAGTCCTTCATCAAATAAGATTATTGGAAGCTTGTCTTTGATCTCTCTATCCCAACCCATCTGGCAAGGCTAAAACATTTTAACAGGAAAACATAGCATTAGATTTACTTGATGAGCAAAAACATTTGATGCTTTAACTACTTTTTGTTTTTGTGCCTGTCGCTTGGCAAGAGTGAGAAGTCTTAGAGGATGACCATGGATATAAGGGGAAGTCGAATTAGAACTTGTTGGAAGTATTGGAACAGAGGAGAGACTGGAAGCCCTTCTCTTGAAATAGAACAAGTAAAACAACAAGAAGAGAATAATAGAGAAGAGTACAGGAATTGCAAAAATGAAAGCCTGGTAAAGTTTAAGTTGCAGGGCTTGAGGACTTTGAGGCATCCCCATCAGTCTACGTTCTCAAAGCTTCAAAAATCCTGTCAGATTAACTCTTGAAAATTTGAAAATCAAGATGGTAGAGGCGCCAGAGCCTTGTTGAGTGTATATACGGAGAGAGGTTGCAGTGGGAGACAGAAATAATATTATGGTTAAAGGACTGCTGTTTGCTTGGAAAAAGAGATTGAATTGCTGAAATCAGTTGCTTACTAATAAAATCAGAAGTGAAAATGAGAGGGTTTGGTAAATATGCATCTGTTTGGTAAACAGTAACCTATATCAAATGCTAATGATCCAACTGTTGCAATCTTATTTCTTTCTGAAAAAAAGAATGTTTGATCACGACCCCACCTACAAGGTTGATCTTGTTCAAGTGAGCTATGAGCTTCATACATTGTTGGTTGGTCAATGGCCTAATAACTTCTAAATTGGTATATTCTTGAAATTTGGGAAGAGGGTTTGACTCAATGTTAATTAAACTGACAAGTGTCTATTCTACAGGTTGATCGATTTGACTATTTAGGTACAGCAGTTAGGCCTGCATGATTCTCAATGAACATGAGGTTAACCTACCGTGATATATGATTTTTTATCAGTCGTAACATTGTCAACCCACCTGCTGTTATTATATTTGTTTGGTTCTGAGAGAAAGTGATGGAAAACATAGGCCTTCCATATTGATTAAGTGTTTATTTTAGCCAATTCTGCTCTTTCTTCTATACTACAAAATTCAAAGAACTGGTTCCTCTTGAAGATCTCATACAAAGTGGGCATAAGATAAGATCTAAAACGGCATCCCTGTATCAGATTCTCTTCATATAGTAAGTGTTAATGTTCTATTTCACACATTTTTTCAATTCAACAAAATGCACCACTTTTTTGTTCCTAGTAATGCCCAGTAATTGGCAGCTGAAGAATCACCTACAGACAAAAAAAGTTGACCCCAAAATTATCACATGACGGCTAAAATCCTACCCCAAAATCACTTACAGTATTCTAGTTACTTTAATATCAGGCAGATATACTTTTATCATCCACCACTAACTAAATGCCAGTTGTTCATGATTGGTGCTCTCAAGGGAAGATCAAGAATATTATCAGAATAAAAATTTTTCACAGGTCACAGATTTATGAGTTATCTCACGCTACATTTGGAAGAAGGATTCTGTATTTTAGTGGACCATGAAATGTATCTGTCTTGGCCAACCCACGCAATGGCTGGAATTATTTGACTTAAGAAGTGACTCAAAAAGTAGATTTATTGATCATACTATCACTGGAGAAGCTTCAAACTTGACAAAGGCCAAACAAGGGCAGAGACTAAGGGGAAAATTTCTTATAAATTATCATATACACATCTTCTAAAATCCATGGAAATGTTAAGATTACTATGAACTCGGTATTTAGAAAGACTACATTTAGATTGCAGAATGTGCACCCTTCAAATGAATTTGCTGGTCTTGTCTAAAGAAACCAATACAGATGACACAGGGAATCAACAACATCCCAATTCTCAACTGGGGTTTACTCTTTTCAATGTTCGTAAAGATGAGCTTACATTTTGGTTAAAATTTCTGTTGTACACAGGCAAGGCTAAACAAGCTGGATAATAGAGAAAATTACCAGAAAATTTTTACTATATGCAACTGCAATAAACAAATATTTTCATTCTATTCACACTTATCCAAATTTGTAATTGACAAAACAAATAGAATTCAGATAATCTGGGAACAAAAAGGATTCATAACATATGAGATTCCATTGCAGAAGTGAATCTTTTCTTATGCAAAGGATCGAAATAATCTATCGCTTATGCTTCCTAACTTTAAAACTGGATGCTCGGACATTATCATCAGTGTTCATAGTCACCTCAAGAGCCTGCATGGACTCAGGTTTAGTGTAGTAGGTGAAGAGGAGGTAGATACCATCCAAGTATGTATTGCTCTCCCCTGCTTTGTTTCTCTTCTTTATGCTGTAAGCTAGTGGAATCATCCCCCTATTAAATACCTCTACATACATTCCACCCCCAGCAACAAGCAACTACAAAAACGCCAATATTAGCAGAAACCAAAGAAAACTTGCAATGAAAATGTTACATGAAATTTCGTAAACTTAATTACACTAGCCAATCTCCATATATTCAACAATATACAAATATATTGAGACAAAAATTCCTGGCTCAATTCCATGTATATTAAAGTATGAAACTCAAGTTCTAAATAGTTATACAACTTCCTAGACACCTAGAACTGAATTTCCTAAAGCCCCAGTGGAAGATGATTCCCACCACAGACCTCAAACACTCTTACACTACGTAGCATGGAAACAGAAACGCAGAAATGAAAATGTTGAAACATATTTTCTATAAAATATAGGAAATGAAAACGTGAGGAAACATATAAATATAAAAAATATAAAATAAAAAAAGTTCATAAAAAAATACAAAACTTGTATTTCTTCAAAAAAAAATACAGCAACTTGTTAGCAATAATAAAGTGTACACATAACCAACTTCACCTATCAATTGACGACCAAATAAATAGTGTATATCAAATCTAATTAAAACAATTTTTCAAGCATTCGTGGATAGTTGAAGAAGTTGGAAATGGAGTGGAGATGGGTTTTAACACACCGAATAGGAGAAAAGCTTCTGATACCAGAAAGGCGGGGAGAAGAAATCGGAGTTAGGATTCGAAATTGTAATGGAGAGTGATACATGAAATTAATTTTTAATTGATTAAAAAATAAAGAAAAGAGATGCATTTCAAATTTTTTTATATTTATGAAATGCTCCTGGAATGTTTTTTACCAGGTTCAAGGAGTTTCAGAAACGGAAACGTTTCGGAAACACAGAAACGCATCTTGGGGTAAGTTTCGGTGCTTCCCAGCTCTTCAACGAAAACACTTCAAGTAGAATTCTATATGAAATAAGTTTAATTATAAACCAACAACAAATTTAATTGCCAGAAAGTCTTCAGCTTTGAACTGCAACATAAATCTTTTCTTGTTTTAACCAATATATAATACAAATTTCTATTTTTATGAATAACACTTGAGCTTCAGTAAAATAATTATGGTCTACTTCATTTGAACGATAAGTTTCGCAATAACAAGAGGGCAAGTGCAACATATGATTACCTCCTCGTACTTCTGTGTAAGAGCAATTCTCTCATCTTCAGACATGTCGGGTCTCAACACCATCATCGTCTCATACTGTCTCAACCCAGGTGGGCATTGGGGCTCCTCTTTCTCCTTGATAGCGGTCGCAGTTCCAACCGACCCACGTGGCACTGAAGTCGGGTCTTCATCTGACCCGAACCCACCACCCTCGAAGAAAGAGCCCGAAAAGCCTAGGGCTTGAGAAACAGAGTTGCTGCGGGGAAAAAGAATGACGGATTTTGGTCTCGTACGGAAGGGTTTGAGAGTGCGAGTGAAGGAAAGGAGAGGTGGAGATGGGAATTGAGAGAAACAATGAGGGTAAAATGAGGATTTTGAATAAGGGCTGAGAGTTGAGGGGAGTGTCAGTGAAGGGGTCGCCATTGTTTACTTCTGCTTGGAGCTGAGGGAGGATCGAGTAATGAAACGGGGAAACGTGGGTAACGACGGTGTACACTACGCATCCCGGCGCAGGTTGGGAAAACTAAGTAAACTCTCTGCAGCCCCCTAGAGTTTAATCATTAAGTTGTCAGTATTTTATAACACATTATATAAATATAAAATAATATTTATTGTTAGATATTTAAATTTTTAATAATGTTTATAATATTTTTTAAAATAATAATATTTGAATTATATATTTTTATTATTTTATTTTTAAAAAATTGTATTATATAATATAATATAATATTTAATATATAATATAAAAAATTAAAATTTTTATATAAAATAGAATACACGATTCAACTATCATACAATAAAATACTCCTTAAACATGTGAAAAAAATCTCATAAATTTTTATAAAGAGGAAAATTTCACTTGAGTTTAATCATTTTTTCAATCTTAAATCAATTATATTAGATAAATAAAATTTAAATTTAATAATTAATATTATAATTATTATATTAGATAATTAAAAATTTTAATTTAAAAATATTATTAAAAGAAATTTGAATTCCCTTGAATTTTTTTTTGGTTGTCCTCAAACTACTTTTTCTGATGACATGACGAACTCGAATTGACTGACTGCAGAAAGAAGGCTATAAATCTGGAGCGGCCTTTTGGGACTTACTTATAAGGGCCCCAAGCCAAGCCCGCCTTGAAGCCCATATAAATCTGAAATTCTTTCTTCGAAGCCAAGCCGAAGCGAAGACGATACCGAGCACAAAGGAGCACAGAAAGCGAAGGCTACAGAGAAAGAGAGATACATGGATCCAAAACTCACAGAAGTTTCTCAGCGATTCGATCGCTTCAAAGCTGCAATTACCAGAAAGGACTACGACTCTTGTACCGAACTCCTTTCTCATCTCAAGGTTGGTTCATGTCTTGCCCTAATTTATCGCTTTACGAACACGTGCATCGATCATTTTATTTTGTTTCGATGATGAAATAGAAAGTAGTTTTTTGTTTTGAGGTTTTTCTTTGTAAATCAGTGTTTCGAATCGGTGAAGTTAGACTGAGAGTCTGATGTAAGAGTTTAGGGTTCATTTGGTATGTTTGATATTGGATTGTTTTAGAATTGATCTGGTGTTGGTTTTCTTTTTCCCAATTAAGGAATTTTTAAAAGAAAAATAATGTGTTTTGATTTAGAGATACTTTAAATTTATACTTCCATGTTCTTCAATGCCGGGAACACTTTTCTTGTTTCACAGTGTGGATGCTGGAAATATCTTAGAAATATGGATTTTTTTTTTTTTAAACATTGCATGCAATACTTGTCATGTTACAAGCTGGTAATAGGTATAGATGCTGGTCTTCTAATATAGAGAGTAGCTAATTTCGTAGCTCAATATAGTGAGCGTTATGTTTGGCCTTTCCAATTTTGGGCTTTTACAGCTTTAACTCTCTTGCTATAGCCTATTTATGCGTGGAATTGCGTTATGTCTGAAGTTTTTTTTTTGCTGTTTAATATGCTGCTGCTTAATTGGACTTATTTATTGGTCAGTAAATTGAGTTATCTGGGTTTTTATCTTTTTGTAGGTTTTGCTGACCTCCTTCAGAAGCCTGCCACCATTATTTGAAAATACGCCTAACGCAATTCATGAGTTGACATTAGCAAGTAATATGCTTAACTCAAGTCTATTCATAATTATTTATTTTGTCAGGTTATAAATTCTTCATTTTTTGTAGCCAATTTTATCCAATCATAGATTAAAGGAAGAAATTTAAATCATTGGAATATTATGCCAGAGAGAACATTAAGTCACGGGCTTGGAGAAGGAAGTATTATTGACTTAATAAATAGTAAAAACTAATAGTGAACAATATTTATTGAATGACTTTATACTAAGTCTGGAGTAGAATGGTACATGTGCTTTCATAGTTTGAGCCTGGTCAGAGGAATTAAACGTAGTATTAAACCGTTGTGAGAATAGAAATAAGTATGTTATACACAATCAATTTATGAATTACAATGTTCTTTCTACAATCTGCATGTGTCTAAGGATTGTAGTGAAGATTTTTTCACTCATGATATAGTTCTTATTTTTTATGTCCAGGGGATATTTATGAGCATGCTGTTCTCTTAAGTGTGAAGATTGAGGATCAAGATGCATTTGAGAGGGATTTCTTTCAATTGAAGCCTTATTATACTGATGCTGGGTAAATTAATCTAATTCTTTCTGCTAAAGCCCTTTTTTGTGGGTGCCCTGGTTATGTGGTGCAAGTTCTGTACTTCTGTTAAGGTTGCAAGTTAATCTGATTCTTTGGCACATATGGACTTGATAAATGGGGGAACTGTAGGGAGAATAGATATGATAGAAAATTTGCTTTGGCTAATTATTAGCAAAGATGTATTTCTAAGTTTTGGTTTGCTAATTCTGAAAGATGATGTTAATGACTTACTTTTCTTTTGATGGAGCAGGAGTCGTCTTCCAGGATCCCCAAATGAATACATGATCTTAGGTCTAAACCTGTTGAGACTTTTAGTCCAAAACAGAATTGCTGAATTCCATACTGAACTGGAATTGCTTTCTTCTACTGCTTTGCAGAACCCTTGCATTAAACATGCTGTGGAGTTGGAGCAATCCTTTATGGAAGGGGCTTATAACCGTGTCTTGAGTGCCAAACAGAATGTACCTCATGAAACTTATGGGTATTTCATGGATCTTCTAGCAAAGACAGTGAGGTAAATTGTTTGGACTTGTGAATTTAGAGATGGTTGCATACAGGAATGAGATTTGATTTAGTTGATACCTGTCATCTTGGCTATCTTGAGTATTGAAATCATTCTGAATTACAATTTCTGGAATTTAATATCTGCTTAATGTTTTCATCTACAACATCTGTGTTATCAGTACTCATTAGCTTTTTTCACTTTTCTGTAACTTCTAGAGATGAGATAGCTGGATGTAGTGAGAAGGCATATGATTACCTTTCAATTAATGATGCCCGCCAAATGCTGCTGTTCACTTCTGATAAAGAACTTTTGCAATATATTGAGGAGGTAAATTACCAGAACTTAGCTCATTAATGTGTGAATAGATACGCTGTGTTTGTGTGTTTTACAATGTCCCAGAATAGAGGAAAAAAAGTCATGAATTGTCTCCATTACTAAGATATAATTATCTTTTTTTTTTTCGGATCTACATACGTTTTCTAAAATATGCAGGAGCATCCAGAGTGGGAGATAAAGAATGGATCCGTATTCTTCCAGAAGGCAAAAGGAGCTGCACCTTGCAAGGAGATCCCATCACTGCAACTCATTAACCAGACACTCAGTTATGCAAGGGAGTTGGAGAGGATTGTGTAAGGAAATTGCTCCAAGGTTGCATTTGCCCCTGTTTTCAGCGCTGCAAGCTGGTGGTAGAACTTTTATTGAAAATTTTAATTGCACCCCTTTGGTATAAAACTTAAAATTGTTGTTTATTTTTTTCTACTTTAATTTGTTAAGTTTCCTTAGTACACAATTTGCAGCACACATCTTTTTACCACCTGGTTACACCTGATCCCATTTTAGCGAAGCTTCTGTGCCTTCTTGTTTTCAATTGTTATCTATGCTTCTTTCTTAAACAGGGAGTTTATTATATATGCTCAACTAAGTAAAAATGGCTTCGCATATTTCAGATTTACTGTAATTACACGTGCAAAATAAGGTTTAATTTTGGATGACTTTTCTCATAGTTATTAGTATCATATGATATGATACGATACAGATGAAAAATAATACGTATTATGAAATATATTGAATTAATATTAGATAGTGAATGTATCATATAATATGATGCTCATCATATAGGGTGGTATATATTATTGATATAAAATGATATGTTTTTTAAAGAAAAAATGATGATACAGTTGTAGTATATATGAAAAATCGTAAATTTTTAAGAGGTGTGATATTTTTTAAAATAACGGCGTGTTAATTATATTTTTTTATTATTTTATTTTTGAAAATTGAATTACATGATTTGATATATAATATTAAAAATTAGATTTTGATACATGATATAATACATAATTCAATTATTATAATCACAATCTTAGATCTTTATTGTGATTTGTCAACCCGGTGACAGGAACTAAACTGGGCATGAATTTTAGAGGTGTAATCTGGAGCTATAACACATATCTTCAGCTTGTCAAACCAGTAAGTTTTCAATCCGAGTTCAAACTCAAGAAATGGTTGACTTCATTACAGACTAAATATATAAATTTCTTAGTTTCAAAAAATTTATAATTGAAATATATAACTTATATATTGACTATATTTTTTCTGTATTTACTTTGAAGAGCTAATTTATTTTTTACATAATCATGAGTTTCCGAATCCATCAAACCGATCAATAACAAATTTGAGTTTAATCTTGGACTAATAATAAATGAATTTATATTTTAGATCGGCTTTCTGTTTGTTTCTCGGGAAATGAAATGTTTTCTCGGGAAAAAAGTTGCAGTAAAAACTTCTATGTATAGATATGGTTTAATTCTGGAGGGAAATTGAAAAATATATTTTTGTGTTGTGTATACTTAGAGGCTTCGACAAATCAGGAACCAAATCATCAAATTCCGTTGTTTTCTCTTCCATTGAAGATTCTATGTCGTGTTATCAACGTTAATCTACTGGTATTTCTCTGTTCCTTATATGCAATTTTGTAATTATGTTCCTTTGGATTTTTAGTTACTTACGTTAGGGTTCTGTTTTTGGTGTATTAGTAAAAACCAAATGGACCAAAGGTTGACATGAATTAAACTGATTCTGATTTGTCCTTTCTATAGGCTGAGCAAGAAACAGATGAGGTTTATGCACAGAGCACTTTGCTGCCAGAACCAATAGTAAGAAACTTATCAAATATATATATATATATATATATGTATGTATGTATGTATTTGTTCAGAGTTACTGGTTTTGATTTGAAAAAAAAATTGTAGCAAGAAGAACCTACAACTCCTGATCCATGCCCTTCTGAAACTCCAAGGCCCACAGTTCACTCATTCTGCAAGGTTTTAACTGCCTCTGATACAAGTACCCATGGCGGGTTTTCTGTTCTCCGGAAACATGCTACTGAGTGTCTTCCTCCGCTGGTAAAGGACTCTTTTACTTTTATTTTCTTTTGTGCTCAAATTGCTTAATATCTATATTTCGTTCTGCTGATCTCAATATATCAGATGTGTTGACTTCCATTTGTGGGTTTTCTTCAGGACATGAGTCAGCAAACCCCAACTCAGGAGTTGGTGGCCAAAGACCTTCATGGGTATGAATGGCGATTTAAGCATTTTTTCAGAGGTAATAAATTTGTATTTGGAGCCTGATGCTTGTGATGCTAATTAAGTTTTGGAAAAAATTAGAGGATCTTTTTCTTTCCCAGTCATATGAGTTTGAACAAATTAATTTGTTGAGAGTCAAACAGTCTGTTTCAGGAAACAATCAGAAATATGTTCAAGCTTAACTTATGTTTCATCTATCTGCTATGCAATGAATAGGTCAACCCAGGAGACATTTGCTGACAACAGGATGGAGTACATTTGTTACTTCCAAGCGATTAGTTGCTGGGGATACCTTTGTATTCTTGAGGTATATGCTCAAATTATCTATTCTCCTCTCCTTTGGTTGTTTGTGGTTTCCAGTTCTCATATGGACTATGGGTTTCCAGGGGAGAGAACAGGCAACTGTTTGTTGGTGTAAGGCGTCTTGCTCATCAACAGAATAGCATGCCATCATCTGTGATTTCAAGCCAGAGCATGCACTTAGGTGTGCTTGCTACTGCATCTCATGCTGTTGCAACCAGGACCCTCTTTGTTGTGTATTGTAAGCCAAGGTATTAAATTTTAACTTCTTTTAAATCGAATGGGAAAAGTTGTTTCTATTAACTGAGTTCTTATTTATTTTGGTTGATCATCAGGACCAGCCAGTTCATCATCAGCTTGAACAAGTACTTAGAGGCTGTGAACAATAAATTTGCAGTTAGCATGAGGTTTAAGATGAGGTTTGAAGGGGAGGATTCCCCTGAGAGAAGGTAATAAAATTTCAGTATGGTGTCTTTCAAACTTGCATGTTGTCTGAGTCCTTTGATAATAATTGCTCTATATATTTCAAATGATCAGGTTTTCGGGCACAATTGTTGGAGTTGAAGACTTTTCTTCTCAATGGAAAGATTCAAAATGGTGATCACTGAAAGTAAGTTCTTAGATTGGCATGGTTCTGAACCCCTCCTCAGCTTGAAGTAAATAATTCCTTCATTATTTTGCTTGATCTCTTTCCTAGATTCAATGGGATGAGCCTGCATCTATTATGAGACCTGATAGAGTTTCACCATGGGACATAGAACCTTTTGTGGCAATACCCTCTAATCCTGCTCCACTAGTTTCAATGAAGAACAAAAGGCCTCGACCACCTATTGAAATTTCATCTCTTGGTGAGAGAAAGTAGAAACTTTCTTTTTGGTACTGGATGAATTCAGTTGGTCTGATAAATTTCTTGTGTGGATATAGATTTGACTTCAACTGCATCAGGGCCTTGGAATTCCACTCTGACGCAGTCCCATGATGTAACACAACTGAGTGTTACTGAAAGCAAAAGAAGTGATAATCATGCCTCATGGCATAATAAGCAGACTGAATTTAACAGCAATAGCAACTCTTTGTCTAGAGCTCAGACTGATGGAGAGTGGCTAGTTTCCCCACATGTCAGTTTCTCTCATCAGCTGTTTCCAGATGCTGTTGATGATAATAAAAATGTTTCTGCTTGGCATGCTCTCCATGGCTGCTCAACTCCACACTCATCAAAGGTCAACAATGACCCAATGCTTGACCGAGTTGAAACTGGGAGGAAAACTGAGAGGGCTGCTAGCTGCCGATTGTTTGGCATTGATCTCGTAAATCATTCTATGAGCTCTACTGCAGTGGAGAAAGCAGGTGCATCTAGTGTTGCCACAGAAGGACACAACCTTGGTACCCTGTCAGCAGGTGATTCAGACCATAAATCTGATCTTTCAAAGACTTTTAGAGAAAAGATGCATGAACAGTTGCAGGTTTCACCAAAAGAGATTCAGACTAGGCAAAGTAATTCTACATCTGCCAGAAGTCGCACCAAGGTATTGAAATTACTATAGATATAAAACCAGTTTATTGAAGATCTTACACTATTTTATCAGGTTCTGACACATTTTTGGGTTTGGTGTTCAAATATGCCAAAAGGTGCAAATGCAGGGGGTTGCTGTTGGTCGGGCTGTGGACTTGACCATATTGGAAGGTATGATCAGCTTATAAATGAGCTTGAGGAGATGTTTGACATAAGGGGACAGCTTCGCAGTAGGAACGAGTGGGAAATTGTTTATACTGACGATGAAGGGGATATGATGCTCGTGGGTGATGATCCATGGGTGTAAGTGTCGTGTGCTACTATCTATCAGAAATTATAATGCTTCATTCTCAAAACACTTGGATTCATTTAAGTTATATGTTTGTAAATTAATGTCCTTTATTTATTCTCTTTTTGTTAATTTTATTGCGGTGCAGAGAATTCTGTAACATGGTGAGAAGAATCTTCATATGTTCAAGCCAAGATGTAAAGAAGATGAGTGCAGGAAGCAAACTTCCTATATCCTCTATTGAAGGCGAAGGAAATTTGCTAAGCTCTGATTCAGCCGAAAATTGAATAACGGTTACTTTCTTTTCTCCCCTTCTGTTTCTCCTTTTTGTCTAGTCGATTTTCTTGTGTCGTCATTGTCATCTGTTGTTGGGTTTGGTTTAATTGTGGGGGCTCAAAGTTGGACAGGAAGGAGAAAGCGGACTAATCAGTAGCTCGTTTTTAAGAGTTAACTATCAAAGAAAGACTGATAGAAAAATTGACTGGGTTTTTCAGAACCAATGGGTCATAATGCTGTAGTTGAGTTAGATGAAACTGTAGGGTTTATGTGTATATGTTGGGTGGGAAGGGATTAAGGATCACTGTTTATTATTCTGGCTGTAAATGTAAATGTGCTTTGTCAGTTGAAATCTTGGTCTTGGGTGAGCTGAAATTTAAGTCCTTTGGGTCAATGCATTGGGCTCTTTTTGTCTTCAAACCTAAACCCTCAAAAATTGACTTACTTTGTCCATCTAACAGTTTATTCCAAGAATCTGAATAAGACCAAGAAAAAGAAAGGTAAAGCCGAAAAGGACAGAATATCGGACAATGTTAAACGGTGTGGGTCAAAAATTGAGAACGTCATGAAAGGGGCTGCTGACTTTGAAGACAAATCTTTATAATGGACCAACAGTTAGAATCATCATCAGCTGAATGGCAGTTGTCATTAGTCCAAGGGTTTAAACCAGCGGAACTGAATAATGCTTGATTTAAGTTTGGTTTGATGGTATATAGGCATCGAGCTAGTGCCCTTTTGGCTTGAGCTCGAGATATAAATAGTTGATTGAATTCGGATAAAAAAATTACGCTCGAACTTTTTAATTTATTTAAACCTCATAACTCAATGAATTTATCATCAGTTTTTTTTTGGGTATCTGGGAATCGTAATCAGATTTACAATCACTTTATCGAGTAAATTAGAGTTTCACAAAACTCTGACTTAATATTGCATGGTTAGGTTTTATGCAAGTAAGTATGCATCAACACATTTAATCGAAGAGGACTATTAGTTTACATTTTTGGTGTTGGGGCTTTTGATTGGAGGTCTTTCAAGACAGAGTAATGGCTTGTGGATCATTTGATAGAAGGGGGAATATGATTGATTTCAATCATAGTTATTTATATCACATAATACACAATATATGTTATATAATATGATATAAATAAAAAATTATACGTGTATAAAAAGTTATATGATATAATGAACATATTATACAATAATACATATTATATGATGGGATACATATTATCATATAATACGATATATAATATAAAAAAGTTATATGATTTTTGTGATATTTTTTCAAGATGATGATTTAATAATTAGATTTTTTTATTATTTTTATAAAAGATATATCTTATAATACGATATATAATATAAAAAATTATATTTTTAATACGGAATATGATACATAATTTAGCAGTTAGTAGAAAGATTTTAATTTAGTATTTTTATTTTCTTTTACAATTTACATAATAGAAAACACATACATACTCACCCCAAGAATTGACCTAAATGGTGAAGGGTCAACAGTTTTTTATAAACATTGAGAATTCAAGTGATATATTACAATAAAGTTGATTTTTAATTTATTCACTCCATAATTATAAGTTTAGGTGACTTCAGGCTTTTAGGGTCTATTGCAAGGGTTTCTAGGTTTGGAAAAAAAAAAAAAACACATACATAGCATACATTCTTAAGTAGGAATATCCAAATGGCTCTATTTTTATTTAAGCATCTAATTACAAATCAACATCGACTAATTATGACATCAGAATGAGATGAGATGATGTTGAGACTTCCACACACATCTATTCATTAATTGGTTGAAGTTGGAAACAGAATATCTTTCCTGCCCATTAATGACATAAGATAGGTGTTATAATAAAAAATAATACATATTTAAAAATATATTATATTAATATGATGTAATAAACATATTAAATGATATGATATATATTATCGATATAAATTAATATATTTTATTAGAAATATAATATCCTGTTAAGGATATATTTACAAAATTTTAAAAATTTAGAGAATGTTTGTGATATTTTCTCAAATGATATATAATATTTAAATTTTTTTATTATTTTTCATATAAGATTTATCTTATGGTATGATATGATATGTGATACACGATATAAAAACTATGGTATTTGAAATACAATACAATACATAATTTGACTCATATAAATATTATTAGGATTGAATTTGAATCGAGTTTGTTTAAGTTCGGTTCAACGAGTCTAAAACAAACTCAGATGAAACGAGCTCAAGTTCAAACTTGAGCTATAAGAGTGTTCTATTCGTAAAGTTTACGAGTTTATAAAATTCGATATGAATCAACTAAAACGATATTATTTTAAGGGAAATTTTAAAAACTTAAACTTGAGTCAAATTTGATTAATACATACTAAAACGATAACATTTTGGCTATTTTTTAAAATTTTTCTTATTTTAATTAATACATATTAAAATAATATCATTTTAGTATCAAATCGAGTTTAAAGTTCGAATCAAATTTAAACTTGAGTCAAATTTGATTTTAACTTTTTTCAAATAAGTTAAATTTGAGCATTTTTAAGATAAATTTAGTAAATTCAAACTTGACCGTAATCAAATTTGATAAACTCAATTTGATTTAAATCTGAGCTTAAACATTATTACTCTTTTGGTTGGAACTTAGCTCGGTTTACCAACCGACAAACCCGGTAGATGATTGAGACTGAAGAGAAGATAAGCAGATGAGCGAGATTGTAGAGAAGATTTAAACCGTTGAATATGTCAAAAATCATAAGCTAAGAACCAGACAAACATCCTTCGTTCTCTAGATCGGCTTGTCAGTCACGATCCATGAATTATTGCATGGCATTTCGAGGTTGCAGTTTGTTCACGACGGCCGCCTATGTCCACTTTCAAGCAACTAGGAGATGGTGATACAGATGTTTATTATTCATTGAATCTAGGAGGAGATCGGAATCTCTCCCATTGGAACTCTGCGAAAATGGTAAATTTGTGATTAGTTTAAATAATATTTTATTATTTAAATTAAAATATTGTTTTAAAATAGATTATTTGAAGAATTATTTGATATAAATAATTATTATGTTTAATAAAATTTAATAAGTATAAATAATTATTATATTTGGTTAAAGGTAATAAAAAAATATTAATTTATTATTTTACTTAAATACTCTTATGTATAATTATTCAAAAATATTTTTTATATTACTTGTTTTATTAATTGACAATAAGGTTATTTTTGTCCTAACAAATTAATAAATAAGAATATTATTATAATAAAATTAAAATTATTTTGATAATATTTTAATAATTAAAGTAAATGTGGTAATTAAGATATTTTTTATATTACCTACCACATTATCATTGGTAATAAGAGATTACCGAAATTTTTTATTATCTTACAACAAAACAAAGTAATAAAAATTACATTACTAGAATAATTTTTTTATACAGCAAATGCCCCCTTAGAATCGAAAAATTATATTTTCACACATTCCTTGTATCATTAATGAAATTCGTTAATTTTTAAGATATTTACACTTAAAAGATAAAACAATAAAATTATATGCATCCTCTTTGAGTACACAAATGGTTATATATTGATATGTGTCATTATATGATTTGGTGATTTTGAATTTTAAAAAAAGTAACATCCACTCATATGATAAAATATATAAATGTATATTTATTTATGTACTCAAAATAATATATAACATTGCTTAAGATAAAGATAACTTTTACTATTTTTAATGTTAGCAAAAGACCGAAAGACTTATTCTCACCCAAAGTTTATTGCATTTTTAAATTGATATCCATTAAGTATTAAAGGTCTAAACACCCATATGTGAAATATTAAAATTAACCGAATCAGTCAATATTATATATTTCCCCTTAGGTTTAAAAAACTAACAATTTATCTTGAAGATTAAATTTTGAAATGTTATATTTTCTCTCCGAGGGTTTTTTTTCTTTTCTCCTTCCCCTTTCTCAATGCAGTCACCAACTAGCTTTTCTCTCCCTCGTCTTTTCTGCCACTTTTCTAAGCTTTCTAGAGATGAAAACGAGTGATTTATTTTCGTTGAGTAATGAAGATGATGTCTTTATCCAGAGAAGGTGCTGGATTTCAGGAAGTAAAAGGGAGTGAGAGGGAAGTCGATTGGTGACAACCCCAGAAAATGGGAAAGAGAAAAGAAAAAAATCTTAGAGGGAAAATGTAACATTTCAAAGTTTAATACTATGAAAAAAATATTAGTTTTTTAAACTTGAGGGGAAAATAGCTAACATTTTATTATTTTTAACAGAATACTAGTTAAATAACAATTTTACTCTTAAAATTTAATTGGTTTCCTTAATTAGTAGATTTTGAGTTTTCAATATTTATCAAGCATTAGTTTGAGAGGCCAAAGGACTATTTCCCACCCAAGGTATGCTTTTTTGCCAAATTTATCTCCGTTAACTTTGAAAATCTCATTTACCTACCAATGGGTTGTAAAAAAAAAAACGGTTTTAAGGGCAAAAGCATCATTTTATCTGTAATATTAAAAATAAACTTAAATTTTATTTTATTTTTATCCGCAAACCCTAAAAACTAACAATTTTTCCCCCAACCCAAGTTTTCAAAAACAAATTTTTCCCTCTAGGGTTTTCAATCTTTCAGATTGAATTTTTTGGCAACGATTGATGATCTCTAGGCAACATCTCTTTCTCCTCGGCTTCTCCTCTTTCAGACCGTGTGACGTCTTCCCCTCTTAGGCATCGTCGTCTAATGAAGACAAATCATCTTCGTTCAAAGATGAAGATGTCACATGGTGTCGAAAGATGTGCTATCGAAAGAAGGGGTCATCGGAGAGGGAGAGTAGGTGCTTAGAGATCGTTGGTCGTCATTGGAAAAATTAGATCTAAAGGTTTGAAAACCCTAAAGGGAAAATGTAGTTTTTGCAAACTTAAGTTAGGAAAAAATTGTTAGTTTGTAGGGTTTGAGAGGAGAAAATGATATGACTAACAGACTCAGTTAATTTTAATGGTCTATGTGTAGGTAAATGAAAATTTCAAAATTAACGAAAAAAAATTGGAAAAAAAAAGCATACCTTATGTGGGAGATAGTCCTTTGGCCGTTTGAGAGTACAACAAACTTTGGAATAAAAAGCATACCAAAGCCAAGTAACTTTTGCTTCAAAACTTGATTACATAACTTTTCAACCCTATCTTATTAAAAGAAAACAAATTTCAATACGATTGTCAACATATATTCACTATCCACGACTTTTAATTGCAATAGGTGGCTTTGATTCTTGTCGTAGTTGCATTGGTCTAATGCGATTTAGTCACGATAACATTATCACATAGAAAACTCACTATTATAGTATGATTTCCAATTGAAATTGAATTGAATGACGTAATTATAAGTTTGAATCACACCGGGATGGCGTGGTTTTGACTGAATTGCATCAGACCACTGCAATTTTTGCTAGAATCGAATTGGTATGATGTGCATTAAGATTTCAAACGACGAATGCCCACAGCAATTAATTTGAAATTTTATTTTTTCATTAATAGGGCTTAAATAATAAATTTTTAAACCCGTGAAAAAAAAAAAAACTTGTATATATTTTATATGTGTAGGTAATATTAATTTTATTATATTTATATATTTTAAAAATTAATAAAAAAATCAAAATATCGATGAACTTTTGATAAAAGTTGGTAAAACATCGCTTTTTTACCTCAAAAGAAAATGTATGGTTTTATCATAATTGGGTGGCCATTCTCCTAAATTATTATTATTTTAGAGATATATATATATATATATATATATATATATTATAATAAAATAATTTTAAATTAACAATAAAATAGTATTAATATCAAAAATTAATAAAATAGATAGTGTATTAAAATTTTTATAATAAATATGTAAATTCGAACTTCTATCATATTTATGAAACCTTAACTTATTTAGCGTAATAGTTATGAGTCTGGTTACTGTATTCTGAATTTATCCATCTAATAAATATGGATAGAGTCTCCAATTATAAAAAAATGTAATTATATTTCGAGTTTACTTGTTCAATAAATATAGACAATAGTTACGAGTGTGATTATTGTATACCCAATTTATTTATCTAATAAATATAGATGAGATCTCTAATTATAAAAAATTATCACTATGATTTGAGTTTATTTGTCTAATAAATATAAATAAAGTTTTCAATTTTATATATATGTACACACTCAAAAAAAATTAATACGTGTAAAATTACTCTTATAATTAAGGTTAGATTGGAGCCGAGCCGAGCTCGAACTCGGCTCAGTTTATATATAGCTGAACTCGAGTTTGAGCTCGTGAAAGCCAAATTCGAATTTGATTTAAATTCTATTCGATTCATTTTTTGTTATTAAAACGATGTCGTTTTAATATATATTAGTCAAAATAATGTCGTTTTATATTAAAATTTTTAATTAAAAAATTTGATGAGTAATTCAAACTCGATCAAACTCATATAGATTTAGTTCGTTTTGAGCTTATTCAAACTGAGTTCAAACTCAAGCTTGAATTGACTCGATTTGAGTCTAACCCAACTTATAATATTACTTGCCTATTTTCACAGAAAATTGCAGGAAAAAATATCTGCACATTCGAAGAGATTCTGAAAAGATTCGATCCTTTTTTCTTGTATTTTATATAATTTTCATGTTTATTTTTAAATTAAGAATATCTTATAATAATCCGGTGTCTGGACTTGTCCGTCACTCATTTCGTTGAATCTTATTACAAATCCACTTAAATAATTCGTGGAGAAGGAGAATACAAACTTTGAAAACTTTACTGTCCACGTATTTTATTTTTCCAACATAAATTATATTTTTTATCTAAAATAATAATTTCGTCCAAAATTTTGATTAAAAATTTCTCATCTTACTTTTAATGTTTTAAATATATTAGTTATATTATGTATTATATCGTATATTAAAAATTTAATTTTTTATATTATATATTAAATATTTTATAATATAAATTTTTTTAAAAATAATAATAATTTAATTGATACGTTATTATTTTAAAAAATATTACAAACATTTTTTAAAATTTAAGATTTTTCATTAACCTTTATTCTATCATCATTTTTTATAAAAAATATATCCATCGATATTAATAATATGTATTATATTATAAAATATATATTATATTTTATGATATTTCTATTATATTGTACTAATTCGATACCCCTTATGATATCAAAAGTTCAATTTTAAATGAAAAAATATGATTTTTTTTTTAATATCAAATGATAAAAAAGGATTTTTAGAGTTTGGAAAAATGTAATTTACTCGTTTTGGAAATAGAGTTGGGTTTTAGTAACCCCTGATGCAACATTTTGTAACTATTAGTGTCTGTTTGATTTCAAGTTTTAAATATTATTTTAATAATTTATCTTTTATTACTTTATTTGGTTTGTCAGTAATAAAATATTATAATAATTTTTTTATTATCAATACTGACATGACAAATAAATATTTAGATTTTTAAAACCCCTCGCAATTACACCTTGGCTGGGAATAAGTCTTTTGACCTTTCTTATGCATTGAGTGATATAAGTCGAATCGTATCCTGTTAAATGACTTAGTAGTTTTTTGACATTTTAACAAATTCCCATCAACATAAATTAATTAAATAAACAACTGATTAAACTATACGGAATAAAAGTGTATATATATATATATATATATATATATATATATATATATATATATATATATATATATATATATATATATATATTTATTTATATAAATTAAAAATATAGTCTATGATTAAATGATGTGATTGTTTACTTTTAGTTTCATTTCAAAATTATTTAATCAAATGTTATTTTATTAAATTGTATAAATAAGTTTGTATAATTTATTTATATACAGTAATATTATTCTATTATTGCTTGCACGTGTCTAGTCTACCATCCATTTTTCCTGGATTATAAATAACTAAGCCAGCTAACAGGATATGCACTTCTCATAAACATCAGCCATTATTTGATAAGAAGTCTCCGAAAATGGGAAGTCTGAAGGAGTACACCGGCATCGGCGTCTCCGCCTCCAAAGTCAAAGTCCTTCCTCTTAACACCCTTCATCCCCTCCGTCGCACCTTCTTCAACCGCGTGTTTGCCTCGGTTTACTCCTGTGCCATCTTAGCTCTTGTCTATCACCATGTGCAAACACTTGTTAACTCCCATAACCTAGCCTCTTTCTTGGTGACGGTCTCTTTGTTACTCTCTGATCTTGTTTTGGCCTTCATGTGGGTGACTTCACAGTCCTTTCATGTGCGTCCCGTTCATCGCAAGGAGTACCCTGAAAACCTTGAAAAAGTGATGAAACCGAGCGATTTTCCGGCTCTGGATGTGTTTGTTTGCACGGCGGATCCCTATAAAGAACCGCCGATTAATGTTGTCAACACGGCCTTGTCAGTTATGGCTTATGACTATCCAGCTGAGAAGCTTTCAGTTTATGTATCGGACGATGGAGGCTCGGCTCTCACTCTCTTTGCTTTCATGGAGGCAGCTAAGTTTGCAAGCCACTGGCTTCCATTTTGTAGGGAGAAGAATATCATGGTGAGGAGCCCGGAAGTCTACTTCAGTACATCTAATGATTGCTGGTGCTCCGAGACACAGAAGATTAAGGTGAAATATTCTTATCCACTATCATTAAGGTTGTATTTGGCCTGAAATGAATTTAAATCCCCTCAGCTCGAGCTTATTTTAAAGATATTCAAATTCAATTTATTTAAGAGAAGTAAAACTCCAATCGAGTTTTGATCTTATCTCAATACTAAAATGACATCGTTTTAATAGATATTAATTAAAATAATATCGTTTTAATTTATTTGTATTAAATTTTTTCAAACTCGTTGGCTTTACAAATCAAACACCCCTAAAGATCGAGTTTAGGCTCAAACTCGAAAATATTAAATTTTTAAGCTCGAGTTTGTTTAAATTAAATTCGTTTTAGATTCGCTTAAATTAAGCTCAAATTTAAATTAAAACAAACTCAGTTTGAATCTAACTCTAACTATAATTTTCTTGCTAAATTTAGTTTGGTCATAATTATATTTGTTTTCGTAAGTAGATATTATTGCATTGATACTGATATTCATTTTAAGTGAAAATATATTTATTGTTTGACAAATGAGAAAAAGTATTCGTTTAGGATTGCAAATAAGTCCAGTATTATTGGGTTCGGGCTTAACGAGCCCAAGAGTTTTTAGCTCGAGCTTGAAATATAAATTGTTAATTCAAGTTTGATTTAAAAAATTATCTTAAATTTTCTAATATATATATTTATTAATTAATTCTTATTCAAAGTGGAAAGATATGATTTTAGAAATAATTTCCGATTTTTAAAGTTTATTATATTATACTCGATTCAAGTTATTACCCTCAGCTTATAAAATCAAAGTGAATTTATCTCAACAATAGTTAAGTCAAATCTGATCAAACACAAATCAAGCGATAATGAGTTTGAGTTCGATTCGAAGATAATACTTGAACCAACAGGAATGAAACCAACCCTACTGACGCAAGTCTAGCTACGAATAGCTACTCGTCTCTAGCCTTACTTTGTTTTTTAAGGTTATCCTGTTGTCCTCTTCGATAAAGTCAAGTGGGTTTCTAAATAAATAAAAAGGGATCCCAGTCTACTTAACTAGCTCGATGATGTCGCCACGTGGCTTAGCTGACGACAGATCATGAAAATATCTGCAAGTGATCAAGGGGATGAGACTGTGTGTCTTTGTCACTCTACATAGAAAACATTATTTGACCGGCAGATATATTTCGTAAATTAATTACTATTTTTCAATATTTTTCAAAAAAATAAAAAACTTTTACCCTTTAAAATTAAAAATTATATTCTTCAAAAAATTTTTTAACACAAAAAATTATTTTTTCTTATAAGATAAAATCATATTTTTATGAATTATTTTATTTTTAATTTAAATTTATTTAATCATATTATTATATATTATTTAAATATTTAAAATTAAATAACTACTTATTTCTTTTAATATTCTCATTTCTTCTTCTTTGTTATTATTCTCTTATCCCTTTGCTCATTTTTTGTTCTCCGTTTTCTTTATATTTTTTTTTCTTCTCACCTTCCCTCTCCTTCATCACTCATTTAATTATTTCCATTCTCCACTTCGATGCAACTCATACCATGTCAACAATGCAACATAGATGCATTAGAGCTATGATGGCAAAACTTATAGTTCAACGATCGAATTGCACTATACTTTTCTCACTTTTAAAATCTTTCTTCTCAAACAATAACAATGAAACAAACAAATCTGTTAACATGACTTTAACCTCTTTTTCTTGTTGCTCTTGGATTGACAACCAATTCTTGTTCTTGCAATGATGAAGTTGGATAATTGGACTAGTTGTCAAGCTTGTGTTAGGTTTTCAATAACATCACACTAAATGGCTAAAAGCTTAAATCTTTAAAGAGCTACCATATCAAACAACCGTGATCTAGTCATTGCTTAGTTGGATTAGGGTTACAAATGGGTCAAGTTACCCACGATTGAACTTGTGTCAAAGCAAGCTTGAGCTTGCTATTTTTCAGCTTGATGAGTTTGCAATTGAGTAAGTTATATAATATTAATAAACATTTAAAAGTTTGAAATTTTATATTTACATTCAAATTCTTGTATTTCTGATATCACTAAACTTTTATATTTTAATAAAACAAACGTTATTTACCGCTTACAATTTTTAAA
Source organism: Mangifera indica (assembly GCF_011075055.1). Lineage (NCBI taxonomy): Eukaryota > Viridiplantae > Streptophyta > Magnoliopsida > Sapindales > Anacardiaceae > Mangifera > Mangifera indica. The sequence continues at coordinate 1,286,425 of NC_058156.1, forward strand.
ATTTGTATATACAACCAAATATCATATTTTAAATAGAATGTAACTGATAAATATATCTCTAGTGAGATAAAAGGAGGAGAAGGAAATGAAAGAAAGGAAGAGCAAGAAATGGAGGACCTAGGGGATGGCAGGAGAAGGATGAAGAAGAAGAAGAAAAAACAGAAATTGAAATATATGGCGGGAAAGCCTACCGAAACGACAAGCATGAACTAGAGTCCAAATATGTTATCGTCCTCCCCAGGGTTCATCTTATTTGTATTTATAAATTATTTAAGCTCCCCTTCACCATGAGGTCGATATGTCCGAGTGGTTAAGGAGACAGACTTGAAATCTGTTGGGCTTCGCCCGCGCAGGCTTGAACCCTGCTGTCGACGATTTTATCTAACGGTGGGAGTCTCTTTTTCTTTTTTCAAATTTAACAACGATCATGTAATGTAACAGGCTTTGCATGAAAGCATGAAATTCAGAGTAGAACATGTTGTTGAAACTGGGAAAGTTACTGATGACTACATCAATGGAGAAGAAGAACGCCAGGCTTTCAATAAATGGACTGATGGCTTTACCCGCCAAGATCATCCTACTGTTATTCAGGTCTTATCAGAGAATAAAAAAGACAGAGACATCACCGGCCATTTGTTGCCCAATCTCATCTACGTATCCAGAGAGAAAAGCAAAACTTCTAGCCACAATTTCAAAGCTGGTGCCCTCAACACACTGGTATGTTAAATCTACACAAATAAAATTTATCAAGCAATGTGAAAATTTTCATACTGAAAGTTTCTTAATTGTTGGGTTGCAGCTGCGAGTTTCTGCTGTTATGACCAATGCACCAGTAGTTTTGACGCTTGACTGTGACATGTACTCAAATGATCCCAAAACACCCCTCCGTGTGCTTTGTTATGTGTGTGACTCTGCAACTCGATCGGACTTGGCGTTCGTTCAGTTTCCTCAGCGTTTTCGCGGACTAAACAAGAATGACATGTATGCTAGCGAGATCAAACGTTTGTTTGAGATAAATTTTCTGGGTTTCGATGGGTTAAGGGGTCCTAATTATGTTGGAACTGGAGCCTATTTTTTACGACGAGCATTCTTTGGTGACCCCTCAACTTTTATGTCACCTGAAATTCCTCAACTCCATCTAAACTATGCTGTCGATAAACCCATCAAGTCCCCGTCTATTCTATCATTGGCTCACCATGTAGCAGGCTGCAACTACGAGAAGCAAACCAACTGGGGATCCAAGGTTAGTGTTTCATTAGTCATGATCAGTGGAGTTTTCTGTTGTTGATGACTAAATCTTCTGGAATTGGTTCAAATGGGCAGATGGGTTTCCGATATGGATCATTGGTTGAAGACTACTACACAGGGTATCGGCTGCATTGTGAGGGATGGAGGTCCATATTTTGTCATCCTGAAAGGCCAGCATTTTATGGAGATGCACCAATAGCTCTTGTTGATTTGATAAACCAACACAAACGATGGGCCATCGGTCTTCTTGAGGTGGCCTTTTCAAGATTTAGCACCTTAACCTTTGGTATCCGCAGAATTGGCCTTATGGGTCTACCTTATGCTCATTATTCATGCTGGCCCTTCTGGTCCATCCCCGTCACTGTGTATGCGTTTCTCCCCCAGCTTGCTCTCCTCAAGGGAATCAGTCTCTTCCCAAAGGTTTCCGAACCATGGTTTCTCTTATACTTATTTCTTTTCATTGGAGCCTATGCAAAAGATTGCCTAGAGTTTATATTAGAAGGTGCAACTTTCAGAAAATGGTGGAATGATCAGAGGATTTGGATGATAAGGGGACTAACATGTTTCCTTTTCGGGTTCGTCGAGTACTTACTCCAGAGCTTTGGCATTTCTGCATTGGGTTTCAACGTGACAAGCAAAGTACTTGATGATGAACAGAGCAAGAGATATGAGCAAGAAATCTTTGAGTTCGGAGTACCATCACCCATGTTTGTGTCACTGGCAACCGCAGCAATGGCTAACTTCTTCTCATTCTTTAAAGGGTTCTTAGACATTATCAGTGGAAACAATATGGAAGGACTGTTTTTACAGATGTTTTTAGCAGGATTTGCCACGGTGAATTGCTTGCCGATTTATGAAGCCATGTTCCTGAGAGATGACAAAGGGAAAATGCCTACCAGGATTACTCTTATTTCAATATTTCTGGCAGGGACTCTTTATGCAGCAGCTTGTCTCCTTTTTTAGGGACAAAATTAAAGCCTTCTTCTGTTTTTTGCTTGGTATTTTATTTTCAATGCTGCAAAATTTTATCCTTTAGAAATTAACATTGGAAATCTATGTTCTCTTTGTCTATTAATGATACTATATATATATATTCTGAAAGAAGGTGGTATAATTACGATCTTTGTTTGGTGTTGCAGAGGAGCACATTACAATAATGCTACCATAATATGAAAAATCTCATTATTACAAAAAAAAAAAAAAAAACAAAACAGAAACAAAATTGAAGGAAGAATTCACTACCTTTTGTAGAAAAATCTCCTTACTCGGATGTGTGAGAGGAAGGTTTCTGCTTTATTAAGTGTAATTGGGTCTCTCTTACCCTAAAAACGAGCTCAATGGATGAAACTTTTTTTTACACTTATAATTAGTCTCTTTCTCAACTGATGTGGGACAATCTAACAACTTTCTTCTTACATATCAAGTCATTGGTTCTATGTTTCTCACAACTAATAATATGGACTTGACATTCCTCATAACTAACCATCAGGATGTGTAATAGGCTATTAGTTGGATCTTTATGTCAATTGGTCACTCTCTAAGACTCTTGGGTGAAGTTGTTGCAAAAGCTCTGATGTCTGATAGTTCTTATTAGACTTTCCTTACTTTTGAAGCTAGCAAATGGGGTGAGTCTTCCCCTCACACTCACTCACTAACTGAAACAACCCAACGCTATTCCTTTAATGCCCACCAATAAAGGTGCTTTCAGAAATTTAGATATAAATTGATGAATCTTAAAGAATATGAATGTATTAAGCATACATTTATGGTGCAGAAATTGTGTATATTGTAGATCATCTTAGATACCCACTTGAGTTTTAGCATAAATTTGTTTCAACATTCATTTGTGAACAACTGTTGCTTCTTGATTAGATGAACCCCAAGAAGACAATCTTTCAGAGCTATTTAAAGAAGTACTTGCCATAGATGAGCCTTCAATTCGAACAACTAGCTGCCCTCTACATACATCAGCAATATCTGAAACTACAATCATCACCATCTAGTTGTTGTTGCAGTTGTTCTGAATGTATGTTCAGTTGATTATCGTTGGAGTCAGTGCCTTCTCACTCTTGTGATTCGGATTCAGTAGGTGTAGGTGGGTTGGAAAGCTTGGTAGGAGGAATGACTGAGGATCTACAAAGTGGACAAGTTGTGTTTGAATGAAGCCAGTGATGTATGCATTCAATATGAAATACATGTTTGCATAGTGGCAATTGGAGCAACTCCTCTATGATTCTCAAATTCTCCCAGACAAACACAGCACCTGTACAAGATTTCAACAGGTTAATTCTGTTCAACTTGTACTGTATAAGTATTTACACAGCCAGAAAATCTTGATAAAGTAGAAAAGAACAGATTCAATCGGTTGAGCTCTTCAAGCTCTGGCTCTTAGTTTCAAAGTAACAAGTCATGAATAGAATCCCCACTTCCCAAAAAATTCATCATTTAGTTCAGTTAAAGCTCCCAATCAATAAGAGCAGCCAACTAATATAACACAAGCATGTGTGCACATGTTGTAGGGTATGCTACATATATACCTCATTGATGTCTGCTATATTATTGAGAGACAGATTTGAAATGAGAAATACTTACTGTGAATCCCTTTTCCTTAGTCCTTCATCAAATAAGATTATTGGAAGCTTGTCTTTGATCTCTCTATCCCAACCCATCTGGCAAGGCTAAAACATTTTAACAGGAAAACATAGCATTAGATTTACTTGATGAGCAAAAACATTTGATGCTTTAACTACTTTTTGTTTTTGTGCCTGTCGCTTGGCAAGAGTGAGAAGTCTTAGAGGATGGCCATGGATATAAGGGGAAGTCGAATTAGAACTTGTTGGAAGCATTGGAACAGAGGAGAGACTGGAAGCCCTTCTCTTGAAATAGAACAAGTAAAACAACAAGAAGAGAATAATAGAGAAGAGTACAGGAATTGCAAAAATGAAAGCCTGGTAAAGTTTAAGTTGCAGGGCTTGAGGACTTTGAGGCATCCCCATCAGTCTACGTTCTCAAAGCTTCAAAAATCCTGTCAGATTAACTCTTGAAAATTAGAAAATCAAGATGGTAGAGGCGCCAGAGCCTTGTTGAGTGTATATACGGAGAGAGGTTGCAGTGGGAGACAGAGAAATAATATTATCGTTAAAGGACTGCTGTTTGCTTGGAAAAAGAGATGGAATTGCTGAAATCAGTTGCTTACTAATAAAATCAGAAGTGAAAATGAGAGGGTTTGGTAAACATGCATCTGTTTGGTAAACAGTAACCTATATTAAATGCTAATGATTCAACTGTTGCAATCTTATTTCTTTCTGAAAAAAAGAAAGTTTGATCACGACCCCACCTACAAGGTTGATCTTGTTCAAGTGAGCTATGAGCTTCATACATTGTTGGTTGGTCAATGGCCTAATAACTTCTAAATTGGTATATTCTTGGAATTTGGGAAGAGGGTTTGACTCAATGTTAATTAAACTGACAAGTGTCTATTCTACAGGTTGATCGATTTGACTATTTAGGTACAGCAGTTAGGCCTGCATGATTCTCAATGAACATGAAGTTAACCTACCGTGATATATGATTTTTTATCTGTCGTAACATTGTCAACCCACCTGCTGTTATTATGTTTGTTTGGTTCTGAGAGAAAGTGATGGAAAACATAGGCCTTCCATATTGATTAAGTGTTTATTTTAGCCAATTCTGCTCTTTCTTCTATACTACAAAGTGGGCATAAGTTAAGATCTGAAACGGCATCCCTGTATCAGATTCTCTTCATATAGTAAGTGTTAATGTTCTATTTCACACATTTTTTCAATTCAACAAAATGCACCGCTTTTTTGTTCCTAGTAATGCCCAGTAATTGGCAGCTGAAGAATCACCTACAGACAAAAAAAGTTGACCCCAAAATTATCACATGACGGCTAAAATCCTACCCCAAAATCACTAACAGTATTCTAGTTACTTTAATATCAGGCAGATATACTTTTATCATCCACCACTAACTAAATGCCAGTTGTTCATGATTAGTGCTCTCAAGGGAAGATCAAGAATATTATCAGAATAAAAATTTTTCACAGGTCAGAGATTTATGAGTTATCTCACGCTACATTTGGAAGAAGGATTCTGTATTTTAGTGGACCATGAAATGTATCTGTCTTGGCCAACCCACGCAATGGCTGGAATTATTTGACTTAAGAAGTGACTCAAAAAGTAGATTTATTGATCATACTACCACTGGAGAAGCTTCAAACTTGACAAAGGCCAAACAAGGGCAGAGACTAAGGGGAAAATTTCTTATAAATTATCATATACACATCTTCTAAAATCCATGGAAATGTTAAGATTACTATGAACTTGGTATTTAGAAAGACTACATTTAGATTGCAGAATGTGCACCCTTCAAATGAATTTGCTGGTCTTGTCTAAAGAAACCAATACAGATGACACAGGGAATCAACAACATCCCAATTCTCAACTGGGGTTTACTCTTGTCAATGTTCGTAAAGATGAGCTTACATTTTGGTTAAAATTTCTGTTGTACACAGGCAAGGCTTAACAAGATGGATAATAGAGAAAATTACCAGAAAATTTTTACTATATGCAACTTCAATAAACAAATATTTTCATTCTATTCACACTGATCCAAATCTGTAATTGACAAAACAAATAGAATTCAGATAATCTGGGAACAAAAGGATTCATAACATATGAGATTCCATTGCAGAAGTGAATCTTTTCTTATGCAAAGGATCGAAACAATCTATCGCTTATGCTTCCTAACTTTAAAACTGGATGCTCGGATAACATCATCATCAGTGTTCATAGTCACCTCAAGAGCCTGCATGGACTCAGGTTTAGTGAAGTAGGTGAAGAGGAGGTAGATACCATCCAAGTATGTATTGCTCTCCCCTGCCTTGTTTCTCTTCTTTATGCTGTAAGCTAGTGGAATCATCCCCCTATTAAATACCCCTACATAGATACCACCCCCAGCAACAAGCAACTACAAAAACGCCAATATTAGCAGAAACCAAAGAAAACTTGCAATGAAAATGTTACATGAAATTTCGTAAACTTAATTACACCAGCCAATCTCCTTATATTCAACAATATAAAAATATATTGAGACAAAAATTCCTGGCTCAATTCCATGTATATTAAAGTATGAAACTCAAGTTCTAAATAGTTATACAACTTCCTAGACACCTAGAACTGAATTTCCTAAAGCCCCAGTGGAAGATGATTCCCACCACAGACCTCAAACACTCTTACACTATGTAGCATGGAAACAGAAATGCAGAAATGAAAATGTTGAAACATATTTTCTATAAAATATAGGAAATGAAAGTGTGAGGAAACATATAAATATAAAAAATATAAAATAAAAAAAGTTCATAAAAAAATACAAAACTTGTATTTCTTCAAAAAAAAATACAGCAACTTGTTAGCAATAATAAAGTGTACACTTAACCAACTTCACCTATGAACTGACGACCAAATAAATAGTGTATATCAAATCTGATTAAACCAATTTTTCAAGCATTCATCGATAGTTGAAGAAGTTGGAAATGGAGTGGAGATGGGTTTTAACACACCGGATAGGAGAAAAGCTTCCGATACCCGGGAGGAGGGAAGAAGAAATCGGAGTTAGGATTCGAAATTGTAATGGAGAGTGATATATGAAATTAATTTTTAATTGATTAAAAAATAAAGAAAAGAAATGCATTTCAAATTTTTTTATATTTATGAAATGCTCCTGGAATGTTTTTTACCAGGTTCAAGGAGTTTCAGAAACGGAAACGTTTCGGAAACACAGAAACGCATCTTGGGGTAAGTTTCGGTGCTTCCCAGCTCTTCAACGAAAACACTTCAAGTAGAATTCTATATGAAATAAGTTTAATTATAAACCAACAACAAATTTAATTGCCAGAAAGTCTTCAGCTTTGAACTGCAACATAAATCTTTTCTTGTTTTAACCAATATATAATACAAATTTCTATTTTTATGAATAACACTTGAGCTTCAGTAAAATAATTATGGTCTACTTCATTTGAACGATAAGTTTCGCAATAACAAGAGGGCAAGTGCAACATATGATTACCTCCTCGTACTTCTGTGTAAGAGCAATTCTCTCATCTTCAGACATGTCGGGTCTCAACACCATCATCGTCTCATACTGTCTCAACCCAGGTGGGCATTGGGGCTCCTCTTTCTCCTTGATAGCGGTCGCAGTTCCAACCGACCCAGGTGGCACTGAAGTCGGGTCTTCATCTGACCCGAACCCACCACCTTCGAAGAAAGAGCCCGAAAAGTCTAGGGCTTGAGAAACAGAGTTGCTGCGGGGAAAAAGAATGACGGATTTTGGTCTCGTACGGAAGGGTTTGAGAGTGCGAGTGAAGGAAAGGAGAGGTGGAGATGGGAATTGAGAGAAACAATGAGGGTAAAATGAGGATTTTGAATAAGGGCTGAGAGTTGAGGGGAGTGTCAGTGAAGGGGTCGCCATTGTTTACTTCTGCTTGGAGCTGAGGGAGGATCGAGTAATGAAACGGGGAAACGTGGGTCACGACGATGTAGACTACGCATCCCGGCGCAGGTTGGGAAAACTAAGTAAATCTTTTTGCAGCCCCCTAAAGTTTAATAAACCTTTAATATTTTATAATATATGATACAAATACAAAACGATATTTGTTATAAAATATATTATATTAATATGATATAATGAATATATTATATGATATGATATATATTATTGATACTAATTGATACACTTTAAAAAAAAATTTAATAGAGATATATATACAAAATTTTAAATTTTCAAGAATGTTTATAATATTTTCTAAAGTCATAACATGTCAATTAAAATTTTTATAATTTTATTAATATTATATTATATTATTTTTTAAAAATCATATCATACGATATAATATGATATAGAATATATGATATAAAAAATTAAAATTTTGATATAAGATATGATATATGATTCAATTACTATGCAATAAAACACTCTTTAAATATGTGAAAAAAAAATCTCATAAAATTTTTATAAAGAAAATTTCATTTGAGTTTCATCGTTTTTTTGAAATTAAATCAATTATATTAAATAAATAAAACCTAAATTTAGTAACTGACATAATAATTATTATACTAAATAATTCAAAAATTAAATTTTAAAACATTATTAAAAGAGGTTTGAATTTACGATCCCTTAAATTCTTCTATTGTCCTTAAACTAATTTTTAGAGGCCAAGTTACTACACTCTTGAACTATTCATTATTCTCTTAGTCTAGGATATCCTTCATCTGTCGATCAAACTCAGTTTAATCAAATTGATGATGAATGGTTCGAAAAACTATTATAAAAACGAGAGAAAATGAATCTATGGACAACATTCCGATGACATGACGAACTCGAATTGACTGACTGCAGAAAGAAGGCTATAAATCTAGAGCGGCCTTTTGGGACTTAATTATAAGGGCCCCAAGCCAAGCCCGCCTTGAAGCCCATATAAATCTGAAATTCTTTCTTCGAAGCCAAGCCAAAGCAAAGACGATACTGAGCACAGAGGAGCACCGGAAGCGAAGACTACAGAGAAAGAGAGATACATGGATCCAAAACTCACGGAAGTTTCTCAGCGATTCGATCGCTTCAAAGCTGCAATTACCAGAAAGGACTACGACTCTTGTACCGAACTCCTTTCTCATCTCAAGGTTGGTTCATGTCTTGCCCTAATTTATCGCTTTACGCACACGTGCATCGATCATTTTATTTTGTTTCGATGATGAAATAGAAAGTAGTTTTTTGTTTTGAGGTTTTTCTTTGTAAATCAGTGTTTCGAATCGGTGAAGTTAGACTGAGAGTCTGATTTATAGAGTTTAGGGTTCATTTGGTATGTTTGATATTGAATTGCTTTAGAATTGATCTGGTGTTGGTTTTCTGTGTCCCAATTAAGGAATTTTTTAAAAGAAAATTAATGTGTTTTGATTTAGAGATACTTTAAATTTATACTTCCATGTTCTTCAATGCTGGGAACACTTTTCTTGTTTCATAGTGTGGATGCTGGAAATATCTTAGAAATATGGATTTTTTTTTTTTAACATTGCATGCAATACTTGTCATGTTACAAGCTCGCAATTGGTATAGATGCTGGTCTTCTAATATAGAGAGTAGCTAATTTCGTAGCTCAATATAGTGAGCGTTATGTTTAGCCTTTTCAATTTTGGGCTTTTACAGCTTTAACTCTCTTGCTATAGCCTATTTATGGGTGCAATTGTGATATATGAGGAGCATATGATGAGGTCTGAAGTTTTTTTTGCTGTTTAATATGCTGGTGCTTGGACTTATTTATTGGTCTGCAAAATGAGTTATCTGGGTTTTTATCTTTTTGTAGGTTTTGCTGACCTCCTTCAGAAGCCTGCCACCATTATTTGAAAATACGGCTAATGCAATTCATGAGTTGACATTAGCAAGTAATATGCTTGACTCAAGTCTATTCATAATTTTTTATTTTGTCAGGTTATAAATTCTTCATTTTTTGTAGCCAATTTTATCCAATCATAGATTAAAGGAAGAAATTTAAGTCATTGGAATATTATGCCAGGGAGAACATTAAGGCACGGGCTTGGAGAAGGAAGTATTATTGATTTAATAAATAGTAAAAACTAATAGTGAACCATATTTATTGAATGACTTTATACTAAGTCTGGAGTAGAATGGTACATGTGCTTTCATAGTTTGAGCCTGGTCAGAGGAATTAAACGTAGTATTAAACCGTTGTGAGAATAGGAATAAGTATGTTATACACAATCAATTTATGAATTACAATGTTCTTTCTACAATCTGCATGTGTCTAAGGATTGTAGTGAAGATTTTTTCACTCATGATATAGTTCTTATTTTTTATGTCCAGGGGATATTTATGAGCATGCTGTTCTCTTAAGTGTGAAGATTGAGGATCAAGATGCATTTGAGAGGGATTTCTTTCAATTGAAGCCTTATTATACTGATGCTGGGTAAATTGATCTAATTCTTTCTGCTAAAGCCCTTTTTTGTGGGTGCCCTGGTTATGTGGTGCAAGTTCTGTACTTCTGTTAAGGTGCAAGTAATCTGATTCTTTGGCACATATGGACTTGATAAATGGGGGAACTGTAGGGAGAATAGATATGATAGAAAATTTGCTTTGGCTAATTATTAGCAAAGATGTGTTTCTAAGTTTTGGTCTGCTAATTCTGAAAAATGTTAATGACTTACTTTTCTTTTGATGGAGCAGGAGTCGTCTTCCAGGATCCCCAAATGAATACATGATCTTAGGTCTAAACCTGTTGAGACTTTTAGTCCAAAACAGAATTGCTGAATTCCATACTGAACTGGAATTGCTTTCTTCTACTGCTTTGGAGAACCCTTGCATTAAACATGCCGTGGAGTTGGAGCAATCCTTTATGGAAGGGGCTTATAACCGCGTCTTGAGTGCCAAACAGAATGTACCTCATGAAACTTATGGGTATTTCATGGATCTTCTAGCAAAGACAGTGAGGTAAATTGTTTGGACTTGTGAATTTAGAGATGGTTGCATACAGGAATGAGATTTGATTTAGTTGATACCCGTCACCTTGGCTATCTTGAGTATTGAAATCATTCTGATTTACAATTTCTAGAATTTAATATCTGCTTAATGTTTTCATCTACAGCATCTGTGTTATCAGTACTCATTAGCTTTTTTCACTTTTCTGTAACTTCTAGAGATGAGATAGCTGGATGTAGTGAGAAGGCATATGATTACCTTTCAATTAATGATACCCACCAAATGCTGCTGTTCACTTCTGATAAAGAACTTTTGCAATATATTGAGGAGGTAAATTACCAGAACTTAGCTCATTAATGTGTGAGTAGATACGCTGTGTTTGTGTGTTTTACAATGTCCCAGAAGAGAGGAAAAAAAGTCATGAATTGTCTCCATTACTAAGACATAATTATCTTTTTTTTTTCGGATCTACATACGTTTTCTTAAATATGCAGGAGCATCCGGAGTGGGAGATAAAGAATGGATCCGTATTCTTCCAGAAGGCAAAAGAATCTGCACCTTGCAAGGAGATCCCATCACTGCAACTCATTAACCAGACACTCAGTTATGCAAGGGAGTTGGAGAGGATTGTTTAAGGAAATTGCTCCAAGGTTGCATTTGCCCCTGTTTTCAGCGCTGCAAGCTGGTGGTAGAACTTTTATTGAAAATTTTAATTGCACCCATTTGGTATAAAACTTAAAATTGTTGTTTATTTTTTTCTACTTTAATTTGTTAAGTTTCCTTAGTACACAATTTGCAGCACACATCTTTTTACCACCTGGTTACACCTGATCCCATTTTAGCGAGGCTTCTGTGCCTTCTTTTTTTTTATTGTTATCTATGCTTCTTTCTTAAACAGGGAGTTCATTATACATGCTCAACTAAGTAAAAAGGGCTTCACTTATTTCAGATTTACTGTAATTACACGTGCAAAATAAGGTTTAATTTTCGATGACTTTACTCATAGTTATTAGTATCATACGATATATGATATGATACGATACAAGTAAAATACGATACGTATCATAAAATATATTGAATTAATATTATATAGTGAACGGAAGGGTGATATATATAATTAATATAAAATGATATGTTTTAAAAAAAAAATAATGATCTAGTAGTGGTATATATGACAGGTGTGATATTTTTTAAAATAATAGTGTTAATTATATTTTTTTATTATTTTATTTTTGAAAATTGTATTACACGATTTGGTAAAATATTTGATATATAATATTAAAAATTAGATTTTGATACATGATATAATAGATAATTCCGTTATTATATTCACAATCTTAGATCTTTATTGTGATTTGTCAACCCGGTCATAGGAACTAAACTGGGCATGAATTTTAGAGGTGTAATCTGGAGCTATAACACGTATCTTCAGCTTGTCAAACCGGTAAGTTTTCAATTTGAGTTTAAACTCAAGACATGATTGACTTCAGTACAGACTAAATATATAAATTTCTTAGTTTTGAAAAATTTATAATTGAAACATATAACTTATATATTTACTATATTTTTTCTGTATTTATTTTGATGAGCTAATTTACTTTTTATATAATCATGAGTTTGCGAATTCATCAAACCGATCGATAACAAATCTGAGTTTAATCTTCTTGGACTAACAATAAATGAATTGAGCTTAGTTTGACACGAGGTAAAACTAGTCAGGAGCACACTATTAACTTGGACATTATAGCTCAAATAATTACCTAACGGCGACTGTTGAAAGGAGACGATCAATCATAAATTTCTTGTCAATAATAATTTAGCCGTTTGATAGGGAATGCTCAACTACTGTTGCATTCATCTTAAATATAAGAAAATATTATTGATGTAAACATAGAATAATTTAATCAAGCTTTTAATGGGCCTTGCATTGTGCAACTGCGCAGACGTACTGGGAGGGCAGAGAGTCTCTCAATGGCCTAAACTCGAATCTAAAAGTTAGACTTGATGGACAGACGGGTAAATGAGATAAAAACGGATACAAATAAAACGGGTAAATGAAGAGGAAAAAATAGATAAATAGGAAATAAATCACAAATGACCTGTGGGCATACTAGCCCGCCCGCAAAAATCTATTACTAAAATCTATCACAAATGCACCAAAATCTCCATGGATCCTTGTATGGAGGAGCATAGTTACCAGTTGGAGGTAGAAGGCGAAAAGAGGCTACAGTTCTTTCCAAAAAAGGCCCCATCTGCATAACATAATGATTTTTAGTTAGGCACAACTTAAATTGAATCCTTCGAAAATTAAAGGAAGAATAAGATTATTTACTTTAAGACTTTTGAAAGCAGTGGCCTAATTTTTTATGCTACAGTCAATTTGTCTGGTAAGCATCTATTTTTTGTAGTTGACAGTGAAATGCAATAGTCATATATACAACAATGCTGAGAATACTATGGCACGCCCCTGCATATACAAGTTAAGGAGCCTAGACCAATTGTTATGTGCATTACGCATTCATCATATTTCCAGTTGGTTTGATTGATGAAGAAGGTGAGTCTAGAACTTGAAAAGTTATGCAATCATTGATTAATGAACAGAAAGAAAGAAAGAGAAAGACCTTGTCCCATTGCTTGCTGAGAGTTGAAGCATTTATAGAATAAAGACCTTGTCTCATACATGTTCTTATATGAGTTACCTATTTTGTAAGGTCTACGCAAAGTATAGCATTTTACCAATGTTTAGTTGACACCTTCCATGTAGGGATGATTTGAGTTTGAGTTCGAATTCACATTTGATTTGAATAAATCGAACTTGCACTGAAGTTTCCGCTCAATTCGAGTTCAAAGACTTTTTGACAATTTTTCACCGGTAATTTTTTCCTTTGACGATTATTCTTTTGCTATAATTTATGGTCTTCTTTAGTGTAATTGTTCACCAGTCGAGTGAGTTTAAATTTGACTCCATCTCATTATTTTGAATTCAAATTGATTTTTCTCAGTTTGATTTGAATTCACGTGTTGCTTACAGATCCACATTATCATATGAGTAATGTTATGTGTACGTACTTTTTGTACACAATTTGAGTACACAGTTAATATGTTAACATGTGATTAGATATTATTTTTAATTCAAAATCATCAAATCATATTATAATATATTATCTGTATACCTAAATTATATATCAAGAGTATATATGTATAATTTTATTGTTTATTAAAATAATGGGCTTAGATGTTGGGAATTTATTGCCCTTGAGATGGGTTCTGTATTCCATTCAAGCCATGCCGTTGAATTTCACAGCTAAGTTTGTAAACTATTTATTGACTATTACTGATGAGAAAATTATTTGAACAAAATGTAGTTAGTTGTTAAGAGAATCATGCATTAAACTCAGTCATCGGAATTTGCATGCTTTGTACCAACTTTCCATCTATCAAATTCAATCTCTCAGAAAAAAGAATCAAAAGTTAGATCGCTCTTTTAATTCCTTCCCCCATCAATGAATACTTTGTTTCTTTTAGAAAATGGTCGGTCCCCATTTTGACAATGAGCAGAACAAGCACATGGCTGACATGTGGCCGGATTTTATGAATTTCAGGCTGTTTCATCTGCAGTAGAGTTCACAAACCAACCCAATCTCTTTCTCCTCGGCTTGCAAAATGCTATTGATTGTTGTTGCTTTGTTTTCAGAAGGAAAGTTGAACACTTTACTCCACTTTTTTATTGTCCCCTTGTTGATCCTTGTCTCTTTCCAGTAATTGTATAACTATCCCAAGCATACACAGACAGAGAGACACATCTACAAAACCAGCCCCAGATAATCTCACTGTCCAGAAATAAATGCCCATCAATTTAGTGAAAGAAAATTGTACCTACATATAAACTTTTTAAGCTTTTGATTAACCAGAGAAACACCTTTTCTCCCTTAGATTATCCCATTGGCGTCTAGTTGGGAGTTACCTTTTTGATCTAACTGGACTTGAACCAACCCTGAGTCTAATTCGGAATATGCCCTCTTGCTTAGATATCCTCCTTTGTCATTTAAAGGCAAAACCAGAGAAAATCTGACGCTGAGATGAGGCTTCTGGATTTTAGTTCTTAGTTAGGAACAAGAAAGAGCAAGCGCCTTTTATTTTTTATTTAAGCAGCACTTTGGTACTCCATAGAGAGGAGAATACTATGGCATCAGCTTCTTCAGTTTCTGGTCCTGAAAAATCTTCAACCAATGATGAGTTCTTCATGCATCAGAGCTTACTCTTTGCAGATACTCTGAAGGTGTGCTTAGTCTTCGAATTCTACTTAAATCCGAAACTGTGATTGTATTTGTATTCATATTCTATTTAACCCCAATGGGTATTTTCCATTTCCTTGATTCATGGATTCCAGGATTTGAAGAACTTGAGGAAACAATTGTACTCAGCAGCAGAATTTTTTGAAATATCTTACAGCAAAGAGTCCCAGAAACGAATGTGAGTTCTACAGCCACAATCTCTTCTCTCTTGATGATTTCTATTGCAAAGGAGAATGTTTACTTTTCAAATCCTTTTTGTGAACATTTTTTAATGACGAAAATTTTACTTGAATCGGACCGTTCCTGAACATCTTTCTCTTCAGAGTGGTGGAGAGTGTGAAAGATTATACTATCAAAGCTCTGATCAATACAGTGGACCACCTGGGTTCCATAGCATTCAAAGTCAATAATCTTGTTGAAGAAAAATTTGCTGAAGCTTCTCAAACAGGACTCCAGTTGACTTGCCTGGAACAGGTGCCATACCTTTTCACCTTTTTTGTACAAGATAAAATTGTTAAGAATTTCTTGAATCTTAATCTTTTTCTAATTTGTGGCATTATTTTGTTTCTGGTAATTTAGAGAGTAAAGTCATGCCAAGAGTATACCATTGGCGGGGGGCTTTTGCAGCATTCTTTGGTGATAATACCTCCCAAGCACCATAAGGGTTATATCTTGACAGGCAAAAATATTATCCTCCTCTGCTCTAGCTACTCAGCTCTGAAGAGAATGCTTTGGTTGAAATTTCAGTTTTTTTTTAAGGCAATGGCGCTGGAGGAGCAGGTTTTAATAAATTTTAACTGGTGATGCAGATGAAGAGACCACTGATGTTCTCGGCCAGAACCCATCAAGCTATGAAGATAGCAGTATGAACGCTGAAGAGGACTTGACTCAGCTTGAAATTGGTAATTAATCTCTTCATTTTTGTTATGGAACCCATGGAAACAAACAACGGTAAAATGCAAAATACAATAACAGATTTTATCGCATACCCGAAATGGGAAAGATGTGTATAATTTAATTTAAATCGTAAAACAAAACTGAATTACTTAAAAATTACGGTTTGATTTATAAAATGTTTTAATTTTATTTAATTAAAAAAATTTTCACACCGTTTTTTTTCAATTTGGGTTGTAATTTGAGCAATTTTTAAATCAAATCAAATTGTAAACTGTATTTTATATATAAATATATATATTTGACAAAAAATTTTAATAAACAATTCAACGTATAACTTATTTTTTTCATAATTATTTCATCATCTCTTTTACATGTATATTATATATATAAATATATTATACTTATTTTACATATTTATCTCATGCTCTAAAAAACTATAATTGTATTAATTTTGTTAAATAGTATATATTTAGAAGTGAATGATTTTAATTGATTTAAACCGCAATCCAAACCGGATCAAACTGCATTTTTTCAGTTTACTTTGGTTTGATTTGAAAATTAAAATGGTTTGGTTTGGAAATTTTGCAAATCATTTTTTTCAATTTGGTTTGAAAGAGCTCTCAAACCAGACTGTACACACCTTATATGTGTATTATACCTCTTCCTTAACTCGCTCTCCATGTTTGCACCAATTCTTTTTGATTGCAAGTTGCATATACACAACAAGTCACACCCGTCTACTTTAGGGTTAGAAACGAGTTGAGCTCGATCAGCTCGTTTTAGATTGGGCTCAATTTGGGTTTGGTTCGAACTCATCGAGCTTGCTCAATCACATATTCATGATCAGGTTCATATTTATTGTCTCAAATTTGTTTGAACTAAACTCGTTTCGAGTCTGAATAAGCTTGCTTTGAATCCAATCTTATTTTAAAGTAAGATTGAAAACAACGTTATTTTGTAAGGGTTCAAGCGAGCCATGCTTGATTTGCAAGTCTAACACGACTTTAATTCGGATTCATTTTTGGTTTTATTTTCTAACTCATACTCAGGTTTGTCTTCGTTATCTCGGACTCATTTGAGCTAAACTTGTTTCAAACTCGAACAAATTCGCTTTGAAGCCAACCGTACTCCACTTCATAATGCACCTACTTTGTTCTATTAAACTAACTGAATAGGATCCTAGTCTCTGCATTTACTAAAGTGTAATAAAAAAGGTCTACACTGCAAGGGCGAAGCTCCCATACAGATTGAACCTATTAGCCTAATTCTACTGCTACCACCACAGATCTCTTTGGAAATCCCCATTTTGGAACACTAATTCTTGAGTTTAGATAGCTCAACGGGTCACCACTATACGACAAATTTATTTCCAAGAATGAGTATAAAATGCTTTCCCAAATACTGGGAAAAAACCTGACAATCTTTTGATATGTTCTGTCAGCTGCTCAAGTAACAACTACAGAGAGCCCTTCAACTTATCTCAGGTAATCTTTGTCCATGTCGTATTCAATACTTTCTGAGCTTGTGCCCCAATTCTCACATTTCTCTTAATGCAATTAACTGTGATGCAGACAAGTGCAGTACACATTGCAATCTCCACAGCCTTCCTCAAGACAAGGAATGTCTTTTTTTACAAGAATTTCAGGCAACAAAACACCAGGTTTTTGGAAATGGGATTTTTTTTTTTTTTTGGTATCCAAGGATTGTCAACTGCAATACAATCTTACATTGATTTATGTACGCATTATCAGAGAGACGTGCAGGAGCAGACTCTCCACTTCGCTTTTCATTTGTGCCTTCAGGATCACCTCTTAGAAGATCTTCCTCTCCAAGCCATTCTAATGCCAAACGGCGGGTAAGAATATGCACACGATAATTTTCAAGTATGAACATAAAATACACTCTTTCTATGTTGTTAAGCGAATTTCTTTAATTTCCCACTATCCATCAGAGCCCCGGAGGACAGTTTCATTCTCTGCGTTTGCTGAAAGAAAGAGAAGCAAAGATTATGAGCAAAATTCTGGGACAAGCAAATGCCTTTTTAAGGCCTTTCTCAGCTTGCACAAGTCTAGAAAAGATATCACACTATACAAATTCTTAGACGAAAACTGAAAGCATGAATAAATGCATTTTGTTTTAGGAATTGAGTAGTAGTTTCAGTTAAGGTTTATTATTATTGGCAATAGTTTGTACACCAGTGCCTTTTCCTCTCGTCAGTGTCCAATCTTCTGCTGCTCTATCTCACATTTACAGGGATTTTTATTGAATTTTTCACAATTAAGATTGGATTTCTTGGGTGCAAATTAGGAGAGATTTTTGTTTCAAATCAATGTTCATAAATGTCAGTTAGTCAAGTAAGCCATACGCATCCAAAATGTATTTACTTTGGTTTCACTCTAAGGCTCTTGAAGTCTGTTTCTTTCATCATCACCAGGGCCATGGGAAACACAGGTTTCAAAGTCTAATTGAGTGTGTTAAAAAAGCAAATTTGGGACCCAAATCAGCACAATAACCATTAACAGGTTCAAAAAACAAATACGACTACTTGAAGTAATAAAGAGAGCTGCAAGCTGAACCTGGTTTATGTTTCCAATTTTAGTGTTCTCGGAGATTTGATTGCCACAACTGGTAGATTTTACCGCTGAACTGATAACACCATCTGAAACTTGATCCTTTTGATAGACAAAGAATTCCCTGTAATGCTGTTACTAGGCGACCTCCCAGCATCAGTGCTTCCTGGAGTCTTCGGTTTTTGGAGGATGGACAAGATCTGAGTTGGCTGTATATATAAATATTTATTATCACCAGTTGCAAGTAAAATCTAAGCAGTAGTACATAAGATCATTAGGACTAATTGTTAATGGAGAGGGAACTTAATGCAATTGAAGTTTCATTAGATGAGCGAAGAAATTTATTTTGCAGAATCTGATCCAATGGACCATTTCAAAATAGGATATTTGCAAACCATTCCTCCATCCCATCCGGATAACTTGGGAAATCATTACATAACAAGCATTTAAACAAATCAAAAGTTCAAGGCACTAGCTCCACATCACGAGCCATACCAATTGAGATCTGTCCCTTTCCCTAATTTCTTTCAACTATTTCTCCAAAAACAAATAGAAAAAGCAGATATGGTATGCAAAAATTACAAGTAAACAAAATATATATATATATATTCACAGACAGAATATGATCACAGTCTTTCAAAAGATTTGCTCTGAAGCAAGAAGACAAACAGTATTGAACTTCAATAAAGAGAAAAAGGGAATTTCACTTTTTTTTTTTTTTTTTTGGGGTAAGTAAAGTATATATTAACGCAAAAACAACCGGCCATGAAAGACTCGGAAACAACCTAAGCTGCAAGAGAAAGATAGCAAAATCAAGCTTAAGACCGGCAAATCTACAAAAGTAAAGCTATACTGAAAGAGGTCAACTCCTTTTGAATGTCTATCAAAGTTCCTATAGAGATAGAGTTCAAGAAGAGGCCTATAAGAGCTAATAGTTACAAAAACAAAACACATGACAGGTAAAAGACATGCCAGTCCAAATCCAGTGCTATACAAACTCTGAACTACACCTGGGTGAATAGCATACAAAACATGCATGAGTCTGGTTTCTTGGCAATTGACATTGCTCAGGGCTTTTGGGAATAAAACCAGGCTGAGCAGATTATAGGTACTGGAAATTATCTGTGGCAGCAGCTTGTTTGGAAGATAGCATCTTGAAGGCTTAAGCTTGTAGAGGATGCCACTTGTAGCCGACCAAGAGAAGTGGATCCAGTTGTAGCAGCAACTTAACATAACCGGGCAATTATATCTCTTGAATGGGGGAGTCTGCAACTGCTGAAATTTGCAAAATTTATTCCAGGTGCAATGGAACAGAACAGAGACCCCAGCCAAAGCAAAAGAATTTCAGTTGTAGGAGCCTCTATTCAACATTTAAGGAAAGCAACAAATATAAATTATTTTGTTTGACGGCGGATTTTTTATATATCTTCACTTGATAATTCAAAACAGGTGTATGCTTGCAATCTCCTTCGGGATCACAAGCATCAACACAATATGCATCAAACGTCAGGGTTTAACAGGAGCTAACAGCTTCATCGTTCTTCAAGATACTGAATTCCAGTAACTTGTCACATTCATCAGATACAAGTGATTGAATAATTAAAAATTACCTGTGCTCCATCTTAAAGCTAATTTCAATCGCTAGCACAGTTTACAGATTCAGCTAAAATTAATTGAATTTCTAGTTAATAATGAATAATAAACTTAACAATAATACCTTGTTTGTTGAGATGTGAAGATCGAAGAAGCCGTCTCTGTAAACTTTCCTCTCCTGCCCGATATGCTTCGTGAAGGTCTCTTCTTCGCGTCTTCCATTGCTCTAGAAAGTTCTTTCATTTCAGAGCCTGCCAATTTTAAATTCCAGAGAAGTACAGGGGCGGGAACAAAAATAAGATAGTTCAATAAACGGCGTCGTTATTCCACGAAAGGCAATAAACTGGACCGTTTTGTAATTTCGAAAGCACCTATCAACTGATGACGTGTCACGGTTTGGTTGGCAAAAATTGAGCATATTGTTTAGGGTAATTGAATATTTTACCTATTTTCTTAACCGTCCATACATATATAGACCACACAACTCATTGACTTAACAAAAATACTATAACATTATTCTCTTTTATTTAAATGCCCCCATTGACATCTTCTATATAGAAAAATTCTCTCTCTTTTCCATCATTCTTCTAACAAAAGAAATATTTTTTGTAACTTTAAAAAAATTTGAAGCAAGCAAATGTGATTGAATAATAAATCCCATAAAAGAAATTTAGAGAAAAGAATCGTTAACTATTATAAAATATTTATATAAACAAAAAGGAGAAAGAGATGAAAATTATCAAATTTCTTTAGAGAATTCATATTTTCTGCAAAGATTTCATAATAAAATCATTTAAATTCAAATCGGTTTTGATTCAAGCATTTATATTTTGTATTTTCTTCTTTAACAATTAAAAATGAAATAATGTAAAATAGATTTATGTTTATGAGTTCATATGAAATATAATTTTTTTGTGATTTCATATTGTTTAATATTGTGATTTCATATTGTTGTATTATTTAATGTTATATTGATGGTTAAAAAATATAAAAATTTAGTTTTGGATAAAAACCAGGTGAAGAACAGGTTGGCGGCAACGCTAACCCTAAATTTTTATATTTTTTAACCATCAATACAATATTAAATAACATTAAATAATACAACATTATGAAAAATATGAAATCACAATAAAATTATATTTCAAATTTTAGACACAAAAGAGAGAGAGATGAAAGTTGTCAAATTTCTTTAAAGAATTCACATCTGAAATATAATATTGTTGTGAGTTCATGTTGTTAGATTGTTTAATGTTGTGATTTCATATTGTTGTATTGTTTAATGTTATTTAATGTTGCATTGATAGTTAAAAAATGCGAAAATTTAATTCTAGATAAAAACCAGACGAAGAACAGATTGGTGGAAAGCCAGGGGTTGACAGCAACACCAACCCTTGGCGTTAACACTAAGGGTTTACGTTGCTGTCAACCTGTTCTTTATCTGGTTTTTATCTAGAACTAAATTTTTTGTATTTTTTAACTATCAATACAACATTAAACAATATTATAACAACATTAAACAATACAACAATATGAAATCATGATATTAAACAATATAAATAATATGAAATTACAACAAAATTATATTTCACATGAAATCATAAACATAAATCTATTTTATATTATTTGATTTTCAATTGTTAAAGAAGAAAATACAAAATATAAGGACTTGAATTTGGATGATTTTATTGTAAAATCTTTACAAAAAATACGAATTTTTTAAATAAATTTGATAATTTTCATCTCTTTCTCCTTTTTGTTTATATGAATATTTTATAATGGTTAGTGATTACTTTTACTAAATTCCTTTCACGAGATTTATTATTTAATTATATGTATTTATTTTGATTATTTTTTAGAATTATAAGGTTTTTTTTTTTGTTAGAGAGACTATAAAAA